>NW_022630995.1:44877292-45519792 GCF_010015895.1 Lontra canadensis | reverse complement strand
ATACTGGTGTGTTTCTCACTGTTATTGCATGCTATCAGGCATGAATTTCATGAGCCTTGGTTTCATATATTTCCTCATTCTGGAACTTGATACAAAAGAACAGGCTCTATTTGAGACATACTATTCTCATGGTAGAGAGAAAATGTAAGAGAGCTAGCAGAAATACAAAATAGCTAGTTAAACTTCCACTTGGAATGGAGTTGCATCATTTTTGTCCACATTTCATTGACTAAAGAAAGTCAAATGGCTATACCTGAAAATGCAGTCATAAATTATGTTCTTCTTACAGCGAGGCTCCAAAAGTCACATGGCCAAGGAAGCATATTTCTCTTACGAAGAAGGGAATACAAAATTTTTAGAGCAAAACTGCAAAGTTGTATAAGACCACACTATAGAAAGGGGTTTGAGGGCCTGAGTACCAAGACAATAACCAGCACTGGATTTTAAAAATTTTGTATCGAAATTAAGTCTTACCAATGCTGATTGTTTTGCAGACTTCTTCTGTGAAACTCCATGTGATTTTGTAATTGGAAAACATTTGGGAAATCAATTTTTCAGTGAGTAGTTTAATGTGTAGGTTCATTTGAGTGAGGTCTTGGTCAAGTGGCAGTCGGTTGAATGAACTGGAAAAGATCACAGAATAGTGTTTGGCTCAAGCCAATTTATTTTATTTTACTGCTTCTATCCCTGGGTTCATAAATATTCATGACATTTGAACGTGGAAAGGAAATAGGTTCTGCAGAGTTAGTGTTATAAAGTAAATACTTCCTGCCATTTTTTTTTTCAAATGAAAACAGACAAAGATGTGATTGTGTTTAGATTCATGCCAGTTACTTACACAGAGAAAAAGAACAAAATGTAAGGTTACATTACACTTAAGGTTAAAAAACAAGGGAAAAATTACTTCTCTACTGTGTTCATTCTGAGTCACTATCATCCAAATTTCCATATCAAGATTGAGTGAAGATTTTTCACTGGGTTAATGTGGCAGATTCTATTTAATGGGAGGTGTTCTTCAAGGACTAAGAATAAGGGACTCACTCTTCTTTATTCTGTAGATAGAGCTTGCTGAAATAAAGGAGTGCTTAGAGTTATCCCTTGGGGTGCTATGCCACAATTAATGAGAAAGTTAAGAAACACAAAGTAGATCACCAAAGCAAGTAGATGGGGAAGCGAGAGCTCTAATAAGAATTCAGGATTTGAAGATGCTAAAAGATACAATTTGGGAACAACATGATGAGATGATAATGTGTCAATTTTACAGTGATGGTATGGATCCAATGGCATGATTATATAATTCACCTAATTGCAGATGACATATTCAGTACTCAATAAACCCAGCCTCTCAGCCTCATATAACACGTAATGCTTAAAATCTGTTCATATTTTGGGGTCCATCTTAGTGTAGCAGGGATTATATTTAGCCTATTTCCATTCATATGGGCTCTTCCTGGCTTTTAAGGTATTGAACATTTTTAAAGTATGAAAATATTTTTGTACTAGTTGGTAGTCATTATCCTGAGCTCCTTGAGTATCCCTGTTCTGAACTGAATGGTTGTGTTACCCCAAATTCAAATATTAAAGCACTAAGCCAGGGGTGCCTGGATGGCTTAGTCAGGTAAGCTTCTGACTCTTGATTTCAGCTCAGGTCATGATCTCAGGGTTGTGGGATCAAATCCCGCATCTGACTCTGTGCTCAGTGCAGAGTCTACTTGTCCCTCTCCCTCAGTTCCTCCCCCTGTTCGTGTTCATTTTCTCTGTATCTCTAAAATAAGTAAATACAATCTTCAAAAAAAAATGTCCTGACCCATATTGTGATAGTATTTGGAGGGGTCCTTTTGATGGGATTTGTTCCCTCACAAGACACCAGAGAACTTGTAATCACTCTTTCCACCATGTGCAGATACATCAAAGAGCGAAGTATCTGCAAATCAGGAAAAGAACTCTCAACAAGTGTCCAGTCTACCAGTATCTTGATCTTGGACTTACCCTCCAGAACTATGAGGAATAAATGTTTGCAGTTTGAGCAGTCAGTTTGTGATAATTTGTTGTAGCATCCCAAGCTGACTAAAACAATCTCTTACTTCCAGCCTTCTGAATTCCTTTCTATAGTTTTTCTAGTTGTCAGCATGATGAAGTAACTAAAGAGTACTAAAGTAACTAAAGTGTCCTGGGGTAGGAGGTAAGAACTTCCAAAACATTACTGCAGAGCAGTGACTAGTTATTATATTATCAATCTCTGCTATCAATTGTCTATGATGTACTATGTGATAGTTGTTAAGTGCTGTCCCTTCAAATCATGAATTAGAATTAACCTTTCTGTCAGGTTCAAAAAAACACATTATTAAAAACTTATTTAAAGCATTGTTTGAGTCTTAGGCTTCTATACATTGTATAAATGTCTGACTCCTTTAAGGCTATCAGTTTTTTGAGGGCAGGGTCTATGACTTAGCTCTCTTTCAGTTCTCTCATGGTTAATACAGTTCTTACCACTTACATTCTTACTAAATCTTGTCTGATTGAACAGAAGTCCCTCAATATTAATGATCGATAACATTGTTACTTTGGCTGCTGAGCTGAAAGGCTAGATGCTAAGCTGCAAGTTTATGTACAATGAATATAAGTGGAGTGATGCAAATCATCCTCCCATTCCCCTCCAAAAAGGGGGGATAGTTATCACAAATAGAAAAACAAACAGAAAGTAAACATTGCTTTTGTTACAAGATTTTTTCCTTTGGTGTCTGAGGTTCTTGGCCATGCCACTTCAAAAAATGAAGAGGTAGACCAGTCGGAGTAGTGGGCAGCAAAGCAAGGTTTATTGAGTGATAGTGAAGCAAAGTTTATTGAGTGATAGTGCAAAGCCCAAAGAGGAAGGGGAACCTAGAGGGTTGTCATGGAGTTTGTAACTCTAGTGGTTTTTATGGGCTTGTTAGAGGGCTGTTTTAATCTGATTAACCTTCCCTCTGGAGGGCTCCTTCCAGGGTGATGTAAAATCCTTTTAAGGGTGGTTTCTTCTTAGCACAGGGGCCTCTTGTCCCTGCCCGCCTTTCTTCTGCTTATCAATCATCACTTTTCTATTAGTCTATTTTCTCCAAACAGACTAGGAGGTTTTGTGATGCATTGGACATTGCTCCTTGAAGAAGTCAAATGGCTTTTGGTCAAAAAAAGAAATTCATGGGGCACCTGGGAGGCTCAGTGGGTTAAAGCCTCTGCCTTCAGCTCAGGTCATGATCCCAGGGTCCTGGGATGGAGCCCCACATCAGGCTTTCTGCTCAGCAGGGAGCCTGCTTTCCCCTCTCTCTCTCTCTGCCTACCTTTCTGCCTACTTGTGATCTGTCTGTCAAATAAATAAATAAATAAATAAATCTTCAAAAAAAAAAAAAAAAGGAAATTCATGTATAGGAAGAACCTCTGAATCGAAATTTTAATATTTAAAAAATATAAGACTTCTATTGCTTATTGAGAGGGCATTTTTTTAAGGAAAGAAAGAAAAATGTATATATTATTTTATGAGATATATTTATCAGACTATACAGAATGTATAAGCTTTAAAATCTAGCCAAATAAAAATGAATAAAAAAATAAACTCTAACCAAATAATAACTGTTATTATTAAATTATTACCATTACTACTCATTATAATGGTAAGACTATTTCTGCATTGTATATAGTTATAGGTATATAAATTCCATAAGTGGTAGGGGTGCCTGGGTGTCTCAGAAGGTTAGGCATCTGCCTTCCACTTGTGACATGATCTCCAGGTCCTGGGATTAAGCCCCACATTGGGCTCCCAGCTCATTGGGGATTCTGCTTCTCCCTCTGCCTCTCCCCTTGTTTGTGCACTCTCTGTCTCTCTCTCTCACAAATGAATAAATAAAATCTTTAAAAAAATAAATAAAATAAATTCCATAAGTGGTAAAATTAAGTATATTAAGGCAAAATGATATTTTTGTTTCTTGAAAATAAATCTTATCAAGTAATAGTTACTTTAGTTATCAGAATTGCAAAAGCAGCAGTTCTTTTTGTAAAGAACTATCCTGGAAGGGATTGTCAGGCATTTGCATGCAGAATTTGTTAGCTAGTAGTTAGGAAATCATTTTTCTTAGCAGGGAGGGTAGAGGGAAATACAAGATCAGCATGTCTGACTCTCTTAATATGCCCCAAACCTGCTCTATTCTCTCACTCTTTTCCCCTCTCCCTCTTCTCCTTCTTCCCTCTCTCACTGTCTCTTTCTTTCTAATAGAAAACAAAGAAAAATAATACGTATACATTATACATTAAAAATCACCATGTAGGGGTCCCTGGGTGGCTCAGTGGGTTAAGCCTCTGCCTTTCGCTCAGGTCATGATCTCAGGGTCCTGGAATCAAGCCCCACTTGGGCTCTCTGCTCAGCAGGGAGCCTACTTCTCCCTCTCTCTCTGCCTGCCTCTCTCCCTACTTGTGATCTCTCTCTCTGTCAAATAAATAAATAAAATCTTTTAAAAATATCACCATGTAAATGATCCTTCCACATACATGTAAAAATATTAATTGAAAATAAAAACAAAGATGCAGAAGAAAATGAATTAAGTTTCCTGAACTCTACCAATATACCAAGGGCTTAAAGCAGATTAGTATCCTTATAGATTAATAACAATGGCAATGGTAATAATAATAATAATAATAGAAATAATAATGGGAAATTTTAGAGCTATTAAGCACCTGCACTGTTCCAAGGTTTATAAATACCAACACATTCTGTCCTTACCATAACCCCATTACACAGGCCATAATTAGTCTTATTTTACAAATGAGAACACTGAAGGAGAAAGAATCGAGCAATTTGCCCCTGACAGTAGCAGTGCTGTGATTTGAACCCTGGCAGTTTTTGCTCTAGGGTCCATGTTCTTAGTAGCTATGATGCATTGTTTTTTTCATGAATGTGCTATCTATTTGGGACCCCCATTATCCTGCTTGCCTTGGGGACCCTGTAACATGGGGATCTGAGGCATGGCATCAGGACTCTACTCCTTAGTCCAGTCTCTCTCTCCTCCCTCACCCCACACAGCCCCATGGACTAACATATGCAGAGGACACAGAGTGTCTTAAGTCATGTTACAATTTCACTGTTGATTGGTGACAATTGGTCTTTTCTTCCCTTTACTTAAATGGAAACTCTTTGAAGAAAAGAAAGAATACTTCATGCTTATAGCATGTTTAATGCTCAGTATTTATTTATTTATCAAATGATTGGGAAATTATGGAGTCATACACATAATTACTAAAGCTAGTCCCACAAAGCCTATTCACCATGGGGTGTTCTACAGAAAAAGTGCTGACCTTGATGATGAAATGGAGGGTAAACCCAGAATTAGTTGAATTTTCTCGAATTATTACCTAACTCCTGTTTTCCTTTTTTCTATTCCACACTAAATCTAGACTTCTGCCTTTCTGCTTGATGCTTTTGTTCCCATTACCCATGTGCATGTTTTATTCTGAGGTACCATGAGCTCAAAAAATAAGCCTATATATTACAATTCGGCTTTACTTGAGGAAAGGGGAGAGGCAAAGCTGCCTGCCTTTGAACCAGGAGAGAAGGCTAGAACATGTGCAGATACCAAAGGAAAGATTCCAGGCTGAGTCTTCTGGAAGAAAAGAAGTTTCAAGTTTTATGCCTCCCTTTTAAAGAGTAAAGTAGAAATATTATAAAATGTCCAAAACTAAAATATGTTTTTATTATCTGGGAGCAAATCCAGAAAGTATGAAGAGAATATGATTGTTTTCTCACTAAATTTCAATAAAGTCTACTAAAAAGCAAATAAGCCTACCAAATGTTTATATCAAAGATTTTAATAATCCTGAATAAACTAGTATTGACTGAATATCAAAAGCAGTCTGAGCCTTGACATATATCTAACTAATACTCTGGAAAGAGCTTAAGGCTGATCTTTAATTAAACATTTTCCCTAAACATAACTGTGGATGATGAAATTTAATCATTGGGATTTAGAGGCAATTATCAATATGAAATATATATATTGCCAGCAGAATAAGAAAAAGAAACTCTGGACAAAGGAAATAATGTCATATTTAATGAGCTTGCATCCAAACTTCCACAATATTGTGGATTCAATTTAATGTAAAAATTATACTTTATATCAGTGTGAAGTGTTTTAATATAAATTCTAAATAAAATATGTACATAAAACTGAACCATCCAAAATCTAGGTCTTCCCTAGATATCTAGAGTTGAAAATCTACTTTTTAAAATGTACTAAATTTTTATATATTTAATATGGTTTAATCAGAGAGCTATTATCTTCTTTTTTGGTATTTTTTGTCCAATGAATTATTACTCCAAGTTTAAAGTGATAATATATTTTCAAAGTATATAAATATATATATATTATATTTTTAAGGCTCCTTTTACATGTGAAATTGTTATACTTTATATTTTATTATTGTGTTTTTCATTGGTAAGATGGCCAGGTCTTTTTTCTTAGGATGAGATTCATTTTTCAAATTAATAAATGACTCTTTTTTCATAACACTTGGGTCATTTGCTTTTATCCTCTCACTCCTATGGATACATATGAGATAACTCAGGATAAAGGAAAAAGAATAGTAGCTTTCCAACAGACACATTTGACCCAAATGTTAATACTCAAATGTTAATGACAACAACAAAAATATATACACCAAGTTGTCTACCAATGGTATACAAAACATTATATCAAGTATTTTATAAACTATTTTGTTATAAACTAAACTTACATAGTTATATTATTCCATGAAAATATTCCTATCCCTATAAAGTGAATTTGAATATAATTTATATTTGTTAGAATATAAGTTATAATTGTTCAAGGGCATTGTGTTTTTATCTTCCTTGAAATTGATAATAATTTGAGTAATTTACTGTTGTTTACTGACCTGTTACTGATCAAATTGTTAATTATGCTACCTTTATAGAAATATATTTCACCTAATGATTTCATATATTTTTATAACATTTGACCAGAGAAAAATAAAAATAAAGGAGGAAATAGTTCATAATTCTGAAACATGGTTAAACAATAGAAGCATTCATATAATACTATTTTATAAATATTTTTATAGTCACAGAAATTATAGAAACATTGCTCTACAGCTTTCACGACTTCTATATATGGAATCTCATGTTCATTATTTCAATTATTGTACACAACCTGGAAAAGTTGAAACTTTTAAATTAAAAGATTATTTAAGTTTACTTTGTTACCAGGATATTCAATGAGCCATGGGTTCATTAATGATAACACATTATCCTCATGAACAGTTTGAGATGACTTTTAGGAATTCATCTGCTGACCCATACTCAAAAATAAAATAAAAATTTGTCCTTGTTTTAGAAAAGCATGGAATGGTGATGAAACATCCTAAGGTTAACTTCATGTCACTAATATGAAATTTCCTTTTGATAGGGTGTCACTAGATTTTCAACTGGAGTTTACATAAATACATAAATTTATGTAAATGAAAAATTTTATCAAACACCTAAATATTGGCCAAAACTGATTACATCAAAAAACTTGAACTGTATGGGCTCCAGGTTTTGGGTTCTTTATTATCTGTTCTCTATGGACATGTTCATTACCTGATGTCCTTGTCCACTAACAAATATACCTGTAGCAATAGTATAATCTCTGAATTTCCTGAGATCACAGGTTATTACATAATTCTATCTATGCATAATTTGATATATTCTGTTATTCTTCCTTTTGTACACCTGTTTGCATGTACAGCCACAGTCAGCTTTCATATTCTGCCTTAAAATAACATCTTCATAGACTTTCAGGATTTGCTCCATCTTTCTTCTGGAAAGTCATCACTAGATGTCATCACTCTTTCTCCTAAGCCATGTTGTACACTGTACCTGACACTACCTTCTCAATAATTATACACACAGTAATTTCTTAGAATGTGTTTACTCTATTAGATTTTGAGCACCTTATTGAGTTACATTCTTTAGGGCATTATTATATTATTGGATTACATTCTTTCAGCCAACTCAACCACACAAAGTGTGGGATAATTTATTTTAATTGAATTTTGTAAAAAGGTAAGGTAAAGTGATATGGAAAAAAACATTAATGAGTGAGAAAAATAAGTGAAAGCAACAGGTTGATATTGATATGAAATTTCATTCTAAGGAATAGAAAACAAACAGAAACAATTTCTAAAGCAACATCTAATTCATTGCTGCCACAATGTTGCCAAGTAAATTGTGTCTCATATGCTTTTTCTTCTATTTTTAACACACATTATTTGATGCTTAAAAAATAGTATCAAATATTAAATTAGCCAACCCTGCAATTATATTTGAACACTCAAAATGCTGTCAATCCAGTGGAAGTATTTGTTCATGGATGTAAGATATTTAAGTCTTGAAGGAGAGTTTTGTCTTATGAGGAGAGATTAATGTGTAGCAGAAGTGTAATGAGAGAAATATGGAGTAACAAGTTCCTTAAGACAGGCACAGATTGGAAGAATGACTTGTATCCCACTAGAGAATAGAGAAAGACTTTGTAATGAGGTAGTTAGTATTAAACCTCTCTGTGCCTCAGTTCCTCATCTGCAAAACAAGGATGATAATAGTACCCTCCTAAAACAGTGTTGTGTATATTAAATGAACTGATAAATATGGAGCTTTTAAAAGAATGCTTGACACACAGGATGTGCTCAACCAAAGTTTCTGGACATTATTATTACTATTGCTACTAGTATTATTCAAGAGGGACATTGACAATACAGGCCAGATTTAGAGACAAACATGGAAAAATAATATATGCAAAAAAAAAAAGTGTACTTCAAGAAAGGATGAAGAGTATTTTTGATGGAAGCATAAACTGGGGAAATGGGGAAAAGGTTTGAATTGAGAAATCCAGTTTAACGGGAGCACAGCTTCCAGAAAAAAATAAATTTATCTTAGATAACAAAGACCTATGCATATTTATGAAGTTTAGTTAAGACCCTTAATTTTCTCCATGGCAGTGCTTCTCAAGCTTCTATGTACCCACACATTGCTGGTAGATCTAATCAGATATGGATTTTTGGAAGTCTATGGTAGGGCCAGAGATTTTGCCTTTCCAACATCCTCCCATATGATGTCGATGCTTGCTGTTCCAAACACCACACTTTGAATCTGCTTATTTACTTGTCCGTAGACCCACACACACTAGAACATAAAAACAGAGATCCTATCTGTCCTTGTAATCATTGCATCTCTAGTGCCTGACTGTGCTTATCACATAGTCAGTGCTCAAAATGTATTCAATTAATGAATGAATACATAACTAGAAAAATTAATATAAAAACATTAAGGCACAGAAATTCTAGATATAAGTGAGACAGATTGATTAATGAATATCTTTCTGAGGGATGAGGAAGTGTAGCAGAATCAAGAATATAGATGGTATGAGTTAGTTTGGGCCAGGAAAAGGAAAATCCTATATATTTATGTATATATATATATATATATATAGAGAGAGAGAGAGAGAGAGAGAGTGTACATGTGTGTTAAATGAACTGATATATATATCTATATATACATATATATATCATATATATAACATACATATATCATATATATATATGACATATATATGACAAAAAATAAAAGGGCCGTATTAAAGTAGAAAGGGGGGGCAGAGAATGAAAGTCTCGCTGAATATCCTGGATCAGTTTAGAAAATAAGATTCAAGGTTTTCACCACTTAAGCCCACCCACAATGCAAAAAGCTGAAATCATTCCAAAATTTATGATGTGACCCCAGGAAGCTTATCTCTTCCTAGTCAATAACTAATGTTGAGATTTGTTTCTTGAATACATACTCTTAGGCTCACTGTAACTCTATGGAATCAACTGACAGCATTAGTTGGAACCCCCTGGAATATCTATTTAAATAACTTAAAATGATTGTTTTAGTTAGTCTTTAGCAGAGCAGAAACTCAAAGCTATTATAAATGAATCTTCTAATTATTTTGCATTGTGCCTCATTGCCTTAGAAAAAGTATTTACAATTTAACTAGTGCTACTGTTAATATACTATGATATGGTTCCAAAAAGTGAATGCTCAAATCTCATAATATTAATCCAGAAACAAAATAAGAGCAAGTCAGGGAGAAAAATTGAAAGCAGAAATGCATCTTACAAAATTCATACTCAAACAGGTGTCTTCCATTTGGGTTTTCTGAGCATGTGAACTCTAGCCATTGTTAATTGCTCACAGAAATTTCCTTTATGAACATTGTGTCATTAAAGATGAGGACTGAAAGCCATTTGATAGGAGAAAAGATGCTGTATTGAAACAAATAATTTTTTTTTAAATTTTTCTAAAGTAATCTCTACTCCATACGTGGTGCTTGAACTCACAACTCTGAGATCAAGAGTCATATACTCTACTGACTGAGCCATTCAGACACCCTGCAAATAATTTGTCTTGTAAAAATAATAGCTCTATTGCATAAAATCAGCCTGGTATTGTATGAGACTGCAGTATCATACAGGTATGATACTGAGCCTGACAGTCTTAGTTCTACAGTTCTGGAATTTTTTGGTATTTATCTAGCAGTGCCTAAAATATACTTAGAGCAAAGTAAGGACATTATAAAACTGGTATATTTCTTGTTGGTGTAGATGAGTTAACAAATTCTTATTCTTAAGAAAATGCCAGGGTAATAATTAGATGTTGACTCAATTAAAATGTTTCAAAGAAGAGGAACTGAAGGATAGTGTAGGCAGTGAAATGAAAAGTTGTGATGTTTGAATTTCTTTAATGTTTTATCTTTCTAGCTTTGTCCCAAAAAGGAAGAGTCATTTCTTTACAGGTGCCGTATTAGATTACATGTGTTTTGTTGTTGTTGTTGTTGTTGTTGTTCTGAGAGAACAAAAAACATGCTTTTTGCTGAGAAAATTAAGTTCACACTAAAATGTTGTATTCTTCCTCCATTTGCAACATAAGAATATTAAATTAAGAAAATTCAATTAATGAAAACACTTGTCTATGGAGTCATCAGTATAGATAAGTTTCTCTTCCTCTATTTTTTACCTTTTTTCCCCTTTATATCCAGAATATACTAGTTTTCCACTACTTTTTACTCAATAAACATTTTTCAAATTGTGAATACTACTACTTCTGATATTTCATTAAGTTATGTATTTCATCAGTAGAAATATAATTTTATATTAAAACCTGTTTCTAAAATGGAATTTGCTCATAGAGAGTGGCTTGTCAAATTTAACTCCAGGGAGTTAAATTCAGAAAACAAATTTAAAAAACAAAAAACAAAAACACTCACTGCGAAACAAATATGAAGACTATATATATTTTTTAAATCAGTGGATTAAATTGATGATGGATTATTTTAACATATCCAATTTTAGTCAGTTATAGTTTTGTCAGTTATCTTTGAATGTTTCATAAAACCACACAATTCCAGTAGTTCACACTGCTGATTTTATTCAGGCAAATTTTTCCTTGCCATAATTCCTATTCACATTATTTACATGTTTCATTTGAATTTTGTTGAATGCTTGTTTGGATTTAATGATTTCCCAATTAGGATTATTTAAAGCACTGGTGAGGTGATTCATGTTGACAATGCACTTTAAAATCTAATTAGTGGTTCCTGGGTGGCTCAGAAGTTAAGCCTCTGCCTTCAGCTCAGATCATGATGCCAGGGTCCTGAGATCTAGCCCTGCATCTGGCTCCCTGCTCAGCAGGAAGCCTGCTTCTCCCTCTCCCTCTGCTCCTGCTTGTGTTCCCTCTCTCACTCTCTCTCTCTGTCAAATAAATAAATAGAATCTTAAAAAAAAAAAAAAAAAAAAAAAAAAAAAAAAAAAACAGGGCCACCCGGGTGGTTCAGTCGATAAATGTCTGCTTTTGGCTCAGGTCATGATTCACATCCAGCTCCTTGCTCAGCGGGAAGCCTGCTTCTCCCTCTTCCATTCCCCTGGTTGTGCTATCTTTAAAAGATAAATAAAAATTTAAAAAGATTAAAAAATAAAAAAAAGAACAAAATAAAATAAAATATATTTAATGTTCTAATGTTTAAAGAATATTTTGACTTTAATTAATATTTAGTTATTTGCTTCTATTTGTGTGTGTGTGTATTTAGTAGTCTTTTTTTTTTTTTAAATGTGCTTATTTTTAGAGAGAGAGCAAAAATGAACGTGGGGGAGGGGCAGAGGGTGAGAGGGAATCTCAAGCAGATTCCACACTGAGAGTGAAGCCCAGCATCGGGCTCGATTCCAGGACCCTGAGACCATGATCTGAGCTGAAATGAGGAGTCAGGCACTCAACCTGTCTGAGCCACCGAGGCACCCCTTTAGTAGCCTTCTTGGATAATGCCCAAGACCAGGTTTTAAGCCATTGTCAATGTTTTCCTAATATAAAGGGACAAGTAACTTGAGTGATATTTTTTTCTTTATCATTTTCTCAAAAATTTAAATCACCGTATTAGTTTGCTATGGCTGCCATAACAAAATACCATAGGTTGGGTGGCTTAAATACAAATACTTATTTTCCTACATTTCTAGAAGCTAGAAGTCCAAAATCAAGGTGTTGGGAAAGTATGGTTTCTCCTGAGGCCTCTCTCATTGGATTGCCTTCTTGCTATGACTTAGCATGTCTTTTCTTTGTGCCCAAACATCTGTGTCCTAATCTCTTCCTTCAAGGACACCAGTCATATTGCATCACATCTCACTGTTGTGACCTCATTTTACCTTAGTACCTCTTTGAAGGCCCTATATCTAAATAGAGTCATATCTAGGGTGCAAGGGATTAGTACTTTAACATATGAATTTGGGTGGGGGGAATGACATAATTCATTCCATAATGATCATCCATCATAAAATCTAGTCTTCTATCCTTTAAAATAGTCACAAAATCAAATTACCTTTATATGCCCAAGTAATATTGATTTTATGGTTTTGACAGTGCCAGCAGATGATTCTGAGAGGTTTTGTCAATTCTGAGGGAACAGTGTGAATGTTGTATAAGGTTCTCACTGGATCTTGTCCAGGATTAGTGGCTATGTGCATTCCATGACAGTAAAATTAATGGGTATATAGTGAATCTCTAAGAGAAAGGAACAGTGAGACTACAGCTAACTGAGGTTTAATGTTATTAAGTAGAAAAACATGAAAAAGAAAATTGTACACAATATAATAAAAATTAGCTTTGTTTTTATGGCTGTAGATAA
The DNA here is from genome assembly GCF_010015895.1 of Lontra canadensis. NCBI lineage: Eukaryota > Metazoa > Chordata > Mammalia > Carnivora > Mustelidae > Lontra > Lontra canadensis. The sequence goes on along the minus strand of NW_022630995.1, from coordinate 45,506,569 downwards.
TTGTCTCTGCTTTGGGAGAACTGTTCAGGAGTGTTCCATTTTTTAAGCAAATTGTATTTCACAAATCCCCTTTTTCTCTCTTGTAACATTTCAGCTTCTAAAACATCATTTTGAACATTGTACATTTTAGATCTTACAGTAATATCTATTTTGATATCCACATAAATATTACTTTTTCTTTTTTTTTTTTCTTGGCTAAAACTACTTTTTTGAGTGAATAAAAGTACACTGCTCTAAAATAAGAATGAGGTTTCTTTTTTTAAAAGATTTTACTTATTTATTTGAGAGAGAGAGCAAGAGTACTAGAGGAGGGGAGAGGCAGAGAAGAGAGGGAAGGAGAAGCAGATTCCACCCTGAGCAGGAAGCTCAATGCCAGGCTCCTTCCCAGGACCCCAGGATCATGACCTGAGCCAAAGGTGGATGCTTAACCAATCCAGCCACCCAAGCTCTCCTAAAACTGAGGTTTCTTTAGTAAAAATTGTAATTGATCTAATATTTAAAATTTGTTCTTAATTTAAAAAGTAGTACAATTTTTTATGTTTTATTGCAATGCTACTGAAATTGTGGTCTGAAGCTTGTCCTGTACCTGAAATTTGTAATGGTGAGCAACAATAGAAGTACAGAAATTGAGAGTAAAAAGTAAGCCTCAAAATAATTGTATTTACCTTTGAATAGGTTAATATTATCTGTTGTTTCTACTAGTAAGAATGGGGGTATTGTATTTTGAATTCTTTCTATTTTTATTTATTTTGAAAGTAAATCCTTTTTATTTTTCTTTTGGATTTCACAAAAGTACAAGTCTATGAAGAATTGAAAATTACAAACAAAAGAAAACAAAAAATGTAACCTTTAACCCAGGGAATATGAGCAGTTCGGCTCTGTGGGGTAGGGGTAAGAGCTCTAGGTATGATTCAGGCAGGTCTAAATTTGACCCTACTCTCCCACTCAAAAGTATCGGGATTTTGAGCAAGCTACTTACCATCTCTGAGTTTGTGTTTTCACCTCTCAAGTGATGATCATAACAGAATATTAGAATTTCATCTTATGTAGCACATAGATTCTGAACCATGCTAATGCAACTTTAACACTATAGACATTTTGGGCCAGATAATTCTTTGTTTTTACAATTCCTTGTTAACAGAGGCCTATTGCTGGTTTGCAAGTTGGCCCTATATACAGAGGATAAGTAGAGACTGAAGAAACAGGCTACTCCAAATTAGCAGGTGGCAATATTAATAAGCAAGGGAAAATGAGTAGATCCCTGCACCTGTCTGCCAAATATTAAGTTTTAGTAGAGGTGTTAACAAGGCTTAGTCATGTACACCACCCAGATGTTCTCACACTACGTTTCTATCTCAAGACTGTATTTGGGGATAGCTTCTAGAAATGGGGCAGACAAGCAGAACATGCACTCCAAAGCTAGGGGAGGGGTAGGGACCTCCCAATTGTCTGGGTCCAGTCCGAGGGTCAACTGGCAGTCATATCTTCTTGATGACCTCCTCCAATATTTCACCTCTCATAACTGGCTCTTAAAAGCCCACATGAGTCTTCCTTTCATCATATTCCCTGAGCATTCAACAAGGCATTTCACTAGCATCAAGGTGGCTCATTTGGTGCCTCATGGGCTACACTGAAGAAAGATGTCACAACAGTCATACAGACACATGCAAGAGAAATCATAGCTTAAGACAATAGTTCCCAAAATTAATGACAACTTTTTCCACCAAGAGATTTCTGATCTCAACCATTGATTTACTAAGTCCCCCAGGTGTGGGGTGAGATCACTCATGACATGCATTTGTATCTTTATGTGGTTTTAAAGATACCACCTTAACAGACTTATCAGGTATGAACACACAACATTCTGTTTGGATAATGGTACAAATGCCTCAATTCAAGACAATAGTAATGTCCAAGTCTGTTTTATTTTGGAGGAGAGTTGTTCTCATTAGAGACATTTCAGTGTTCCATAAGGACAGACTATTGGCTAACATTCAAAGCTTGCTGGGTGAATTTAATAAGGGTTATAATATCCTCAGGCCAACTGGGGGAATAAAGACAGCAGTCAGAGATCATATTAGTGGGAAACAGAATGTGCCCACTTGTCTTGAGGACAGGGAGGTTGGCAGCTTTCAGAACTTGACCTGGTTGTCTTTACCACACATGTTGGCTAGAGGAGGCAGCACTGTCAGGCATGAAAAGATGGATTGGGTGTGGGATATGCCAGACAAATCCTCCACTTCCTTCCCTCTTTTAATGGTGTATATTCCATGCCAGGTATAATGTGTTTCAATGGGTCTAGCTTTTAGAATAACAACAAGATTCCAGTGGAGACTGAGTAGTTCTCCTTACCCCAGGGTAAAGTAATTTACCCATCCTAGCAGTGTAAATTACAGGAGATAAGTCCTTTCCCAGGCATGATGGGACTTGGTGTTCTCAGCAGCATGACACATTGATTGATCCATGGTGGTGGTAGGACAGTGGCTGTTTCCTGGGACTTTTATACCTTTACAGTATTGGGTGTCTCAGCAGGGGTCCCCAGCCTGGCATTTGAGGCAATAGGACATAATGGTGGATCATTTAAATGTCTTAAAGCCTGGGACACTACATTAGTCTACTTGGTTAAGGTCATTTTACCTATTAGTAATTTAATCCTCCGGTTTAATATTCTATATTTCTTTTCAACCAACTCTGCTGTTTACAGGTTATAGAGGAAATGGAACATCCACTTAATGTCCTATTCTTTTGCCAAGTGTTGCACATCATGACCTTTGGAATGTGATCCCTGATAACTCTCTATTCAATGAGGGTATCTGTACATGGTACTCAGCTTTTCTCATCCCTTAACAGTGGCAACCCTGTGTGCAGGGCAAAAAGGGCAAACTTGCACTAGGCCAGCTACAGTGTCCACACAAGATCGGGCAAGTTTAGAAAGCTCATTCAGAGAAAGGGGGCCAATATAATCAATTTCCCATCAGTTGAGAACTCTGGTGGATGGCCCCAGACTCCTTTGGCAATTGTCTTGGGTTTTGATTAAAGCATATGATATGCTGTTATGGCATTCACCAAGTCCCTGTACTCTAAGGGCCTTCCAGCATCCTTGGCAATCTGCCATCCCATTCTGCTTTCATGTTGGCCACTCTCACTACCCAATCTGCTGTACTTACTAAATGGTCAGTTATTAGAGCTGGTACCTGAGGACATCGGCTTCTTGATTTCCAGGGAGTGTCAGTGCTTAATAACCAGGATGTGGAAGACAGTGAGGAATGCCTCAAACTTTTATAAGCAAACCCAAATGTCCCTCCACACGTCGTGACCCCACAAGGGTCCACTCACAAATCATCTCAGCTTCCCAATGTCCAAGCTGTAGGGTTACTCCCTTTAGAACAACCCAGCTGTCAGTGCAAAGAGTTAATGGCCAGAGCTCCTGAGTGATCACCAGCCAAACCTTCTGAATTCAGCCCATTGGCAGGTGTGGTTCACTTCTTTCTGAGAGTCTCTACCTGAAAGGGCATTGTGTGCACTGTTAAGAACTGTTGCTCTATGAGGATATATTGAGTTTATACGCTCCTTCCAGAGCTGGGGCCAAAATCTTAGGGGCATCCTGCTTTTTGTCATCTCTGCCACAGTGTCTGACCCATGCCTTCCAGCGTCACACACACTTAACTCAAATGGTAGCCCTGTTCAGGAGATGCCCCAAGCTTTAGTCGGCTTCATTAGTTTTGTTTTTTTTTTTTTTTTTTTTTTTTTTGCCTTCTCAAACATAGTTTCTTGCTCTGACCCACAGTCCCACAGTTATTCTTTCTTTACCATGCAGCATAAGGGATAGAAGAAGCACTGTGCCAGGTCGGGAATAAATGTTTTCTAAATACCCCAGATCCTCCAAAGGCTTATTATCTCCTTTACATTTTTAGGGATTGGTTAAACTTGCATCTTATCAAAGATAATTTCTAAGACAAACATTGCTTCTTACTCAACCAAACAGCTCCCAGAATTTTATGGCAGTGCCTGGGCCATAAATTTTCTGTGGGTTCACCACCCATTTTCTCCCTCACAAATATTCCAACAAAGCCTACAGAGTGTCCTGCAGCAGAGCCGAGTCTTCAAATATCAGCATTATATCATCGGTGAATGGGCCCATTTTACAGATGTGAGAAGGACAACTGGGACAGATCTTGGGCTACCATTCTATGATATACTGTGGGACTATGAAGATGAACTTGTGGAAGCTCTTGAATGGCTTATTATTATACCTCCCATGTGGAGACAAATTAATCTTAGTTATCAGAAACCTGTACTTGCCAAAGTGTTTTTTTTTTTTTTTAAGATTTATTTATTTATTTGACATACAGAAATCACAAGTAGGCAGAGAGGTAGGCAGAGAGAGAGGAAGGGAAACAGGCTCCTTGCTAAGCAGAGAGCCCAATGTGGGGCTCAATTCCAGGACCCTGAGATCATGACCTGAGCTGAAGACAGAGGCTTTAACCCACTGAACCACTCAGGCACCCCTGCCAAAGTGTTTTTAACATATTTTCTTGAAAATGAAACACTTTGTAGGAACACTTCTGGCCAAAGTACCAGAGTAAAATAATAATTATCTGTAAATGACAAAAGTCTTAAAATGGTTATGGTTAAAGGTCTGATGAAAGTTCATTATAATGCAGTTGAGAAGGGAATTTGGTTAATTATGTGACAACCCTGTACCAGGACAGATCAGATTTTTAGGAATTTCATATAAATATACCCTAAAAAATTTAGCATCATTTCTTATTTGATAATACTCCTTATGAAATAAACAAATACAAAAAGTAACATGGTTGTTAAGAACTTAGGTCTTTGAATAGAGAAAACACAGGTTCTTTTCTTTTCTTTTTTTTTTTTTCTTTTTTTAAGTAATCAAAGATCTGTTAAAGACATAATGCAGGATCTTTGTTTTCTAAGCAAATTACATTAAGGTAAAGAAAACATGTTGTTTGCAGTTTGGATAGGGGACCACCAAATGTGGGGCAGCCCAATTGGGTGGAGGCCAGTGGGGCAGTGAAAGAATTCACCTGAGGCAAAACAGAGGAGATAGAAGTTTCTGGACATAAGGGAGCTGTGGGGAGGGCAACAAAGCAGAGACTCTCTGCCATTAAGCTAGAATGGGGAGACTTTAGTTTAAGGAGGGAAGTGAGAAGGTATGGGAATTTATGGGATTTTCCATCTTTGTTATCTATGCTCCTATGTAGGTAACCCATTGGTAAGCTAGGGCCTCTTGCTATTCAGCCTGGGTGTTACTGTGAACCCTTATACCTTACTCAGAGTTGCACTGTTCAAGTTGGTTGCCTAAAAGCAGCCTCTTCACTTATTAAGAGGAGGCAAATAATCTAAGAAAATTTTGTGTGTTTTTTTTTTTTTTAGATTTTATTTATTTATTTGACAGCGAAATATAATAGGGAGAGAGGGAACAGAAGTAGGAGGAGTGGTAGAGAGAGAGAAGCAGACTTCCCACAGAGCAATGAGCCTGATGCAGGGCTAGATCCCAGGACCCTGGGATCATGACCTGACCCAAAGGCAGATGCTTAAGGACTGAGCCACCCAGGCACCCCTTTGTCTTTTTGACAGAAAGAAAACCAAATTTTAATTTTGCATTACTGTGCTTTTGATATATAAAATTCTCCTTTTTTTTTTCCTTTTTAACTTAACCCATTTCAGTCTTTACTACTCAAAATTTCTTGCTCAATATTCATTTTCCATTAATTTTCTGTAACTTTCTATATCTATTTAGTTTTGTAATATTATTATTTTTTAAATCTTAGAACAATCATTTTATTTTAGAGCAAAATTTCTTTTTTCCTTTACAAAAAAAAAAAATAAATAAATAAATAAAAACTCACAAAAACAAATAAAAACATGTCCTTCACAGTGTTCCTTATTCAAAAGATACAAAAAAAAATTCTTTTTTTTTTAGACCTACTTTTCAGATAGAGGCATTTTCTTTCACCCTTACTATTTCTAGCTGTTTTATAAAAAACCTTAGCTCATTTACAAATCAATTTGGGCAATACACTTCAAAAGTAGAAAACATCATGTGCACACAACATGCATCCAAAGACATGTATAAATATACAGACAGACAAGCAGAAATCCCAAAGCTTTCATTTCAAAACCTTAGCCATGTGTCAGGTACTCACTTACGTGACTAAAGCTTTTTACTGGTATTTGTTATCTTAGGGAGACTGGATATGGAGAAGAGGAACTACAGCAATTCTGTATTTTCAAAAGGCCTCCACCCCCTCTTTTTTCCCTTCAGTTTCTTTGGGCAATGTTTTGGTTATCTCCCAGATGTTTACATTTCAAAGACATATAAGATTACAACTTCAAAGAAGGGGAGAGAAGGTACATCTCCCCCTATTTGGAGTAATTGTTATCTAAATTTTTCCTTTGTATTAGGGGTCAAAGGACTTAGGCATTTTGTCCTTTTCCTCATTCATCATCACAACATTCTTCTCCTTTTTTCCTTCTTATTACTTTTTAGGAGAGTTCACCTTTTAGCATCCTAATCAGATTTTGTCAAAAACACCAAGATCTTAATCTAAGGTATTTTGTGCCTTTCAGTTTTCACAAAATGGCATGTTGAGCTCTCTCAATGATTATCTTGCTCTCCCACCCATCCTGCCAGCCCAGGGTCTAGCAGAATAGTAAGACACCCAACTGTGCCCAATCTTAGCTCTTCTTTTAACATATTAACTTAGATTTCTGCTTCTAGTTGAAAATTATTGACCAGCTGAATTGCTCACTGTGATAGCCATTTGTCTCTTTTTTGCCACAGTGGTCTATGGACAGTTTCACAAACAAGCACTTTAGATCACCTGGCATTTTTCAGGATGACCCCCCCTGCCATGCTGTCACGTGGTCCACAAACATCTAACATACAAGCACAGAATTCGATGGCTGATTTGGGATTTCCCTGTCCCCCTTTCTAAGACACACTTCTTCAGTGTCCTGCCTGGCTCACCAAGTGTTGGTTTGCAAATGGTCCCCATACACAGGGGACAAGGAGAGACCAAAGAAAGAGGCAGACCCCTTCAGATTGGTAAGTGGCAATTTTAATAAGCAAAGAACTTAAAAGTTTTGTCTTTGTGGCAGTAAAATCTCTGTACCTGCCTGCCAAACTTTGCAAAAGTTTAAGTAGAAGCTCTCACTGGGTTTAGTCATATGTACCATCCAGAAAGTCTCAACACCACATTCATATCTCAAAGTTGTATATTTGAGGCAGCTTCTGAGAATGGGAAAGACCAGTGAAATGCATGCCACAGGAATTTCCAGGGTTTGGAGACTCCAAATGGGATCACATGTCTGAGATAGAAATGCTCAGTCTCAGGGAGGATGAGTGTGAGTGTGGCCAGAGACCAGGGAGACAGGAGTAACTGACTGCTTTTCTCTGATGGCTCACTGAGGAGTGGGGCCCTGGGTTTTTGGGTCTGGAGCTGGGGATTGGAAGCCCACCATTTTCATTCTTATCCTCTAAAGCTGTGTGGAAAGCCTTCAGGGAAACAAAAGCCACCTAGAGCAAACTGAAGCAAATGACTTAGTCAGGCCCCCTGGCAAAGGCAGTGCAATTATGCCTGGGGCAAATAAACTTGAAAATCAATGCAACGGGCCCCTCTCCCAGAAGATCAGCAAGAACATCCACCCATTACCAATTTTTACCCATCAATAAGAACTGCAAAACTATGGTGCTAGGGGAATACAGCACATAGAATTCATGACTTTTTCCTCATAATTCTTTAGTCTTTCAACTTTACTTTTTTTATTAATTTTTTTCATTCCTTTTTCAACCAATTTCTTATTTTATCAATTCTTTCATAAAATCTTTTTAAATTTTCATTTTCATAGTTACATTTTATACTTTCATTATATTTAATCATTATATATATACACATATATATGTAATATATATATATTTTCTTCTTTCTTTCTCTCTCTCTCTCTCTCTCTATATATGTATATATATATATTTTTTTTCTTTCTTTAAAATTTTGGGTTGCAGTTTCTTCTAACAGACCAAAATACACCAAAAGTCTAGTATATGGCTCTCTTCTATTCACCTGTCTGATCATATTCTCTGTTTTTCCTTTTTTTTGTTTGTTTAATTTAAGTCTTTTTAAATTTTCATCTTTACAGTTACATTCTATCCTTTCATTGTATTTAATTTTATTTTGGTACATATATAAGTTTTTCTTTCTTTACAATTTTGGGATCTAGTTTTCTAAAAAACAGACCAAAATACATGCAGAATCCACTGTATTGCTGTATTCTAATCACTTGCTTGATTATATACTCTTTTTTATTTTCTTTTCTTCTTTCTCCATCCCCTCCCCACCCCCACCATTTCAGGGTCTCTTCTGATTTGTTTAGTGCACTTTTCTCTGGGGTTGCTATTGTCATTTTAGTATTTTGTTCTCTTGTTCATCTATTCTTCTCCATACAGAATTACAAGACAGAAAAACTCACCTCAAAAAAGACTGCCAGGGACTGAATCAGCATGGACATAAGTAAGATGTCAGGACAAGAATTCAGAGTAATGATTATAAAGACACTAGCTGGGCTTGAAAAAAGTGTAGAAGATACTAGAGAATTCTTTTCTGGAGAAATAAAAGAACTAAAATCTAACAAATTCAAAATCAAAAGTCCAATAAAGAGATGCAATAAAAATGGAGGCTCTGTTGGGATAAATGAGGCTGAAGGGAGAATCAGTGATTTGGAGGTCAAATGATGGAGAATAAAGAACCTGAGAAAAAGAAACATAAAGAACTACTGGATCACAAGGGGGAGAATTTGAGAGGTAAGTGATAATGATAAAGTGAAACAATATTAGAATAATTGGGATTCCAGAAGAAGCAGAGAGAGGGGAAGAAGGGATATAACAAATTATAGTGGAGAATTTTCCTAATCTGGGGAAGGAAAGAGGCATCAAAATCCCAGGAGGCGCAGAGAATCCCCCTCAAAATCAGAAAAAATAGATCAACACCCTAACATAAAATAGTGAAACTTGCAATTCTCAGAGATAAGGAGAAAGTCCTGAAAGCAGCTCAGGACAAGAGATCTGTAACCTAAAAGGGTAGAAACATTAGATTGGCAGCAGGTCTATCCACAGAGACCTGGCAGAAGCCGGAAAGGACTAGCATGATATATTCAGGATCCCAAATGAGAAAAATATGCAGCCTGAATATTTTATCCTTCTAGGATGTCATTTAAAATAGAACTAGTGATAAAAAGCTTACAGGACAAACAGAAACTAAAAGAATTTGTGGTCACCAAACCAGCCCTATATGAAATATTAAAAGAGATTCTCTAAGTAAAGAGAGAGCCCAAAAGTAACATAGACCATAAAGGAACAGAGACAATATACAGTAGCAGTCATTTTACAGGTAATACAATGATTTTGCCTGTATTTACCTGTAATTTACAGCTAAATTCATATCTTTCAATAGTTACTCTGAATGTAAATGGGCTAAATGCCCCCATCAAAAGACACAGGGTAACAGACTGCATAAAAAAGCAAGATCAATTGATATGCTGTCTTTAAGAGACTTATTTTAGAACCAAAGACACTTCCAGATTTAAACTGAGAGGGTAGAAAACCACTTATCATGCTAATGTACATCAAAAGAAAGCTGGAGTGGCAATTCTTATATCACAAATTAGATTTTAAACCAAAGACTGTAATAAGAGATGAGGAAGGACACTATATTATAATTAGAGGGTCTATCCAATAAGAAGATCTAACAATAGTAAATAGTTATGCCCCTAACATGGGAGCAGCCAATTATATAAGCCAATTAATAACAGTTACAGAAACTCATTGATAATAATACAGTAATAGTAGGGAACTTTAACACTCCCCTTGCTTCAATGGACAAATCATCTAAACAGAAGATCAACAAGGAAATAAGGGCTTTTTAATGACACACTGGAATAAATGGCCTTCACAGATATATTCAGAACATTTCATCCTAAAGCAGCAGAATACACATTCTTCTCAAGTGCATATGGAGCATTCTCCAGAATAGATCACACAATGGGTCACAAATCAGGGTCACAAATCTGCATATTTTCAGATCACAATGCTTTGAAACTTGAACTCAATCACAAGAGGAAATTTGGAAGGAACATGGAGGTTGAAGAGTATCCCACTGGAGAATGAATGGGCAACCAGGAAATTAAAGACAAATTTTAAAAAGTCATGGCAACAAATGAAAATGGAAACACCACTGTTCAAAATCTTTGGCATGCACCAGAGGCAGTCCTAAGATGGAAGTATATAACAATACAAGTTTTTCTCGAGAAACCAGAAAGGTGTCAAATACACAACCTAACCTTACACCTATAGGAGTTGGAGAAAGAATAGCAAATAAAGCCTAACCCCAGCAGGAGAAGAGAAATAATAAATATTAGAGCAGAAATCAGTGAAATACAAAAAGAAAAGAATAGTATAACAAATCAACAAAACTGGAGCTTGCTTTTTGCAAAAAATTAATAAGATTGATAAACTCCTGGCTAGACTTATCAAAAAGAAAAAAAGACCCAAATAAATAAAATCACGAATGAAAGAGGAGAGATTACAACCAACACCAAAGAAATACAATTATAAGAACATATTATGAGCAATAATATGCCAACAAATAGGCAATCTTGGAGAAATGGATGCATTCCTAGAGACCTATAAACTACCAAAACTGAACGAGGAAGAAATAGAAAACCAGAACATACCCATAATCAGTAAGGAAATTGAAGCAGTAATCAAAAATCTCCCAACAAACAAGATCCTTTGGCCTGATGGCTTCTCAGAAGAATTCTACCAAACATTTAAAGAAAAAATAATGACTATTCTTCTGAAGCTGTTTCAAAAAAATAGAAATGGAAGGAAACCTTCCAAACTTTTTCTATGAGGCCAGCATTACCTTGATCCTAAAACCAGACAAACACCCACCAAAAGGGAGAATTACAGACAATATCCCTGATGAACATGGATGCAAAAATTCTCACCAAAAAACTATCACATAGGATGTAGCAATACCTTAAAAGGGTTTTTCACTACAACCAAATGGAATTTATTTCTAGGCTGCAAAGTTGGTCCAACATCTGCAAATCAATCAATGTGATACACTACATAAATAAAAGAAGGGATAAGAACCATATCATCCTTTCAACAGATGCAGAAAAAGCATTTGACAAAATCCAGCATCCTTTCTTGATTAAAACTCTTCACTGTGTAGGGAAAGAGGGAACATACCTCAAAATCATAAAAGCCATATATGAGAAGCCCACAGCGAATATTATTCTCAGTGGGGAATAACTGAGAGTTTTTGGCCTTAGGTTGGGAACATGGCAGGGATGTCCACTATCACCACTGCTGTTGAGCATAGTACAAGAAGTCCAAACCTCAGCAATCAGACAACAAAAAGAAGTAAAAGGCATCTGAATCAGAAGAGAAGACAAACTGTTACTCTTTATAGATAACATGATTCTCTATGTGGAAAATCCAGACTCCAGCCCCAAACTGCTTGAACTCACAGGAATTCAGCAAACTGGGAGTATATAAAATCAATGCACAGAAATCAGTTGCATTTCTATACAGTTACAATGAGGCAGAAGGAAGAGAAATTAAGGAGAGGTCCCATTTATAACTGCATCCAAAGCCATAAGATACCTAGGAATAAACCTAACCAAAGAGGCAAAGGATTTGTACTCAGAAAAATGTAGAACCCTTATAAAAGAAATAGAGAAAGACACAAAGAAATGGAAGAATGGAAAAACATTCCATGATCATGAATTAAAAGAACAAATACTGTTAATTATTAATCACTATAATTTCCAAGACAGTATGGTACTGGCACAAAAACAGACACATAGATCAATGGAACAGAATAGAGAATCCAGAAAAGACCCTCAACTCTATGATCAACTAATCCTCAACAAAGCAGGAAAGAATATCCAATGGAAAAAGGACAGTCTCTTCAACAAATGGTGGCAATTACTACATTATATAGTAAAAACTGTAGTTTCTCAATAAATGAAACAGTGAAAAGACTAAAGCTTTTCTGAGTTCAGATTCTTCTTATAATACATGTTGATAAATCAGCTGTGTATATTTTCTGTTTCTAAATGAGATGGTAATAGAAACTTGAACACAGGATTCTTTAGTCTACATTGATGTTCATTTTTGTGCTTCTTACCCTGTCTACTTAGCTCCACAGAGTGCAAATAGAGGTGCTCATCCTTCTATTGAAATTTGTGTTGCTTTACTAAAGAAAAAAAAAAAAATCAATGACCTTGTCTGATTTTTATTAATTTATTCAGGCAATATGTATTAATGGTTATATATTTTTAAAAATTATTTATTTATTTGACTGAGAGAGAGAGAGAGATAGCAAGAGAGAGAGAACAAACAGGGGAAATGGCAGATAGAGGGAGAAACAGGTTCCCCACTGAGCAAGGAGTCCATCTCTGTGCTCAATCCCAGGAGCCTGGGATCATGACCTGAGCATGGGCAGATGCTTAACTGACTGAGTCATCCAGGTTCCCCTAATGGTCATAATTTTTGCAAAAGATAAATTAGTAGGAGGAATTTATCAACCCAGTTGTGTATATAAGCCTATAATTTTTACAAAAATAAAATAGAGGAAGACATTCCTTTGTATATAGAGCACATGGACTGAAATGATTACAAAGGATTTGTGCAGACAGAGATGAGAGTGGTTTTATTGTCTTTCTGAATTTTCCTTTAACCTTATCATTAAAAAGATGTACTAATAAAAACAAAGAAACAAATGCTTTTTCAACTGAGATTCTCTGAGAGAAAATTAATGGATGTAATGCCCTAAGTGCTCAATGTATGTAATTCTTTAGCTTCTTTTCTATGCATTTAGAATAGTAGAAGTTATGTAAGCACTTTGGGGAATAAAAAATAAAGTAACTCCATTCTCCATTATGTTCCACGTTATTATTCATTTTTCAGATGAGGAGCTTTGGATATGTTTCTATAGGAATTTCTGCATTGCTGTATAATTGTCTTTTTTTTTTTTTTTTAAATAGGATCAGGCTTGAAGAAAGAAGCTTCTTAAAGTAACCAAGAGCGAAAGACAATGTGAATGGTTAGTTTATTAATCAAAAGAAATAAAATGGCATTTTTCTTATAGTTGCTATAGGATGAAAGACAGAACCAGAAGTCAAACAATTCAAGGAAAAGGTAAGAACAATATATATGCTGAGAAGATGAAAGACTAGACACTACACATCCAAAACATTCAGAAGTGTCAAACTGAGGTTGTAAAGAAGAAACTGAATTGGAAAGAACAAAGTAAAACAACAGTAAAGAGCAGATATAGCCTCTGGAGGACATTTAAAAATCCCACATTAACATTTAAGGTTACTCAGTGTATGAATAAAAGTATTATAGCCTATGGGGGCAATTAGTGTAAGAGCAAGCTGAGTTTGACTCTTCTCCACTCTCTGAAGGTATTACTCTGCTATCAGTAGTGTCACATTAAAAAGAATACCAACAATAGATTGTATTCACTTGAGGAAAGTTATACTATAATTTTAGTACATGACAGGCTGAGATAGTGTGAATTCCTATAATGTCAACATCAATCCATACAGAAACAGATCTCCAAACTAGCAATGGTGGAAAGCATATATTTAAATATGAATCCTAAGACGATGACTATGGACAAGATAAAAACATTAAAGGAGGAAGTAGAGGCTTACAGATAATTTAAAAAATAAGTTCCAGGACAATAAGGCTTAGAAAAACAGCTAATCGGGCACCTGGGTGGCTCAGTGGGTTAAGCCTTGCCTTTGGCTCAGGTCATGATCTCAGGGACCTGGGATCGAGTCCCACATCAGGCTCTCTTCTCATCGGGGAGCCTGCTTCCTCCTCTCTCTCTCTCTGCCTGCCTCTCTGCGTACTTGTGATCTCTGTCTGTTGAATGAATAAATAAAATCTTTAAAAAAAAAAAGAAAGAAAAACAGCTAATCATGTTTTTAATTAACTCAGAATTACTGAATTCTATCTAATGTTAATATATATGGCCAAATCATAGCATACCAGAATTGCTTATATTGATGAGAAATGTAAGAAGGTATCACAGTTCATTAGTTTATACATTCAATTAAAAATATTTATTGAAATCCTGATATATTCTAGGCACCTGAGTAGGCATTTGAGTGTTGATAGAAAGCTTCCTACCCTTATGGAACTTATAGTCAAATATGTTGCAGAAGATGCACAGATAGAAGAATGAACATTTACCATCATTCAGATCATTATAAACACCAAAAAGAATAAGGGCACAGTATAAAGGGATAGAAAAAAACATGTAGACATGTTTAGATTGTTTGATTAGGGAAAAGTTCAAGGAGGTAATGATTAAAGAAGGATCTGAATAAAATAACTGAATGGCTATCTAAGAAATATTTGAGAAACATGTAAAGCATGCAAAAGCCTGGGTTAAGATCATTTTAGGAAGAGAAAACTACAGACGCAAAGCCTTTGAGGAGAAAATTAAGTTGTCACATTTGATGCATGGCAAAAAGCCCAGAGTGGCTGGGCTGAGCTGAAGAAGGGGTATCAGGTAGGAGATTATTTAAAATACATATGCAACCAAGGCATAATCTATAAAAATAAATAATAATTAATAATAATTACAAAACTGGATTTCATTAAGATAAAGAAATTAACCCTGTGAGAAAAACACTGTCAAAAAAAAAAAAAAAGAAAAGAAAAAAGAAGCCATAGAATAAAGAAAATATTTGCAAAAGATCTAATAGAGGACTATAATCCAAAATATACAAAAAAACTCTTAAAAATCAACAATAAGAAAAACAACCCAATTAAAACATAAATCAAAGACCTAATGGACACCTTACCAAAGATGACATAAAGATTGGAAGTAAGCATGTGAAAAGATGTTCAACATCATATGTCATTAGGCAAATGCAAATTAAAACAACCAGATAGCACTATACACCTATTTGAATGGCCAAAAACCAGAACACTGACAATACCAAATGCTAGCAAGGATGTGGAACAATAGGAACTCTCATTCACTGCTGGTGAGACTGCAGAATGGAACAGCCATGTTGGAAGACAGTTTGGAGATTTCTTACAAAAGTAAACATACTCTTGCCCTATGATCCAGCCATGCTCCTTGGCCAGAGTTGAAAACTTACATCCACATAAAATCCTGCACATGTATGTTTATACCAGCTTTATTCATATTGCCAAAAGTTGGAAGCAACCAAGATGCCCTTTAGTAAATGAATGGAAAAATAATCAGTGGTACAGCTAGGCAATGGTATTTTATTCAGTATTAAAAATAAATGAGGGGTCCCTGGGTGGCTCAGTCAGTTAAGCATCTGACTCTTGATTTCTGCTCAGATCATGGTCTTAGGGTCATGTGATCAGGCCCCACATTGGGCTCTGCACTGAGCAAGAAGTCTGCTTGAGACTCCCTCTTTCTACCTCTGCCCCTCTCCTCATACTCTTTGTCTCCATCTCTCTCAAATAAATAATCTTTTTAAAAAAAAGTAAAAAATATAAATGAGCTATCAAGCCACGAGAGCATGGAGAAGTCTTAAATTCATATTACTAAGTGAAAGAAGCTAATATGAAAAGGCTACAACATAATCCAAGGTTCTAACTATATGATATTCTGGAGAAAACAAAACTTTGGAGATGGTAAAAATATCAGTAGGTAGGAGGAGGAAGAAAGAATAGGTGGAGCACAAAGGATTTTTAAGGCAGTGAAACTATTCTGTATTGATGGATACATGTCATAATACATTTGTCCAAATCCATAGAATGTACAAAAACCAGGAGGGAACCTTAATGCAAACTATAGACTTTGAGTGATTATGATATACCATTGTAGTTTCATCATTTGTAATGATTGCACCACTCTTATGAGGGATGTTAATTATGGAGAAGTTTATATACATGTGAGGGCATGGGGCATATGGGACAATCTCTGTATCTTCCTCTCCATTTTGCTGTGGACCTACAGCTGCTCCAAAAATAAACTCTATTTTATACTGGGATTAAAATGTAAAAAAAGCAAATAAAAAATAATAATAATAATAATGTATTTATAATAATAATAATAAATATATATTTATTACAATAATAATAAATAATAAATAAAACAAATAAAATAAAATAAATAAAATAAAATAAAAATAATAATAAAAATAAGCAAATATTTAATTTAATAAGCTAACATTTAATTTAAAATTAATAAAAATAAGCAAATAATAATAAATAATAAAATAAAATAAATAATAATAATTTAAAATAAGCAAAACAAAACAAAACCCAAAAATAAACTGTATTAAATATGTCAAAAAATGGGCAGAAGACATGAGTAGACACTTCTCCAAAGAAGTTATACAAATCGCTAACAGACACATGAAAAAATGTTCATCATCACTAGCCATCAGGGAGATTCAAATCAAAACCACACTGAGATACCACCTTACACCAGTTAGAATGGCCAAAATTAACAAGACAGTACACAACATGCATTGGAGAGGATATGGAGAAAGGGGAACCCTCTTACACTGCTGGCGGGAATGCAAGTTGGTGCAGCCACTTTGGAAAACAGTGTGGAGATTACTCAAGAAATTAAAAATAGAGCTACCTTATGACCCTGCAATTGCACTACTGGGTATTTACCCCAAAGATAGAGATGTAGTGAAAAGAAGGGCCATATGTACCCCAATGTTCATAGCAGCAATGACCACAATCGCCAAACTGTGGAAAGAGCCAAGATGCCCTCAACAGATGAATGGATGAAAAAGATATGGTCTATATATACTACAGAATATTATGCCTCCATCAGAAAGGATGAAGACCCAACTTTTGTGTCAACATGGATGGGACTGGAGGAGATTATGCTGAGTCAAGCAGAGAGAGTCAAGCAGAGAGAGTCAATTATGATATGGTTTCCCTTATTTGTGGAGCATAAGGAATAATACGGAGGACATGGGAAGATGGAGAGGAAAAGTGAGTTGGGGGAAATTGGAAGGGGAGACAAACCATGAGAGACTGTGGACTCTGGACTCGTAGAAACAAACTGAGGATTTTGGAGGGGAGGAGGGTGGGAGGTTGGGTGAGCCTGATGGTGGGTATCATGGAGCCCATGGAGGGAATGTATTGCATGGAGCACTGGGTGTGGTGCATATACAATGAATTCTGGAACACTGAAAATAAATTTAAAAAATAATAAAAATTAAAGAAAAATATGTAGGCAGAAGCCAGATCTAGTAGGATCCTATAAACTATGACAAGAATCTTCATTATTGTTCTAAATAAGAAAGGAAATCTCTGAAGGGCTATGAACACAAATGTGGCATAATCATTATTAAGGATAGAGACAAAAGGAAAGAATGGAAAGGAGACAAACTACTTAAACTACATAGAATTTACATACATATAGTTTGTAGACAAACTACATAAAAAGCTTTGGCATAAAGGCATTTGAGTGGCTTATTTGGTTAGCCAAGTGACTCTTGATTTTGGCTAAGGTCATGATCTCAGGGTCAGGGGTTGAGCCCCACATTGGGCTTCACTCTCAGCATGGAGTCGGCTTGTCTCTCTCCCTCTGCTTCTCCCCCTACTCTCTCTCTCAAAAAAAAAAAAAAAAAAAAAAAAATCTTAGGAAAAAAAAAAAAAAGTTTGTGGTGTATACCCAACTAATCAATGATGCTTATTTGGTTAAGGCTAATTTTGGTGGCGGTAGTAAGAAGTGGTAGTAAGAAAGGATGAAGAAAGAAATCAAGGGCACCTCGATGGCTCAGTCAAATGTCCGCTTTCAGCTCAGGTCATGATCCCAGAGTCCGGGCATGAGCCTGGCATTGGACTCCCTGCTCAGCGGGGAGCCTGCTTCTCCCTCTCCCTCTGCTGCTCTCCCTGCTTCTTCTCTTTTGTGCTCTCTGTTTGTCAAATAAATAAATAAAATCTTAAAAAAAAAAGAAAGAAATCAAAGATGGCTTATAAGTTCTTGGTTTGCAACAATTATGTGAATATCACTTGCAATATTGAGATGAAGAGCATTTGGGAAGAAGCAGAGAATCAATGGGTGACTTTAGACAAGTTAAGTTGGATATGCCTAACGGAATTGTCAGAAAGAGAGCTATGTTTATCAGTCCATCTCAGGGGGAAAGGCTGAGTTTGAGATAAAAACTGGGTATCATTGCTATAAAGTTGCATTTAATACCATTGGACTGGATTCGTTCATCGAGAGATATAATGTAGGTAGAGAAGGGAAGAAGGGCAAAATTAAATGAAATACTTAAAGGTCAAGGGACTAAGGCAAAGCCAGCAGAGAGTACTTTACTGTACTAAAATAGGAAGAAAATTTTACTCAAAGCCTCGTGAAGTTAGGGATTCGAAAAGGAGGAAGAATCAACTGTGTCAAACCTGCTGAGGAAATCTGAGACCTGGTAATTGACCGTTGGACTTGTTAAGTCAGAATTTGCTTTAGATCTTGACTGGAATATTTTCAAGGAGTAGATGGGCTGGAAGACTAAAAAAAGAGGATTGAAGACAGAATGTAAAGAAGGAAGTAGCGAATAGAAGAGTAACTTCAGATCAGTGACTGGAAGATAAGCAATAGTTAATAATTTTGAATCAGTGACTGGAGGAAGTGGAAGGAATCAAGGAAATCTCTTGTTAATAACAAAGAGTGGAGTATGCCTACTCTCTGACAAGAGAGGAAATCAGTACCATAGGAGAGGAAGCATATGACTACAGAACATGCTTCAGATTGCAAATCAGGAAAGAAATGTTGAGCACTATTGGTGGGTTTGACCTGGTAATAATAGGGACAATTCATCAGTTCAAAAGTCAGGAAGCTAGAGTAGGTAAGAATAGATGGAAGCAATATTGCATTTTCTCTGTGAAGAGTCAGAGACAGAGGGTGATATTGATGGTTTGACAAAAGAGTAAAAAATGTGAATTTTTCCTTTCTGAGAATGAGAGCACAGACTGCTTGAGAAACAGTATAAGAAAGCTAAAAGGTTCTAAAGGCCCAGCTGATATCTGGACTTACGAACATGCATTAAATGTTAGTGGAAATGGTAACTTATTTTCATGGGTTCATGAAGGTGAGTGAGATGTTTATACTTTCAGATACACTCCTCTGGCTTTGCTTCAAATTTAGATAAAATATTCATCATTCATTTTACAGAATGGTTTGACTTAGGGAAAAATATTTATCCCCTCTATGGCTAGTCCGTATATTGGGTATAATGTTATCTGTCTTATGGGGTAATTGGGAGAATTAAATCATGTAAAACATTTAGCATAGTATCTGACAATAGTAAGCATACATCCATTGTAAGTTACTTCTATTGGTACTGTTTCTATTATAAAAGCCTCAATGATCAGCTACCATGTACTTGGAATTCAATGAAGTTACAGTTGTTAGGATGCAACTGGCATTAATAAAAGAAGGCTTGCTTATGGTGTTTCATCCAGATAGGGGTTTATTTTTCTATTCAACAGGATGACTGTCAAGGTCTGGGTCAACTGCAAGAATGCAATCAGAAACCGATGTTCCTGCCATTTTTCCTATTGCCATCTTAATGTATGGATTTGGTCCTCAGAGTTTCAAGATCGCTACTGTCAAGTAGGCTTTGTGTCAGAGCTTTAAATAAGAAGATAAAAGAAATATAAAATACGAATGGCTAATACGTGGGCCAGCTGAGTGTGTGTGTGTATGTGTGAACTAACCTGTTGACTTTGTCTTTCTTCTCATTGGCTTGAACTTCACAAGACACAAGGTAGCCTGCAACACTATTTTATTAGGGTAGACAATCCTCTAAGTAAAATTAAGGTTCTCTTTTTAGAAAAGCATAGAATGCATAAGCAGCTAACTGCCTCTGACAAATAATCAAGATAAGTTATTTTCCTTGGAAAAGCCCATTGTTTAGTATTGGAGATAAATACATAAACATGCATTCACAGACATAAATGTTTACAGGGTCAGGCAGAGAACAAAAATGATGTAGTGGAAAGAATGGCAAATAATAGAGCACATACCACAATTAACACGGCAAGAATTACCTAGTGGTAATAGATTGATGCCATGAGATCCATGGACTCAAAGTACTTAGCACTTCCAACAGAAGACCAAATCTTGATTTTATGTTAATTTTTCCTACTTTTTTTTTTTTTTAGAATTATAAACTCACTTATTCTTTTTTAATGAACAGACCAACAAAAAGTGTCTATAGCCTGGATTCCATACAGTTCACCTCTGACTTGTACATTTTGATATCTTAAATTATAATAAAGGCTTCAACAGAAATACTTTGCAAAGTCATAGAGTAGACTCGTGGACAAAGGAACTCCTTGGGAAGGACTTTGCTTTCCTTTAACATTGCACGGAATGCAGTGCACCATAGAATTGTTAAGTCTGTGCAATAGATGGGACCTAAGTAATTCTTTAATGCAACTTCTTTATTTTATACATGACAAAATTACACCCAAATTACACATCAAGACTACAGAGCAAAGCTCTAGAATCCAGGTTTTCTGTTTCCTAGACCAAGGCTCTTTCTACCTCAGCATGCATCTTCATACAAATCAGACAGAAGAGTGAGTTGAAACTGACAAGGCGATTGACCTAGTCCACTGGGCTCCTGATGCAGAAATAATAGATAATGTTTTAAACACTCCTGTCAATTCACCACGGTGATAATGCCAGGGAAGCAGAAGAGCTTCTAGAGATTGTGAAAATATCTCAGTTGAAGGCTATTTCACAGCCTCTGAGTCAATAATTAATTCTGCCAACAGGTTGTCGTGTTATCCTTCTCTGAAGGTCAGGCGGTTGCTCATCTTTTATTAAGATTTTATAAGAAAGAAATAAATGACCCCAAATAAGCTCACATCAAGGACTTTCTTAATATTGTTGTTAATATTGTTGAGCATTTTCATTGGGTTCTTTTCAGATAATCCTATCTCTGAGTGAATCTGTATATAAACCTGTAGAAAAATATAATATTGGAGGTCTTTGAATCATTGAAAAAACTTTTTTAAATCTTTATTTTCTAAGAATCAACTATTACCATATGGTAAGTTATATATATTTCACTGGGCTTGCTCAAGATGGGATAGATGCTTGTAAGTTTTAGAAATAGTTTTAACAGAACACCTTAAATTAAAATATTATAATAATTGATTAATTGTTACCAGGGATTGATTATTTAAAAAAAATATTAATTCAGAATACTTCATTTTTGAAATATTTCAGGTTGCTGTTCCCATAATGTCATCTGATTAAATACCCCATTAAGCCTCAATGACGAGAATACATTTCCATGCCTTTTTTTTAACATGGTAAATTTTGCCCTTAAACATATTCAGGATGTTTCAGAAGAAAAAAAAAAAAAGAAGAAAAAAGAAAAGAAAGAAAGATGGAGGATACTTGACAATTAGTTAAACAGACAGTCTTCTTTTTTGTTTGTTTTTTTAAGATTTTATTTATTTATTTGACAGAGAAAGACACAGTCAGAGAGGCTACACAAGCAGGGAGAGAGGGAGAGGGAGAAGCGGGCTTCTTACTGAGCAGGGAGCCCCATGCGGGGCTCTATCCCAGGACCCTGGGTTCATAACCTGAGCTCACCCTGGGACCATGATCTGAGCTGAAGGCAGACACTTAATGGCTGAGCCACCCAGGTGCCCCGACATTCTTCTGTTTAAGCTAAGTGCTCATCTTCTAAGTCCCAACTCAGTGGGAGCCTATGCTTTGTTCTGTTTTCCAATTTAATTGTTTATTAGCTTACCTCTTTTCAACTTTATTCTTTACATGATGCTAAAACTAGTACAATTTGAGAGTTCATTGTTTTTTTCACTTATAATTCTCCCAATTTGTGCTAGGCATAGTGCCACCTAAACCATCCCAAGCAGATGTATATGTAGTTGATTTTTTTTTTTTTTAACTCTGCAGGGAAGAAGACTCCGTAAACTCCCTTGGTAACCAATTCTAATGTTTAATGGAACATGTCCATTCATCTATAATAATATTTGTAATTATACAGCACATTTCTTCTGAATAGCTCTTGGCACTTTAAAATAGTATTTCAATCCCTAAGACATTCCTAGAAGTCAGTGGTAAGCTTCATTATACTCCTAGAGGGCACAAACAATGTATTTATACATGTTATATTCAGTGCTCAGGACATTGTGAAGACTTTAGAAATGTTTAATAATCAGAATAGTAATTTTACAGACGGATGAATTGAGAGAAAGTGAATTTAACTCCTCTTCCACTGCCCACAGTGGTGAAAACTTGAAAATTTCTGATTCACACATACTGAGGGCTAGAATACTCTTCCATAAGATTCTGCTCCCGTTTTTCAGCCTTAGTTAGAAATTAGATATTTTAATGTATCTTAAAAGAGCAAATATTCCTGGCCAGGCGAACTCTACACAATCTGGATATTACTCAGTGAATTATTGTGAGTTTAAACTTCTGAGACCAATAGACTGTGAATGAGACAACTTTCATCATTTGGTATCCTTTCTCAAGGGACATACTGGAATCATCTGGTTCCCCATTATACATTTGATATTATATATAGGACAAGCCCTCTCTAAACAGCAGCCTAAAACTTTCAAATTTTGTCAGTTAGAATATTCCCGATTTACATCTCATGTCATTTGGCTCCTCTCAGTTCTCAATAGTACTTTCAAATAAATGAATTGGAAAGTCCTAATATGTCCTGACTCATGAAATGAATTTTCATTTTAGGAGAACCTTTTGGGAGCATAATGGTTTAGTCCAAGAGTAAGCAGAGACGTTCCTGGAAAAATGTCATTGTTCTAGGGGAAGAAATATTTTTGGATAACTAATTTCTTTAGAGTCATTTGAATTATATTGTGTGAATGGCTATCTTCTCAATCTCTGAGTAGAAACAGTCATAGGGAGCTGTATTTATTTATTTATTTATTTATTTTTAAGATTTTATTTATTTGTCAGAGAGAGAGAGAGGGAGAGAGAGCGAGCACAGGCAGACAGAATGGCAGGCAGAGGCAGAGGGAGAAGCAGGTTCCCTGACGAGCAAGGAGCCCGATGTGGGACTCGATCCCAGGACGCTGGGATCATGACCTGAACCGAAGGCAGCTGCTTAACCAACTGAGCCACCCAGGAGTCCCGGGAGCTGTATTTATTAATTTGAAAGACTAAGTTTTCATTAAAGATTAAATTTTACCACATTACCAAGGTCAGTAGCCTGGAAGCTTTGTTGTGCTTAGAAGAATCAGTTGGGATCTAAAGCAGATATTTTGTGAGACTTGGATGACTCAAATCATGTGACTGGTAAACAAGTTTACTTGCTAATTTTCCTTATACATGGATATCATTTTCAAAAGCAAATGTTCTAAGCAGATTCTGAAAATAGCTTTGAATCTGAGATGTTCATATTTAACCCGATTTTCCTCAGCTGTTTGAAAATGTAAGATTAAATCTGACTGGCTTGTGGGTGAATGAAAGTATTTAGATGAAGTAAAATTAAGGGAGGAGAGATGGAGAGACAGAGAAGAGAGAGAAAAGAGCCAGAGATAGAGACATAGACAGAAAGACAGAGAGGGTGTGGACGTGGGGGACCACATTTTGAGCACTCAGTCCAACAGGCTGAGTTTTTAGAGTGCCGGCAGAGATGTAAATGGAACTACTTTTACCATCTCTTTGGGGAGCATATGTTCTAAAGCTTTTAAGTACTTCTTTGAAGGAGATTCAGTTACTGAATGGAAAATATGATTTTGCTCAGACCTGTGGCTCCATACCTACAGTGAAGTATCAGAGGTTCTTACAGGGAAATGGGAAAGAAGAATTTCTTAGAGATATGGTTGAGAAGATGTTGTATGAGAGGATCACATTCGTGACCTCCATGCAATGGCAGCCATGGGAAGAAGGTTGTCCTTGCGAGTCTTTGCTGTTGTGCCTGGTATCCTGAAAGTCTGCTGGTGGTAAGGATATTGTGAAATGTCAGGACTCAAGCTGAAAAGAAATAGAGAAAATAATGACACAATGAATAATTTAAAAAAACAGAATTAGTTACTTCTAAATATAAAGTTGTAATTGTGGGCATAACCCTCATTTAAGGTCACCTCTAGCATGAATATATTAAGGAAGTGCTAATACAAGTGAAAAGACAAAGGAGTCTTTATTATCACGTTACTGAGAAATAGGACTGAGCCTGACATATAAGCAAAATGTGCGGCCTAAACTTCTCATATGTAATCATTGGATTCCAGAGAGAAGCAGCATGTGTTGTGTGACATATCAAAATTCATGTTGTAACAAATCCTTCAATTTTTTTAAGCCTACTTCTAGGTGGGTCACTGAATATTCATTCCACGTAAAAGACTGTATGTATTAGTAAAATGTAATTTAAATATAAAATAGAATGCCTATAGGGTTCAGAAATAAAATATAGCCTATTTTACTAATTATATTTCTCTCTTGAAATATCCGAACCACCTACACATGTCAGTAACATGGTACTGGCTCCTATAAATTGAAATGGTAGGCGTTGAACTCGTGTGGATATTATTCAAATAATGGGATGCAGGTGTAAATGGAAGCATTGCATCTGATTGACAATCTTGGTGCTGTGAGGAGAAAGGTGAGCTGTCAGCTATGACACTAATGAACTATTTGGCTGAATAAATAGATTCTTTGCGTGCAATGCAAAGCATGTTGTTTTAAAGATTATAATCATAATTAGATGCTGCTAATAATATAGGGCAATTTTATATACATTGCCTAGGGCACATCAAATAAATAATGAGTTTGGAGAAATAAGTTTCAAGTATCAGACAGTGGCTTTCATTACAAATGCCAGTTCTGTTCCTTTCAATCTTATGATGTTGGCTAGAAAACCCAATGGAATTTCAGCATAGTATCTGAAAAATGGGAATAAAAAATTCTTAACTAGCAGGGTTGTTATAAAGATGATTCAAATAGTATTTAAAAAGTACATAGGCTTGTGTCTGTAACATAATAACTGTTCTATAAATGGTAGTTATTTATTAATAAAACTCTTGGAAAAAATAGCAAAAATACAGTACCGCAAAATTATTCTATATGCTGTAAACACTGCACTCATGGTAAATTTTGTAAGATAGAACTTCTTTAGTGACAAGTCAGAGTTTATATATTTGTAACTTGTTTTTTCACAATATTGTGTATAATAATAGTAGGCATTGCAGATAAAAACCCACAGCTCCAAAATTCCCATTAAAAAATCACACAGAATACGCACAGAGCACTGGGTGTGGAGCATAAACAATTAATCTTAGAACACTGAAAAAATAAAATTAAATTAAAAAAAAAAACTCACAGAAACTGAAATCTGGAGAATTTGAAAGAAGGTTGAAGAATGTCCTATTAAAATGATAATGATAATGATAAAACAAATTATGTCTTACATATCTGAAGGCCCTTAAGTACCCTAGTTTTATCTTTTTTAATATTTGTGACTTAAAATATTTTAAAGACAATATTCTTTTTTAATGGCAATATTTTAAAGAAGGTGGTTAATATAACAAAGTGACTGAATAGAACAGCAATGACCAGAATCCTATGTCACATCTTTTGTTTGTAAAGAACTCAGTGAAACTGTTAGATTTGTTGACACATTGGTTTTTAAGTTTTTTAGTTGATTTATTAACTAATTCAGTAATTCAATAAACATGTATTGGGTGACTTCTTTGTTCAAGGTATTCTGACGTGAGCCAATGAGGAAAGTGACAGAGTATAAGCGAAAACATGCAGGGAAAGATAATGTTAGTAGAGGAGTACGTAAGAAGCATGTGGCGGAGACACATTCTTTTCTCTTATTGAAAGTGCTGTTCTGATACAACGTGAATGTTAAAATATGAAGCCACTTTATCATGTTACTAAGTTCTGGCTTTATTCCACAATCTTTTTGTTCTGCCTCAAGAGCCTTGAAGTGTTTTCCTTAGGTTTATGTTTTATTTTTAAAAATTCAGTCTCTATCTTAGACACTCCAA
This sequence comes from Lontra canadensis, assembly GCF_010015895.1. Lineage (NCBI taxonomy): Eukaryota > Metazoa > Chordata > Mammalia > Carnivora > Mustelidae > Lontra > Lontra canadensis. The sequence continues at coordinate 45,480,501 of NW_022630995.1, read as the reverse complement.
GGAAAAACTCTGGAAAGCTTGGTTTCCTAATCATCCTATTCACTGAGCCATTTGAGGTTCCCATCCTCTTCTCCATTTCCTACGGCACACGGGATACCCCTATAGCAGCACTACTGGGTCTGCTACTTTACGTAGACAGTAAATTCTTGAAAGTCAAGGCCATGTCTTATTCATTCCCGTGTTCACAGTTGATCACCTTGGGAAATAACTCAAGTTCAGTGTAATAGGAGAATGGTAATAGGAGATATCAAAGTCATTATTAGCAAACACAAGTCTTCACATTTCTCTATAGCTGCTTCTGATCTTCGTTTTCTTAGATAAATTAAACTGTTTTTAGTAACTCTGCCTTCTATTTTTTTTTTTCTCATGCTTTCATTATGTTTTTTTGGACGAATGAATGGTTGATGAATGAACTAGTCAATATGTTTTGCACCTCCATACATTAAAACAGAGTTGTTAGAGGCCATTTCAAAACTCAAAAACAAAAACCAACCAACCAACCAACAAACATGAAATCCTAAAAACATAAGAATTTTATATATGTGTTAAGTGGGAAGAGTTATCTGGCTTTTAGGATAGTTGGGAGCTGGTCATTAGGTTTTGTTCTTTTTTGTCAACATCCACTAACTTTTCTAGTGCACTTCTGCCTGGTTTCTTGGCCTGGTTTTCTTGGGGTAATTGTTGTTTTTGTTTTATGTATGTGTGTTTCCTGGGAGCCCGCCTCTTGGGATTTTGTGCATATGAAGGTTGGATTGGGGAAGTCATGCTTCCATCTATAATTCTTCAATTAATTCCATTGTTGCTGGGCCCATGTCTGACTACTAGTTTGCATGACCCATAGTGTTTCAGAGGACCACATCCCTACAGGGTTCTGCAGAACTCATGGGCTTCTTTGCATTAGGAGCCTTTGATTTTTAACTTTTATTAGTTGGCTGCATTAGTCATCAGTATCCTACCCTCTCTGTCTTCAATACCTTTCAATTTCTTACAATCTCTTGGATATGGATCTTCTTATACTTTAGTTCCCTCTGCTCTGATAGTTTTATACTTTCTATTATTAGTGGCATTGGTTTATTATCATCTTAATGGATCTTCGGAGTTAGATAAGTCAAATATCTCTTTTGCTCAATCTTATATATTATTCTAGAATCCCCACCTTTTCTCAGTATTGTTTAAACATTTGTTTAACATTTGGAACATGTGGGGAAATCACAAGTATTAGATTGAACATAGGACAGGAAATTTATGAATACTCTGATCATAACAGATTCTTATTTAGAACTTTTCTTGGAGCTGTCTGGCTGCTGGTGCCTCTATATCAATAGTCATTATGCACAGTATGGACAGAAGTAATTTGAAAGGATAGAGTACAAGCGAAACTATTTTTGAGTTATTTTTTCTATCTTCCACATTGACCAAATTATTCCTAAATCTCTGTGTTTCTTGCTTTTGCTTTCTTTTATAATTTTCCTAACCATACAAGTTCTTGGGAGGAACATTAAAAAGCATAAAATACAGATAATGAAATAAATCCTATGGTCCTGGAAATAACACTATGCCATATATTCTCTGTTTTCAGAATTTCAACTACCTTGGACTATTTTTCAGGAGATCCAGACTCCTTATCTCAAAATTGGAGACCAACCTGTGGTTGCAGAGCAAAATTTGCTGTTACTCCACAGAAATTATGGCTAACAAAATGTTTGTTTTTAATTTATCACCAAACGCTCAATCCCACTTCACTGGAAAGGAGACCAATTTGTATTTATGTAGCTATAAATTACATTCCATATACATCAGATGTAGAAATCTAGGCTACCTAAGCATTAGTTCAAATTTATTCCATTAATGTCTGTGTGCCACTTTTTATGTGATGTCCAGGAAGCTGATGGCTTCTGGTTTTCTTTTTAATCTGGCTATAAGAACAAGGGAAGAATGTTTAGCTTTGGCTCTTCAGTTCACTTCTGATGATCTGATTCTGATGGGTGTGACAAAATACTTACTTTCACTATTTGTTATTTTATGTTATCTTCTTTAAACCTCCCTTTCTTTTTTATTTTTAAATTTTATTTATTTATTTATTGGGCAGTGGGCTGGTGGTCAGGGGTGGCAGAGCTTGATCTCATGACCCTGAGATCATGACTGAGGACCATGAGATTAAGACCAGAGCTGAAATCAAGAGTCTGATGACTAACCAACTGAGCCACCCAGGTGCCCCCTCCTATTTATTTATTTATTATTTATTTATTTATTTTTAATGTTTAAAAAGAATGTTTTTTTGGGAGTGAGAGTGTATTACGGGGTGGGGAGAGAGCACAAGCAGGGGAAGCAGCAGGCAGAGGGAGAAGCAGAATCCCCCCCGCCTGAGCAAGGAGTCTGATGTGGGTCTCCATCCCAGGATCCTGGGATCACAACCTGAGCCAAAGGCAGATGCCTAACTGCCTGAGCCACCCAGGTACCCCCTTTCTTTCTTTTTTAAACTACATTTTGTTTTGTTTTAAGATTTATTTATTTACTTGAGAGAGAGTGAGCATGCGTGAGCTGGGGGAGGGGCAGGGAAGGAAAATCTTCAAACGGACTTCCTGCTCAGCAGGGAGCCCAGTGAGGGGCTAGATCCCAGACCTTGGGATCATGACCTGAACTAAAGGCAGACACTTTACTTCCTGAGCTACCAGGAACCCCTATGAAGAGTTTTCTTATCATTCAGTATTCAATTAAAATTCAATTAAAATGCTATCCCTTCATAAAACATCTAATATTCCTAGCCAGTAATAAATGCTTGCTTACAACTGTTATGGGAATTTTGAGTGAAATTTATACTTTTGTATTATAACTAACGAGAAATGATCTGATCTCCATTCTCAGTTGACAAATCCCTCAAATAACAAGATCTGCTTCATTACTTTGTACACTGTGTGTATATATGTATCCTATACAGTAATCATAATAGCAGCAGTATCAACAATTACACTAGTGAACATACCATGAATGATTTCTCTATGTACACATTTTGTAATGGTTCTTGTCTTGTTCAATCCTCATAACCCTAGGAGTTAGGAACCAACATTATCCTCTTTCACTATGAGAAAATTGGGGCCTAGTGAGGTTAGATAACTTACCCAGCGTTTTACAACCACTTGACTTTAAGGTTATTTTGAAATCTGGATCTACCTTGATTCAACAGGGCATTTGTTCCTCTTCAAATATATACACAACTATAGGACTTGTACACAATAGATAAGTAATGAAAACCCTTTGTGTGAAACTATAATGAAATAATTGCCCTGTTCGTGAGCAATTTAAATCAAAATTTATTTTTCCAGAGAGACAAGCAAGGTGTAATTTTACCTAGTTTATGCAATATTCCCTCTTTGTAGTGAGTGGCCCAGGGTATACATTAACATCATAAAAAGAGTCATTAGGTAACACCCTAGAATAGCTCTACTGGCTATTTCTTTATTTGGCATATTCAAGTGCTAAAGATTCACCTGCTACACTTTGAAAGGCAAACTTCTAACAGCATTTATGTAAACAGAATTTGGAGGAGGTATACCTTTGCCAGCAGAAATAGACATCATATTCTTGGGATATGAAATTGCCATCTGAAGCAGAGATCCAAAATAATAAAATTCACTAAGCAAGTTCATTTCGTGCTAAGAAAGAAGTTGAGCGGGTGTGATGACACTGCTTTATGAAGACATCAGTGATCCAGGATCTTTCTATCTTTCTGCTCCCCGTTTCAAAGGGATTGCACTTATCTGCAGAGTTCATGATGGTTCTCCATCACTTATTCACAGCAGCCAGGAATGCAATGCGAATGCATGGCCACACTCTTTCCCTTTAAAGGCACAATCTGGAATGTTCATCTACCACTTTCCTTTACACCCCATTGCCCAGAACTTAATCACATAGACAAACCTTACAACAAGGGATGCTAGAAAATGTAATCTTTATTCTAAATGACCATGTGCTGAACTAAACATTCCACTACAATGACGTGAGGGGGTATACTTTAGGGGATAAATAGTGGTAACTCCCACAGTCTCCACCATATTATACTTGCCTTTTTGTGCTAAAGAAATTTGGTGGGATCTGTATTAAATGTTTTTTCTTTTAATATATGTAGTGGCAAACTTGAGATGTAACATAGAACATAAAATCAATTGAAAAATGTACATTATTTATTCCTAAATACATTTTAGGCATTTTTAACTTGGATTTGTAATTGGTATCTGATTCTAGATTGAAAAAAAATTGATAACATGTTACCTAAGAAATGCTTCTATGCCAGGGAGTTTTGGTTCACACGGCTCCTTCTTTGCATGGCCATTTCCATGCAAAGGCATAAATTTTAACCACATTAATGGAGATTGGAAATGTCAAAAACCCTGAAGAACTACATGGAGTATTTTGTGTATAGTATAAAATTTTGTCAGCACTGCAAAATGTATTGTATGAATAGAATAACTTTGACATATAAAATAAAAGATTTTGTTAAAGCTATTAAATTCTCTTTTCTCTATTTCAGTGAGAAGGATCAAATGAGGAGGCTCCTTTTGTCTAGGAGAAAAGAAGAAAAAAATGAAATTTGTTCTGTGATCTGTGGAATCGAGATTTGATGGACAGGTAGAAAAGAATTTAGAAACAAGAAGGAAGAAATGGATGTATTAGGTACCTAGGGACAGTAGAAAAGATTACAAAAGGCAAAGTGAAATTTCCAGAACTGTGTGATTTTACCAAAATTAAATGGGAAATATGATAAAATTAGTAATGTTTTCTACTCATAATGAATTACCTGTTACATCTTTTTCCTATGAAAGTTTATTTCTGTATACACTGACTTCCCTAGTGTTAAATGATTTTATTCAATCAATGCATATCACAACACCTCTTATAATTTATTCCTTCTTTATAGATTTGGTAAATGAATTAATGAAAGACCAGTGTTGGGTTTTTCTCAATACACTGCTGTTGAAATATTCAGTTAATATATGATTACAGGAGTGAGATGACATTACTTATCTGCTCCTCTCCTTTTATGTAATCTCAACATTTGATTTGAAAATTCAAATACAGTTGTATCTTACCAAGGAGACTGGAATTTGGACACATGAACCATATTCTTGATGGTGATTTTGAAGAACTTATTTTGAAATTTGTATTTTCATTCTCTGCTATGTACCGCCTAACTCATTTTTTCTATGGGTCTGGTTACTTGGCAACAACATTTTTTATTCCTAAATCTTAGCAAATACTTTTAAAGATGACATGATTATGAAAAGTGTAATCTGGAAAATGAATGGACTGAGTTTTAATAGGTTGCCCTAGTTACAAAGAAATACATGGTCTATTTTAGTTATGCATCATCACTGAGTCAGAAGGTTAGAGTAGGGAGGCCTTCGAGATTAGGGTCAAGTTCTCACATGGCACAGATGAGGAGAGAGTCAATCATGTTCGTTTTCATTTTCATTTCAATTTTCCATATCAGAATCAGAGCATGCAAAGCATAAGGAAGAATCCAAAGATGGCGGAGGGGTTTGTTTGCAAAATCACTTCCTTCGTATGAACTAGATCACTGGATGAAGAGTTACACAGTTCTTCTGAACTGTCCATGAGGGAAACTGACAGTTTCACTTTTTATTTAGTTTTTTTGTTTGTTTCAAACATAGCAAATTTGTCTACAATTCTACTATAACACTATACACAAAGATGGTGCCTAGGTGGCTCTGTTGGTTACGTGTCCAACTCTTTGTTTCAGCTCAGGTCATTGTCTCCCAGCCATGAGATTGAGCCCCATGCGGGGCTCCATGCTTAGTGGGGAGTCTGCTTAAGATTCTCTTTCTCCTTCTCCCTCAGGCCCACCTCCCCTGCTTTTTCTTTCTAAAAAAATAAATAAATCTTAAAAAAAAAAAAAAGTCCTTATTTACAGTCCTACCTGGACTACACAGAATAGGAAAGAGTCATTTCGCAGAAGTAAATCAGTGTGCCGTAAAGACTCCTATCACCAGACAGTTCTATTTGAATGTCAAGTAAGAATCTCAAATTGTTGAAAACAAAACTCCTGGTTTCCTCTCCAAATAAGTTGTTCAGGACAAAAATCGAGATTTCAGGTTCAAGTCTTCTCTTTCTCTGTTACATCAAATCTAATTTATCAGCAATGGTTAATGACCTTACCTTCAAAACATATCCCAGATTCTGTCACTTCTCACTGCCTTCACCACCACTGCATTGGTCGATGCCCCAGTTATCTCTCATTTGAATTCCCATAATAGCCCTTCTAACTCTCCTCCTTCCTCACACATTTTCCCTATGCTCTTGTCTCCAGAGAAGCCAAAAAGATCTTTTTGAAAAATAGATCATTTTTTAGCCTCCCCTTGTTCTAACAGGAGAATTCAGATATAGTTAAAGAATAGATGGTAGGGGCAGAAAGGAGGAAGTGGGGGAAGAACAACAGTGTCCACTACAGGGTGGAGGTAATAAAGCCAGTATTGCTTACACAGTGGATGCTCCCTTTATCAGCAGTTGTTTCCGGGGTCAACCCCATTAAAACCACGTGATCCTCCTCTGAAGAATCTCCAGAAGGCCAATAGTAGACTAACTCTACATCAGAATGCCATGCCATTCACCTCACTTCAGCCATCACATAGGCATTTTATCATTTTACCTCATCACAAGAAAAAGGGTGAGTACAGTCCAATAAGATATTTTGAGAGAGACAGAACACATTTACATAACTTTCATTATAGTATATAGTTATAATTGTTCTATTTTATTTTTAGTTATTATTAATATCTTACTGTGCCTAATCTACAGATTAAACTCTGCCATAGGTATATATGTACAGAAAACAACAGCAATGACAACATATACAGGGTTCAGAACCATTTGCACTTTCAGGGATCCTCTGAGGGTTTTGGGCTATATAAGCAGATAAGGGGGATCTACTGTAATTTTAATGATGTCTGTCTGTGGAATTTAGAAATTCTGGGTTTATTGTGAGGGAAAATATTTACAGCCTCAGAGTGTTTGATAAGTGGACTCCCATAAAGAAGGTAAATTTAAAGTAGCAATACAGAAATAAATACATTGTTATTTATTTTTTAAAACAAAGAACTGCTTTGAGTTTGGGATGGGATTAAACTGTGCTTAGGCTGTGCATGTGATAGAGCAAGTTCTCAAGTACTTTTGCCCGAGGAGCTTCAGGTTGTTTAAAAAAGGTAAATGAAATAAGGATGACACTCCCTCAAAAAGCCAAAGACTTTTAAAACAAATACAAACAAATACATGTTTGGTGATGAGAAGGGGCAGGGACTCATGGAGAGCAGAGCTTGCTCGGGATACAGGGTTTGAGGAAGCCTGACATTCTAGGCAGCGACAGTAGATGGCGGTGGTGTGCCAGAAGACAGCCTGAGAGGTTGTGACTGATCTGCAGGAGGTCATTTATGCAGGTGCTTGTTAAAAAAAAAAAACAAAAACACTATTTTGTCTGAGGATTGTAAATTGTATTCATGATTCACATGTCATTATTAATTCATTTTGTATTCATTATCATAGGGCAGATTCATTTGGCATTTAGGCAGATGGCAAAGTATAGGCACTTCCAGGAGATATCTGTGCAAGTTCATACCAGGCTATCTGTGTGCCCGTTTTCATGGATGCATAAGTGGAAAGAAGACATGTTTAAAAAAAAAATAGCAAAAAAAAAAAAATAGACATGATTTGGCTGTAGATTGTACCAGGGATTGCCCAGCTAATGACTTTCAGTGTTTAATTCTGTGTGTCATTACTTTCCGGTGCATATTTTTGGCAGTTTAAGCCTAGCAGATGAGAATCTTCCAGGCTGGAGAGCTCTGCATAAGATAAAAATTTAATAATCTTATTGCTGACCCAACCACTAAGGGTGGAACAGATAATCCTTTAATAATGCACTTCAGAAGCCTGGTTTACGTAGCCAGAGACTGGAGGCAGCTGGGTATAGTGGAAAGAGAGCCTTTGAGACTGGAAAAAGATGGGCTCTGGTGTTGGCTTTGCTACTAACTAGCTCTGGGACTTTGGGAAAATCAATTAACCTTCCCAGGTCTCAGGTTCTTAATCTATAAAATGAAGGGATTGCATGAGATCATCCCAAAAGTCCCCTCCGGTGCTAAAAATAGCAAAATTTTCTGGTAGAAAAAAAATACATACCAGATACGTTTTTGAAATGCTAACACTTCTTCGTGACCTACTTCAAAACAGATGAGTTGTAAAGCTGGCCATGAATTGTAAAATGTGTATCATCTGTGAGTAAATGCACCTCAAGCTGTTACAAGTGTGATTTATCGCCAGTGGCTGGTGCAGTATTACATGTAAGTGACAGCACTTGGTCTTGAAACCTTTCTTAAATCTCAGAAATGACAGAAGAGAAACTTTGGGAAGGAGGTCTAACTTCAGGACTGCTTTCTCACAAATGAACACAATTTGACAAACTGTGTGTCATGCTGTAGAATACACTTCCCAAATGGGCGAAGAGATGATCTACCTTGAAACATTTCCAAACTCTAAACCAGATCTTGCTCGGTGATTAAGTCACTCTAGAAATAAAGCAGATGCTCAGAAAAGCTCATGAACTCTTTGAGGACAGCAGGCGCTTTTCTCCACTACAATATGGAAAATGAGTTCTCTGAAATGTTTCATGCATTCTCATATGCTCCCTAATTTAACACAGGAGATAGTGGGCCAACTGGTGAATTCCCAAATAAAGAGCACTGACAGATAAACAAATCTATTGGAGAAAGACAATCACGTGCTTTCGGAGAAAATCATGTTTGACTAATCCTTTTTTAAAAGAGATGGCCAATAAAGATAAGGGTACATATTTACAATTGATTCAAAGGAGGAATATTTCTTTTTGGAGCAAGTGTCGGAAAGGGAGAAATGTTTTATCATGGATCTCACACTTCCCTCCTTTTGATGATGAGTGAAAGAGTGAAGCATGAAAAGAATATTCCTTCAGTCATCAAAGTTGAGACTCACGGGTTAGTCTGATGATCTAAAATTAGGTAGAAGGAGTCTCAGTGTTTGCTCGTGTCTGCAGGTGATTCTAAACTCTTCAATGCTATTAAATACTGGATCAGTTGGGATGAGTTGTATGAGTATTTCATGAAAGTCAAAGGGCTGAAGGATGAGAAGAAGCTTTGTTCCACAAACTCCAAACAATTACTATATGCCCAGAACTCTGCTAGTGCAGGAAATATATTCAGATACAGTTAAGAGAGTGAGTAGACCTATAATCAGAAACTTACCGTGCGTCAGTGCCTTAAGAGCTATCCTAAGAGATGTCAACATTCATGAGGGAGGGAGGGCATCTGGAGGGAAGCAGAGGACTTGCGGAATAAAATCAGACCAGAGTTGGTGAAGAGCTGAAGTAAGAGTAATCTAAGTTAAGAGGCAGGAGAGGCAGTGTGTGAAAAGGTATGGGTAACGGAGAGAACATATGATATTTTGAACACTACTCAGTATGGTATGACAGAGGAAAAAAAATGATTCTTGAGGTTAAGTTGCGGGAGATATGGTCAGGGAAGAAAACAAGAGCGAGTTCTTGAGGGAACAGCAGATGCTTTTAAGTGAAATAGATCCCATTTCGAATTCTTATCACTTACTGTGTGTTTTCTGGGGTAGTGTTTAATTCTGAGTAATGGTCTCCTAATCTTTAAAGTGAGGGTAGCGATGCCATCCTCAGAGGCTCACTGTGAGGTTTTGAAATCGGTTTCTGCCAGTTGTCTGTCAGACCTCAGCTTTCAGTTAAGAGCATGAGGTTGGGGAAGGAGTATTGGATCTCTGTTAGCAATTCGTAGGTTCCTGTCCACAGACTCTATTCATCCAAGCGTGGCCATGAACTCTGTTTCCTTCTCTCTTTCTCACCATCCTTTGAATGACTGAATATGGTCGATAGCATGTGTAACATTAACGGAAGAAAGCCTACCACGATAACAGAGAAAATCTCTCCTATCTTTCTCAAGTTGTGTGCCTTTAGCTCTTCTTTGCTTCAAAACAAACATTCTGGTCAACTAGAGCTGTGGTTCTAGCTGTAGCCCTCTAGGACCAACAGTTTTTGAAAACAGCGCTGTTCCTACTTCATGAGAACATCTCACAGCACCAGCTGTATTCATCTTCTTGGACCTCTGTCACACAGTTAACTTGGGTCCCAGAAAGCTAAGAAATGAAGACTTTGCAAATTAAAATAATTCCTAACCCAAATTGCAATCTTCTAAGAAATTTACTTCCTATTCCACATTTTACCTAAAACATCATCAGTTGAGTTATCCATTATACTGGGCAGAAGGCATAATGATGTATGCAAATGACAGCACACAATTATTCCAAGTAATATAATTTTTATATGTTATAAATTAAAATTTTGAATACTGCCTGTATTATCAAATTCATAAGAAGAAGTCAAAGCCCCAGAAAGCCCTCATTCTAACAAAACATTTTAAGTTAAACCCCAAAGAAATTAGAGTCTGAAAGATCCTTTGTTTTTGTTGCTATTGTTGTTTTCCTCTTCAGTTCCTTTATCACAGTCAGATAGAGAATGGTCCAATGCCTAGAGGAGCAGAGGCTCCCATAGCTGCTATAGCTTGGACCCATTTAAAGGAAAGACTAGGTTCTGTCAAGATTTCTGCATTCCAAGTACTTTCACTCAAAGTTTCCCATGTGCCCTAGTTTTTAAAAGTTCAAAAAATTAATAGGCCACACAGATTTCACTGCACTACTCTGAAAGCCTCAACCTTTAGAGAAGGTGTTTCTCAACTGGTTCTTTTTCCCCATTCTCCATTATTTGAAATCTATTAAGAAATCCCCCCTCCCCCAGCCATGTATTCCCACAATACTCTCTCTCCCCACATTTGTTTCATTGGCAGAATCAGCAACAAAAGGTCTTTGCCCTCATTGCTAAAACTTCAGAAGTTATAGCCCCTGGAGGCCCAGTGGATGCTAATACCTTCCCTTGTGTGTTCACCCCAAAAGTTGCCTATCCTATGCTTTGTTTTGGATTTTTTTTCAGAATCAGAATAATTTTGTGGGGCACGGGGGGCAGAGATTTGATGGCAAATTACTTCCTTTCTGTTGCTTTATCTCTTTCTGTTATACTGGGTTACTCCTCAAATACTTTGATCTTTTCCTGTTTCTCCTTTTTAGAAGGTCCTTTGGAGTATTTTTTTAAAATATTTTATTTATTTGACAGACAGAGATCACAAGCAGGCAGAGAGGCAGGCAGAGAGAGAGGAGGAAGCAGGCTCCCCGGTGAGCAGTGAGCCTGATGCGGGGCTCGATCCCAGGAGCCTGGGATCATGACCTGAGCTGAAGGCAGAGGCTTTAACCCACTGAGCCACCCACGCGCCCCTGGAGTATTTTTAATATTGATTATCTTTAATAATACACCCATGAGTATTGAAAAATTTGTTTAAGTTTATTATTATTGTTATTAAGACTGTATTTTTTAAAGCAGTTATAGGTTCACCACAAAACTGGGGATAAGGTACAAAGATTTCCCATATATACCCTGACCCAACACATATGATCTCCCTGATATGAGGGAGAGGAGATGCAACATGGGGGTTAAGGGGATAGGAGAAGAGTAAATGAAGCAAGATGGGATTGGGAGGGAGATAAACCATAAGTGACTCTTAATCTCACAAAACAAACTGAGGGTTGCTGGGGGGAGGGGGGTTGGGGGGGTTATTATGGACATTGGGGAGGGTATGTGCTATGGTGAGTGCGGTGAAGTGTGTAAACCTGGCGATTCACAGACCTGTACCCCTGGGGGAAAAAATATATGTTTATAAAAAATAAAATTAAAAAAAAATTGAATTTATAAAGTTAATTTATGATATTACAAAACTTTCTTAAGATGGGTTTAAGAAGGACATTATCACTCAAAAACTGGCGCATCCTTTGGTTTTATACAGATAAAGAAATGATGTAACCACTTAAACCTGGAAGAGTGCCAGTGAATTAGTTTATACAAATGATCTAGTATTTCATTGTCCAGAGAGAACAGATTATCTTTTTTCATGTCCATGAACTTGTCAGTTCGTTCTTTATTGAGTGATAGGTGCAAAGCTCCTCCAAGTTTGTTGGCTGGACAGATGTGGCATTGTGGAGATAACATAAACATAACTGGCAAAACATAATTGGCAAAGGGTTATATTCTGGCTTACCATATAGTACATCTGTTGCGATGATAGGGTATTCAAACATTCTGACCTTCAGTTCTCTTATTTTAATGAGGGTACTATTGTCTACTTTAATTCCATTTATTCATTCAGTACTCAGAAGTTATCTCTAATAGCAATAAGATTTTAATCTAAGCAATAAGATTGCTGGTGCACAGCAGAAACACAGTGTCTACTCACGTTAGGTTTAATATACTTCTCTTGATTGTTATTACTTAGTATTTGTTTCATATGTCACATTATTAAGGGGACCTTTCAATCATTTTCCCCATGAAGGAAACGAAAACTTAAGTAATAACTTTGCTGATAAATTTATGGGTAACATAACAGAGAAGAATGATATTTATAGGCATAAGAATAAAATTTATCAAATTAAAAATGTAAGAGTATGTAGAGTTATATTTGATGGTAAAGATAAAATTACATTAGTATTACACTGATGAAGTTTTTGTGATCCTAAATGATCATTTCTTACTACTTTTATGTACACAGAAGTTTGCAAAATACTACAATGTGGTAGAAGAAAAGAGGTAAGAACTTTGGCGTTAGAGTTGAAAGGCTCAAATCCAAGCTCTGTGATCTTGGTTGACATAGAGATCTCTGTGCCCCAGTTCTCTCTTCTGTAAAATGAGGTAATAACGATGCCTATGCCATAGGATTCTGTGAGATTTTAAAAAGCAGACATCACGAAACACTCCAAGCATTATCTAGCATGTTATAATCACCATGCCTTTATTTAAGAGAGGTTTTGTTGTTGGTCTGGGAGTCATTTCTGTCCCAGCCCACCCTTCTTCCATTTTTCTTGTTTTCTTCATTATGTAAACAACAGATTCAGCTCCTTGTCAGTGTATGGAATGTATCACTTGGACAGTGCTTTAAGGGATCAAAGTGAGACTAGAATGACCCAGAATGTTTACATCTTAAGAACACACTGGCACCTTTCCTTAGAGTTATGGTGACATAAGTGTGTTCAAATAAATTAACATTCTCATCTATACTGTCTCAGTAGGCAGAATCAAGTTTGCCTGCCAGGTGAGACAGAGATGGGTGAAGAATGGGCCAATCAAGATGACACAGAAAATTAACCATCATAGGTGTTGAGGGGAGAAAAGAATTTTCAATTGTGCCAAATTCAGTCACTTAAGATAAACAATCAAAGTAAATAAACAACGTTAAACACAAACATGGACAAATATTATTTCCATTGGTAAAAGATCCCCTTTATGTTTTTGTTTCCTCATCTCATGCTCAAATGAGTCTCTTTAATATTTTATTTGTGGCAATTTTTGCAAGTTAAGAAAGAAATATTTCCTTTGTCAAGTCTATTAATTTTTTATTTAGTTTTCTAATATAAAATGTGGTTAGATATTTTAAATTTGTAAGCTACTAAAACATTAATATTTATTGAAGAAAAGTTGAATAAATTCAAAATAATTCATGGAGCTTTTATAAATGCAAAATCTGAGGACCCCCTCTGTCCCATCTCAGATCTACCACAGCAAAATCCCCACATTTCCTAAGATTTGACCAAATTCAGTTTAACAAACAAACATAAAACCCACAAATAAAAACTTTCTAGTCAGGTGATGGTGAATGGAACAGCTACTATGGTGAATTCACAGATTCATGAAATTCTAAGTCTCTGAATGTTAGAGATTTGTTATGTTGGTATAGATGATAGGGTGTGTTGGAGGGGAAAGAATTTCCTCTGTCCTTAAGAATCAAATTGACACAAGAGGGATTAACAGAGGAAAATCAAATTTGATAGTTTACATACAGGGATTTAAACAGACATGGAAATTCCAAAGACAGTGAGGAAATGTGAAGCTTATCTGAGTAAAGGGGAGGGGTCGGGATCTGAGGCTAAGAAGGGGAGAAAGCTCATTAGCAGGAAAGTGAAAGGAGATGTTTTTGGGGGAAAAAGGTACTATTAGGTGAATTTCTTAGGTAAAGAGGAATCTTTGTTTATAGTTCTTCCTGGTACAGACAGGCAGTTGAAGGGGAAGTAAAGAACTTTTTCTGAATCTGCTGGGTTTTGATGGCTTTTAACTCAAAATAATGTTCATTCCAAAGTGGCCCATCTTAGAGCTGCCTTCTCCTGGCCCCCACAGTTGAATAAGTTCCCCAAAGATGTCAATGTTTGAATTCCCAGAACCTGAGACCATGTTATCTTATCTGATAAAAGGGAGTTTGCAATTGTGATTAAGTTAAAGATCTTGAGATAGGGATGTTATCCTGGATTATCTGGGTGAGCCCAATGTCATCACAAGGATCTCTAGAAGGAGAGGCAGAAGGAAGAGAGGATGAGGTGATAATGGAGGTAGAGATTAGAGATGCAGGTAGGACCTGGAAGCAGCAGCCTTTACAGGCAAGAGGTAAGGAATAGATTCTCCTCTGGAGCCTCCAGATGGGATAAAACCTATAGACAACTTGATTTCATCCCTTTCATCCCTTTAAGATTGTTATCTTTTAAGAATAAATTTGTGTTGTTTTGAGCAACCAAGTTTTAGTTCTTTGTTGCATGTATGCTTGCTTCTGGAAAAAGACACTGCTAAATCCTTTATACAGAGTTAATAAAATTTAATTTTGAAAATCATGTGAAGCACATATTACTATTGTCTTTAATTTTACATAGGATAGACTCTAGCTTATAGAAATTAAGTGATTCACCCACTGACTCATTGCTAGTCCAATGTGACCCAGAATTCAACCCATACAGTCTGGTTCCCACCACTCCTCCTGCTTCTGCTCCTTCCCTACCTATCCACACTTATCTCTGAGATTCCTCATCATAGGCTTTAGGTAGGGAAGGTAATTGGTTCACGTGGAGTTAGAAACTGCAATTAAATAGAAATAAATTGAGCAAATATTTAGTAAGTATCCAATACACAGCAGGCATTTTACTAGACAGTAGACCATGTGGGTAAGTAAGATAAACAGGGCTCCAATCCTTGAAGAACTTAGAGTCACAGAAAAAATGTGACTCTCTTTTCAATAGGACTTAATACATTTCCAATCTGTATTCAGCACTTTTTTTTTTCTGTCTGCTCTTTAGCTGTTTTTTAAATTTTACAACGTACATAACCAATGCTGGGTCACTATAAATGCAGTTTTTAGAATACTGCCATTTGAGGCAGAAGAGGGGAGGATTTTTAGATGAACAGAAGACATAAATACATTTTTTTTTATATTGCCTTTGAAATCTCTGCATTGTAACATTCTTTACCGGTGATGAAACCACTTTTAATTTTTATTTCCCTTACTCCCTGGAAAGCAAAATGAATTAAGCAGCATCTCCGTTTGTTTTTAAATATGAAGGAAAGTTCCAAGTAAGACATATGGGAGCATAGGAAAAAACATTAAATGCAGCAGCAATGAGTTCAGGGGACAGATTCACAACCAGAGAGGAAAACAAAAGAATGCCTTGAAAAAAACAAAGAGTTTTGCTTTCACTCCCTTTCATTTCCTCATCTTAATGCTTTTATGAGCCAAATATTTTACAAACTTATGCTCAATGGAAACAAAAGGCTTCATTGCATGTTATTAAATACGGAATTATAAGTATAATTACTTAAAATATATTGCATTTGGATGTCCCCCAACTCTATTTTTCCAGTAATTTTGAGCTCATTATATTCAGGTGGATCTATTGATTCTATTTTTAGAGATTCTAAGTGATTTCTTGCAGTTTACCTATTGTTCCCCTTTTAATTAACAGCCGGTATGTATTACAGCAGCGACAGTATTTATTCTATAACTTCAGTTCTGCACCTGCACAGAGACACACTACTTTATGCTAAATGATCACACAAGCTAAGCCGCATGCCCTGCAAGATAGAACTCTATAGGACACACTCTGGTGCTGTTTCCTGATGAGAAACTGGGTTCTGCTTCTGAGTAAGATGAGTCACTTTATGTGGGCCCTAAACCCTGTATCTGTAAAAGAAGGATGTCTAGGGTGCTTTTTAACAACTATGCATCAAATTTCTGTGAACACTGTTTTGTCTCTTGTTGTATTCTCTGTTGCATTCTGGAAAGAGCCAGCTTTGGAATCCTTCACATACAGTAGGAAAACCTGCTTTCCACAAGTGTTAGACACTGAAATTCTGCCTGTAGGAGTCTTCCAAGTTTTCTCACAAACCCAGTCCAGTCTCATTTCTATTTTCACTTTACTTTGTTGGATAGCAAGTGTCAGGCCACCAGGTGGCAGAATGGTTTTGGGTAATTCCCCAAGGGGATTTACACACACATATATTCCCATATCTTGTTTCCACTCTAGAGGTTTGAATTTTGGAATATTTTTCAGTGTTTTCACAAAGTTATCAGTGATATGACATTATAGGGGCAGAAAACTTTTTCCTTCTCCCCTTCATGTTTTTTGGGTGGTCTAATAATTAAACTGATGTAAAACACATTAACAGGAGAAAAACAAAACTTTAGTAACATGGTATCTTCTATATCTTCTATAGTCCTAGTGGGAAGGCCCAGGGAAACTGGGTTGACTCGCTGACCAAGGGATCACATTAAATACCATCTCCTGCTCAAGACAAAAGGTGTTGGAATAGGAAGTCAGTTAAGGGAAGTTACCAGGAAGAGAGAGTAACTAAATGGAAGGTTGTTATGCAGATTCAAGCCCTGTCCTCTCCACTGATTGTAATTTTCTAGAGATTTAGGGTCAGCCTCCTCCTGTAACTCTTACAAATGAAGATATTCCTCATAAATGCAAGCAGCTCTTATAAAAGGATAATTTATACTTGGTTTTCAGACCATCTCCTATGTTTGCAGTTTCTTAAAAATAACAAGCTGAAAATAATCCACAGGCCAAAGAGACACATCTTGGATGGCAACTTTTGCTTCCTTTCAACATCTAGATGGAAGAGGAGTCCTCTTCCCTAGTGTAGAACTTTCTTCTTTGGTAGGGAAAAGAGATTGGGGAATATTTTACATGTAGTTTTAGGACCAGATGGAAGTAAAACAGGTTAGCAAAAGACTAATTTATATGGACTTGAGGATCCAAAAAAAAAAAAAAAAAAAGATTCTAGATTCCATGTAGTTAAGAATACAACTTTTAATGTGAAAGAACTTGAATAGTTTTGTGCTGTCTCTGAATGTCATCTTTCCTTTAGAGCTGTAACTAGCTGAGAGGAAACCCATAAGAATGACAATAATAGCAATAAACATTTTAAATGTTAGTACATTTTCAAATTTCTCATGTTTAACCGCCAGTTCTTCTCATTCAAACAGGAGTGGTGAGCCTCCATCAGATCCAACCAAGCACTTGGACAGTGGTTGAGGGCAAGCAACCTGCTGGTTTCGAGATGCTTCTTGGTAAACAGAGGTTTTTCTCTCTCCCTATCCCAATGCAAGTTACCTTTTCTGATATGAGAACCATGAATGATTATTTCCCCTTAAAAGTCTTCATGAAAAAAAAAAAAAAATAGAGATAATGATACCTTTCTGCCAGTGTTGCTGTGGGGACCAAACAAGACAAGGAACACAAATGCTTAGCCTAGGGATGTGGTAAACACTTCATGAGGAAACAGAAGGCAAGCTGGGGGCAAAGCCCATGCTAACACCCCACAACTACTCCTCCCCTCCCAGGTGGTGACACTCCTGGGCACTCCTGGCTGCCCTTGAACAAAGGGAAGGGAAAAATAAATGGTTAACTGAGAGAGATCATAGTCATGCAGGACAGGAGTCTCTATCAGACTTAATGATTTACAAGAAAAAAGGCAATCTTATCAATAGGCAGACTTGCAGAAACCTATAGACTCTATTTCCTGGAGTCCTAACATTACTCTACCCTTCAATAAGATAGAAAATTTTATATAATCAGTCACTCCTCACACTTACAATGCAGCTCTTTCTGTACATGGTTCTGTCCCGTGCTTTCATAAAAACACCTTTTTGAAAAAACAGAAACAAAAACACCTTTTTGCACCAAAGACCTCTCAAAAATTCTTTCTTGGCTGTCGGCTCCAAACCTCACCACTCCAAACCACATCACAGTCACAGGATGGCAGCTGTTACTATTTTCTTATAAAATTAAATAATATTATTTCAGTTGCTCCCAAGTGAAGGTCTGCATAACTTATGAATTTTTTTTTCAAACAATCTCCCTCATCTGTAAGAGAAAAGCAGAAGAAGCCACAAATTGATCCTCTCCCAGTCAGAAAGTAACGCCCTGAATAAGTCTGTACACTGTAAAGTTCCAGAGAATAGTTATGTGACAAAGGTTAGCATTCCAGAAAAATCATTATGGGCAACCACACTAAGTGAGAGTCCTTTGTTTTAAAGGTAGAACAAAGGGATTTTTTTTTTTTAATTACAATTTTGAGTTGGAAATGAGAGGCATTCTCTTTCATGTTAAGTATAATAGATGGATCTGTATTCTAAAATATAAATACCACTTTAATTTCCCGTGTGTAGCCAATTATATATACTTTAACTGATTAAAGAAATGCATCTTGAAAAAAATCCTATAACCTAAATTTAGTAAGTGAAAAATGATCAACTAATAAAATATGAGTGAAGATTTACCAGGAGAAAATTACTCTTAAATTGGGAAGCATCTCAGTGCCTTATTGATACTGGAAGCCAATATTCATCCAATAAAAGTGATTTCATGAAAGAAACAAATAATTTAATTTGTCAGTGTCATTAAGGTACTACACCAATTCACTTTGTGAGGGAATACATTTTCAGATTGAGAATTGTACCTGCAGCGATGTTTATCAATTCTCAGAAGCAGATTAACCACAAGGTTGTAGGAGCTCAGTTTTAGGGTTGGCTGGTTTGTGTATGCTGTAAGTGTGGGACGTTCTTGGGAGTCATAGAATATTACAGGGAGGAGAAAAATCCAGGTCTAAGCAGAAGTATGTTTCTGGTAAATTGCCCAAAAATCACAGAAAAAGGACTTAAATCTGAAAATAGTCAAGGGTATGATGTGAGACTTGTTTTTTCATTCTAAACGTTCACTTCATACTCTAGTAGACAGAATAACAGACTCCAGAACATGCTCACACCATAATACCTGGAATCTGTGAATATGCCGCATACCAGAGAGTCTTACATTTACAGAAGGAATTAAGTTGTCAGACTGAGGTGATAAAGACTCAACTGGCCATTACTTTGAAGACCAAAAACAAACAAATAAAAAACCAAACCAAACAAACAAACAAAAAACCCAAAAAACAAACAAAACAAAACAAAACAAAATGGGCTTCAAGGCAAGGAATGAAGTCTGCCTCTAGAAGCTGGAGAAGACAAGAAGATGAAATCTTCCCTAGAGCCTCCAGAAAAGAAAACAGCCCTGCCGACATCTCAGTTTTTACTCTAGTGAGACCCATTTTGGGTTCTGACCTCCAGAACTGTGGGATGTTACACTTGTGTTGTGTTAAACTATAAGTTTGTGGTAATGTGTTATGGTACTAAGAGGAAACGTATACAAATACTTAGGGATTTGTAACTTGGTTATTTTTCTTTTTATTTTTTTAAATATTTTATTTATTTATTTGACAGAGATCACAAGTAGGCAGAGAGGCAGGCAGACAGAGGAGAAAGCAGACTCCCTAAGGAGCGGAGAGCCTGATGTAGGGCTCCATCCCAGGCTGCTGGGATAATGACCAGAGCTGAAAGCAGAGACTTTAACCCACTGAGCCACCCAGGTGCCCGGGTTATTTGTTTTCTTAAAGAAGATCCTAAATTACATGGTTTTATGCATCCACAGAATCTAGCTCCATCCCTATCAATTCTTACATGAATGTTGATTTTATTAGCATTACGTGTTTTCCCACAACATATATTTAATTTTTCCCAAAGATGTACACATATTTTATGATGTGTCCCCTCTCCCTGAGGACACCGTACCCTCTTCATGTGAGTGGAATCCCTTGACTTCCCCTGACCCAGTCACTACAGAAGATTAAAGAATATCTTGTTTTGCAACACTTCATTCTCTTGTAATCTTTAACCTAATTTGTCCTAATGGAGATAAGTGTGAAGACTACTTACTCTTTTCCTTAAATTGGCCACTAAAGTTAAGTTCTGTAATGTAATTATTTGGATTGTAATATACTTGCACTGTGTCTGTGAAAATTATTAGACTAATGTCTTCCCCTCTAATAATAGCCAGTGATACATTCCAGTTTATAGATACATAATGTCTTTTATCTACTCCACTATTGAATAAAAAAATGATGTCAGTATGCGTTTTTTTTAGAATACTTGTGATATTAGAAGAAAACAGGGGAAGATTGCATTGTTGGAGAACTTTTAATGTATTAACCATTCTGCTAAATGCTTTATAAACTTTTTGTTGTTTTATTCTTCCAGCATTGCTCTAGGTTGGATAGTCTTATACTCCTTTTACCAGTTAAGATACTGAGTCTTAAAAAAAATTACTTGTTTTGCTCCATGTCAAATACTGATAAGCAAACAAGTTAGAATGTGATTCCATTTTGGTTTGTATGACTGGAAGACTCATAAAATTTGAAAACTAGTTCATTTATTCCTACATATACTTAAACTTGATTTGGGGATTCCAAGCTAGGGTACACCTGTATATAATGCATTAATTTATCAGGACTGTCATAGTCTTTTCCTGATTCCTCTAGCCTCTCCTCAATCTGCTTTCCACTTAGCTTATCCTTGATTCACTTCTCCCTCATTCAGGAACATCTGTTTTTGAATCTTGCCTAATGTTCTCCCCTGATTAGGTAGTTGTTATCTTATATACACTTATGACCCCCCATTCCCACCTTTCTCATATTAACCATGCCAAAGAATAGGTACATGTTTGCTTCTTTGTCTTCCTCACTAGATTCCTTGAGGAGAGCCATATAGAATAAATCCTTATAATCCCAGGAATATCTAGAACATAGTCTATACTCAGTCAATATTTATTGAATTAATAAATATATTCCCTGACTTTAATATTTCTATAAAATACTTTTCTAGAAGCTAAAGATTTAAGGATTGTCCTGACACGTTTGACTTGTGAAGATTATGGATGCTAGCAGCCTATATTTTATCATGTATATTTTATCAATTTATTTTATTTATATTATCATACTTTACTCCCTGTGTGAATTCAGCTAGTTTTATCTTCATTTCACAAATGTGTAAACTAAGGTTTAAAGCTTAATAATCTGGACCCAGGTGATAGCACAACAAAAAAATCATGTATTATTATTGTTGTTGTTGTTGTTATCATTATCATTATTTTTGTTATCATTATCATTATTTGAAGGAATTTCTTGGGATACTATGCAGTGAAGCTGGCAGTCTCTGCTTTCAGGGATGACTTCCTCTGGGGATATGGACACTTCAGAATACTAAGGTCTCCACAGCATTCTCCACATGAGGATAGCTCCTGCCTTCCTTGCATCTTGCTGTTGAAATATTCCATCAGTTCGGCAAAAGGTTCTGACACAGGTTGGAGTTGTATATTTCTAGCTCCCTAAGGCAGCACCCACTGGTGGCCTTCGTTGGCCCGTTCATATGCTGGTCATTGTAAAGCCAGGTCACAGATCATGAATCCTCACATGTATCCTGAACAACTCTATCAGGTGGTTGCTCTTTTAAAATTGCACAGAATTATGACCAACAATATAGTCTATAGCTGGAAATAGTCCAGTTTCCATCAGAAGGAGCGTAGATAAAATAGGATGCTACTCAGTAGTAAAAGGGGACAAATGGCTGATATATGCAATTACATGGATAAACCTCAAAAATGTGATTAAGCAAAGGAATTATATTCATTTCCTATTACTGGTGTAACAAATTAACACAGATTTAATGGCCTAACAAGGCAAGTGTATTATATAACATTTTTGGAGGTGAGGAGTCCAAAATGGACCTCACCATGCTAAAATTAATTATGTTATCAGCCATGTTTCTTTCTATATGTTTTAAGGAAGAATTAATTTCCTTGCCTTCTCCAGCTTCTGGAGCTTCCCACACACCTTGGCTTGTGGACCCCTAAGGTTCAAAGCCATCAGTGTTTGGTCAATGCCTTCTCATGATGCTATTTTCTCTGGTTTTGACTTTTCTGCTCTCCTCTCTCCAACATTTAAGGATCCCTGTGACTACATTGTGCCCACTTAAATGATCCATGATAATTTCCCTATTTTAAATTCACGTGATTCATGACCATAATGCCAGCTGCTACTTTAATTCTCACTTACTACTTTGCCATGTAATGTGAGGACATTTTTTTTTTTTAATTGTAATTTCTACACCCAATGTGTGGCTCAAACTCATGACCCTGATATCAAGAGCCACTTGTTCTCCTGACTGAGCCAGCCAGGTATCCTAAGAGCACACATTTATGGTTTCCTTTCAATAAAATCCTGAAACAGACAAAACTAATATTTTCAGGAAAAAGCTGGATTAGTATTTGCTCTTGGGGCTTAGTGTGGAGATGGCTCAGGATGGGCTATGATAGAGATTTTTGTTACATAGGTATATAAATTTGCCAAACATATATAAATTTTACCTGAAAAAAGAAAAAAAAAAGGACCCAAAGGAAATAGCAAACTCTATAAGTGGTATCTTTGCATAAACATTTGGGGGCAAATGCACTAATATCTGCAAATTGCTAAAAAGTACACTGACATTTGACTTAATGGACAGGGAGAGGGATGGATAGATAAATAGATATGTGGTGAATAAAATACAATAAAATGTTAGTTTTCGGTGATAGTTGGTCATTTCAGGTCCGGATATTTATTGTAAAATTGTTTCAATTTTCTGAATGTTTAAAAACGATAGAAATAAAATATAGGTGCAAAGTACATAGGATTTGGGTACTGGGCCTATGTAAGATCCATATCTATTCCTGCTTATTTCTCCATTCTCCTTCTGGGCACTGAGATTGGATCTCATTGCAACATTCCAACCAGGAGCTGGACTCATTGTTAACCAAGTTTAAGGCTCACTCAGGCCTCAACGGATTCTCTTACTAATTTCCAAACTTAGATATTGAGAGACTTTGGAGAAAGAGGTTAATTCCTTTTCAAGAGTTTTTGCCCCTCAGCCCTGGCAAGATGGTATATGTGCATGGGTTGGTAGGGATGGGGGGGTGCATATCGTTATGTGGGTAGGGGCGTATCATTAGTCAGGAATTTACTTTAGAGAAATATATATATCCCTACCATAGAAGAATTTCAGACTCTAGCTGTAGCTGTACTCTGACTAAAGGAAGCTATACTAAAGCTGATTCCTGTTAACCTCCAACAGAGGCTGTGTCCAAGAGGAGAAAACAGAAACCCACTGTCTAAACGGTGATAAAAATCCCTGTCACTTAATTCCATCCAGCCTCTTTGAGGCCTGCATGCAAACCCATACATTTGTCACATTAGGGTCCAGTGGAGCATGTGAACAGCCCATTACACTCTCATGAAGAATGCCGATCTTTTACCCTATCACAACCAGCGGTACATTTGGATATGCCCTTTGAAAAAATTCTGAAATGTGTCCTCAGCTTTAGAGCATCACAAGTTACACTTCCACACTCCAAACATCCCCCTTCTCTCACGGATGTTTGCAGGCTTTCCTATATGTACACAGCTGCTCATTATATATTTATGTGTATTCTATATAGGCTAACAGTGTGACTACATTCCAATCTGAATTTAAAAAGAAAAAAAAAGAGTTATACTGTTTATAAAACTATATACATAAATATATATATATATAAAACTACATACATAAATGTATATACAACTATATATTTATATATAAACTATATATATGTATATACAACTATATATTTATATATAAAACTATATATATATATTTATGTATATAGTTTTAAAACACATTTACATTAGCTTGTGAGGATTCAAGATGTGATCTCCAGATCCTCAAAAATCTGGTCTAAATAAGTCCCTCTCTGTGGAAACTACAAGGTCAGTAACACAGGGTTTCTGAAAACCAAATTCTAATTTGTCTACAACTGCAGCTACATGCATCTCTCCTTTCCCACTCTTTCAGACTATGACAGACTACAATAACTAAGATAACATCACTACTAATAAGATGGGCCTTTTCCCTTGACACCACGCTTAAGCGACTCTCCACACTGCGGATAAATTCAATACTTTCCTATGAAAACCTAAGCCCGGTACAAGCACAACCTCAGTGTGTCCCTCGTGATGCTCCCGTTGGCAGTTGTTCGTGGATGATAAATTGCTTTGATTCCGGAGAGTGGCAATGGCTGCTACTTAAGTTGAAACTCACAAAAATACCAGAATCTTCTTTGCTCACGTGCAGTTAATGTCTAATTGCTCTTTGTTGGCTTTTCTTCTTTGTCCCTCTGTGTTTCTGGCACCATGTTGATTTTTCTACTGCTAAATTCTAATCCAACAATGGGGAGACTTTTGTCAGTTTTAACTTACCTTTCTTAAATGACTGAACACTTTGTTTATATTTCTCATCAAACTCTTTCTAATTTTGTTGTTGTTGTTGTTATTTCTTTCACTGGAGCTTCATTGCTAATGAATCCATTATTCATTTTTCTTTTCCTGTTGTTCATTTCATTAGAGAAGCTTGCAACAATCTAGTGGTTGAACTCAAGCAGGCATACCTGATTTTTCCTTGTTATAGAAATGTATATTCCATTTAAGTCACTGACTCATTCGTTCATTCTTTTATTGATTTTACAATCACCTTTCCACAGGCACATGCTGGGTCTTTTCAGATACTTAAAATGTCTTTCAATCATGTTAACAATAAACATAAACTTAAGTAACCATAAAACTTAGTAGAATATATTATGTCTTAAAAGAAATAGTTTGTGTATATGAGAAAAGGAAGTGCCAGAAAGGAAGAGGGTACAGGACAGCTATGATATACAGAAAGTGGAAAATGGTGATTATGGAAATTGGGAAGGGGTGAATATATTATCTTCCTGCATGATGCAAATTGGAAGAGCAACTCATTGATTTAATTAGCAGCTATTCCTTAATTATCTCCCATGCACCGACCCTCATTTTCTCACTCTTCTGTGGAATAACTGATCTATAATAAATACTTATTTAGTGCCTGTAGTGAATTATTATACACATAGTAATACTAAGTTCTGCTGTACAATTACTGTATTTTGCTGTATTTTCCCTCCAAAAATTCTATCTTTTGGAACATTATTTTTCTGTGGGAAAGATTATCATCTTTTGTCCTACTTAAATAAGTGATTGTGTTTTCACTTCACCAATTTCAGGCAGATCATTTAGCATTGTATTCTCCGGTTTTCTCATCTTTAAAACAGGGACACTTTATGTCTACCTTGTGGAGTTAGTCTGAGGAATTATCACATGCTGTGTAAAGCACTGTGACATTCCCGGGACAGAATACCTAGTAACTGCTTGACGTGTCAAATGTCTTATTATTTTTTTAAGATTTAATTTATTTACTTGAGAGAGAGAGAGAATGAGAGCTAGAAAGAGAAAGAGCAGAGGGAGAGGGCGAAGCAGACTCCACAGTGAGTAGAGTAGCTGACACAGGGCTCCATCCCAGGACCAGGGATCATGACTTGAGCCAAAGGCAGGCGATTAACAGACTGAGCCACCCGGGTGCCCCTTTGTTTTTGCTTTTAATTTGCTGTTATTGTGGCCCTGTGTTATATCTGATTTTGACACATGGAATATTTGTGTGTAATTAAAGTTGTATGTTTACTGTGCCAGCTATACGTGATTCTGAATTTTTCACTTACCCCCGTCCTTAGAGAAGTCTCCAGTAAAGAAGTTCTATTCTTTTCCATGAGCTCCCAAGACTCCTCTTAAGTATGTGATTTTGCTTTCTTTCTTTTCTTTTTTTAAAGATTTTATTTACTTATTTGACAGAGAGAGTGAGAGGGCTCAAGCAGGGTGGACAATGGGGAGAGAGAGGGAGAAGCAGACTCCCTGATAAGCGGGGAGCCCGATGCAGGGCTCAATCCCAGGACCCTGGGATCCTGACCTGAACTGAAGGCAGATTCCTAACCACCTGGACCACTCAGGTGCCCTGTGATTTTTGTTTCTTTACCTTTCTGCATTCTCTAGGACCACATATATTTCTCTTCTAATTCATATTCTATTTCTACTTCTCCATATGCTCAACCCTCTCAGGTGCCAAAATAAATATTGATCCTTTTCTTTCCTTAAGCTGTCTTCCAATTTCCCCTTTAGTTTTCTAGCTTCGTTCTCTGAAGTGTAGGTGATTTACTTTGCTATATTTAATCATTTCAGACTCGTTGAGTCCCTTGCCATCCAATTCTGCATTCACTATTCCATTGAAACTGCTCTTACATCATCACTAGTAAGTAATCAATGGTTAAATTCCATGACTTTTCCCCCTTATTCCCTTTGACCTTTGAAGAGCTGTTAATATTATGGATCATATTATTTCTTGAAACTACTGTCTTCCTTGCTTTTTAGGAAATTGTATTTACCCAAATATATTTTCCTTCCCACCTTCCCATTTCTGTTCTCTGCCTGCCTCTTAATCCCTAATGACAGGAGATTTTTGCAATTAAATCTATGTTAGTCAAGTTCCTCCAGAGAAGCAGAACCAGCGGGAATGATTGATTTTAATAAACTGGCTCACGTGACTATAGAGGCTGAGAAGTTCCAAGATCTACAGTGGGCAAGCTGAAAACCCAGGGAGTCCATGGTGTGATTAGAGTCCAAAAAGTTGGCAGACTGGAGATCCAAGAAGGTCCGAAGTATCCGTTTCACTCCCAAGGCAGGAAAAGACTGATGTCCAGGATCAAGTAATTCAGGTGGGAGGAATTTCCCTTTATTGTGGGAGAGTTATATTTCTTACCATTCAGGCCTTCCACTGGTGGGATGAGGGCTACCCGCATTAGGGAAAGGAATCCATTTTACTCACTCTACCGATTCAAATGTTACTGTCATCCAAAAACACTCACACAGAAAAATGTTTTACCAAAAATATGGGCACCCTATGGACCTACCAAATAGGTACATAAAGTTAACTAATACACTATCCTTGACCTTCTTTTGCCTAAATAATCTTTTCCAAGAGAAATCTTATTCAGTTTATATTTTATAGATCTAAAAATTGATTTATTATATTCACTTTTTAAAATTTCTTCTTCTTCTTTTTTTTTTTTTTTTAGCAAAGTTTATTGAGCTATAGTTATTGAGTGATAGAACAAAGCTCCCAAAGAAGGAAGGGACCCAAGAAGGTTGCCCTACTTCTGTTCCCTTCTCTGGCCTAATAGTTCTATCATTCCATGAACCACAAGCCATTATCCATTTCAAAACCTCCTCATCCCCTATATAACCACTCCTAAAAGCTCTCTTTCCATACTTACTACTCGTCCATTAGAATAGATCTTCACTGACTTTTCCTTCAATTATTATTCTAATAGCTTCTTAATTATTGTTCTAGACTACTTAATGCTCCCATTGCTTCCAAAATTATGTTATAAAGACTCTTCCTTGATGTTACTCTAGGTTCTAGAGAAAACAAGGCAAGAATCATGTTTCTGGGTAATCTTTCTAAGTAGATTTACCTGGGGCTTTTGGTGAATCATGTATAATCTTTCCATAGTGGTATGAGACAACTTAATGCAAAGAGACTTCATATCTTGTTTCAGAAAAGAATACCTAGAAGTAAAAGAGTATAAAGAAATTCTAAATGAGGAAGTGAATCATATACTGAGGTGTGTTAATACATATGAGATAAATTAAGACAAGTGGATTAGAATTGGGTTGTGCATAATGTGGGGGTTTAAGGTATCCACTTGGAGACATCTCTTATAGCAAAGTGGATGAGATAAGGCTCAAATGAGCTAACAAGATTGTGTCCCATCTGCCACAAATTCTAGCCATACTAATTCATTTCTTTTAAAATAAACCCCATGCCCTTATCATAATAAACACATACATTTGCATTTTATATACCTAGCTTCAAATATTATTCTAGTTGCACCATTATTAACCAAGACACTTAGAGAAGTTATTTCAGGTCTTTCAGGTTATTTCCCTATCTATAAAATAGGAGTAATAATATCATCCTTGTAATGCTGTTCTGAAAAATAACTAAAATAGCCTGTATAAATACCACTTCACATCCACTAGGATGACTATTATACAACAAATAAAGAAATAGAAAATAACACACATTGGTGAGGATATGGGGAACTTGTGCATTGCTGGTGGGAATATAAAATGGTGCTTCCACTATGGAAAATGGTATAGTGTTTTATCAGAAAATTAAAAAAAATTTTGTCTTATGATCCAACAATTTCACTTTGGGGTGTATACTCCCAAAAAAGAAAAAGCACGGACTTGAGCAGATATTTGTAAACTAATTTTTAGAGCAGCATTATTCACCATAGCCAAAGTTGGAAGTAACCTAGGTGTCCATGGGATGAATGGATAAAAACAAAAAATGGTATATACGTACAATGGAATATTATCTGACATTTAAAAAGGAATGGAATTCTGACATATGCTACAATATGGGTGAACCTTGAAGATATTATGGTAAATAAAATAAGCCAGTCACAAAAAGACAAACACTGTATAATTTCACTTATGTGTGGTATCTAGAGTAGTCAGATTAACAAAGACAGAAAGTAGAATCAAGGGCTGGAGGACAGGGGAGTTGGGAAGTTTTTGTTTAATTGGTATAGAGTTTGAGTTTCCAGAGATGACAAAAGTTCTGGAGGTATGGTTGTGATGGTTGTGATGCATAGTAATATGAATATATATAATACCACTGAACTGTACTCTTAAAAAATGGTTAAATTTGTAAATTTTATTTAATGCTGTCTGTAATGCAGACACATTTCCCTGAATGAAGGCCCTCATGATTCAGTCACTGTCTTAATACAACCTATAGATATCATAGGCTTTTATCATTCTACTCTGTACATTATTCCCTGAATAAGTCATTGAAGTTCATAGCTGTTCAATGTTCTCTCAGGTGTTGTGTTTTGTTTTGTTTTGTTTTGTTTTCTCATTCTGCTGTATTTGTGCTCTCTTTCTTCAACTGAAATCTCAGTTAACCTTTAGGATTCCATGTCCTCTGTAAAGGTATTTCCAAATATCCCAATTTAAAATCAATTATTCCTTCATTTATACCCTGTGCCATGTCCACTCATATCTTGATTTATACTGCATTTATTTTTTCCTCTTGTTATAGATGATTGTTGGCATTTGGTATCCTCCATCAGATGATAAGCTACTGGAATGCAGAGTCTGTCTTCTCGCCTTGTTCTAGGCATTCAGTGAGTTTTTGATCTGAAATGGGAATGTCTTACAGAATAACCCTTGAATAACCCTTGAGACTAGTTCTTGCTTCCTTTTGCTTTTTGAGAGACAGATAAAACCCAACAATAATTAAAGGACATTTTCTGTTCTAAAATGGGTTTCAAAGGTTTTGCATTTCAATGGATATGAAGATTTTTATTGTTCTCTACTCTTTCTCTAGCCCCTAGACTTTAATACCATTTATATTACTGCCACTTAAAGGGTTAAGGGTTGCTCTTATATTTTCAATTTGGAAAAATATGGAGACAATAATTTTGCAGTTTTTATATTTGTAAGACTTTACAAAGAGAACATTTTTCTCGAGTGGATTAGCTAATAACGATAGAGTAAGTGACAGTTATAGAACAGGCAGACTATTAAAACAACAAATATTTAAGGTGAACAACCACTTAACTGGTTGCATGGTTACATGAATTGGAAATCTTATATAGCTAATGATGCAATAGCCGAGACACAGACTTTCTCTCATAATCTTCTACACACTCTTAATTATCCTCTAAAACGTAACTGTGCACTGAAAGAGTAAGATACACTATCTTTACAGTGTGGGTCCTCAATTCTCAAATCTGGTGGCATTGTGGTTCTATACATATAGAATGACGAGTTTACTTTCAATAAGAAATGTTTTGAAGAAGTTCTACTAACTTACAGGAAAGTCATCGTGTACTTGAGGTATTTCTCTATCTCCTGTTGAATGCCCAGGCCTGAGAACTCTCACATTGCTTCCTATTAAAGAATAGAAAAAGAAGCCTGGGCAGCTCAGTCAGTTAAGCATCCAACTCTTGACTTTTCAGATTGAGCCCTGCATTGGGTTCTTGCAGGCTTGGGGGCATGGGCCTGGAGCCTGCTTAAGAGACTCTCTCTGCTCTTCCCCCAGCCTCTCTCCTTTTCTTTAAAAAAAAAAAAAAAAAAAAAAAATTAGAAGACCCATTTGAAGCAGTGGGGCCTGCCAATTCCATTAGTGTCTTCCTCACTAACAGTTATGAATGCAGAATCTTTTTCTTTCTAGACTTCATTGCTGCAATAACCACTCATGCTCTAAAATGTACTTTGTCACAATCTTTCTTCCTAGCTCTTTTGCAGGTGCTTCTCATTCTTTGCAAGAGGTCCACATATTGGAACAAATATCCCCTCTATCTACCCAGCCCTGAGTCAGTAATTCTGTACAGCATGGAGTGGGGGCCATTAGTGATTGGGTGTAGGAGAGCCTCTGGCCTACTGTCCCAGACTGACACAGACTCTTAATGACACTTCACAATGCACTTGAGCCACTAAGGGAAAAGAATGACTCTTTTTCAGGCAATCCATAGTTCAATATTGACAGGAGCATTAGAAGAAATTTCAGATTGCCTATTTCTGCTAGCTAGAAAGTCCTGTAATTGTGGCAGGCAGGGGGCAGAACGCCTTTGGTAGCTGACAGTGAAAATACTTGATCTGAGCTCTCAAAGCCTTTGTAGATATTTCTATCCAGAGAAGAGCACCAGGGCTGCATTAGCTGAGTCCTTGAGAAGCAATTGAGGAGGGAATGCTATTTTCCTTCTGGCTGAGAGAAATGGCAGAGGCTCTTTGCAACAAATGATCATAAATTGCCCGAGTGTCTCCGAGGCAATGAGAGGCCTTGCATGTTAGAGCTAATGCAAGCTGCTCTCATACTTTGAGTGGTGCTTGCTACTGGGAAGAAATAGGGGCCTGAGGATAGAGCTACCAAGACATGTCTGTACGCCTCAAGTAAATGTGATTGCAAGTGAAAGCCTTTCAGCTCTTAAGTTCCTTTAAAACAGATTCTCAATCCTCAATAACAAAATCAAGAGGAGACCCAAGCCAGAAATGAAGATCAACTGAAATTGGGAAATAGGAAATTGAGAGAATAAACAAGATCCCCAGCCAGAGTTAAGCTTATCTGTCAACCCTGTCTTGTATCCATTTTCCATTTTCTGCTTTTTTTTTTTTTTCATTTAAAATTCTGTGTAAGGCCATGTAAGTCATATTATAGAAGTGTGTAATCAAAAGCATGCATATATTTTAAGTTTAAATTCAGAGAAAAGTTCTTGTTCAGTGCTGCTTTAGGCCATTTTGGCCAATTTTGAAATGATTCTAGTACACAATCTAGGTCATCTTTAAACTTCCTGAGCTGTGCTTATTCCCTGGTTCTTTGCAAAATCATTCTGTGAGTACACTTCAAATGTGCAGACTTATAGTAAGTGACTTTTGATGGACTTAGATTATGCTATACCTGTGGTTATAAAATTTCTTTAGGAGCCCTGGAGTATCATCTGTGTTTCTAGAATACATCTATGAAAACTGGTTCAGCATAACACAGACAGGATTTTGCTAGTTTGCTTTTCTTTTTTGAAAGCCTAATTGTGTTTTTATTGAAGTGATTCATGTACAGAAATATAATAAAATATTTTAAGGTAAAATATTCAGTCAAAAGGGACTATTTAGAAAATAAATACATTTATAGGTAATTATTAATAAATAACTTTTTTGACATGCTGATAATGATATTGTTGAAGCTCACGGCAGTACAGATCACTTGGGAATGTTTATAAGTGCCGAGATACTTGGCTAGTTATTTACCATAGATAATCTCATTTTATTTCTCAACATCCTTATCATGATCATACTCACAGTCTTTGAAGGAAGTGAGGCTTAGGGAGGTAATTAAGGTCATCTAGAAAGAGTTTGGAGAATGACGGCTTTTAATTCATATTATCCTAATTTCAGGAGGAATGGTGTGACAGAAAAGGCATTAGTGCTTTTTTTTTGTTGTTGAGAGATTTAAGGTTCACACTCCCATTTTCTAGCAGTATGCAATGAACTTCATTTGCTTTTGAGACAGTATTTGGTGTTCTTCAGTCTGGAAGGAATGCCCTAATCTTTTGGTAAAACACTACCTCTATTCATGGACCATGTAGATTGAGTGTTGCTGGGTCAACTCCCAGTCGCAGGTGTTATGCTGTATCTGGCTTAAGTACAATTCTCCTGGCTCAAAGGTTGGGTCGATATTTGCCTTCAGATAAAGGAATTAAACTTCCTCCCTTTTTGTGCAAGGACCACTACAATATATGTTGCCACTCACTGAATGGTATGGTATTGTGTAAAAATATGCTTTACTGGAAATAAAGCAACTCTTTGGCCACAATGGAAGAATGAATCAAAGCCTCCTGCATCTGTGCTCCATTCTGGTTTTCCAAAGCTCTCAGCAGGAGATGAATGTTCTTCCTCCACCTCTGGGATCCAGGCTGTTTTTGTAACTTACTTTGACCAATAGAAGATGAAAGCAGTGACGATGTACAACTGTGAGACTGAGCCATGCAGCTCTTTTGGAACTCTGCCTAAGACCATCATGTGAAGAAGCCAGTTCAGTCTGCTAGAGGATAATACACCAGAAGGAAGGGATCCATGATATTTAGGATGCCAGCCAACTTCAACTCTCAGGCCTATGAGTCTGGCCATCTTGGACATTCCAACTCAGTTAAACCTCAGCTTAATGAAGCTACACTGGTAAGTGCAGTAGAGGAACCATGGCCAGCCATCACTATTGTGAGAAATAACAAATCATTGTCTATTAAGGCACTTACTTTTGTGGTGGCTTATTAAACAGCAATAATTGATACTGTCACCATGGCTAGGAAATTGGATGCAACCGGGAGAGTCATTATGAGATAAAAAAGGATTTTTGGTGTTCTTACGTGAGCTGTTAAATCAAACCTTACACTAAGGCTGCCCTGTATTTAGATTTAACCTTTATGAAAGCTTATCCCAATACCCATCCTCTCCCTACTGTTGTTTTTTACAGGGGGTAGGATGAGGATGGTTTGAGTCAATTATATTTCATTAAGCTGTAACATACAGTAATAAATTACCCTAATCACTACACTTTACTGTTGGCTGATTCTTATAAACACTCAGATAAAGTGATTTTATCATCTCTGGGTCTATTCACCATCTAAGGGATTGATAGAGCATTATGAAATTCTAAAGGCAAGATTATTCAGTATTTGAGTAGAATAAACTCTAGTAGCTTTAGTAACATCTTTCCTTTGTTCATTTCTGAAATGAATGATCCCTTACCTAACTTAACTTATCTAAAACTGGCCTTATATTGGAGGCCTAAGTTTAAAAGAAATAAAATAACTGATAAACAAGACTCCCTGGCTATGAAGGCAGAATTTTTAAATGGGTGATCACTTTTAGCTCTTCTTCTGTGTGAGAAAGAAAGGCATGTTTCTCAGTCTGCAGTCAGAGGTCACTACTTCACCCACCCAATATTAAATACAAATGTCAAGCAAAAGGAGGAAACAGAAGAGAAAAGCTGTACTTTTAAAAAATCAATTGTATAGTACTGTACATGCATATGTTTCTGAGATATAATTTAAAAGATGTTCAGAAATCTCTAAATGTCTAGGCTTCATGACGTAGGTTTTCTTTGACACTGAATTCTAGCTTTAAATCAGTCCTTGTTCCTAGATATTGGGTTCTAAAATGCTCCCTTTGCAAAAATATCTCCTTAACTGTGACATCAAATATGAGAATAACATGACTTGGGTATTCAAAATGATGACTAACTATCTATAGAAATGGTTAATTCTATAACCAAGCTGATTGGAGTGATATCATAAAAACCTGAAGTTTAGTTTGGTTTGTAAGAAATAATAAAAATTGAGTATGGTATAAATCTCATTCAACCCTCTGATTAAAAGGTTCCAGGCATTCTGAGAGCCATTCATTTACTTATTTAATTTATTGAGTACCTACAATATGTCAGGCCCTGTGCTGAAAGAAATGAGAAATGGTAAATTTTCGCAGGGAGCTCATAATCTCAGGGATGAGCCAGGCAATTTTTCAGGCTGTACAATAAAGTGATTCAGGATAATGAGAAGTGGTCACAGGACTTGTCAAGAAGACAGAGTTAACTGGGTATTCTTTTCCAAAGAAAATGCCAGCCATGTTGCCCAGACTTGCCACCTTAGTTAGTGGGACCCTTCATTTATATTGTCTTTATTTCTGCACTGGTGCAAAGACATGTTCATGGGATCAAAGTACTCATGAGAGGGCGTCATCAGTGCAAGATGCTCAAACCTGATTCTTTTCTCCTGGTAAACAGGTGGGATTGTATTTTCTAATCTACTTTGGGGGTGGGTATAACAAAGTGATGACTTCTAGGTCATAAGTTATGAATGGAAATATCTTATGCCATTCTGGTGTGTAGCTTTAACTTCTAAAACAAATCTCTACTGGCACTGCAACCAGCAATATTAAACAGGTGGGCTGCTCTGATTGAGGATTAAAATCTGCAGAGCTCCCCCTGCTGATAAGCAAGGGACATAGAGAAGGAGCAAGGCAGCTACCTTTTTTGGTATGTCACCAAGATTTTTGTGTTGTTCATCACTCAAACATTAACCAGTGCATCCAGACTGAACAAAATCTTTTTGCATACTTATGTAATTACTCACGTGAATTGCCTAACCAAACAAAATAAAAGGAAAACAGAGTACTTTTCCTCAATTCTGTTCCTATTTTCTACTTAACACCAATCCCTGCATTGTGAATTCCTTCTAAACAGTCTCCTAAAACAGTAGATTGCACATGCATGTAGCTTAAATGTACATACATACAAGCACACACACAGAGTTTTTTTTCTTCTTTTTGTTTAATATACAGTTATTTATATGATGAACTGATTGTTTTATGAGGTGTTTGCTGATTGGATGATGCTTGGTGTCATGACTATTAATTTTTTAATGGTTTTTAAAAATAGACATTATACAAGATTTTATTTAGGACTTTGGAAAATTGATTTTACCTCACATAATGTTTATATATTAATAGAAATAACTTATAATTTTTACAAAGAAAAAGAAGGAATAGGAGAACTGAAACATAGGAGACACACTGATCCAAAACAGTTGAGGATGGGTATGTCAGTCTCCTTCCAGATATGGAGTATGGTTTTGTGGAAGGTGTTTGACAGCCCCCAAAATATCCCTAGACACTTTTTCTATGGAGGGAGATTTTATTTCTAATGGAAGCTTCAATATGAAAGCTTCTCTTTTTATTTCTGAAAATTCTTGGCACTCTGTTTATGTAAAGATGTTTTAGTGGTGTTATAAGATGCTATAGCTTCACATTATACTTATCTATGATTAATCCTTCTTGGGCTGGAGATGGGATGAGATTCTTTCCCTGAGGGTGCAACTTGGCATTTCTGCAGTATTCATGTAAAATATGATTTGACAACAAAATGTAGCTTAGAGAATAAAAAATGATGACTGTTCTAAAGGACTCTTTAGGTAAAGAAACTAAAATAAGCATTCCATGTGTAGAAAAATTAGGCCTTAAGAAGCTAAACTCCTACAACATAAGCTACTTCTTGAGAATATATAAGGCACATTAGAAGCTGTATTAATTCTTTCAGGATAAATTATTATCTCTTAGCATTAAATAGAGCCCTAAGAGGCCACATTTTTTCCTAGTTATTTTAAACTAAAAATACAGTTTGTTGAAACAGTTGGGAGCATAGATTTAAAGGAAACATAGGATGTGGTTTTCCCACCATTTATTTTCTGTTTTGAATGTAGACATTGAAGTATTTGTTGGTTATAATTTCACTAAATATGTGTATAATTCCTTATAGCATTTATGCAGTTTAATGGTAAGTTAGCAAACTGTTTTAATTATCTCTCAGTGGTGTTTGGTGTGCATTTATTAAGCGCTGCCTTGATCTAGTTCAGGACACAGGGATGGTGATAAAGAATGAACTGTGGCCCTTCACTCAAGAATGAGAGGCATAATTGCATGAGCAGGGGGTTTTGGTGCAATGCAGAAAGTCAGTGACTGTACCGCATTAATTCTCTATATGTTTTTCTGAGAAGACATTCTTTTCTTTTTGTTTAAAGGTGGAGGGATGTGCACATTTTTCAGTACTGTTGCACAGAGTGGATTGAATTAAGCATGCCACAGCTACCAAAGAAAAATGAAAAGAAAAAAAAGGCACAGAGAACTCAGCTGTAACACAGAATAATTACATTTGAATTTATATCTAAAAAACATCCCTTTGTAGTTGCATTTGAGCTGACTGACACCTGACCTTTTTTGAAAATGTTAATAACAACAGTAGTATATGATTACATAATAACAACCTATATTCATTCTTATATACAAAATTTTAATCAGTATGGTTGACGTGACATAAATATTGTTAAATAAATGATTCTGAAATGGCAAAATATAAAATTTTGGAGCTCCCATCCTTGTCTAAATTTTTTAAATCTCTGATTTGAACAAATTGTCATATCTTCCAAAGAACACATTACCTCTGCTACGTGAAAACCCATATGATCTGCACTGTCAGATTTTATTATTATTGTGACAGATACTTTAGCATATAAATCTTAAACTAATGAAAAAATGTCATCTTCCTTTTGGAGCTAAATGTTCAAAGTGCATCAACTATTTGATTTGATAGACATTTCTTCCGAAGGCTTGGGAGGAAATACATATTAAAAATACGTTGTATATGAAACTCTTATCATTT
Source organism: Lontra canadensis (assembly GCF_010015895.1). Taxonomy (NCBI): domain Eukaryota; kingdom Metazoa; phylum Chordata; class Mammalia; order Carnivora; family Mustelidae; genus Lontra; species Lontra canadensis. Next base: position 45,443,464 of record NW_022630995.1, on the reverse strand, counting down.
ATATCTACCTTCACAGTGGATAAACTAATTGTAAACCACTTTTGAGAGCTAGGCTTCTAAAAAAAAAAAACCAAAAAAGCAAAAAACTTTTATCAGCAGGAATGCAACTCTAGAAATGCCAAATGATATTTTTGTGACTTTCATACTATCCCAAGGAATTTCTTTTTATTTATTGGTTTAATATCAAAAGCAGAAGAATCATGTATAATTTTTCAGAGCAGAGACAATGCTTTATACATTTTTGAAGTCATCATAATGAAAGCACACCGTATGTGGTCACTGAACTAATGAATAATTATGTCTTTGGTTGTCCTGTAACTCTGGAGGTTTCTTTTGTTGTTGTTGCTTTTTTTTTTTTTTTTTTTTTTTTTTTTACGACAGTGACAATTATACATTCTTAGCACAAGGAAAACCTAGTGTAGTATTTCTCAAAATGCCATGTGCATAAGATCACCTGAATGTTTGTTAAAATTGCAGATTCTCAGGCCACATCTCTAGAGATTCTGATTTAGTAGGTCTCTAGTGGAGTCCCTATAAAAAATTATGATATAACTATTTCAGGGAACACACCTGAGTATGGAGTAATGCAGAATGTCTCTATTTATCACTGTATGATTACATAATCTCATGTGTAGCCTGGACTTCTAAAGTTATCTGGAATTTAATTTGCAATTGATTTAGACAACAAAGAATAAGGGATGAATATTTATTTAATAAATATTTTCTCCTTGAAAAGTTTTTTAAAATTATTACAATTGTTTCTAAAAAGAGTCTATCAAAGATATCCAGAGATCAACAATACGTACTTTCACTTTATAGCATAATTTTCCTAAAACCATCCTATCATATAATATAACAGGGTTCTAGGATATTGTAGCTCTGAACCATTCTTGCTCAATGTTCACTATGTCTCTCATCATATATTACTCCAGATTTTAATTTCCATGGCCTTAGTGTCAGTGTAGGTAGCACTTTTCTCTGTTAAGGTACAGCCCGAGAAGTTCTTCAATAATCCAATAAATAGTATGATTTTCTCCTGTAGAAAACTCATGATACCTGTTTAGTTCCCTTAGGAAGGCAAAGGTCACCAACCCATTCTCTTGGTCTTCATGCAGCACATGAAGGAAGAGCATGTGGGCCATAAATCTGAAGGAAAAGGCACCTGTGTGGCTCAGTCTGTAGGTGTCTGCCTTCAGCTCAGGTCATGATCCCAGGGTCCTGGGATCTAGCTCCACAAAGGGCTCTCGGCTCAGCAGGGAACCTGCTTCTCCCTTTGCCTGCTGCTCCCCCTCCTTGTCTCTCTCTGTCAAATAAATAAACATATTCTTTAAAAAAAATCTGAAGGAAGATGAGAGCCATTTTCATGGTTTTAATCATTCCTAGGCATTTTAATATGGTGTAAGGTATGTTCTGATTTAAAGTTGAATCAGTTTACTCTAAGGTGAAATTTTCTAAATAATATTCACTATGGAGATAACATTTTTGATCCTAAGAAAACATTATATTTAGCAAAGAATTTTACCCTGCATTTCAAACAATACTAGTTCATATAGGTATTCCTCTAAAAAGTGTTTTAATGCTTATTTGGGAGATCTGTATACCATACTGTTGCTTTTAGAAATTCATTCAAAACATTAATATATTAAAGGTCTGGAGTTGTCCTGGGGATGAGAAACTTCTCTAAAATCATTTCACTTAATATTTTCCAGATCAAGTTGTCTATATAGTCCTCTTTTCATTGATATCTGTTGACTCTATATGGCTACCCATTATGTAGTATAACTTCTCTGTAGAACTCAGGTCATATGTTTCATTCCATAGAGATGCAAAATCACAAGATTTTTCTCCTGGCCTTCATTCAGTGCACATTCAAAAGGGTGAGCATTTGGGCTATAACAATGAAAGATGATAGACATTTTCAATTTTTTTTTAAATCACTCCAAGCCATGTTAGTTCAGTGTACATGCGAGACAGCTATTTTTGAAGAATTAGTTGCTCACAGTTTTCATCTGACCTCTCTATTTGTCCTATAAAAGATCAGACACCAAATCCAGTTGACTTGATTTCATACTAGAATTCAGCTATCTGGTTTTAGTGCCACAACTCTAACCCATCACTGCTCATCTGAAACATGGCAGTCTCTTTCCTGGTGGTCCCTGTGTCTCTATTTGCTTCCATATGAATCTACTTATAGATACTACTAGTAATAATGTAATTAAATATATAATAGTTCTATTTAAATATTTTAATGTTTCTGGGACACCTGGGTGACTCAGTCAGTTAAACATCTGCCTTCAGCTCATGTCATGATCCTGGGGTCTTGGGATCGAGTCCTGTATCAGGTTCCTTACTCAGTGGGGAACTTACTTCTCCCTCTGACTGCTGCTCTCCCTGCTTGTGCACTCTCTCTCTCTGACAAATAAATCAATGAAATCTTTTAAAAATATTTTAATGTTTCCTCCTGGCATAAAGAATAAAATTCTGATTCCTCGAAGTTCTCTAAAAACATGACATCATTTTGATTAACTTTTCTAGTTTTAGCATCTTTTAAAGATTTTTTTTATTTATTTATTTGAGAGAGAGACAGTGAGAGAGAGCATGAGCGAGGAGAAGGTCAGAGAGAGAAGCAGACTCCCCACGGAGCCGGGAGCCCGATGCGGGACTCGATTCCGGGACTCCAGGATCATGACCTGAGCCGAAGGCAGTCGTCCAACCAACTGAGCCACCCAGGCGTCCCAGTTTTAGCATCTTTTATACTTCTACATTCATACTTCATTGCATTTAAAATATCAGATGTTCAAATATTCACCACTTAAGTGGGCACTTGTGGGGTGGTTACTCCTGATCTCTCCTTTTTATTAGGAGCTGGTGCTTTTTATCATACCCTGTTTACCCGGTTGTACCCATAGAACTCAGGTTGTCTTCAATGTGGCTTTAACGATTTAGAAAAATTGTTTTTACTATGGACAGGCCCTTAAGCAAACTGATCAGTAGATATTTTCCCTGGGGAATTTGGAATTGAGGTTACAAGATTCCAGCCTTAGTTTGGTCAACTTTTAACAAAAGGAAAATAAATCCCAGAGCTCTGGAAAGCCATGGAAAACAAGGGAACCTGGTCTCAACAAAACATATAGTGGAATAGATATGCACAGAGAAACAAAAATATGATGCAGAACAGGAAGCTTCACGGTATTTACGTACTGGATTCCAGTTTACTCATGAAATATTACATGCTGTAACTATATCTGCTGAAGATGATGTTTGTTCTTTAAGCAAGCTCATATGGGTCTCAATACCTTTGCCACCAAAAGAGAAGGGATGACTATAAAGTCCAAACCCATGCACATCCACACATGCACACCCTACGTTGCTTTTCTTGTGCTGGGAATGTTTACCTGTCTGTACTTCTGCTTATCAAAACTCTACCCATTATTTAAAATCTATCTCAGTTTAAAGCCCATCCTAACCTGCCATGAGCAGACACTCACTTTATACTCATAACATTTAAAATTCCTTCACAATGCATAGCATTTTACTATGTATATTTGAGAGTAAGACTATGCCAAAGTTACCTTTTATAACCTAATAATTATACCTAACTATGTTTTAAATATGGGAGACAATAATAATAATATTCTGAATTGAACTGAAGAAGAAATAAGACTCCATATACTTACCTACTTCCTCTACAAATATAAACCTTTTAATAGGGAAAAAAAAAGTTTAGCTCAAAATAAACTGCATGGCAGCCATGATGATCATTTCCTAGAGACTACACTTGTTTTCCTATTGTTATCTCAGTGAATGCCTCAGCCCCAAAGACGACGAAGCTTTGATTCTCTATTTGTAACTCCCTAGGAAGGGTGAGAAATAACATCCAGATTGTTGTTATAAATATAAGAAGAATCAAAAGGCAGGCTTTTGCAAGGATCCTACAGATTACGGTGAAGGAGGGAGCCTGATGGCTGAATAGAGCTCCCAGCTGTGTTTAAAAGACACTTCCAATGCATGAGGAATAAATTGTTTTTATATAATACCTTTAAAATGTATGCACTATGTGAAAGTTTAAGATTCAGTAGACATTAGCAAGTTGATAGATGGATAATTGTTAAATATGCTTTCCAAAACCTAAAGGTCATCTGAAATGATGAGAAATGATATTTAACATCTGAATAAATTTTTGACAGTTTAAGCAATGCATGAACAAAATGTGTGACTCATTTGAAGAAATACAATTATTTACACCATAACTAAACAGAGACTTAGCTTCTCAACTCCACTCCTACAAGATCACTTGCTGAGTTAGGGACTAGAGTTCAGTCCAAGGGAAAAGACCTGGGCTGAAAGGGTAAACAGAATTTGTTTCTTTCAGTGGGCTTTACCAATAATCTAATTAGCTAATATTTTTGCTTTGTACCAGTTATTATTCTTTTTTTTAATATTTTATTTATTTATTTGACAGAGGTCACAAGTAGGCAGAGAAGCAGCAGAGAGAGAGGAGGAAGCAGGCTCCCCACTGAGCAGAGAGCCCGATGCGGGGCTCGATCCCAGGACCCTGGGATCATGACCTGAGCTGAAAGCAGAGGCTTTAACCCACTGAGCCACCCAGGCGCCCCATGTACCAGTTATTATTCTAAGGAAGAGAAATGAAAGGCAAGGCAGGACAGAAAATGTGAAAGAGAAATCATTTTTGACCATCTCTTAGGTGCTAAACAATGTGTTGTTTTATTGCTGACTCATTTAATATTTACAATAGAATCCTTATGAAGTATATGACATTGAATTTGCAATTGAAATCTACATAGGATTTCATTATAGTTGAGATAATGATACTGATCATCTGATAAATTAAGTGGTTTGCCTCAGTTTTGCCCCACTGTTAATGATGGCTCCAAGGTTCATACTGGGATCTGTGTTCTCTGAACTACCCAACTCTTTGCTTAAATCCTGTTATCCTGAGTGCTATTTTATCTACTGATATCCAAGACCTTGGTTGTTCCTATTACACACTGTGTGACTGTTAGGTTCGGGCTTGAATACTATTTTCATCTAACTGAGAAAAAAACAGATGGTTTCCTCCCACTATACACAAGATATGACAATTAAATCATATAGTTTAAGTTACAGGTAGTAAAGTGTCTAAAAAGAGTAAAGGACTGGGGAGTGCTTTAAGTACAAGAAGCCAAAGCACTATATTTTATATTTTGTATTTCTTGAGATACTTTAAATGATAGATAAGAGATGTCTTTAAAAATAACAGACATATGCCAAAAAAAAAAAAAACAAAAAACAAAAAACAAGAAAAGGTGAGTCTTTAAAAGAGAACTATAAAAAAATTAAGAGATTTCTGGAAATAAGAAGTGAGTAGAAGAATGATTAAACCAATTGGAAAAATCTTCAGGCACATCATAAAGGCAGAGTGAGCTGCCTTTATGCTAGGGAGCTGATGTTCACAGATTCATCCCAAAAAGGCCAAGAGAGCACAGTAGATGGGAGTTAATTGAAAATATACACATGGAATGTATACACCCAATCATAGTCACAACCACATCCCTCCCAAGAGACCACTTTCCATCATATAACAACCCAGGATTTGCAAAATTAAAAAAAAAAATTAAATGGAATCAATTCTCTAATTTCTCTTTCCATGTTTTCGTTGTTAGTGAATAAGAAAGGGAAATTAGAGAATCAATTCCATTTACTATAGCACCAAGAACCATAGGATACCTGGGAATAAAACTAACCAAAGAGGTAAAGGATATGTACTCAAGGAGCTACAGAACACTCATGAAAGAAATTGAAGAAATTGAAGAAATCCATGCTCTTGGATCAGAAGAATAAGCATTGTTAAAATGTCTATACTGCCTAATCTATACTTTTAATACCATTCTGATCAAAATTCCACCAGTTTTTTTCAGAGCCAGAGCAAATAATCCTAAAATTTGTATGGAATCTGAAGACCCCGAATTGCTAAGGAAATGTTGAAAAAGAAAAACAAAACTGGCAGCATCATGTTGCCTGATTTCAAGCTTTACTACAAAGCTGTGATCACCAAGACAGCATGGTACTGGCATAAAAACATAACAGACACATAGACCTGTAGATCAGAGTAGAAAACCCAGATATGGACCCTTAACTCTAAGGTCAAATAATCTTCGACAAAGCAGGAAAAAATATACAGTGGTAAAAGGACAGTCTCTTCAATAAAGGGTGCTGGGAAAATTGGACAGCTATATGTAGAAGAATGAGACTAGACCATTCTCTTACACTGTACACAAAGATAAACTCAAAATGGATAAGACCTCAACGTGAGACAGGAATCCATTAGAATTCTAGAGGAGAACATAGGCAGTAATCTCTTTGATATGAGCCACAGCAACTTCTTTCAAGATATGTCTCCAAAGGCAAAGGAAACAAAAGTGAAAATGAACTTTTGGGACTTCATCAAGATCAAAAGCTTCTGCACAGCAAAGGAAACAGTCAACAAAACAAAGAGGCAACCCACGGAATGGGAGAAGATATTTGCAAATGACAGTACAGACAAAAGGCTGATATGCAGGATCTATAAAGAACTTCTCAAACTCAACACACACAAAACAGATAATCATGTCAAAAAATGGGCTGAAGACATGAGCAGACACTTCTCCAATGAAGGCATACAAATGGTTAACAGACACATGAAAAATTGTTCATCATCACTAGCCATCAGGGAGATTCAAATCAAAACCACATTGAGATACCACCTTACACCAGTTAGAATGGCCAAAATTAGCAAGACAGGAAACAACATGTGTTGGAGAGGATGTGGAGAAAGGGGAACCCTCTTACACTGTTGGTGGGAATGCAAGTTGGTGCAGCCACTTTGGAGAACAGTGTGGAGATTCCTCAAGAAATTAAAAATAGAGCTTCTCTATGACCCTGCTATTGCACTACTGGGTATTTACTCAAGGAGCTACAGAACACTCATGAAAGAAATTGAAGAAATTGAAGAAATTCATGCTCTTGGATCAGAAGAATAAGCATTGTTATGCTTATTAACATTGTTAATGCTCAAAGATACAGATGTAGTGAAAAGAAGGGCCATCTGTACCCCAATGTTCATAGCAGCAGTGGCCACAGTCGCCAAACTGTGGAAAGAACCAAGATGCCCTTCAACGAACGAATGGATAAGGAAGATGTGGTCCATATACACTATGGAGTATTATGCCTCCATCAGAAAGGATGAATACCCAACTTTTGTATCAACATGGACGGGACTGGAAGGGATTATGCTGAGTGAAATAAGTCAAGCAGAGAGGGTCAGTTATATGGTTTCACTTATGTATGGAGCATAAGAAATAACACTGAGGACATGGGGAGATGGAGGGGAGAAGGGAGTTGAGGGAAATTGGAGGGGGAGATGAACCATGAGAGACTATGGACTCTGAAAAACAAACTGAGGGTTATGAAGGGGCCAGGGGTGGGAGTTTGGGGGAGCCTGGTGGTGAGTATTATGGAGAGCACGTATTGCATGGAGCGCTGGGTGTGGACATAAGCAATGTATTCTGTTACACTGAAAAGAAATTAAATAAATTTAAAAAAAGAATTACAAAAAAAAAAAAATTAAATAGTGGGGATTTTTTTCCTGGCAACATGTTTGTCTAAATATACATAACTTCTCAGAACAATAAACCTAAAGATGTTAGACAAATCATATTTACAAAAAGCTTTTTATTGAAAAAATTATGAATAACTTCTTGTGTGTCAAGCAGACAAGAGAAATAATGCTAAAACATAAGCATAACATAATAATAAAACATAAGCATAAAACATAATGCAAAACTTAAGAATCTGGCCTCTATCCTGAGAAACAAACTGTAGGGCCTGATCCCTGTAGGAAGCAGTACTAGATATCTTACATGCTCCCAAGAATCTCAACAGGATATATATTATGCCTGAGTGAATTTGGAGAAGAAAAAATGCACCATCAAGGAGGAGTGAGGAATTTTGCTTGCTCCAATTGTCTTTGCATGAAGTAGAAGAGTACTCCTTAAAAACATAACATAACATAAGCCAGTTTTCTCAAAGGTTTCCCACTCTCTATGTATCCTGAGACTCTTAAGGCAGAAATGTTGTGGAAGGTACTTAATTACTCTTATGTCCTTAGAGGGCCTGGCAGAAGCAATAAAAATGAATGACCTGTAGCTACCTATATCACATAAAAATATGAGCCACATAAAAAAGTATGTTCTATGAAAAGTAATTAAGCCACATAAGAAAACACGCAATATATCTCTACTTACAAGAAGCTTATGAACATATGAAACAAAGCAATTCATTATTCAAGAATGTATACACATTTTGTAAGACTCTCAGTAACCCTCAGAGAACAGCATGGGGTTAAAATGCCATTATCAAAGTCACACTGGGGACTTCAGAGATACTGAAGCATTTTTAAAAATCAGGCTGTTTCTAATAGAGATGTTCTCTTTATTCTACTATTTTATATATAGGGTGTGCTGTAAATAATTACAAATTAATTACTCAAGAATCAAGGACATTTAAAAAAAAATGCTTCCTCTGTAGCGACTTGCCATAAAATTGGGCCTGCCAACCAAATAGCCTTTTCCCTTTACACAGAGCTCCCCACCCAGCATGACTCTTGTTTTACTTGTTATCATGATCAAACTACAATGCTTCTCTATTTTAGATATTTGAGAGAAGACTGCAACCTGAAAGTAATGGTCAAGAAAAGTAAGGAGAAAAAATGACCCCAGGGAGCAGGTGAAAAAGAGAATTAAATTTAATCAAGATAAGATAATTTTATACTAAACTCTATTAACATCCTCAAACATATTTAATAATAAAAAATTATCTATAAAATAAGAATGCCTTAAAAATTAGATCACATTGGGTAGTAATGTTATTACTGCTGAAATTAAATAAATGTGCTATTATGGTCATGGCACAAATCTGAGGTAATCTCCTAGAAATTATAGCACAAAAATAAGAAAAGCAAATAAAGGAAAAGTTAAAAGACATAGAAGATCAATCCAGAGCCATCATTTTATTAATATTAATTAACCAGAAAAAGAAAAAAAAAAGATAGACTGAAGGAAATAATAAAAAATCTAAGGGATTTTCTCAGAACTGAAGAAGGACATTATCTTCAGGCAGGAAAGACCCATCCACCTTGTATTTAGAAAACAAAATGAAAGAATGATCAAAAAGAACCATACTGAGATATAACATTTTGAAATTTCATAATATAAAGAAATTACCAGAAAGCACTTGAACAGAAAACGTATTATAAATTCACTTAGAAAAAAAATAAGGCTGGCAATAAAATTTCTTAGAGCAAATTAAAATTAGGGGAACAACACCTCTAGTGTTCTGAGGTAAAACAGTCTTTAACTTAGAATTTCATACCAGTGAAATGGGATACATTCTAACAGTTTATGGCTCTACATTCTCAGGGAACTACACCAAGGTGTGCTCCAGAAAAAGCAGGGAGGAAATCAAGAAACAGAAAGATAGAGGATCTAAACAACAATGGAGCACCCTCAGGAGATAAGCAAGATGAAGTCCAAGGAAAGCAGGTGTGAGCCTGACCTAAAGAGTCATCAGTGTAGATACGAGACAAGAGTAGGGAGACATCAAATTTTTTGAGACTGATATATGGGAAACAAAGGAGAATCTGTGGTTTTGATAGTGCCCTTAAATATATGATAAAGGCAGAAAATACAAGAAATCTAATAATGGAAGAAAGAAAAACAGAGGTAGGTAAGGGCAATCATAGTACAACACTTGTTTCTATAGTAAATATCTTAATAAAATCTTAATAATATAAATACTATTTATAGGTTTTCCAGGATAAATCACACGCAGAGGTGTATGTTACCAACCTCATGCTATAAGAGTAAGGAGGCATGTTATGGGGAACATTTTATCATTAACATTCATGTCATGGGTTTTGCTTCACATCATTGTGGTCTTGTTGCCTTCTATCTCTGCAACCTATCTCTAACTCAAAGGTAGGGAGATTCTTCAATTAGGACAGTAAGCTTAACTCACCAGAATGAATGTTTCTTCTGTAGAGTAGGGACGATAACAGTGGGTAATAATATGTAGCAATAAAGCTGGCATTGGCAAGAAAGCATAGGTGGTTAGAGAAAAAAAGAAAATATTTACCTCATTCTGGTCATACGGGGTTGATATGTTAGAAGAAACAAGGATAGAGATCCAGAGAGGAAGGAGGGAAGATCAAATATTTACATTCATTCATTTATTATTCATTTAACTCATTCATTTATTATTCATTTGACACAAATTGACTGATATATGTTTTAGTTAGTATTCCAGGTGCTGAGGTATAGGCACCAAATGAAATTGGAAAAATCACTCCTCTAATGGAGTTTAATTCCAGTGAATAGCAAGAGCTAATACTTGCTGCTCTTACTGTGCACAAGGCACTATTCAAAGCACTTTATATATGCCAATTTGTGTTATTGATTTTCTACTTTTTAGGACAGAACCAGAATTTAGTGATGTGGGTAGTAGATATACTGGAGGTAATAATATTGAAGGCAGGAGCTCTCCCCACTACCTATCCAAAAAGAGATGGATTGTGAACTGCCTAACCCCCAAGAGAACCCTCTCACCTCTACCAAGACCAGCCCAGATTTGCATGGTTGGGCAAAAGAAGGCATTTTAGTTCTTCTAGGACAATCACACTTTCCTTGTGGTATTGTATATTAATTAGGACAAACTAAGCTATAGTCAGAATCAATCACTATGTCTTAGTGGTTCAGCACAGCAAGCATTTCTTTCTCATTGGTGTTTTATTTCTCACCTTGCAGTCTCTAAGATGTATAGCCATCCAGAGATGATGGGTGGAGGCTCCATCACTGGAAACAGACAGCTTCTTTAATTATTCTGGAAGGAAAAGAAAGATGCTGAAGAATTCTATATGGGCTTGTTTATGCCTCATTTTGGGAGTGACTCAAATCCTTTTTGCTTATATTTCAATGGCCCAAAGTAGTCATATAACCCAATCTAACTACAAAGTTGGAAGTAATAGTGTATCAGCAGGAACATATAGCAAATGGAGGGAAGTGCCCCTGCTCCAGCTTCTAAATGAGGAAGTTTCAATGAAATAGAATTTCAAAAGCAGCAAATTTGAGAGCTAGCAAGAGTTTCAGGGATTTTCTTGGTAGTAGATACAATGAACCAAGTGGATCCTGTGACTTATAGTAAACTAGCAAGCACAAGGGCAGAGAGACAATAGCAAGTAGATTCAGAATCTTCTCTGTAATGGAGAGAGCCAGGTGACAGTGAGTTAGCTGTCAGATGGAGGTTGCCAGTCCTGGGTCAAGCCAAAAGATATCAGATCATGAGTTTCATCATCAAAAACCAATGTCACTATCTAAGTTTCACAAATTACCCAGAGCCAAAGAAATTCGAGGAACTCTATATGACACTCAGATTAATTTAAAGACCTGTTTCAATCACTTCCTCTGATATCCCCACTTCTCAACCCCTATTCATCAAGATGTTTTCTTAAGGAGAAGCAAGGGTGGAGGAATGTGGTAGAAACCAAAAGGCACTGTCTGAACTCTTTTCAAGGAAGGATGCCAGTTCTTTGCCTCAACTGAAAAGAGCCACCTTGTTCAAGAGCATGTCCTACCCAAAGTGGCCTATATTCAATGACTGATGCTGGTAGGGGTTGAAAGACTCAGGCATTTTGGCCCAGGATATCTCTGATGGGCCATTTATTTTTTAAGTGTTAATTTCAATATGGTTAACTTACAGTGTTATATTAGTTTCAGGTATACAATATATGATTCAATATTTCCATAGAACAGCAGGTGATCTCTTTAATCCTTATCTCTTATTTCAATCATCCCCAACCCACCTCCCTTCTGGTAACTATCAGTTTGTTCTCTACAGTTGAGAGTCTGTTTCTTGTGCATGTGTATGTGTGTGTATACACACATCTCATCTTCATCCATTCATCTATTGATGGAAACCCGGGGTACTCTCATAATTTAGTTATTATAAATAATGCTGCTATAAACATAGTGGTGCATGTATCCCTTTGAATTAGTGTTCTTGTATTTTGGGGGAAAATAGCAAGGAGTGTGATTATTGGATAATATCCAATAAGGGTATTTCTTTTTTTAACTTTTTGAATAAACTGATAGGCCATTTTTGCTCCAGAGTTCCATGCTCCAGAGTTCTTCCAGAGTTTGCTCTAGAGCTCCACCCTTCACTCCAGAGTTTGCTCCAGGAATTAGCTATGTTTTTTTGTAGTTCAGCAGGATAATTGGACTTTTTCCTCTGCCCAGTCTTGCTTTCTTTGACTTGCTTCCACAAGTGTTGATCCCTCATAAACATCTTATATGCTACACTCCATCTCAGTTTCTGCTTCTAGAGAATATAATCTGAAATAGCTAGTGTCAGCAATGGTACAAGAAAGGGAGTGATAAAATGGGGCTATGGGACTGAATCACTTTTCTCCCAGTCACTAGTGTTGGGTGAATCCAGATGACATCCTTGGCACAAGGCAATAGTTCAACTGTTAAATCTCTCACTGTCAGTGAATTGAGATAGTTTACAGGTAGGAGGGAATATACTAGCTGATGCAATTTGTCAGACTTTTGAAAAATACAGGCAGAGAGCAATGATAAAAACAGTGGGTTTGGAAGGTCAATGGCTAAATGCCATTGACACCTAGCTAAATGTGACAAAAGACTCTAGGGATTAAAGAGCAATTGAAAATTGAGTGTGATCTATAGGGCTTTCCTGGAAGCTTACAAAAGAAGTTCTCTCCCCTTACAGTGAGGAGTAGAGAAATAGGAAGACCAGGGTGAGAACTTAATATGGTGGCTGTATTCTAGAGTGTGGCAAATGCCCAAGCAAGGACATCTGTTCTGCTATGGTGAGAGCCCTAACTAGAAAATGAAAAAGAATAGGGCCATTTGGGTGGATGATCAGAAATGTTTTGAATAACCTGCTGTCCCTGAAACTTCTGAGACTACAAAGTAACCTATCTCTTCCAGTTGACACTACTTTCCTTCTTAGAAGATACTTCAAAAGCCTTTCCCTTGACAAACATTTCCCCTCCAGGATCTGCCTTCTTATCCCCCTTCTTCTTACATTGCTGGTTAATACAGCTGTCACATATTGGAGCCAACAGGGAGAAAAAGGGAGGACTAAAACTTAAGGAGGTGAAAGACCTACCCATGCTGTGCTGAGGGATCCTGGGGAGCATGATGGGATGTAGGATGAAATTCTTAGGGTAATTAATCAGTGGGATTGGATTATATGATTACATAGGGAATCTGAATTTGGATCTGAATTGGTTTTAGAGCTATCAGTGAGGGGGAAAATGTCATATGATGCTTACAGAAAACTCCTGAGAGAATTGCAGTGCTCAGCTTCTGGAGCAGGACCATGCCACCTGTAACTGAAAATAATATGTCTTTTGAGAAACAACTCCTAGAATGCCACCAGGCTTTGCTAGAGACAGAATGTTTGGTCATGTAAAAACAAATGACCACACATCTGATATTTCCCATTAAGACCTGGATTCTGTGAGTTCCACAAAGAATGGGTGGGCCCAAGAGCAATCCATCATATCATGCAAGAGGTGTATCAAGTTGGGTAGAAGTAAGAGCAAAAAGCACACACAAGCTATGTGCTGTCAGTAGACAAGATCCTCCTTACTAAAGTATAGGTATACCTCTCCGAGCTAATACCTGTTTCCAGATGAGAAATCCCTTAGAATCAGCTATAGGAAGAAAAAAAAAACATGATTTACACATGGGTCAGACTGGTATGTTTTAGTGGAAGCCAGAAACACATGGTGACTGCTGTATAGCCTCACATACTTTGAAGACAGTAATAAGAGAAAAGTCTTACCTACCTGGCCATCCATTTCATATGGAAGGAAAAGTGACTCTCCATCTTTGGACTCTGCAGGACAGAGGTCCTGCTTTCTCCTCCCTTCCATAGGCATTAAGAACCAGATGTGCCGTAACAGGGTCCAAATGGAGATTAAGAGATAATGCCAAAGGAATCATCCAACCTGTGGAGCTCATGAAGCAGATAATATTAATTCTAGAAAAACAGAAAAACTTTCTCCACATACTAAAGGAGCAAGTGCACATATCTGCCACTGCTGAACTTAAGATAGCATGAACCTAGAGGTAAAATGGAAGCCAGGCAGTTGAAGGAAGGGGGTGACCCGAAAAGAAGTGAGCAAACACTAAAATCTGCAGTTTGGTGGAGTGCCAACCTACACAGATCCAGACAGAGATGGTCTCTGCAGTTGATAGAACACAGAAATAAAGGTGTAACTACTAAGCTATGTAAGATACATTTATATAAATATATTGTCAGGAACGGTAGAGAGTATTGGTGGTGTTGATATACATGTGTTTATCTATCAGTGGGAAGTACACAGAAAATATCTAAAATTGATATCCAGCTATAATATGAAGATTATATGCAGATAAGGATATACTTAAAAAACTAGAAAAGATAGCTAAAAGAAACACATATGGATGCTTTTTGAAATTACATTGATTTGTATGGAGAGATACTTGATAAATTATTATCTCTAAAAATCATTATTATTTAAATATTTAGCTACTTGCCTTCATTAAGCTGATTAAAACCCACATGTGCACACACACACAGGCATAACACTTGCCAGTCCCCCTTTATATCTACCTTAGTTCAGCATACCTTTCCTGTTTCCCCAATGTATCACTAATTCTCCCTTGCTTCTTCATAATCTTCTTTTATTATTGAAACAGTTTTTTAACTGGTTCTCCTGTGTATACATCTGTCCTCTTTAGCACTGCTCTAAACACCCAATCTCCTCACCGTAGCTAGAATAATTTTCCAAAACTATTTTTTTCAAAGAATTTAAGTAATGACTACATACAACATGGGGCTCAAATTTACAAAACTGAGATTAAGAGTCACATGCTCTACTGACTGAGCCAGTCAGGCACCCCCTAAAACTATTTTTTTTTAAGATTTTATTTAGTCACTTGACAGAGATCACAAGCAGGCAGAGAGGCAGGCAGAGAGAGAGAGGAAGGGAAGCAGGCACCCTGCTGAGCAGAGAGCCTGATGTGGGGCTCGATCCCACGACCCTGAAACCATGACCTAAGCCAAAGGCAGAGGCTTAACCCACTGAGCCACCCAGGTGCCCCCCCTAAAACTATTTTTTGATCATAATACTTCTTTGCTTTACTAAGTCCAGAGTTTCCTCTTATTTTATAAAATAAAGATCAAATAAATAATAAATGCCTCAGACTCTCCTTCTTCCCCAACCTCCCAGCCTTCACTCTCACCAAACTTCCAGCTGGTTTCTCCTCTCTTGTCACAATAAATTGGTTTTAATTTTTGGAACATGTTATTTACCTCATACGTCTCTGCCTCTAAATTCTTCAGCCTGGAGCATGTTCCTCATTCCTTCTCCCTCCATTTCACTAGGTCTTCAATTTAAAAATTATCTTACTCCAAGACCTTTCTTCCTATGCAAGACTAGGTTGGAACAGTCTGTCATATGTTCCCAGGCATCCTGTAAATTCTGAGTAACATGTCATGTCCTTTAATTACCTGTTAAACACATATCTCACTTTCTAACAGTAGGCCTCCTGAGGACAGATACCATTCTATCTATCACATACACATTATATTATATATATTCCTAGATTTATATATCTTGTATATATTTCCATATGTTACATATATTCTTATATGTAATATATATATATGCATATGTTTATATACATTTATTTTTCATATGCTCAGGTGCTTAGAATAATCATTAAGACCAGGTTTTTATTTAAATAGTTATGTAGGAAAATTTGAATTCTTAGAAGACTTGAAATTAGTAGCAGAACTGCAATAAACAAAGAAAGACTACATTTTAGACAAATTACAATGCTTTCCAAATCCATTTAATATATTCTACAATAATATATATTAATTATTAAAAGTATGGTGTGCTGGGTAAATGTTTATATTCAATAACTCCACAGTTCAATAGATAAACTCTCTTGGTAGAAAGTATTCATAAGGAGAAATCCATTTTCTAAGTAAAGTGAAAACTTTTAAGTAATATAATACTAAATATAAATTACTCATAATGACTTTAGTGGTGAGTAAGCTAAGTATTTTTATAATGCTCTTCAAAATATAAACAGTTTTATGTTCCTGGAGGATGTAACAGGCAGGTATAATCACATTTAATTTTCTTTTTCACATTTAATGGAGAAACACACAAAAAATAAATAAAAGATAGGAAAATCAGTAAAATTGGCCTCAGTTTCTTCACACCAGGTGTCCTCAATTATTTAAATGACATGTTTTCTGGATATAGTGCTTTCTCTCCACCAGAAATGCCCCACTTCACAGGCAACAAGCACCAGCAGAGCCTTTATTTACATTGACCCTATTATGTGACTCAACTCAATCTGTATAAAAAACCTCAGAAAAATATATGGGCATCATCACTAATGCTCCTTATTACAGCTTTCATTTCTCATTAGCTTGGTAAAATAGCTCATATTTACTTTCCTTTTGTTACATTGCATGCATGAATATTATTAGACATATGACAAGGACAGGGTTTTACTTTGTCTTTTCTTTAAGTTGATTTGTAATACCTTGCATAAAGTTCTGCTACCTCACCCTGTCTAATCCTACCAGTATTGACTCCTTCAAAAGGAAACACACTGAAATATGTCTAAAGGGTCTTTGCTGAAGGTCTCCTTTAGTAGAAATTTGGGCTCTGTCCTGTTTTGCTTTTATTAGTACTATTATTTTATTTATTTATTTATTTAAAAGGATTTTATTTATTTGACAGAAGAGAGAGAGATCACAAGTAGGCAAAGAGGCAGACAGAGAGAGAGAGGGGAAAGTAGGCTCCCCGCTGAACAGAGAGCCAGATGCCGGGCTCATTCCCAAGACACTGGGATCATGACCTGAGCCGAAGGCAGAGGCTTAACCCACTGAGCCACCCAGGGGCCCCAAGTACTATTATTTTTTTAAGTAACATGTTTCTAAGCTTTGCTAAAACTGGATTTCATGTTTTTAGGGAGTACAATATCCTTGGTGAGTCTACTGAGCTCTGATCCAAACTCATGGGTCTAAGGTAAGATATGTAACAGAACAATTTCTAATACATTTCTTTAAAAGTGTATTTTTTACAGCTAATTTCAAGGAGGATTGAGACAAATGAAATTTTGATTGAGACAAATGAAATTTTGGCCATTTGTGAATTTCTTGAGTACTTATTATGTTCCTAGTACTTTGCTCACAATGACTTTTGATAGAATTTAAGCAAAGGCAATGGTCATTCTACAGATGTCATGACCCCAAGGTAAATATATTGATCTGTATTTGTGGGATGCAGGACTTTAGGCTGCTGAAGTATTTCCAGAACAGAAGATAATTGGCATCTTCAATTTGTGTTATATAGAGTTGGCTTTGGAGACATTTACTATTACAAATTCAGTTCTTTAGAAAAATCACACAAATTAAGATAGTTACTCTGAAAGAGGTCTATGAGAATATGTTTTGGGGTTTTAAGATCCCCTATACACTCTGAGAACCAATGAATTTTGTGATGTCACAGACATAATACCATATAAGTATTTCAGTATAGATAATGAAAGAATATGCGGGCAGTAATAATGGAAGATGAAAACCTGAGTAAGTGGAACCAATAAGCTGGCAGTTTGAAGCCTGGTTCATTCACTTAATAGGCTCTAGGGTCAGGTGACAGGTTAAAGGTCGTCGAGCCTTAGTGTCTTCTTATATTAAATAGGAATACTACCACTTAACTTGCAGAGCTCCTTTGGGCATAACTTAAATGAAATAATTGTGTCAAGCTCCTGTTTAATAATAAGTTGCTTAATAAACATTAGTTCTCCTTACCAAGATCCACTGGTTACATTTCGCTGGAAGTCACACAAATCCTAGTGATTTGGTGACTTTCTCTGAAATTGGTTTTTGTTTTCATGTTGTTTCTTTAGTGACTTCCTAAGGCTACTTCCTGCTGGAATACTGTATTGTTCTATGCATTCTGATGTGTTTCATCCAGCACCCATATACTGGGTGTAAAATAACAGCAACCTCTTTCCAGCTCCTGCTGGGCTTGGACCCCCCTCCTCCAGGGAGCTCAGCTCACAGTGATCTGTTACACATCATAGGTGTGAGAGCAGGACCGACTTCAGAATTTGTAAAATCCAATTCCACATGTTAACATCAACTCTACTTAACTACTAATTATTTTATTATCCACGTGTTTCAGAAAGCACTTTATATAAATATTATATTTTATGGTGTCACTCAGATATGCCACTTATGTCACCTTTCTCCTTTTCATCTCAGTTTCTTATAGGAACCTGAGAAGGCTGAAAGATTGAAAATACCTGAATAAAAGTCAATATGTAAATCTCCTTAATGTCTTTATGCTCCTATGAGCAGGTTGTAATACTAAACTCATCATTTACTTGAACTTCACTTTTCGTTAAAACATTTTTTCAGTATGCCAATAGTGTAACAAAATAAATGGTTAACAAGTTCAAATATCCAGGAAATAGGCTCAAATAGGGTTGACTTTAAGGAAAATTTTAAGGAAAATTTCAACATGTCCAAATATCCAGGAAGTAAGCTCAAATAGGATTGACTTTAAGGAAAATTGGCATATCCTCAGATATGCCATTGAGACATTATGCCAGTTTCCATAGAAGGTTTTGAGAACATTTGTGAACTTTTTGGTTGAAGATGAGTTTTTTATATACAGAAAGTGTATATTATATATATATATATATATAACTATACATCAGAATTTTTATACACACATTCTTTCCTCATTTTAGTAAGACCATTCCAGTGTTCCATTGAGGACTTTTTCCTTCAATGTTCTATTTGGCACTCAGAGGGCTTAACAAGGTCAGAGGGTAAAAATGTTAGGATAGACAGATTCTCCTTCCAGGATCATCATATATATATATATATATATACATATATATATATATATATATTTTGTTGTTGTTTTTATTTGTTTGTTTTCATGTTGTTTTTAGTGACTTCCCAAGGCTACTTCCTGCTGTAATACTCTATTGCTCTATGCATTCTGATGTGTTTCATCCAGCCAGGCCTCCACAATGGCTGTGGTATTGCTTAGCATGCATACTGTCCATTGCATGTTGGCCAGGTCTCCCCTGGGCACCACTGTCGGGGGCTGATAATTAATGTCAACCTTGAAACCTGAGGGACACAAGTCCACAGATTGGATGGTGCACTTGGTCTTGACAGTGGCAATGGTGGCATTGGGCACCACTTCACACTTGACCATCTGGTTGGAGATTCAAAGCAGGCATTGGTGATCTCTGCCACCAACAGCTGCTCATGGTAGGCCTTCTTAGCTGAGACAATGCATTGAGTAGGTTACCAGGGAGAGGAGGATGTAGGGGTAGGACACCAGGTTGGTCTGGAACCCTGTGAGGTCCACATTGAGGGCCCCATTGAGTACAGGGAAGCAGTGATGAAGGACATGATCTGACCAAAGAACCAGTTGAGGTTGGTGTAGGTAGGATGTCTGATGTCCAGGTTATTGGCAGATGTCATAGATGGCCTCATTGTCCACCATGAAGGCACAGTACCAGTGTTCCAGGATGGTGTTGGTGGTCAGGATGGAGCTTTCATCATTAGAGATTTATATATTCTAAGGTATAGATCAGCAGTTCATCTTATTTTACTGCTATGTAGGAGTCTGTTTTATGTTTTTAGGATTTTTATTTATTTTTTTGACAGAGAGTCAGAGAGAGCATGAGCAGGCGAGAGAAGCAGAGAGGGAGAAGCAGGCTCTCTGCTCAGCAGGGAGCCCAAAGTGGGGCTGGATGCCAGGAGTGTGGGACCATGACCTAGTCAAAGACAGACGCTTAACCGACTGAGCCACCCAGGCACCCCTGTGTAGGAGTCTTTAGTCTGCTTCTTCCACAGCTTCCGTATTCAGCGGCCAAAGGCAGTATAGACATTTTAGCAATTATGAATATAGCTACTATAAACATTTGTGTATGTATTTTTGTTTGAACTTATGTTCTCATTTTTATTGGGTACCATTCATAGGCCCCAATAAAGAGTGAAATAATAAAAATAAATATATAGATGTTCAGGCTATCCACTTAAGCGATGTATTGAATAAGCTTTATGAGTTTTGTTAATTTGTACTGCTCAAGGAATTTACTGACTACAGCTATGCTGTCATATTTATAGGCATAAGATTGCTCATAGCACTATCTTTTTATAGTTGATGTCTATAGGATCTGAGGTGATGAATTCTATATTTCATTTTTTATACTTCCAAGTTACAGCTTTTCTTTTTTATTATATTGTAATTTATGTTTATTTATTTTATATTTATTTATATTTATGTTAATTTATTTTATATTCTAATTTATGTGATCAATCTGGCTAAGAGGTATACCAATTTCATTGATCATTTTATAGTCAATTTTCAGTTTCACTGATTTTTTTCTCCAATGTATTTCTATTCTTTTTTTTTTATATTTTATTTATTTATTTGACAGAGAGAGAGAGATCAAAAGTAGGCAGAGAGGCAGGCAGAGAGAGAGAGGAGGAAGCAGGCTTCCTGCTGAGCAGAGAGCCTGATGCAGGACTCGATCCCGGGACCCTGAGATCATGACCTGAACCGAAGGCAGAGGCTTAACCCACTGAGCCTCCCAGGTGCCCTGTATTTCTATTCTTAATGTCACTGTTTTCATCAATTATCTTTATTGTACCTTTCTATTTAGTATGGGTTTAATATTTAGCCAACACAGAAGATGAGAGTGCTTCCTTTTTCTAATTTATTAAGATAGAAATTTAGAGGGTTAATAGAAGAATTTCCTTATTTTCTAATTAAGGTGCTTATTGCTATAAAATTTCCTCTACCCACTGCTTTACCCATATCAAACAACTTTTGCCGAGCAAAAAATTTACCTATAGCATGAGGACTGAGTCCATCCAGACAGCTGAACTGGTTCTATATTTTGTTGGAGTTATTTTTATCAGTTCCCAGCAACTTCAAATTCCTCTGTTTTTGTCCCTTTTAGGGTAGAGAGGGTTGGAGTTTTTCTTCTCCCAGTTTTCCTCATCCAGTCCTTTGCCTTAGGCTTTCCTGTGTGTCTGTGTTGCAGAGGCTCTCTCTGACCCCTTGCACTTTTTCAACAGTAACCCCTCTAACTTGTTATTCAGTACTTGCTAACCTGGTGGTCGGCAGTCAGAGAGTGTTCCTTGTTATCCTCCTTCAACCTCATTCTTAGGCAGGACCCTTGTCCCTATACCTGACAGCTGGTAATTTCTCTGCAACTCATCCCCCTTCACCAGCGTTGGGAAATCACTGATGGCCTGGGACCTGATGATTTTCGCTCCTCCTCTAGGGTTGATTGGCTCTTTCTTTTATATTTCTTTGCTATGATCTTGAATGCCAGAGTTTGCTACCTTTTTCTCAGCAGCTGAAGGCTTTTGTTCCTTTTAGACTTTTGTTCCTTATGTGAAACTTTATTCTTTTCTGTATTTGTGACCATTCCCCTCCTCTAGACCTATACCACCCAAGAAAGCTTTGTCCAGTCTCTTTCCCACACTATTCTTTCTTGTAAGCACCCAGTAGAAGTCTATCAGGAAGAGCCTATGAGAGGATACAGTTGCCCCTTGAATCTACAGCACTCAGAATTTCTATCTTACTTCACTAGCCTACATACAACCTTTAGTAATTTGTTAAAAATTTAGTTAATTTTTCTTTTCTATTTGAATAGTGGTGCTGTCTTTCTCCTGATGTCACAGGTGAGCCAGTGCTCATGTTTCATCTCTTCTGGGAGAACGACATCATACCTTTGATTTCAAGAAAATTAGTATGAGATTATAGTGTTTCATATATAGTTCTGCTATATTATTTTGAGTTTTGATATTTATAACATTTATGCCTTCACTTTGAACCTTTAGTTATAAAGTGAAAACAAATATTTAAATGATTTTACCTAATTCCCTTATATTTCCTAGAGTACAATATATTAAACCAAATTAATTTCTTCTTGAATTTTCTTTTTTTTTAAAAAGATTTTATTTATTTATTTGACAGAGATCACAAGTAGGCAGAGAGGCAGGCAGAGAGAGAGGAAGGGAATCAGGCTCCCCACTGAGAGAGAGCCTGATGCGGGGCTTGATCCCAGGACCCTGAGATCATGACCTGAGCTGAAGGCAGAGGCTTTAACCCACTGAGCCACCCAGGCGCCCCGATTTCTTCTTGAATTTTCAATGCATAATAAAACTATTGTTATGTTTTCAAAGCTTCTTCTGTTTTTTTTTCAAGTTCTTTTACTTATTTTAGAAAGAGTGAGTGAGTGTGTGTGAGTGGGGGAGGGGCAGAGGCAGAGGGAGAGAGAATCCTCAAGCAGAGGACCCCAAGATCATGACCTAAGCCAAAACCAAGTCAACTGCTTAATGGAATGAGCAACCCAAGTACCCGTCTTTTGTTTGGTTTTTGTTTGTTTTACTGATATAATCTGTATGGCAATTTTCCTATATAAATTCTACAAAGTATTTGATCTATTTAAAATTTTCAAATTTGGGGTATCTGGGTGGCTCAGTCAGTTAAGCATCTGCCTTCAGCTTAGGGATTGAACCCTACATTGGGTTCCCTGCTCAGTGGGGAGTCTGTTTCTCCATCTCCCTCTGCTGCTCCCCATGCTTGTGCTCTCTCTCTGTCAAATAAATAAATAAAATCTTTAAAAAAAATAAAATTTTCAAACTTTAGGGACACTTGGTTGGCTCAGTTAGTCAAGCAACTCCTTTCAGCTGAGGTCATGATCTCAGGGTCCCGGGACTGAGTCCCACATCAGGCTCCTTGCTCAGTGGGGAGACTTCTTCTTCCTCTCCCTCTCTTTCTCCCCCTCGTTGTTCTCTCTCTCTCTCTCTCTCTCAAAAGAATACAATACAATCTTTAAAAAAAAAAAAAGACAAAATTTTCAAACTTTATTGAGGCCTGTGCAGGAACCAG
Organism: Lontra canadensis; assembly: GCF_010015895.1. Classification (NCBI taxonomy): domain Eukaryota; kingdom Metazoa; phylum Chordata; class Mammalia; order Carnivora; family Mustelidae; genus Lontra; species Lontra canadensis. The sequence goes on along the minus strand of NW_022630995.1, from coordinate 45,420,396 downwards.
CATGTCTGCAGTTTGGGATTGCTATCTGCCTTTTAAAGCAAAGTAGAGGGTTTGTACTCTGGGAAGACAAAATTTTCTTCTCCTCTGAAAATACCTCTAGCATAGAGGGCTTTGGTATCTCCTGGAGTAGGGAAGCAGGGATTGAAGCCTCATGAATCTGAGTTTTCAGGTGAGGTAGAGAAAGATGAGAGTGATTATAACAAAAAGCCCAGAGTTTAGTGTAGTTACCTCCAGAACTCATTACTGTTAACCCAGCCTGGGCCTCATGACAGTCCTAGAAATGGTTTCCTTAACAATAAAATAATAATAATAGTTAAAAAATAAAATAAAATTTTTAAACTTTACCTCTGTGACATTTTATATTGGATATTACTTTTGCAAAATTTGATTTTTCTAAGTCAAACTTTTAAATCTAGATTTTTGGAATGAATGTTAAGTTGTTATCTAAATATCTAGGCAATACTAATTTTGTTTTGTTCTCTATATTGAGAATAATCAGTATCATTTTATATTGATTACTTTTAGCTTGTCTAGCTCTTCTGGGGTAATTTTTGTAAATTTTAATTGCAACAAATGGATATGGATCTATGTATGTTTACATTTCAGTATATTTTAGTTTATGCATTTTAGCTATTATAATTTTCTGTTATTTATTTTTACAGTAATATTTATTAAACACTGGTTAGCACTTATGTTTTTATTGCTGGATCAAAGAGCAACAAACATAAATAGGGCAAAAACATTTAATATGGACATATGGTAGGGACAAAATATATTTTTTTTAGGAGAAAGATGTTAAGATATCATTCCAGGCTAAAGAAATGATATGAATAAAGCCTAATAAAGCACAAGAATCATCAAACCAATGATAAGGGAAAGGGGAGGTAGTTAAAGAAAACCAACACAGAAGAAATAATGAGGTTATATTGGGAAATAGAAGACAGAATATTAAACATTTCAGTGTGGCCTGTATAGCTTGTGAATAATAATTGCAAAATGGACCATGTTGAGAAGTAGTCTGGGTTGGTTTTTCAGCAACTCTTCCCTCCTTCATAGAAATCTGGGAAAAGGTTTTCAAGCAGTATTTTTAGAGTACAACATTTTCTTGGAAATAAATTCCTTCTACAAATATGGTCACCAAGGTAAAGTGTTTGTTGTGCATCTTGTGTGGGAGCTATATACTTCTCCTTGAATCTTTATTTATTAGCAACACTATTGTGTCCTTATACAATAAATAAATAATTAATATGCAGTCCTTAGACATATCTTTCAAGGGAGTGTACAGTTTGTATATAGAAGAAGTAAATATATTATTCACACAACTAAAACTTAACAAAGGTAAAAAGCAAGGATTTTTTTTTTTTTTTTTTTTTTTTTACATAGACCAATATAATTAAGAGTGTGTTTTTGTGTGTGTGTGTCTATGTTTTGGTTAGGAGAATTGTTGAGCAGTAATTTAGTCAGATAATGAAACATACTACCTTCCTCAACATTTTTGTGATGGTCAATGTGTGTTTACATATTTAGAAACCATAAAAAGTATGTGCATTTTGATTACGTTATTGCTGCCAAAATCACCCCAATGATGTTTGAGCACCAAAGGAACAGCTTTAACTGTGTATCAATCCACACTAGGAGAAAAAGATCTTCAAAAATGAACATCACTCATTACTGATTTTTTTCATAATTATCCCCAATTTTTACTCCAGTTTCATCATGGTACAATTGTCAACAATTCTCAAGAAAGAACTGCACAACCTACTACAAAAATAAGTAGAAGGGGAATAATCTGACATTCATTTGGTATGTGGGAGGTTTTTTTTTTTAATTTTTTAATTTTTTATTTTATTTATTTATTTTTTGGTATGTGGGAGTTTTATCTTCTTCACAAATTCAAGTCACCGATTCTTTCTTTCATTTAAAAATATCTTTAACTTCTAGAAACTATGTTAGGTATTGAGGAGATGGCAGTGAATGAAACCGACTAAATCCTTAGCTTCCTGAATGTCACATTTAGCTTTGAATAAAGCAGAATATAAAATATATAATATATTCATTGATTATAAGTGCAATGGTGAATAAAATAGAGACTGAAAGGAAAATAAGAAGTATGTGTGTGATGAAGGACAATTTTATTCATCACTGAAGAATCAGCTAAGAAAGAATTTAGCAGCATCCTGATGCAGGTATGGGGACAAACCACTCACAAATATCAGAGTGTAAAGGCAGTGGAGAAAACAAAGAAGTGACTTTGGTTCAGAAGCATGCCTGATCTAGTGATTAAAAGAAAAAAAAAAAAAGCTATTATCAGAATTTTGGAATTTACTCTGACTGGGGTAGGAAGGTGTTAAGGGCCTGCACAGAAGGATCAAGTGATATGGCTGTTTCAGTGGGGTCACCTGGTAGTTTTACAGAGCACAATCTGTTGGCAACTGGGAGCATTAGCATTAGCTGGCTAATGAGTCATGATAATAGCCTGTTTCCACGTGTTTGTGTAGGGGTAGTAGAAATGGTCAAATTCTAGTATATTATGAACATAGAGGCAGCAGATTATCTTGATTGGTAGAATGTGAGAAAAAGCAAAAATGATTTCAAGGTTTTTGTGTGTGTTTGTTTTTCTTCCTCCTGAGCAACTGAAAGGATATAATTCCCATGAACAAAATGGGAAAGGCTATACAAGAGCAAGCTTGGAGCGAAAGATGAATCAATAGTTCTTAAGCATAGTTCATGAACACCAGGGGTCCCTGGGACAATTCCTGGTGGATTGAAGATAATTTTTTTCCATAAAAATATGAAAACTGTATTTGCCTTTTTTTTTTTTTTTTTTAATATGTTGACACCTGCACTGATGGTGAAAAAGCAGTGGTGGTGTATTTTACTTGGTGTTACTTGACATAATCACATTTCACAACCATTCCCCATGCTGTGGGCACCTGAAAATAAGAATGAGATTTTTAAATATATTCTCACTTCTCCTTAACTTTCTTAAAATAAAGAATTGAAGTGGAAGACAATCATGTTCTATAAAGTATTTGTTGACTTGAATAACAGTCATAAAGCTGTGGAAAGCAAACTCCTCTCAAACTTAATTATAGATACCCTAGTAGTTCTTTGCAGTCAGCTCTTCATTTGCATGAATTATTTTTTCAAATTGAAATGCATTAAAACAAGAAAAATGTTAAACAAATCTACATGCATTAAGCAGAAATTTTTTCCCCCCTAGGCTTTGAAAAATTCCCCACTCTGTATTGGGGTTTGAATAGTATTGGGGTTTGAATAGTACTCATCAATTCACAAAGATTTATATAGCTTTGTGATTATGAACAGGGAAAAATATGAGAAAAGTCAAAGTTTCTTTAAAGTAAGCAAAAATTTCACGTCAGTCAACAACATTAAAGCTTGATGTTTTTGGTTGATTTTAAAAGCCCAAGTGCTAAGCCTTGGCATAAAACAAGAAAATGATGAGGATGACTGAATAAAACACACATTCACCAATAGCTGGCAGGTTTTGAAAAGGTTAAGATATGAATGCTAGGCTTTATATATGTATAAATATGTATTAATGCTTGTCTATAGTATTTAAAATTATTTAGAGATACCATTCTTCAGGAAAACAGAAATATAACAAATATTCACAGATTGAAAATTTAATAAAATAAAACTAAATGCAATATTAAGACAAAATATCTACACTTGTGATGGCCTTTAAATATCTAGAAAATGTTAAAAAATTACATTTCTTGACATTGAATATTTAGGTAGAATTTGAAATTTAACTTCTGCTTTTACATTAAATGTGGAAAAGCACTTCCTTTCTCTTAATCACATGCAGTTTTATGCCTACCAAGCTATGTTCAGAAAAGGCAGAGCTGTCAACAGAAAGCCAATTAAAGAGGGAAACTGAAATTCTACTTGTAAAGAGAACTTGATAGGACAAATGCAGGATCTTACAGCTAGGATTTTAGAGTTAGACCTTGAGTAAAGAAGGCCATTAGAGCCCTTATCAATGCAATGTCACTTTGATAGATGTCAATTAGGACTGTCATTCTGGAGGATTCTTTATATATGTACGCCATTTATTAAACTAAAAAAAAATTATCAACCAAATTTACTGTGGTAATCGTTTTTGCCATATATACAAATATCAAAACGTTATGTTGAACAACTGAAAAATATAATTTATTTGTCAATTATATCTCAATAAAAACGAAGAAAGACATAAAGACAATTTAACAAGACAGCTATAGAAAAGCACAATTTCAGTTGCTGTCCTTCCAAAAGCAGATGTTTTTGGACCAAATCAAGAATTCTGTGAAAGGTGTCTTATTATGTGAGAGTCTCAGCACGCATTGGACTTGCCCCTCTTAACCCCATAGCTCCTCACTTGCATTCAAAGTTACTACTTCTTCTTCTTTTTTTTTCCCCCCAAAGATTTTATTATTCGACAGAGACAGAGAGAGACAGGGAGAGAGGGAAAACAAGCAGGGAGAGTGGGAGAAGGAGAAGCAGGCTTCCCGCTGAGTAAGGAGCCTGATGCAAGGCTCAATTCCAGGACCCCAGGATCAAGACTGGAGCCAAAGGCAGACGCTCAACTAACTGAGCCACCCAGGCACCCTCAATGTTACTACTTCTTAGTTCTACCCACTTTACTCTTACTTTCCTTCTTAAACATACCACTATTTCATTGTTATTTATTTTTGGTATAGGCATGCAGTGACAGTTTTATTATTTCATAATTATTTTATTTCATTATTTTTAAAATATTTTATTTATTTATTTGACAGAGAGAGATCACAAGTAGGCAGAAAGGCAGGCAGAGAGAGAGGGAGAAGCAGGCTCCGCGCCGAGCAGAAAGCCCGATGCAGGGCTTGATCCCAGGACCCCAGGACCATGACCCGAGCCAAAGGCAGAGGCACAACCCACTGAGCCACCCCGGCGCCCCTTATTTCATAATTATTTTAACAACTGGCACAGTTTCTTTCAATTCGGGAATTCACTTTATTTGGGGGGAAAAAGTACCTTGATAGGTTATTAACTTGAGAGATAAAGCCTCAAGGGCTATGTTGGCTGGGGGCCAGTTGAAAAAGATATGTTTGTGGCTTTTCTGTATACAACAAGAAAGAGGTGTTTTTACCCAAAGAATGAAGGTTTTCTGGGTCGAAGAGGGGATCAGCAAGATTGAGGGAAACTGAAAGAAGGTGATATTAGGGACAGTGAATTATCACTCTCCTTACCACTCAATGTACTGAGTGAAAGCCAACAGACATTTTAAAGAACTGTGATGACTCCAGTTCACATTTCAAAATACTTGCAGATATCAAGTAAATCATATCTCTATGCTACTTCAGGTCTTTAAATCCTGCCATATGTTTCTATGTTATGTAAGCATTAATGTTTTGTGGAATATGAAGTAGGTGCTGAATTTCACACCTGCGCATATTCTATGTAGCAGGCAAAACATACTCCTATCAAGAAGCCAGAGAAAACTATGAGAATATAAGTGCACTGGGAAATTGCAGAAATGTTATGAGAATGCTAAATTTTCATAGTCCATGGAATTCTATGAGATTTTTTTTAACTGTGAGAATTATACCTAAAAATGATTTAAAAAATCCATATTTTCCTTCTCTGCATGTAGCTTAAAAAGTGGTACTCAGAAAATAGTACAAAAGAGAAAAAAGGAACCAACTGGCTCAAAATTCTCATTTATTTTTTATTATTTTTTAGAAAATATTTTATTTATTTATTTGGCAGAGATCACAAGTAGGCAGAGAGGCAGGCAGAGAGAGAGGAGAAAGCAGGCTCCCCGCAGAGCAGAGAGCCCGATGCAGGGCTCGATCCCAGCAACCTCGGATCATGACCTGAGCCGAAGGCAGAGGCTTTAACCCACTGAGCCACCCAGGTGCCTCTCAAAATTCTCATTTAGACAAACTGGCATTTGTCTGATATTTTTCACATGATTAGACTCAGGTCATGGATTTTGGGGAGAAAGCCACAGACATAAAGTGCCATTCTCACCACATGTCAAAGGTACACACTATCATTGTTGATGTTAAGTAGTTAATTTATCTCATTTATGTGTCCAGAATTGAACTTCAAAAATCCAAATGCATGTATTTAAAAAAAATAGCCTAACAACCTCATATGAATGCTCTCTATTTTGAAAATCCTAATTTACTCTTCAGCTCCAAAATAAGTTAGTGTCTCTCATGACATTCATTCAATGATCAGTGGGTGAGTTATTCTTTGACAAATGCAAATTATCCATTTATTCATTCAACAAAATATTTACTGACTGCCTACTACATGCCAAACACTGTTGTAAGAATTAAGTTCACAAAAATGAAGAAAACATATTCTTCATCCAGTAACTAGTAGAATTACAAGTCAACAAGTTTGTCTTTATTTTTAAGCAAATTAAAGCTAGTTTCATAGCAATACATGTAGGAGAATCTGATTTGCTAAAAATTGTAAAAATAGGTAGATATGAATCCTTGTATGAAACAGAAGACACTGAATGTGGTGGGAATAGGGGCAAGAGGGGAAGGTAGGAAGACTATTCCTTTTCACTTTTTATACTTATATCTTTATATCATTCTGTATTGTTTAGATGTATTGTTGATGTATGTGAATATGCACATATGCATCTACCTATTATATGTAACATAATACAAATATATTAAATATGATATAAAATGTAAACAATAATGTGTATTACTATATTATATATACATGAAGAGAGAGGAGGGACAATCATGAGCAAATATCAAGCAAGCACTTTTTATAAATTAATTAAAGTTTGTATTTACTGATGATTCCTTATTCTTCCCTGATAATTCTTTTTCTGTTCCAGAATACCATCCAGGATACTATATTGCATTTAGGCATTGTGTCTTCTTAGACTTCTCTTGGCTGTGACATTTTCTTAGACTTCACTTTGTTTTTGTGACTTTGACAGTTTCAAGGATGACTGGTCAGATATTTTGTAATGTCCCTCAATTGGCATTTGTCTGATATTTTTCATATGATTAGACTCAGGTTATGGATTTTGGGGAGAAAGCCACAGACATAAAGTGCCATTCTCACCACATGTCAAAGGTACACACTATCACTGTTGATGTTGAGTATCTTGCTGAGATGTTTTTGTGAGGTTTCTCTATGATAAAGTTACTCCTTTTTGCCCCTTTCCACAGTGCATTCTCTGAAAAGAAGCTGCCATATAATGCCCACACTTAAAATTCTGGATTATTCCTGGAGGTCAACCTCAGGAACATGTGTGTGTGTAGAGGGGGAAGGGTATGGGGAAGTAAGTGTGTGTGGCAAGAGGACTAAGACTCCCAAAATTTTCTTATTGTAACTATAAGTCACATTAAGCCTCCAGCAATTTATCACAATTGTCATTTCAGTGTTTCTACTGTTTATGGTTCTAACAGCTTTTGTTCCACATAAGCAGGTTTTAGCAACTACTCTCTGGGTCCTCTAGCTTTCTAGATTTCAGGTTGGAGTTTTCCCTGCAATCCCAGTTTGTTAATAGGTCTGAGATGATCCTCGAGTGTTGACTTGTCCAACTTTCTCTTATTGTAAAAATAGTGTACTGATTTGCTAGGGTTGCCATGACAAAGTATTGCAGAGTTGAGTGGCTTAAGTAACTGAAATTTATTTTTTCCTCGTTCTGGAGACTACAAGTCTGAAATCAAGGTGTCAGAAGGGTTGGTTTCTTCTGAGATCTCCCTCCTTAGGTTCTAGATGGTCATCTTCTGTCCTTTCCCAGAGTCTTTGCATAGTCTTCCCTCTGCACATATCTGTTAGTTTCTCTTCACATGAGGATGTCAACCAGTCATATTGGAATAGGGCCCACTATAATGATTTCATTTTAACTTACTTTATCTCCAAATACAATCACATTTTGAGGTACTGGGATTTAGAATTTTCAACATGTGAATTTTGAGGAGACATGATTCAGCTCATAACAGGTGGCAATAACAATTTTCAAGCTCTTTTACATGTTAGAGCTGAAACAGAGAAGTGCTAGTAAGCAAACTTTAATGTCAATGTTCTGTGTGTTGTGCTCAGGTGTGTTAAATATTATTAGCAGGAGGTCCACAGTGAATTACCACTAAATAGTCTATATTAGCTCAGGTTCTACAGAGAAAGAGAATCAATAGGAGATATATATCTGTACTATTCCTACATCTATCTACTATATCTGTCTTTCTGAAGAGATTTATTATAAAGTATTGGCTCACTTGATTGTGAAGGTTGAGAAGTCCCATCATCTGCCCATCATAGGCTGGAGAAGCTCAAGAAAATATATGGCATAGTTTGAAGGCCTGAGAGCCAGAGAAACAATGGTCCTAATTCCAGTCCATGTTTGAGATCCATGAGTACTGAGGGCAGGAGAAAATTGATATTCCAGAATCAGAACCAAATAATTCATTATGATTATCACCAAAGTGAAAGAGGATAATCTCTCAGACTAGATAGGAATATGACTGTACTGTCAGGAGCTCACTTGAGTAGGGAGGGACAGTGAGGTGCCAGGTATCAGAATGGCCAATTGAAGCAACATGCCACAACATATTAAGTTTTAGTCACTCGTTTTGATAGTATGAGCAAGAGTCATTAAAAAAAAAAAAAAGGAAAGAAAAGTCAAATCCATTTTCTCCCATTGAATGGTACACTGATTAGAGATCAATTGGATCACCATACACATGGGGATTATTTTGCTTTTGAGGGAGCAATGAACAAAAGGCTTCAAGCAGTTTTATAGACTATGGGGAACTGGCAGAGGGAAGAGGTAGAAGTGGAAAAGACTGGATACTGAGTTGTATTGGGGTTAAGTTTAAGGTTTCTCCCTTCTCCACCTTAAGGGGATCTCAGGAAGGTTCCAGAAGGTCTATCCCCATGACTTCATATAAAGAGACCTAAGGATGAAGTTACCTGGACTAAAATCACAAATATGGAAGAGAGTGTGGCAGTCTACAAGGGCCTATTTCTTTGACTACAACTCTCTTCAGAGATGGTGATACATTGGCTGTGCGCCAAATGCAGTATGAGAAAGATAACCACCCCCCTCATCCCCCAGCCTCCCAGATAAAGCCTTTTGTAACTGCATATGATCAAGCCAAAAAAAGTCACACAAAGGTTTTTAACTAGGAGTCAGACTTCTTCTGTACCAAATTATCTCCAAAGGGATTGAAACTTCAGAATAGAAGCAATTATAATCTTCAATATTATGAAGGTTAAAAATAAGAAATAACATATCTAAAAATAGTTTTTACATTTCTTGAAAGTTTTGATTATAATGCATAGGATACCCTCATCAATGCATACAATATGCTTTCAAATACAACAAATTTACTAAGATCTTCAAAATAGTTAACTTTAAAATCAATGAATGCACAACTGATTTTCATTTGGAGTTGAGAAAGTAAATTTGGGAATAAAATTTGGCAAATTTGGGAATCATTGAGGAAATCAAGTGAACTCAACAGGTATCTTTTTATTGCATTAAAATGAATAAACAAGTGAATGATCTGTATTTCAAAAACCAGTAGTTCTCAAACTTTACCTTAAAAAAGTTTGCTAAAGTGCCTATTATGGTAACCATTGAAAACTTTCTGATCAGTATATTACAGATAAAGCCTAAGATTCTGCATTTTTAACAAACTAGTTGGTATAATTCTTATTTACATAGACTTTAGACTTTGGGAAACATTGTTATCTGATTGATTTGAATGGCAAAATTATATTATTCTCAAGTAAAGAGAAATAGTTTGAGATGGTAGAAAAACCAGTGTAGTAGCTTTTTCGTAGCATCTGATCTGAGATCTGCCAAGGAGTCTTGCTAAAAAAAAAATACCTAGGTAATTTCCTCAGCTCTTAGTTTCTTCATTGTTAGAATATGATTATAAAATTTCAATGTTTCCATTGAGCTCTAAAATTCTATGTGGATAACAAAATAATGATATTCAAAAAGTCATTTTACTACTTTTAGAGTCACTCAGAGTATCACAAATATGTGATTTTTTTTTTTTTTTTTGCAAATTTTGAACTGGCACAGTTTTATTTAACTTATTTCTTGGATTTGAGAGGTATTCAGAATTTTATGTACACAAAGGATGCATTCCAGGAAATGGAAGTGCTCAGCACAATATGGACTCCTTCTGTTTGTGTCAGGGTGGTCTTTGTGCTTATTTTTATAATTAAAAAGAATGACAGATTTTTCATGAAAGAGCTAGATAATGAAAGATTTATTAATTAATTATAACAATTGATAATAACGACTATCTCAGGTTTCAATTTTATTTTCACTTCTTTCTAACAAGTGAGTTATAAACAATTATTTTCTTATGTATAGTGAATCCTAATTCCAAAATGAGAAAAACAGACATTTGGTACAATAACATTTTTATTTTATTTTATCCAACTGATTCTATTCTTTTCTGAAACAACAACATAGAGGTATGATTAAGTGTAGAATGTTTGATGTCAAACTGCCCTATTAAGACCCAAATTCTATAACTGTCATGGTGAAAAATACTGGGCAAGGGCTTAATCATCTACAATTCAGTTTTTCAGAATCTATAAAATGAGGATGTTAATAATGGTGGCTGTAGTTTGGTTTTCTGTAATTTGATCAGAGCGTTTCCCATTTAGAGCTTACCTTTGGCTTATGCATCAACAAGCAAGGATAGAGAGGATAGAGAGCATTATTCTCAAGTACACTAATTTTCTAAAACAGAACACTCAAACTCAGATAAGTTGCCAGTCTTATTCAAAGTCATGCAAGCGTATTAGGACACAGGAAACCAAATTTGTTCCATTTCTAAATATTCACCACCGTAGACTAAGTTGTATCATTTTTAACAAAAGTAGAGTACTGAAAGGAACCTAACATTCTTATGAGAACTGGCCATGGTACTAAGGGTCAGGTTAATTTCTCAAATTTCATTATTACCTTCTGCCTGTGGAAAAATCTGCTTGAGATAGCCCAAACAATCGGAACCCACAATTTTCTTTGTGCACAGAAATTACAATGTAACAAAAGCAAGCATACGTATATAATAAATCTGTGGTCATAATGGCACACCACTATAATGAAATGTCTTACAGAATCTCAATAAACAAAAGTAAGGATTTGTAAGGATTTGTCAAAACAAGTTTCTGCATAAGTAACCTGCAGTCCCCCAATATGACCTTCCTTGATCCATAATATTGTGACTATGTCACTTTAAATAGCAGTTGTAATTAAGGTTATTAGATAGTTGACTGAGAGAGAGAGAACATTAAGGTACAACTAATATGTGAGCTATTTAGAAGAGTTTTTTTTGGCTGATGGTCAAAAGGAAACTCACAGAGATTCAAAGCAGAAGATAGACATCAATCATTATTGCTGATTTGAAGATGGAGGAGGCAGCCACCTATGTAAGAATGTTAATGATCTCTAAAAGCTGAAAATAGATCCCAGATGACAATCATCAAGGAAACAGGGACCTTAGAACTACAGGTTTAAGAACTGGATTCTGGGAACACTTGGGATGAGATTGGAAGGAAATTCTTCTCCCAGGTCCTCCACATGAGAGCCTACTTACCAGATAACTTAGTTTCACTTTCTGAGACTCAAAAGCAAAGAACTCAATCAAGACTGCCCAACGTTCTTATGCAGATCTGTGAGCTAATAAATGGGTGTGTTTCAAGCTGTTAATATATAATGATTTGTTACCTAGTAATAGAAAACTAATACAAGGGGCGCCTGGGTGGCTCAGCGGGTTAAGCCTCTGCCTTCAGCTCAGGTCATGATCTCGGGGTCCTGGGATCGAGCCCTGCATCAGGCTCTCTACTCAGCAGAGAGCCTACTTCTCCCTCTCTTTCTCTGCCTGTCTCTCTGCCTACTTGTGATCTCTCTCTCTCTGTCAAATAAATAAATAAAATCTTAAAAAGAAAGAAAACTAATACAAAACTCTTGGCATTCAAACATGTGAAGGAGGTCATCAACAGGACGTGATTATCAGTTGATCCACAAGCTGGACCTAGGCAATCAAAACTTCTTCAGCCTCTTCCCTGACCTTGGAATGTATCTTCTGTCTACCATTCCTACAGCTGGAGCCATTTCAAGGACACAACCATAAGAGAGTAATGTGTTGTTGAGAGCATCTGGACTGAGCACATAACTAAACCCTGTTAAGGCCTCTGTATAAGCTTTCAAGATTCTGGAACATGAATGTGGAGATATACTCATCATGTGGGTCACCCAAGATAGGACTCATATATAAGTTCCCTTGTTTATTAAAATGGCTAATTGCTTATCTGTCATGGCCTGCCTTTCTTCCATTTCTCCCTACCCTCTAGCTATGAGGGCTAGTTTCAAATTTCACCTGGGCAACTCCCCAGGTTGTGAACCAAATAGATATTGTATGTGTTTTTCTGTTACACTTAATGTGGAAGTGGAGCTATGAACATCAGATGGCACCTGTACTATTGGTATAATGTGTCTGTCCTACTTCATTGATGCCCATACATATTGGCTTGAGACTTCTATACAGTCAAAGTTTTAACAACATTCTTGAGCACCTGGCATCTTGGCAAGAAAATTTGAGGATTCCTTCTTTTTGTGGTAGGCATATATGCATTTGCTCAAAAATTCTTTGGGTCAAATAAACAACTTATATATATATATTTTAAATTTCAGTGAACTTGAAGAAGTTGGTTAACCTCTGATATACTTTGAACCTTTATAAAATGTAACTAGTAATATCTGTGTCATAATATTTTTTGAGAATATGTTGAAATATGACATTGTAAGGCAAATAAAGCAAAATCTTAAAGGTAGAAATAGAAGATGAATATTAGGCTATTTGCTGTGCAATTAGTTCACCTTTTCTGTATGTTAAAAAATGTTCATCATTGAATTGTTTAAAATAAGGCTATTGCAAAGTGTTAAGCAGGAGGTGATAATTCATGGGTCTGGATGACCCTGGAAGAACTAAAACTGAAAACCTTTATATTAAAATGTACAAAACATTAATGGAAGAAATTGAGGAAGACACTAATAAATGGAAAAATATGTTCATGTGCTCATGGATTAGAAGAGTAAATATCATTAAAATGCTTGTGTTCCCAAAGCAATCTACAGATTCAGCACAATCCCTACAAAAGTTCCAATGCAGGAGCATGTGGGTGGCTCAGTTAAGTTTCTGGACTCTTGATTTCAGCTCAGGTTTTGATCTCAAGGTTGGGAATTCAAGCCCCACATTGAGTTTCATGCTGGGTGTGGAGCCTACTTAAAAAAAAAAATCCAAAAGCATTTTTCCAAGAAATAGAAAAAAAATAATATTATTTGTATGGAACAAACAACAAATAAATAACCAACAAACCAACCAAAGGAATCTTGAGAAAGAACACATTTGGAGCATCATGTTTCCTGATTTCAAACTATGTTACAAAGCTATAAAAATTAAAACAGTATAGTATTGGCATAAAAACAGACACTTTGATCAGTGGCATAAAATTGAGAGGCCAGAAGTAAATCCATGCATATATGGTCAGCTAATTCACAGCAAAGAACTCAAGAACATACAATGGAGAAAGCATAGTCTCTTCAATAAATGGTATTGAAAAACTGGTCAGCCACATGCAAAAGAATGAAGCTTGATCACTGTCTTATACCATATATAAAAATGAACTAAAAATAGATTAAAGACCTGAAACCTGAAACCATATAGCTCATAGAAGAAAACTTGGACAGTAAGCTCCTTGACATAGATCTTTTGATTTTTTTAATCTGACCCCAAAATCAAAAGCAATGAAAGAAAAATAAATGAGATTACATCACATTAAAAAGTTTATGCACAGCAAAGGAAATCACCAACAAAATAAAAAGACAACCTATTGAATGGGAGAAAATATTTGGAAATCATATGTCTAATAAGGGCCCAATATTATAAATATATAAAGGACTCATACAACTCAATAAGAACAACAACAAAAATCTCATTAAAAATATGCAAATCTGGGAGATTTTTCTGAAGACATACAGATGGCCAATAGATGCATGAAATATTGCTGAGTCTCACTATCATAAGGGAAATGCAAATCAAAATCACAATGAGATATCACTTTACACCTTAAAATGGCTGTTACCAAAAGACTAAGAAATATCAAGCATTGGGAAAGATGTGGAGAAAAGGGAACCTCTCGTCAACTGTTGGTGAAAATGTGAACTTTTGCAGCCACTATGAAAAACACTATGGAGTTTCCTCAAAAATTAAAAACAGAACTACCATATACTCCAACAATTTCATTTCTGGGTATTTATACAAAGAAAACAACACACTAATTCAAAAAGAGTATATATAGTTCATTACAACATTATTTATAATAACTAAGATATATAAACAATCTAAATGTCCATTGATGGATGAATAGATAAAGAAATTGTGGGATATACATACAATAGAATATTATTGAGACATAAAAATGAATAAAATCTTGTCATTGGTGAGAATATGGATGGACCTTGATCGCATCATGTTAAGTGAAATGTCAGATAGAGAAAGACAAATACTGAAATACCATATGGTCTCTCTTAATATGTGGAATCTAAACAAATAAAAAAAAGCTGAATGTAGGCAAAAGATGATGAATGCTTTGGCCCTGATGGCACTGATAGAAATGGAGATTGTGGGCTGAACCAAAAGATACTGAGAAAATGAACTTGGCTGGATTTAGCTATAATTTGTGTACTGGAATCAGGAAGTTGGGAAGGATTGTTCATAGGTTCTGGTCTTGTGCAATTGGTGTCTTAAAAGTACTATTTAAGGGCGCCTGGGTGGCTCAGTGGGTTAAGCCGCTGCCTTCGGCTCAGGTCATGATCTCAGGGTCCTGGGATCGAGTCCCGCATCGGGCTCTCTGCTCAGCAGGGAGCCTGCTTCCTCCTCTCTCTCTGCCTGCCTCTCTGCCTACTTGTGATCTCTCTCTGTCAAATAAATAAATAAAATCTTAAAAAAAAAAAAAAAGTACTATTTATATGTATTTTCCATGGAAGGATGACTTGGTTGGCATATGTGATGGTTTTGGTTGCAGAATGTTAAATCTGAGGTATTTAGGGATCTAAAAATTAAAGTCATCAAATGGATAACCCACCATTATTAATTATATTCATTTACATATTTAGGGCTTTACTGACTCAGATAGACAAGAAAACCATACATAACCAAATATGTTAAACCACGTAACTGATCACTAAAAAATATGAGTTTATTTTATAGCATTTTCAAACAAAACTATGCGAAGAAGTAATAAGCTTTCTTCTTCATTTCTTCTAAGTAAAATTGGTTGGTGAACACCCAGCACTCTAGGTAATGTCAAAGAATAAAACAACAAATTATGGATGGGGGCTTAGAAAAAGGAGTAAGATAGGTAATATTTGAAAGGTGCAAAAGTCTTAGACAATTATAAACCTTGAGGCCACAGTCCACACAAAATTTCTCTTACTTGATACTCTTTGCAAATGATACCACTTATAAAATTCCTCACACCACTCTCAGTTTTTGTTTTTTTTTAAGATTTTATTTATTTATTTGACAGACAGAGATCACAAGTAGGCAGAAAGGCAGGCAGAGAGAGAGAGGAGGAAGCAGGCTCCCTGCCGAGCAGAGAGCCTGCTATGGGGCTCGATCCCAGGACCCTGAGATCATGACCTGAGCTGAAGGCAGAGGCTTTAACCCACTGAGCCACCCAGGCACCCACCACTCTCAGTTTTAATAATTCACTAGAAAGACTTACAAAGTTTACTGAAAGCTGTTCTGTGTATCATTATGGTTTATCACAGGAAGGGATAAAGACAAAAATCGGTCAAGGGAAGTGTACAGAGCAGAGTCAAGTAAACACTAAACATAGAGCTTTCATTCCTTCCCCCATGGACTCATGAATGTATTACTTTCATGGCATCCATGTGTGAGAGTATGCACGGAGAGTTGCCAACCAGGAAAGCTCAAAGGAGACTTGAGGTCAAGAGTCTTTACTGAGGCTCCATGATATATGATGGTTGATTAATTTATTGCCCAGTTGCCTATCTCACTGTCCAGGTCAACTGACTGTGTAACTCCAAACCCTCACCCTAAGTCATATTGATACTGATATTTGTAGCATGATCAACCCCACCTTGAACAAAGACACTGTTATCTGGAATGAAATTTAGTTTAGAGATTACGTTCCAGAATCTTAGGGCAAAGACCAGATCTCTTTGGGGGCAAAATTAAATATTTTATTATTCAAAGGTTTTTCAAAGAAGAATATGAGCACCTGATTGTTTTACAAAATTTACTAGCATCTTGGTCTAGTATGCTGTGGTATAAATGTGACAGTTGTTTAAAAATTCCATCAATGCTATTAGAAAATCTGGCTGACATAAGGTACTCATTACTTCACAAGCTCAGAAAGAGTAAATGTATACATTAGAGACAAAATGATCATAATTTAAATTATCAGGGTAAATTATTTTATCATGTAATTTGCCTCCACAGAATTCAAGCCACCTTAAATCAATTGGCTAGTAGTAGTATGAAATCTTTTGAGGTTTCTAGCTTGTTTTAAATGTGTTTTCATGTTGTTAATCAGGTAACATTCACATTTAATGGGAGAAACCAGAAACCTCTGTTAACTGGAATTGTCCTTATCTTTAATATTTAGAAGAATAGTAAATCCTTGTTGCATGGAGGGAGGTAACTATAAAACTTTGTGCTCACCTTTCTGGAATCAGTAAAAATTTAGCCTGATTCCTCTACCAAAGGACATGTGTAACAATAACTTGTATTTATTGATATCTCCATTATCTACAAGATTCTTATTAATAAAAATAATACATTTGAATTGTTTTCACTTAATTATATTTGATAAAGAAAAGGAGTATATAATGATGGTAAAAATAAGACATTTTAGTCAATTCCTAAATAAATATACTATATATATATGTGTGTGTGTGTGTATGTGTGTGTGTGTAATATAGATACACATATAGTACACATTTAGTATATAAATACATACTTATTGGTATATATATCCTAAATGTAGCATGTACATATACTTGTGTATACACTCATACATGCATGCTTATGTATAATGCCATTCTAGAATGTTTTAGAGTGTATTCTAGAGTATTCTAATTAATGGAGTTACACATTTTGTTTTGATTACAGTCAGTTAGTAAGAAACCATCAACATTCCTAGAAATGTTCAACCAGTGGCCAAGTACAAGCAATAACATGTTATAATGGAACTAGTACCAGCTTGGTATCCAGAAAACTCAAATTCTGATGATGACTTTGACACTAAAGTGTGTGTGACTTGAGGCAGGCAAATAGCTTCACTTCTCTGTGGTTCAGTTTTCTTAACCATAAATTAAGGGTGTTGGGAATGTGTGCTTTAAAACATTTTTTTCTAACGTCCTTTTCAGTTCATGTTGTTTAAAATATACTTCTATAGTTTTAAGGATTTCAAAGCAGGCCGTAAATTTATTCTTAAAGTTTTTCAGGTAGGATGTAAAACAATGCTTATGATGTGAGAATTATAAAGGAGCTTAAGGTTGACTTGAAAATTTTAAAAAGAGCAGGAGTTTTAAAAAGCAGCAGAAATTTCAACAGATGACATTAACGTGGGAGGAAGAGTAAATAATAAAGAAAAATATAGCAAGTTACATGCAGACTTAGATCATCTAAATGCTAAAAGATGAAAGCTAGTTCAAAATGGGTTTAAATCAGAACAGTGACTCATCTCTGCAAAAAGGAATATCAAACAATTGTATATCATTAAGTCTAAGGTATCAAAAGTAAAGTACAAAGATGATTCTATGTACATTATTAAATTGAGTGATTGATAATAAGGAATAACAAGATTTAAAAAAAGAGCAACTGCAATTAAGTAGGGCAGAAAGAGTCTACAGAATGACTAAACATTGATAATCTCAATAATAGCAGAAAATAAGAAAAAAATTAGTGGAAGGGATGCCATAAACTCTACTTCTAATAAAACCATAAGTGGTTTCCATTAAGTACAATTTATTAAAATTAGAAAAATAAATGTTGTCTATTTGTCAAAGTTTAGGAACCTTCCTAGAAATTATTTTTTATGTTTTTATTCAATCTCAGACCATTTGAGTAGGTAGGTGTAGCAAGAAAGCCCCGGCTTTCCCATGTTCTGAAACTAGATTCATATATATATTGATCTTTCATATTATGGATTATCAAATAATCATCCCTGGCAGTTAATTAATTGTAATGTGCCTTGACCTGGTCTTAACATTCATTCATGCAATCTTGTACCACAGATTACTCCAGCCTAATCCTCCAAAGAATGTCAAGAGAATACAAAGAACAAACTCTACCAGAATTATATACACTTGTTCGAGCTGCCCTTCTACAATTTATTTCCTCTTATTAATGTTGCTTTTAATAGTAATGTAATCTTATTTCATTTGTAAATGAGCCTGCTTGATTTAGAGTGCTTTTGGAGAACTGAAATAGAAGTTAAAAATAGATGCATCTTCCCTGAGAACATTCACACCTACTTATTTGGAGGTTTGAGATTCATCATTTGTCTTCCTCTTAAATCACTCCTGAGTTTTGAATTACATACCATGTGAGAAATAAGTCATGAAGAGCAGATAGAGATCAAGGTATGAATTTTATCCGGGGTAAAACTAGTTAAAGATTGAGACTTGAAACAGTGGGCAAATGCACTTCTTAAACACTGCTCTTCCACTCTTTACCCTCACTATTTTTGGCAGAACTTGTACTAAGTCCTTGGGAAGGGGAGAGGAAAAGAGAGGGACTGAGCAATATGGCTTCTTTCTTTTATCCAACCAGACAAATGTAGAGGAGTGGGGGTTATAGGAGGCTGCAAGTGTTCTTTCTAGTTGATTCTTTTGGGAAATGGGAAGAGGTTCCTTTCTATGTATGAGGAATGTGAGATAAGTTCGCTACTCCCCCAAATTTAGGACTAGTCCATTTGGAGATTTCTCAGGACCCCAAGACAACATAGTAATGACATCATCATTTGAGTGAATCTGACTACAACTCCTTTGATATTCATTATTTTGTTTTTTAATCATTTTACCTTTAACACTTTTTGTCACCTGTCAAGTGCTATTCTTTAAGGAGGTGTTTGTATACAGACGAATAGAGAGACAGATGATAGGTAGATAGATAAATTGATTTATCATGTATGAGAATCCTTTCTTTTAATTATAATAGTCAATTTACTTTCAATGTAATCAGTAATATATTGTTTTTACCTACCACCTTTTTTGTTTTCAATTTGTCTCATGTGTAATATGTTTGTCATTCTCATCTTATTCGTCTTGTTTTAGATTAACTGAGGTTTTATTTGTTGTTATTTCATTTTTCCCCTCAATTGGCTTGTTATGCTTAAATTATTTAATTGTTGTTTTTAGAGGTAAGCCTAAAGATTACAACATGTATCCTTGGCATATTTTATTCTCATATAAAGTACTACTTTTACCATTTCCTAGATCATTCTAGGAACTTATAACATTTAATTCCATTTGTAACTCTCCTTCTTCTTCTTCTTTTTTTTTGTGTGTGTGTGGTCATGACTTTTAATCTCACATATATTTTATTTTTAGAGACATTATAATATTTATATTTTTTCCTACATTTTCACATTTCTATGCAGAGTCATTTTTCTTTTGCCTAAAAAGATCCCTAAGTATTTCTGTCATGGTAGATCTCCTGGTAACAAATTATATCACGTTTTTATTCACCTAGAGTCACTTTATGTTGTCATCATTCTAGAACCTATTTTTCCTAGAAAGATTTCTAGCTTAGTAATTTTTTTCTAGCACTTTAAAAATGTCATGAAATTGTCTTCTACATTTATTGCTTCAGTTTAGAAGCCAGATTTTAAAAATATACATATAAAATGACATGTATCCACCATTATACAAATATTTTCCCTGCCCTAAAAATCCTTTGTGCTCTGCCCATTCTTTCCTTCCTCTCTCCTAACTCCTGGTAACTTCTAATCTTTTTGTTTTCTTCATTGTTTTGTCTTTTTCATAGTGTCATATAATGAGGTTCAGGGAGTATATAGGCTTTTCAAATTGGCTTCTTTCCCTTAGTAACACAAATTTAAGACTTTTCCATCTCTTTGCATGGCTTGATTGCTCAATTCTGTATACTGTTGGATAATATTCCAGTGCCTGGATGTACTACAATTTTTTATTCATTCACTCACTGAAGGAGATCATGGTTTCTTCCAAATTTTGGTAATAATTAGCAAAGCTTCAGTAAACATCTGTATATGTTTTTGTGTGAACATAAGTTTTCAATGAATTTAGGTAAAAGTCATGTAACAATATCCTCTTTCTATTTTATTTTTTTGAAGATTTTATTTCTTCATTTGCCAGAGAGACAGAGAGAGAGAGAGTACAAACAGGTGAAGCATCAGGCAGAGTGAGAGGGAGAAGCAGCCTCCCCAGTGAGCAGAGAGCCCAATTCGAGACTCGATTCCAGGACCCTGGTGTCATGACCTGAGCCGAGCCACCCAGGCATCCCAATATCCTCTTTTATAAAAGAAGTGTGTTTGTTTAATATTTTATTTTAGTCTTGGGTTGTCAACTATTATACAAAGAAAACCCTTTTTCAGGTCTGCTGTATTTCTTGAATCCTTATCTCTTACTTTTGGAAAATTCTTATCTATTACTTCTCTATTCTCTCAACTTTGCTTTCTGGGACTCAATTTAAATGTGGTTTAGGCCTTTTTACTTTGTCCCAAATGTTTATTATACTTCCTACCCCTTTCTCTCTCCTATCTTTAGCCTGTGCATTTTCTACTGACCTAGTTGCCAGATTACTAACATTTTCTTCTGCTGTGTCAAATCTGAAACTAAATCCATCTATTCAGCAGTTCTCAATTATAGATTTTTTCCTTTTAGATATCCCATTTAATTTTTATTTAATTTCTAAAGGGTTATAGTTAAGGAGATTTCCACCTTGTCATTTATTCTCTTGAACATAATTATTATTACTATTATTTTTTAAAGAACTAAGTTTTTTAAACCCAATACTTCACTCACTTGTGGGTCTGCTTCTATTTTCAATTTTGTTCCTTTCTTTGATGATAGGAACAAAAATTTTTATTTAGATGTCTAACAGTGTGTGTGTGTGTGTGTGTATACATTATATATATATATATAAATCCTAGTCTGTACATGTATAAATCTTCTTAAGAGAGAGTTTATCCTGTCCTTTTATTGTCAAGTGAGTGGGTGAAAAACATTTTAATATAGCAAGAGGCTGTGTTGACTTTTGATTGGGTTAAGTTTTCCATATGCCTTGATGCATTTCAATTTCCTTTATTCCATATTGACTCACTGTTTCCAAACCAAAAGAAATCATAAAATATTAGAAAGTTAGATATGGGAAGTATCTTAGAGGTCATTACCCAAATAATTTCATATTTACAGTGGGAGAAATGCCAAAGGAAAGTGTATTACTTCATAAATTCTAAAATTGAAACCCAAGTGCACTATATGACCACAGCATCTGTATTAGAGTCATTGATGGTGCTTCCAACAGTGGATCTCCTGGATCTTGCCAGATGCTGCCAGAGTGGGCAAACAATATTCTTCATTTGTCTTTGTGTATTCACTCGCAGCTCAGGGTTCTCAGCAAAAACAACTTATTAGACAAGCTATAGTCTCATGAAGTTTCCACAATATTCCAGAGTGCAGACTAAAGACTTATAAGGTCACAATAAAACAATAATACATATATTATTACTTTAGTGTATTATACAGAGATCTTCCAGTGAAGAGTGTGTTTTTTTTTCATTTAGAACCAAAAATGTTAAATAATTTAGATAATTAATAGGACCTCTGATTTCCTTTCTTTTCTGTAAACTCAGAATAATGATGCTTGCATTTTCTTAACTCACAGAAATACTGCAAAGATCTTAGATGCCATACAAAGTAAATTAAATATATAAAAACTTTATTTTGGGGTATGCTACCACCAAAGAGAAGGTCCATCTTACTAAAATGAATAAAGGCATGATAACTTTCTCTTTTCTTTTTTCTTATACTTATCTTACCTATAAATTAAAAGTGAACTCTGGAAATATCAGCAAAACTTTCATTAACTTTGGAGTAATGGTTTCAAGCAACCATAAATTGATTTTTAAAATATCTTCAATACATGCAAAAACCATAATCTCTGGTAAAATTGAACATTATTTGTAGTCTAATGAGGTCCACAATTTTAGTTTCATCTGAAGCCCCATGTCCAAAATTATTTTCATTATTAAAGGGCAGCATTTCGTTTTTCTCTATTAGTTTCTAGTAAGAAGTTTTAGTTTCTAGACCACCATTCTTATATCCTCTGTCCATTGTCCATTATAAATATGTCTGTGTGACCAATTATAAAGCAGAATAGATCTCTGTGGCAATAGGATACATATTGGATAAGAGACTATTCACCCTGTAGACTGTCTCAGCAAAGAGGTCAATGAGAAACTGATTATTAGACTGAACTCTTTTATTTTCCTCCATCAGGTGTTTGTTCTGTCTAGACTGCGATTCATGAGCATCGTTATGAAGCAAAATTGCCATACATTATTGTAAGTTGCTTGAGAGTTACTTTTTAGATTCTTAGATCGAAACCTATCTAAACAAACATGCATAGTTCTATTCTGGGTCAAAGTTTTCCTCTGTATTTAACGAAACTTTGGAATTAAAAGTAGATCTATCTTCTACAAATATATTAATATGATGAAACAGAAGGTGATTTTATATGAATGTATTTTTAAATCAGCACTTCCAAAAGTAACACATTCGTTTGTAAAGTTCTGTATGAAAACTTATACTATATTTTAAGAAATGAATTTATATATTGTGATGGTTAATTTTATGTCTCAGCTTTATTGAATTGCAGAGTGCCCAGATTTCTGGTTAAGCATTATTTCTAGGTGTATCTATGAGAGTGTTTTAGGAAGAGATTTGCATTTGAGTCAGCATTTAGTCAGTAGACTAAGCAAAGTACATTGCTCTCTCCAATGTGAGTGGCCATCGTTTAATCCACTGAGGGCCTGAATAAGAAAAAAAAAAAAAAAAGTAGAATAAGTGAGAATTTGCCCTCCCTCTGATTGGTTGAGCTGGAACATTGATCTTTTGTGTTCAGCACTCCTGGTTCTAATATCTTCAGACTCTACCTAGCATCTACACCATCCGGTCTCTGGCTATTAGGCTTTCAAGCTACACCCCTGGTCTTCCTTGATCTCCCACTTGTAGATAGCAGATCATGTGAATTTTCATCCCTCATAATTATGGAGGCCAACACTTTGTAATAAATCCTTTTATATAAATCTTTATACCTCTTGCTTCTGTTTCTCTAAAAGACCCTGACTAATATACAAGTCACTATCTATAGCATCAGCCTAGAGGCAACAGATAACAAACAGAACAAATGGCTAAATTTTCTTTTTTTAACCATATCTTCTAATGTTGTGTTCCAAAAAATAAAATAGAAATAATTGAATGATAATTTCCTTATTTTCATAGGCAAAGAAGACTTCCAAAATTTTTGTGTAAAAATTTCTAAGAACAAATTTAAAGTCTCCACCTCAAAATTATCCTAAAATGAGAAACAAATAGTGACTTTTTCCCTTGCATAATGAGAGTTATTAAAATGATAGAAAGACATATCACAAAATCCATATATATTAATACTCTTTGTTTAATATTTGACATTATGCCGGAAGACTAATGTTTTTATGCTTATTAAATATTAAAACATTTCCACTTAATTTCCTGAAACCATGGATAAAATTATTGATATATTTTATTTGTTATGATAAAGCATTTGTAATGTCTTATTTTATTTAAAACATCATTATGAAACCGAATTATTGAAAAACCTGATTTAAAATGAGAGCATGCTGTGGGGGTATGGAGACTATTTTCATGTTAATAAATTTGATAGTAATATAATGACACATCTGATAAATAGTGTATATCTTAGAAAATGTAGATTAACATACAGACCTAAAGTTTGGACATTGGAGATATACTCACAAAACAACAAAAGCCAAAGATGTAAGCTGAAGGGACTGTTACCTTTAATATCTTGTGATTAAGCACACAGAAGTTAAAAGTTTGTCTTCTAGGTGTGCCTGGATGGCTCAGTCAGTTGAGCATTGACCTTCATCTCAGGTCATGATCCCAGGGTCCTGGGATCCATTCCAGTGTCAGACTCCCTTGTCACCAGGAGTCTGCTTCTCCCTTTCCCTCTACTTCTCTGCTCATGCTTGCTCTCTCTCTGCCACTTTATCTCTCTCAAATAAATAAGTAAATAAATAAATAAAATATTTTTAAAAAGAGCTTGTCCTCAGAGAGAGGGAAGGATAGTGGAGGAGTAGGGAACACTATTTCAACTGGTCCTCTGAATTGAACTGGGTGTCTATCAGACCACTCTGAACACACATGAAATCCAGCCTGCAATGTAAAAATACATACCTGACTCTCTACAAACAATATCTCTAGAGGTTGGTTTCAAGGTATGAAGTGGGAAGCCATGATTCTATGGACAGATATTGGAAGATAAATGGAAGGAGAAGGGAGCCTGCAGACTCTTACACTGCCAGAGTGCAAAAGCCTCCCATGCAGGGGACTGTGCACAGACTCGCAGACCAGTAGAGGCAGGGTAAGGACTTTAAAGCAGCCCCCTAGACTGAAAACTGCAGTTGTAAGGGTATGCATATGAACTGGGAGGGACTGACAGTTTTAGAAGCACAAAGGATAGAGACATGCTTGAACCTGGAAGTGAGGGCTGGGACTGCTGCTGTGGAGCATGCAACCCAGGACGTTGTGGTTTTTAGCAGCACAGACAAAAATGGAGTCAGTGTGGCCAGGAGGGCTCTTTGGAGAACAGACTGGGATCTTTCTGTTCTGAGACAAAAGTTTGGGTTTGGTCAGTTCTGCTTTGACTCTTGGAGGAGACATGGAAAGCTGCCAGGGAAAGCCACCAGAAAACAGAAGCCCCCCCAAACCGGTTTTTTCTGAGCCCCTCACCCCCCCCCCCCCCCAACAGGGGACAAGGCAACTCTGCTCAAACAGGGTTGCCTTTGTAAGAGCATGGCAGCCCTCCTCCCCTCCCTCACCCCCCGGCAGAAGACAGGCTGAAAAACAAGGGACTGAACTAAGGTTCTGATAAAACAGGGGCATCTTGCTTGGGTTGTGGTCAATATTTTAGACTCTGTACATTCCCTCAACCACCCCTCAGCAGAATCACTAAGAGGAGGAACCCCCAACACAGTAAAAATTCAGAGACTGTGACCTCTGTCACAGAACTAATGAATATGGATATAAGCAAGATGTCAGAAATGGACTTCAGGGTAACAGTTATGCAGACAATAGCTAAGTTAGGGAAAACCATTAATGGAAACATAGATTCTCTGATGGCAGAAATGAGAGCTGATCTGGCAGAACTTGAAAATGCTATCAATGAAATTCAATCTAATCTAGATACTCTAAGAGTTAGAGTAAATGAGGTAGAAGAACAAATTGGTGATGTAGAAGACACATTGATAGAAAAGAAGGAACAGAAGGAGGCCTGGAACAAAGAACTTAGAATCCATGAAAACAGAATTAGAGAAGTAAATGACATCATGGAACGTTCCAATGTCAGAATTATTGGAATCTGTGAGGGGGTGCAGAGAGAGAGAACTAGAATATATATTTGAGCAAATCCTAGCAGAGAACTTCACTAACCTGAGGAATGAAACAAGCGTTCATGACCTAGAGGCAGAGAGAACCCCTTCCAAGATCAAGGAGAATAAGCCAGTGCCCCAGCATGTAATAATAAAACTCCTAGAACAAAGGAAAACATCTTTAGGGCAGTTATGGGGAAAAGATTCCTTATCTACAGAGGGAGGAACATCAGAATAACGTCAGACCTGTCCACAGAAACCTGGCAAGCCAGAAAGGGCTGGCAAGACATATTCAAGGTACTAAATGAGAAGAACATGCAGCCAAGAATATTTTACCTGACAAGGCTGTCATTTAGAATGGATGGAGAAATAAAGAGTTTCGAAGACCAGCAAAAATGGAAGGAATACGTGACCACTAAGCCAGCCCTGTCAGAAATATTAAGAGGGGGTTCTATAAAAGTAGAAAGACCCCAAGAGTGATATAGAACAAAAATTTACAGAGACAATCTATAGGAACAAGGACCTCACAGGCAACATGATGACAGTAAAATCGTATCCTTCAATAATCACTCTCAACCTGAACAGCCTAAATGCTCCCATAAAATGGTGCAGGGTTGCAGATTGGATAAAAAGACAGGACCCATCCATATGCTGTCTACAAGAGACTCATTTTGAACCTAAAGATACATCCAGACTGAAAGTGAAGGGAAGGAGAACTAGCTTTCATGCCAACAGACCATGAAAGAAAGTGGGGTAGCAATTCTCATAACAGACAAATTAGATTTCAAGCTAAAGACTGTAGTTAGAGATACAGAAAGACACTATATCATTCTTAAAGGGTCTATCCAACAAGATGATCTAACAACTGTAAATATCTATCCCCCCAACATGGGAGCAGCCAACTACATAAGCCAACTGTTAACCAAAATAAAAATACATATTGATATAATAATACATTAATTATGGGAGACCTTAACACTCCACTCTCAGCAATAGATTATCTAAGCAGAAAACTAACAAAGAATCAAGAGCTTTGAATAACACACTGAACCAATGGACCTCATAGGTATATATAGAACATTCCACCCTAAAACAACAGAATACTCATTCTTCTTGAGCACACATGGAACTTTCTCCATAATAGACAACATACTGGGTCACAAATCAGGTCTCCACTGATACCAAAAGATAGAGATTATTCCCTTCATATTTTCAGACCACAGTGTTTTGAAAGTGGAACTCAATCACAAGAAAAAGTATGGAAGAAATTCAAACACTTGGAAGCTAAAGACCATGCTGCTCAAGAGTGTTTGGGTCAACCAGGAAGTCAAAGACGAACTTAAACAATTCATGGAAACTAATGAGTGTGAAAACAATCAGTCCAATACTTATGGGATTCAGCAAAGATGGTCCTAAGTGGGGAAATACACAACAATCCAAGCCACACTGAAAAAAATAGAAAAATCCCAAATATGCAAACTGTCTTTATGCATTAAAGAACTGGAGAACTAACAACAAATTAAGCTTAACCCACATACAAAAAGGGAAATAATTAATATTAAAGCAGAGATCAATGAATTAGAAACCAGAAATACAGTAGAACACAACAACAAAACTAGAAGCTCTTTCTTTGAAAGAATTAATAAGATTGATAAACAACTGGCCAGACTTATCCAAAAGAAAAGACAAAGGACCCAAGTTAATAAAATTATGAATGAAAGGGGAGAGGTCATGACTAACACCCAAGAAATAGAAAAAAATAATCAGAAATTATTATCAGCAACTATATGCCAATATGCTAAAAACCTAGAAGAAATGGATGCATTCCTGGAAACCTATAAACTTTCAAGACTGAAACGGAAAGAAATTGACAACCTGAATATACCAATAACCAGTAATGAGATTGAAGCAGTGATCAAAAACCTCTGAATAAACAAGAGTACAGGACCTGACAGATTCCCTGGGGAATTCTACCAAACATTTAAAGAAGAAATAATACTTATTCTCCTGAAGCTTTTTCAAAAAGTAGAAACAGAAGGAAAACTTCTAGGCTCTTTTTATGAGGCCAGCATTACCTTGATCCCAAAACCAGACAAAAATCCCATCAAAAAGGAGAATTTCAGACCAATATCCCTGATGAATGTGGATGCCAAAATTCTCAACAAGATCCTAGCTAATAGGATCCAACAGTACAATAAAAAGATTATCTACCATGATGAGGTGGGATTTATCCTGGGGATGCAAGGGTGGTTCAACATTCACATATCAATCAATGTGATAGAACACATTAATAAAAGAAGAGAGAAGAACCACATGGTTTTTTCAATTGATACAAAAATGCATTAGAAAAATACATCATCCATTCCTGATTAAAATACTTCAGAGTATAAGGATAGAGGGAACTTTCCTCAATCTCATAAAATCCATCTATGAAAAACCCACAACAAATATCATTCTCAATTGGGGAAAGCTGGGAGCCTTTCCCTTAAGATCAGGAACACGGCAAGGATGCCCATTCTTGCCACTATGTTCAACATAGTGCTAGAAATCCTAACAACAGCAATCAGACAACAAAAAGAAACAAAAGGTATTCAAATTGGCAAAGAAGAAGTCAAACTCTCTCTCTTCACAGATGACATGATACTTTACATGGAAAAACCAAAGTACCACCCCCACCCAAATTACTAGAACTCATATAGCAATTCAGTAATGTGGCAGGATACAAATCAATGAACAGAAATCAGCTGATTTCTTATACACTAACAATGAAACTGTAGAAAGAGAAATTAAAGAATTGATTCCATTTACAAGAGCACCCAAAACCGCAAGACACCTTGGAATAAACCTAACCAAAGAGGTAAAGGGTCTATACTCTAGGAACTACAAAACACTCTTGAAAGAAATTGAAAAGATTCAAAAATATGGAAAAACATTCCATGCTTATGGATCAGAAGAATAAACATTGTTAAAATGTCTATACAGCCCAGAGCAATCTATACTTTCAATGTCATCCCAATCAAAATACCATCAGCATTTTTCAAATTGCTGGAACAAACAATCCTAAAATTTGTATGGGATCAGAAAAGACCCTGAATTGCCAAGAAAATGTCGAAAAAGAAAAATAAAGCTGGGGGCATCACATTGCCTGATTTCAAGCTATATTACAAAGCTTTGATCACTAAGACAACATGCTACTGGCAGAAAAACAGACACATAGATCAATGGAACAGAATGGACAGCCCAGACATGGACCCTCAATTCTAAGGTCAAATAATCTTTGACAAAGCAGGAAAAAATACCCAGTGGAAAAAGACAGTCTCTTCAATAATTGGTATTGGGAAAATTGGACAGCGATATACAGAAGAATGAAACTCAACCATTCACTTACACCAACACAAAGATAAACTCTAAATGGATGAAAGATCTCAATGTGAGACAGGAATCCATCAAAATCCTAGAGGAGAACATAGGCAGTAACCTCTTCGACATTGGCCACAGCAAATTCTTTCAAGACACATCTGCAAAGGCAAAGGAAATAAAATCGAAAATGAACTTTTGGGACTTCATCAAGATAAAAAGCTTCTGCACAGCATAGGAAATAGTCAACAAAACAAAGCTGGAACCCATGGAAAGGGAGAAGATATTTGCAAATGACACTACAGACAAAGGGCTGATATCCAATTTCTATAAAGAACTTCTCAAACTCAACACCCAAAAAACAAATAATCAAGTAAAAGATGGACAGAAAACATGAACAGACACTTCTCAAAAGAAAATATACAAATGGCTAAGAGACACATGAAAAAATGTTCATTATCATTAGCCATCAGGGAAATTCAAATCGAAACCACACTGAGGTACCACCTTACACCATTTAGAATGGCAAAGATTAACCATACAGGAAACAACAAATGTTGGAGAGGATGTGAAGAAAAGGGAACCCTCTTACACTATTGGTGGGAATGCAAGTTGGTGCAGCCACTCTGGAAAACAGTGTGGAGGTTCCTCAAAATTAAAAATAGAGCTACCCTATGACCCAGCAATTACACTACTGGGTATTTACCCCAAAGATACAGATGTACTGAAAAGAAAGGCCATATGTACCCCAGTGTTCATAGCAGCAATGTCCACAATTGCCAAGCTGTGGAAAGAGCCAAGATGGCCTTTAACAAATGGACAGATAAAGAAGATGTGATCAATATACACAATGAAATATTATGCATCCCTCAGAAAAGATGAATATCCAGCTTTTGTATCAACATGGATGGCACTGAAGGAGATTATGCTATGTGAAATATGTAGAAAAAGACAATTATCATATGGTTTCAGTTATTTGTGGGACATAAGGATGGAGGACATTAGGAAAAGGAAGGGGAAAATGGCGGGGGAAGAGACTATGGATTCTGAGAAACAAACTGAGGGTTTTAGAGGGGAGAGGTTGAGGAGATGGGTTAGCCCGGTGATGGGTATTAAGGAGAGCACATATAGTATGGAGCACTGGGTGTTATTTGCAAACAATGAATCATGGAACTCTACATAAAAAACTAATGATGTAATGATGGTGACTAACACAACATAATAAAAAAATAGAAAATAAAAAATTTGCCTTCTATACTTCACTGTATAAAATTGGCTAGATCTTACACTTGTTATTAGAAACTACATTAATACTTTCTAAGTATGCAAAACTAGTTTGAGAAAAATAATTCTAAAATTATTCAAAATTTAAGGTTTAAAATTGTTTATGTAAATGGGTAATTCAAAAATCTAAATCTGATAATGCTACTTTGTATTAAAGAATTCAAACACCTCAGGAGAAGAACTAACTGAACTGTAAGGAGAAAAGTCTCAAAAGTCTGAAATATATCAATGACCCTGAATTCATATAATGCCCAAGCCAGACTCATACAATCTTACACTGAATATCTTTATGAATAAACAGAATTGAGAATTTTCTAAAGATCTTTGGACTTCAAATGGCCACTCTATATCACTAAGTCAGTTCAGGTAACACTGAAAGGTTTTTTTTTTTTTTTAGATTTTATTTATTTATTTGACAGAGATCACAAGTAGACAGAGAGGCCCACAGCACGGGGGTGGGGTGGGGAAGCAGGCTCCCTGCTGAACAGAGAGCCCAATGTGGGGCTTGATCCCAGGGCCCTGGGATCATGACCTGTGCCAATTGGGCAGAGGCTTAACCAACTGAACCACCCAGGTGCCCCTGAAAGGTTTTTTTGACCACACCTGTCTAAATGCAGACTGTAACCTCCTCATTAGGAGGAACTACCTTAGTCCCTATTTTTGTATATAGTGCAGTGTTTTGGGGATTATATTCTAAGCCTTCTCTAAAATATGCTTGCATTTATAAGACAAGGGGACTTTAATTTTTCTGATGGGATTTTTCTGATCAAGTTTTTCTGTTTTTCTGTGTCTAAACTTGAAAATGAGGTTGTGGTGTGTTTTCCTGGGACTACTAATAGTGCAAATCCTTGCACAAGGTCCACCTTTAAGTGATCCTCAGAAAAGTGAGAATTATGAAAACAACTTGCCTGGAAATGAAACAGTACATGTTTAGGATGTCATGAGTTATTGTTGAACATGGTGAATCATGATGGAGAATCCTCTTCACATCTAAGGGCTTTCCTGTATTTTTTGTTTTTTAACTTCATAACTAGTGAAAAATTGGAAAGACTGGATAAATTTCAACCCTTCCAGAAAAATTAAGCTGAAAGTTTTATGTTTTGGTGTCTAATTTTTGCATATATAGAATGTTCATGGGACTGGGAGGAGCAAGAAAAGAATATAATGCTGAAGTTGTGCCCAAATTAGGAATATAACTAATAATAATGGGGATTGTGAATTGTGAAGGTAGTCCTTAGAGCTGGCACAATTTATAGCACTGGAAATAAATATTTAAAATGCAGATTTTCTTTTGGGTGTTTAAGGCACACATTTGCAATGTTCTTGTGTTTTTATTTGAGGTTAAGAATGTACAATTACAAATACATAAAAGGTAATCATTGAATTGAGTTGACTCTAAGGAATTAGCAGTATATGGATATTTCTTCAACATTAATTTCTCAAGTTATATATCTATTATACCAAAATTCTGGGGGAAATAACTTGGATATAACTGACGAACACTGAGTTTGGGCAGTGATTGCAGTCTGGCATGAACATAGGAATCTGAGACTCAGAAATCAGGTTAAATTCCTGGTTCTGTTATTTATTAGCTTTGCTTTGAAGAAGTCCTTTAACCATACAAGCTTTGGTGTTGTCATCCATCCAGAGAAGAAAAATTTCTACCTTTCAGGGCTAATATGAATATCAAACCAGTTGGCTTATGCTGTAACTGAACATCATATGATTTTTACTTATATAGCCATGAAAAATGAATTTTAAATACACCATACTCTTAGGAGTATCAGCATTATTTAACTGTTATATTTAATCCTCGATAGGATTAAAGTTTATTTAAAATCCATAGCTATTTGAATTTAAATTTAGGAAAATAAAAAAAAGTAAAGGAAATTTTACAAATTAAAAAAAAAAAAATCCATAGCTAAACTTCTGAAATCTCCAGACTGCCAGCGCTGGTGGTTTTGGCTTTTTTGAAGCTTGAGGATATTCTCAGTCACTTCGATTAAACCCACATATATTGAGCACTTTCTATATATAAGGTTAAACCAAATATGGGAAAAGAAAGAGAGGAAGAGAGTGAGAGGGTGGGGGAAATTTTTCTTAGCATAAATATATCTGGAGATGCAGAGCCCAAACAGATAACTTCAATAAAATGATAATTATGATATGATAGCACCAGTTTGTATTTATTGAGCATTTAGGCCTGGAAAAGACCTAACTGCACTGTATTTTCGTTACAACATTGATGCCTCATCTATGTTAAGTTACAACATGATGCCTCATAGTACATCTATGTTAAGTTTCAAGTATCTCCACATTGTTCAAGAAGAAAACTAAAGCACATATGTAATCTGTTAAATTTTTGAAGATTCCACATAAATTGTCAAAGCTAGCATGATTAATTAAATTGTGATGTGTTTCACACTAGCAAGTGGCAATAACTGGATCCAATCTACAGTGTAACTTCTTTGGTTTGGAAGTTCAAAGGCCAGGGTTCCAAACCAAGTCAAGAAAGACTGGTGAAGAAGTTGACATTTACTTGTTTTTAATTTTTTTTATTAACATATAATATATTATTTGTTTCAGGGGGAAGAAGTTGATACTTAAATTTGTCCCTTAAAGAAAAAAAATAGGCAAATACATAAGGCTAGGGGTTTAAGCTTGAAAAATGTATGAGCAGAGAGGCACTGACTAAAAGAAAAATGACCTTCTGTATGCAAAACAAAACAAACCCCCCCAAAAACATGATTCTTGGTGCTATAAGGGGGATACTTGATTGGTAATAAAGATTGTTAATGCTAGTATATAAAGGTTGGGTGTGCCCTATTGGAAACTTCAGCTTTAGCTTAAAGGGATTTTCTGTGAGAAAAAGAGAAATTAACTATTTAGAAAGCTCTCTGGCTATTTCAGATAGGATGAATTTGAAGATGATGAGACTGGAATTATTAGTGGCATCAGATGGATTTTGAAGTTAGCCAGTGAAAAATGATTGGAGTCTAAGTTAGAACCATGATAATAGAAATGAAAAGAAGGAAATTAATTTGAGAAGTAGGAAGTCAAATCAGCAGGATTGGGGGATTACATTGGGAAGGGTATGTGACTCAGGAAGGGAAAGTCTGTGAAAACTCCAATTTCATATTTGCATTATTGAGAGTAGTGACCTCAAAAAAGTACAGTGAAGATAATGAGCTTGTAGGGCCCACAGAGCTCTAATGTGAGTTGTTTCATAGGAGTTGTATATAGAATCTAAAGCTTGCAGGAGCTATCCAGGCAGAGATTTGGAAGCAACTGCCATAGAGATAGCCATAAAAAACCATGATAGTCATGAATGAAGGAGTTGATGGGCAACTTGGAATAATGGAGCTGAAGGACTCCTTCCTGAGAGTAATGGTGTCGTAGTGACTTAATACTTAAGAATTAAGTTCAATCTGAACCTGTCTCTCTTCATACCCCTAAAACTAATGAATCCTTAAACCCGGTGTACTGTCAGAATGTCCTGGCCATTCACTAGTTTGGAATCACCTGGGCCATTGTTGAAAATGGTAACAACTTTGTCTTGCCCCAGACATAATGGATTAAAATCTTCTCAAGGGGGGCGCCTGGGTGGCTCAGTGGGCTAAGGCCTCTGCCTTAGGCTCAGGTCATGATCCCAAGGTCCTGGGATCGAGCCCCCCATGGGGCTCTCTGCTCTGCAGGGAGCCTGCTTCCTCCTCTCTCTCTCTCTCTCTGCCTGCCTCTCTGCCTACTTGTGATCTCTGTCTGTCAAATAAAAATCTAGGAAAAAAAAAAAAATCTTCTCAAGGTAAGACCCAGGAACATGCCTGATCCATAAACTTCCCAGGTGATTCTGTTAATTCCAAACTTAAGAAAGATCTACTTTTGTCAGTGCTTCCAAAATAATAATGAGCATATGAATCACCTGGGTGTCATGTTAGAAAGTAGATTCAGGTTCTATGGGTCTGATAGTCTTTATTTCTAGTAGGCTTGTCGGTGGAGGTGCTCCTCCTCATCCAACTGTACGTTGAAAATCAAAGCCTTGGAGGACATAATACTCTCTCAAATCAGCACTTACCAGGTAGAAATAATCGCTGTATTTTGATAATTTTATTAGTATTATTACCAACATTTAAAACTATGTTATGGTTTCTATTCTATTGATTTAGTGTGGAATGCCATTTCTCTTATTTTAAGTCTCTTTCTACTTTCGTATCCATAATTTAAAAGAAAAAAAGTCTCCTGATTAATTTTAGTGGCTTGAGAAATGGAATAACTTTTACTAATTTAATAATTTTAAAAAGGACTCCCCAAAACTTCAATTATGCAGTTTGAGTGTGCAAGAGGGGGGAATGTGATGGAGTCCTTTACAAATGTATTTGACCACGAGACCTTTCTGTCTGAGTGCTTTATTAAACCTCATGGGAACATACTTTGGGAATATTCCCTGAAGCCATACTAGAATTTATTTGAGAATTTTTTTGCATGTAGTTTTCAGTTTGCTCTAATATACCTATCCTTTAACTATTGGAAAACAAGCTCTTTAAAGTGTCATGGGTATGAGGGTAGTCCCAGGAGTAAGGTTACCTATTTTTAAATCCTACCTCCGCCATTTAGTGTCTGGATATGCTTTAGCAGAATTGCTTAGCTCTTCTGAATTTAATTTTACTTGTTTGTAAAATTGGCATAACAACATTTCATATCTCAAATATTGTTCATGTTTAGCAACCTAATCAATCCAAGCAAAATGCAGGGCACGTTGGTATGGAACTGTTGGATCACTATATTATACACCTAAATTTAATACTACACCGCGTGTTAACTAACTGGAATTAAAATAAAAACTTAGAGGGCGCCTGGGTGGCTCAGTGGGTTGGGGCCTCTGCCTTCGGCTCAGGTCATGGTCCCAGGGTCCTGGGATCGAGCCCTGCATCGGGCTCTCTGCTCGGTGGGGAGCCTGCTTCCCTTCCTCTCTGTCTCTGCCTACCTCTCGGCCTACTTGTGATCTCTCTCTTTCTGTCAAAAAATAAAACCTTTAAAAAAAATAAAATAAAAAATAAAAACTTAGAAAGAAAAGACAATACATGGCATGTTGGTGAAAACATAATAAACATTCAGTAAGTTCTGCCTCATATCTATTGTGAATTTTGTCCTTCTTAATTGCTTTGCACCCTTAAGTTTCAAAGTTTATTTTAAATTTTATATATATTTTAGATGTAAAGGCACTACCTTAGTATTCTATTGAGACTTCTTACAATTAGAAAACACATGACTCCTCCTCTAGAACCCTATTTGAGTCTCTACAAGGATTTGGCCCAACTGCACCCTCAATCCCATGTCAGATGGTACTCTCAGTGCTTGGCACTTAGATAGGTTCTCAATTTTACTCATATTTTTACTTCTCTACATACATTAATTCGTACTGTGTTATTTCTTTTTGTTATTTATTTAATTTAAATGCATGTGTATACATTTCAATTCACTCGTAAATGCTATGAATCAGAGAATAATGCCATTTGATATTTTGGTATTTACTCAAAATTTAAAAAGTGATTAACAGTGTAAACAATGAAGTACTTTTCCAAATGACACAAGTATCTACACCTTGTAAAAAAAATTCCACATTGAATTTACCTTTCAGAGATGTTTTGCACAACTCTACATTTTCTGACTTTCAGCTTGTAAAATACCAAAAGTATTTGAATTACTGATTGCTTTCAATTTGAATCTATGCTCTTACCCATTGTACTAATAGAAAGAGCCATGAGAAATGAATCACAGTAAAACGTGATCTGCTCTTGGGGTCACTGACATCTAGGTGACATTAAGTCCTTTAAGTGTGAATATCATCATTTAAAGAGACTTTATTCATTAAAAGAGGCCCAAGAACAAGGTCCTATGAATATTCTTCAAAAATAGAGGCTGAACAATAGAAAGGTAACTACATAGAAATTAGAAAACCACAGGGGTTCCTGGGTGGCTCAGGAGGGGCTCTGGTTGGTTAGCGTTGGACTCTTTATTTCAGCTAAGGTCATGATTTCAGGGTCCCAGGATCTAGCCCTGAGTTGGGCTCAGCTGAGAATCTGAGATTCTCTCTTTCTCTCTCTCTCTGCCCCTCCCACTCCTGCTCTTTGCCTTCTCTCTCTCTCTCTAATAAATAAATATTTAAAAAAAAAAAACTGGAAAACCACAATGAAATAGGTAAACAAAGTGAAAAACTGGAATATGTTGTCACAAAATTAGACAAGACAATGTGTCATGGAGAATGGCATCATGTATTAAATGCTGCATAGATGTTAACAAAATTTGAACAGGAAGGTGACAACAGTAACCTTTTTTATTATTAACATGTAATGTATTATTTGTTTCAGGGGTACAGGCCTGTGATTTGTAAGTCTTATACAATACACAGTGCTTACTATAACACATACACTCCCCAATGTCCATCACCCAGCCGGCCCATTCCTCCCACCCACTTCCACCCCAGTAACCTTCAGTTTGTTTTCTATGACTAAGAGTCTCTTATGGTTTGTCTCCCTCTCTGGTTTCATCTTGTTTCATTTTCTCCTCTGCCTTGTTTCTCAAATTCCGCATATCAGTGAGATCATATGATAATTGTCTTTCTCTAATTGACTTATTCTGCTTAGCATAATGCCCTCTAATTTCATCCACATCAATGCAAATGGCAAGAGTTTATTTTTTTGATGGCTGAGTAGTATTCCATTGTATATATCTATACCACATCTTCTTTTTTTTTTTTTAAGATTTTTTATTTATTTATTTGACAGAGAGAGATCACAAGTAGGCAGAGAGGCAGGCAGAGAGAGAGGAGGAAG
Organism: Lontra canadensis; assembly: GCF_010015895.1. Taxonomy (NCBI): domain Eukaryota; kingdom Metazoa; phylum Chordata; class Mammalia; order Carnivora; family Mustelidae; genus Lontra; species Lontra canadensis. Next base: position 45,383,203 of record NW_022630995.1, on the reverse strand, counting down.
CAGGCTCCCTGCTGAGCAGAGAGCCCGTTGTGGGGCTCGATCCCAGGACCCTGAGATCATGACCTGAGCCAAAGGCAGAGGCTTAACCCACTGAGCCACCCAGGAGCCCCATATACCACATCTTCTTTATCCATTCATCTGTTGATGGGTGTCTGGGCTCTTTCCATAGTTTGGCTATTGTGGACATTGCTGCTGTAAACATTGGGGTGCACATGTCACTTCAGATTACCACATTTGTATCTTTGGGGTAAATACTCAGTAGTGCAAGTGCTGGGTCACAGGGTAGCTCTATTTTCAACTTTTTGAGGAGTATTCATACTGTTTTCCAGAGTGGCCGTACCAGCTTCCATTCCCATCAACAGTGTAAGAGGGTCCTCTTTTCCCACATCCTCGCCAACATTGTAGTTTCCTGACTTGTTAATTTTAGTCATTCTAACAGGTATGAAGTGATATCTCATTGTGGTTTTGACTTGTATTTCCTTGTTGCCAATGATGTTCTCTTCCCCTCTCCCTTTGCCCCTCTCCCTCCTGCTCTTTGCTCTCTCTCTCTCTCAAGTAAATAAATAAATCCTTAAAAAGTGGGAAAACCACAGTCAATCAAATGGGTAAAATAAATGAAAAACTGGAATATGTTGTCACAAAATTAAACAAGAAAATGGCTCATGGAGAATGTGCCATCATGTATTAAATGCTGCACAGACATCAATAAAATTTGAACAGAAAAATGACAACTGGATTTGACCACATTCACATGACTGGTGGGGTACTGAGAAAATTGTTCCCTTGGAATATTTGAAAACAAAGTCTGTTTGGAGAAGTATGCAGAGAAAATTGTGAGCTGAAAGAATGGAGAGAATTAAAAAAAAAAACAACAACTATTTTTTCAAGAAGTTTCACTGTGAATGTAAGTTGGGATGGTTACCAGAAAAAGTACAAGATACCAAGTTAATCTGAATTTCAAATAATAGTCTTTTAGAATAAGTGCAGAACATGTTTATCCTTAAAAAAATAAAATGTTTGTTTATGAGAGTATGTCCCATTCCTATTGCTCTGTTTTTCTTTGCTAAATCTGGCAAACTTAAATTCAGTTTTGTGGGTTTTTTTCCGAGATAGGAAATAATAAAGTATGTAATATAATTAGAAGGTCCTATGAAGAGACAACAATGAAGTAGATATATTTGCAATGGTTAGATCTTACAGATAAATAACTTGAATAAGATCCAGAGCACAAGAGGTGGATTGGCTGTGAGAAGAAATGGTGCAATTCTCACATAATAGTCCAAAGTAAGACTAAATATGGGACCAGATGTAGAAAGACAAATAATTTGTATGGTGGGAGGATGAGGAAGTACCTGTCTAAATGCATTTATTTTTTAATTACAATATGATCAAAGTTGTAATTAACTTTGTCTAAGTAATGATAATCATTAACAGTATTTATGGTAATTTATATAATGAAGCAGATTGAAATAAGTATATATGTGACTTAATTTATATTCTTATTAGACAATGGTTATCTGGATAATTGACTAGGTATAGCCTCCCAAAACATGGACACTGAAAAAAAGTCTACATCTTGTAACTCAGACTCTTTCAAGTGTGTCCATATTTCATGGAATCAGTTGTGATGTTTATCATATCATTTTATTAGATAGTTATACTTACATTGTGGACAGATATTTAAAAGTTTTAACACACATTTATCTTAATGAATTTAAATTGTATATATCAGCATAAAATACTGGAGACTTCATGAATAATATACAGATTCTTCATGTATATTTTATATATATATATATACATATATATATATATGATTATTCACTGTGTATTATAATGAAGTGTGTGTTGGTATCCATAAAATCACAAACTAGTATTTATTATAATCATTATTATACATATTATAGGTAAAATAATATGGTAACCATCCACTTAAGTATTCAGAGGCTAAGAAAAAGAAATTGAAGTAGATTGTAGGTATACAAAAGAAGCAAATACATTTGCTTTGACTAAAAATGGAGTTTACCCAATTTTCCCTCATGCCTAGTACCTTCTTTTTAGGTCAGATGAATTTCATTATACAATTTTATGATGTTAAACAGACCTGGGTTTGAAGCCTGACTCTAATATTTCTTTTTGTATAACTTTAGGGAAGCAATTTATCTTAACTTCAGTTTTTCAATCTATAAAACAGGCATTAAAAACTCTTAGAGGTTCAATTTTAAGATTACAAAGGTAACAAATGAGAAGCCTAGCAGAATGTCTCCTACTTAAATTGATACTTACTATAATAAATTACTAAGTACAAATGAGAGCCTACTCAGGGACATCTGGATATACATTAATTTAATCCTTGTGCCAAATTACTAGACTAGTTCTGTATGGGCAAAGATGGAACATTTTGTCCATTGTTTTCCTGACACACAATAAAAAATAATTCGACTATGTGTTTGAAATGGACAAGCCCATGAAGGAGACATTATTCAGTACTGTACAGATGAGGAAACCAAGCACAGGGAGGGTGAGTAAGTTCATTCAGCCCCAGAGTGATGGGGCAAGAATCAAAATAGGATTACCTAACTCCAGAGTTTATTGTACTCTCCAGCATGGCAAAAACTCTACAATTCATAGATTAACTAGAGCTATGGTTATTATTTATTTATTTATTTATTTTTAAAGATTTATTATTTATTTGCGAGAGTACATGAGTGGGGGAGGGGCAGAGGGAGAAAATCTCAAGCTGACTCTGAACTGAGCCCTGAGACAAATGAGGGGCTCCATCTCACAACCCTGAGATCATGTCCTAAGTAAAAAACCAAGAGTTGGATACTCAACTGACTGAGCGACCCAGTCACCCTAGGAATTATGGGTATATTTAAAAAGAAATTATTTGAAAGTATTTGAACAAACTCTCTACTAACATTGAAAAAGCCAAGCATAGTATGGAAATGGAAGCTTCCATGAATATCTAATGCCTGTATTTAAATCATTAATATTCCCTAACACATTTCCAGACTGTGATTACCAGTGCCCCCCCCCCTTTTTTTTTTTTTTTTTTTTGCAGAGGACTAGTGTGGGTGGGAGGTGGAAGGCTGGAAGAGATTGATGAGATTGATGTGATTGATGTTGAATGGCTGAAGGATTTTCTGTGTCCAGTTTGGACACTTATGAGTATTTTTTTTTCCTGTGACATTTTGAATTATACTACAAATTGTATCCTGTCTGCGGATAGTCAGAAAATATGTTTAGAGGTACAAAAAGGGATGTTTAATTAGTTTAGTTTTGATTAATGGGAATGAAAGTGGCTTTTTCTGGGAACTTTGTCTTTATTTCCATTTCCTGATTACTATACTGTTTGTAAATTACATACAGGTAGGAACTTGAGGCCTCAGGACCCAATGCCCCCAGAGTCTAATTTTTGTCCCAGATCTCTGCAAGAAGATGAGAGGCAGTGTGATCTACCAAAAAGCGTATAATCTGTGGAGTTACACAGCTGGAGATGCCACATTTATGATTTTTACATTCACAATGGGAAACAAATTTTAAAGTACTGAGAAATTTTCTTATTTTCAATACACATTCAACCACAAAAAGGAAAACCTGAAATCATCTTTTGACTATCTATTGATCCATCTATTTGGCTGATAGAAAAGAGAAATTTAAAGTACACTAGAATCAGGCATTCCTAAATATTTGTTTCATATGTACTTAAGAGAAATTACAAGGCCCAAGTCACAGAGAAAATACACTGTTTACATACAATTGGTCATCTACCAGCAATGCTATTCCCTAGATATGTCAGGTGAAGTTATTTCTGTTATTCTTAGAAGACATTATAAATATTTCATTTAGGTGCAACTCTGTCAAGCGGATAGAAGGTAAGATTACTTTACATGCGACCATGGGCATACACACACAACAAAGAGAAGACCAGTACTGAGATTGTTTAACCAATGGATTTAAAAATCAGTGAGTTATTGAGTTTAACTAGTTATCTTCAAAGTAAACACTTAAAAGTCAGTCCCCATTTTTTTTTATGCTGACTTGTGTGTGTCAAGGCAAAATTAGAATGCAAAATTCATAATCAAACATGACCAAACTGGCCATTTGAGTACTTTGCTCTGTGACTTTAGGCCATCTTTAACATTTCTAATAATTAATGTAATTAATAACTATAACAAAGTGATTAGTAACAGAGTCATTTTGTCAGGGTAAATGGGTCAATAAATCAACCTAATAATGAGTACTTTTGATCAATTGGCTTAAAATTTACACTGCAGGAGATATCACTGTTTTATTTAAATTCTCCACACAGATCACCAGAGAAGAAAACAGGAGCCTGATTTTGGTCCAACCTTTTCAACAACTGTGTGATCTTGTTCTAGTCATTTATCTTTGCTTGGTTTCAGTTTTATTGGTAAATATCAATCTGTGAGAAGACCATCATGGTTGTTTTAAATGTTCTAATATCCTCAGGGATCCTATCCCTATAATTATGATTATGAGAATGATAATAATAGCAACTAATGATATGGAATGTTTACCATGTGCCAGTATTATAATGAGTCTTGTATCATGTTAATATCCATCTGCACAAAAATCTAGGGATGTAAATATTGTTAGTTTTCTCATTGTATAGATAAGGAAACTAAATTTGAAAAACTATTAATAATTTAACAGGTATTCATGGGTAGCAAGTGCCAAAAAAAGGGCTGAAGCCAATTTCTGTTCACATGTATTCTGTGTTCTTTTCCCTCTGTTCTGTGGTCACTCATCACACATACTACCCACTACATTTTCTGTTGTTACAGGCATCAATAAAATATAAGTCACTGTCTCAAAACTTAGCAAGGAAAAATAAGTCCACTGTGACTCCATTTACCTGACCATGGGAATGGTGACTTTTGAATCAGAGTAGAGAAACTCACAAGTGCCTCTGTGCCCAGCTTTTACTAATCGGGCATTATTCAAAAATACAACTTCCTATACAATTGGTACAGGCTTAGAAAAACTTTAGAAACCCAGACACAACTACAGGAATAAAACTCATTAAACTTAACTACTTCAACCAAGTGGTTTGACAGCAGCTCCTTCTTGAAACTCAGAATAATTAGGCAGAACATGAGACTTCTTTATAAAGAAGACATTTTCTGCTGTTCAACACTGACCTAGAATTTGAAAGATGCTTCAACATATATTGGCTCTTCAGAGCAAACCCAGTTCTACTGATGTATTTTCCCCATTTGCACAGGGGAGATCAGCATAAAACCCAGCACTTTTGCTAATTCCCAATGGAGCGCAGACACCTGGAAGAAAAGAAATGATTTTTACCACCTAGAAGTTTCCTTTGGGAAGCAGGGGGAAAAGAAAGAGAACCATTGAGACCCAGAGGAGGAAAAGATTAATAAGCACTGCAGTTATTGCAGGAAAAAGGATTTTTCAAAACAACAATAATAAAAAGTGCCTCGAGGACAACTGTGCAATATTCTTTTCTTCTGCTAAAATGGACAAACATGACAAAACAGAAGGCAAAATAGGACTGGGAAAGGAGATAAGTGAAATAAGAGGTCAAGCTCCTGGAATTGTATTTAAAAAAAAAAAAAAAAAGTAAAAGGAGAAGAATTCAGTTTATTATTTTTATTCGTTCATGTATTAGATATGTGCAGGTTTTTGTGACTGGTCATATGGATGTCATGTATCTGTATAGAAAACAGCTCTGGTTTAAAAATAGACTATGCACATAGGAGTTTATGCACTCCAAGTCATTTGTGTGCTACAGACTGTCAATTACAGGCTCTTTAGAGTTTCCAAAGCAGCACTACAAAGAAAACAGTAACCAAGTAATTAATTCAGAAAAAAAGAAACAAATTGTGGTCCTACCTAACTACTTTCTACTAATAATCCATCATTTATATGTTCTTTCATGGCAGTTTTTGTTTTTTCCCTCAAAATATGGAAATATGGTTCACTTTCTCTCTTTTACTCTCTCTTTCTGTTTCTGTGTGTGCATGTGTGTGACAGATTTAAAATTGAAGGTGATTAATTCTACATATTTTTCTGAAGGATTCTACTATGTGGAAATAACAGTCCAATATTTGTAATATTCATTTCAAGATAAACAATTACTGGAATGTGTTTCCTGTCTACATATATTCTTTTTTCATTTTAAAAGGGTATCCTGAAACTGTCATTAGAGATTTTGTGAATACCTCTCAGAATCTAGCTTTTTAGAAATAATCACTCATATGGATATACTTAAAATGAAATCAGATTTCCATCTTTAATATTGCCAACCTCTTTTTCTGTCATCAAACCAGCTGTGAGAGTATCTTTGTTAATGAAAAGTAGGCTACCTGTCTCTTATGCCACTCTAAAACTTAGGGAATTGTGCTGGTTTAAGTTGTACACCCTCTAATTTTACACATGACTATGTGATAATACATTTCATTTATTAAGAAAAATAGGAAAATGGGAAGTGGTTTAAGTGCTAGTCCTAGATGTTGTGAATAATGATCTTGGAAGGGAAAAAAAAAAAATTAAGCTGCCTGAAACCTCAGAACAGACTTTTCTTGCTAGTCTGCCCACAGAAACAGTGCTGCAGAGAGAGAAAAGTGACACTCCAGTGATATAATTATTGTTCCACTCCTCATTACACATGTGGCTTAATATAGCATAGGGAACAGCAGAGATGGCAGTAGAGATAGTCATCTTCCTCCTGCTGAAATCTACAGCATACTCACACTCATAAATAAAGCTCTCAAGTTATTGTTGGTGCTACAGAAAGGCCCACATTTCCCTGAAAGAAGAAAGTGATACTTAGATACTATCTTGCCAGTTTTACTAACATGTGGTATACTGAGGGAATGCCCACACACTTCAGTTACATTTTAAGTATTTGCATGAGTCAAAATGTAGCCATGTTAAGTATGTTCTTAGGATATCAAAGCACTCTAGAATTACATATTTGCAAGGGCATGAGGATGTCATCAAATCTCTTCTATTTTTGCATTAATTAAAGGAAGAGGATTGTGAGAATAACCTCAGTAATTGATACCAGTTGCTAAGAATTCTTCTTGTTTATAAGTGAACTTTCTTATGGTGCTGCTTAAAACTTAGTTCTTGACTTCTGATGTTTGCAAATGACTTGCCAGTCTGTCCCAGATTCCTCTGCTATATTCATCTTCCTAACAAGCAGTTCTTATAATACTATATTTTATTTTTAAAAAAGGAAAGAAAGTAAGAAGAAAGAAAGAAAGAAAGAAAGAAAGAAAGAAACGAAGAAAAAGAAAGAAAGAAAGATAGAAAGAAACTGTATATGTTTTCAATGCCTACCACATGAAATACAAACTCTTTGGGGTCTGCTTTCAAATAACAGTCGACTCTGTCTTCTCTTCCTATTCTTGTGCCCTGACATGTATTAAATTACCTTTTATTCTTCTTTGTCATCTCCATATGTCTTCCCCTTGTTTTATGATTATCATGCTATTTCATCAGCCAAGAATTTTCAACTGTTTTCTGCTTCCATTGACCTGCATATGAGTAAATCCACCCTTCCCTTCAAGAGTCCTCCCAAATGCAACAATATTAGTTTATTTATTCTACCTATTCATTTAAGCCACATTCATAGGCATCTATTATGTAGCAGACACAATAGGTACAGTAATGAATCAGATGGAGTCAGACATTGTTCCCATGGTACTTAATCTGGGAATATTTCCTCACCTAACAGCAATTCTTCTTTCTTTGAATACTTCTAGCACTATATTTATACTTCTGTGGCCCTTTCTTACTTTCTGTCTATAGTTTATTTTGCTTTCTACCTCATCTGAACATATGTAACACACATATGCACATATTTAAACTGAATTTATATTTATATCTTAATATACCTTTTTCACTTATATATTGCTATCTAAAAGACTACCCCAAAGCTAAGTATCTTTAAACTTCAACCTTTTCTGTCCCATTATTTCATGAAACAGGATTTTGTTCAGGGCATAGTGTATGATGTCTGATGATTCAGCTAAAGTGGCTGGAAAATCCAGGGACTAATGTCTTTTTCTTTCTCCACATAGTGTTTCTATGAGGAAACTTGCTTGAGATCCCTCAGAGCATGATGGTCTCAGGAGAGTTGGAGTTCTTACATAACTGATCAGGACTCCGAGGATGAAGCTTCCAAAGGACCCAGGCAGAACTAGAAGCTTTTTAAAACCTGATATCAAAAGTTGCTTATTCTGCATTCTATTATTGAAGCAAGTCAAAAAGGCCAAGACACATTTGGGGTGAGTTTAATGTTTCAAAACATTAATCAAGGATACTGGTTTCCCATGGAAGTTTGGAAGTTACAATTCTGTCCTAACATGTAAAAAGCTATATAAAGAAGGCACATTTTCAAGCTAAAAAGCAAAACAACAACAACAACAAACAAAAAACAACAATAATAACAAAAAACACCTTCCTGATAGAAGAAAAAAATGGTATATTTTCACAAATTAATCATGCCTGCATAACTGGTACCCATGTTAAAAAATAGCATATTATCAGTTCCCCCCAAAGCCGTCTTAATGTCCTCCTCATGCCCTCTTCTAGGCATTATCCTACTCCAATGCCAAAGGCGATAATTTTACTAAAATATAATATTATAGATTAGTATTGCTGAATTTTGAACTTTATTCAAATGGAACCCAACTGTATATATTGTTTCGTGCCTGGCTTCTTTGGTTTAACATTATGCTTGTGAAATTCAGCTATATATATATTTTCCAAATGGTAGTTATGTATTTTGTATTATCCTGTATAATATTCCATTGTGTGGATATTGCACAATGCATTTATCCATTCTAATGTTGATAGGCATTGGGGTAGTCTTCTTTACCCAGTGCAGAGAATTTTTAGGCAATAAAAATTCTCCACAGGATACCAAAATGATGGATACATTTCATTTTACATTTTTTCAAACCTATAAAATGACTTCACCAAGAATGAACCCCAAAGTGAATTGTAGACTTGACTTATTATGATGTGCCAGTCTAGGTTTATCAGTTCTAATAAGTGTACCACTGTAGTGGGAGATGTTGATACTAGGGATTAGGGCAGGGATACTTAGGGAAACTCTGTACCTTCCCTTCAATTATGCTGTGAACTTTTACTTGCTCTAAAAAAATAGTAATAATAATAAATAAGAAAAATCTTTAAAAAGTCAATTGTTTTATATCTCATGATTTTGTGAAACAGGAATTTAGTAAGGGCATAGAAATAATGTCCTATCTCTTAATAATAATAGTACTTAAAAACACAACAAAGCAAAAAAAAACTGTTAGCTATCCTTAAAGTACCATAATATGCATTCTTGTGTTTTTTGGTAGACAAAATACTTTTGAGTGCAGAATCTGTCTGATTCATCTTGGTTCTACCTCAAGGTGAATATTAGCATAATAATTAACATTAGCTCACACAATAAAGTTCAGTCTTAGTTTCTTAACATTGCAAAGTTAATTTTTCATTTAAATTAAGTTGTAATGTTGGTTAGAGCTTCTCTACTGCTGTCCTCCAAGCAATGACTCAAATACATTGGCTGCTTCAATCTTGTAGTTAGGGCAGCCGGAGCATGTGCCTTCTGTGTAACCACAACAGGGAAGTAAAGAGCTAGAGAACTGTGTGGTGTTTTATGGGGCATATCTAAACACAGCTTGCATTGGTCAAAATAAATTCTCATGGTTTCAAAGTGAATAGGATACTGGAAAATATGAAGGAACACTCAAATATTTGAATTAGTGGTTTCTATTAAAGACCTTCCTTTTGGCCTATATATACCAATTGTTTTCTCCTTTAATATAAGTCACTGTGTCAAATCCAATTTCATGACTCTATGGGATTTATAGTTCTTATAATCAACTTATGAACATTTCTTCTTTTTTCCAGTAATTTGTGATCTAAAAGAGGAACATGATATATTTCTCTTCCCACTCTTAATACTTAATACTGTAGGAGAAGGATAATAAGCCCTTCCATTTGGGATAAGGAAGTATGGGAAACACAAAATTCAGACCTATTCCTATTTCCTGGGAGACACTTTTGTTTCCTTTTATCTTAGTAGTGCCTGGCTCTGACATCTCTGAGTTCTTCCTTTAATACTACCCATTTTGGCCAAATCTGGAGTAGGAATGGGAGAATTCATGGTATACAGTATTTCATACTCATACAGTCCTTTTCCTGACCCAGCTTGGAATGAATTATTTTTCCAAAGAAATCTGTTTCTTTTCTGTGGAGAGTGGTATTTAGAAACCAAGATCTGGGTTCTAGATGTGCTCATTCTTATGAGGTTAATGGTTTCTTTTTGTAATATATTAAGCTTGGTAACTTAAGAGGCTTCTGATCTACTTGTCTTCATTGAGTTCAATGTGTCAGCAAGTATAACCAATTTTTTTCTGAGACATACCTCTTAGGTCTTCTCCCTCTTTTTGCTTTATGGATACCAATCTCTCTGTGAACTTAACAGTGGCTTCCTTAGAACACTACCTAGCTTAAATATGAAGGTCATGTCTGTAAACTTGTCTTTGCCCTGATGACACTATCCAAATGAAGAATTTTATTGATACTTTTTATTCAAATGTGATTTAATATCATTTCTGAAAGAAATGAGATTTTCTAAATCTGAACTCTTCTGAATTAGCTTTCTATTTTTTTTTAATTTTAATTGAATTATAATAAACATGGAGAAACTACATAGAACACAAATGTATAACATGGGGTATTTTCACAACTTGACCACGTCTGTGTAACTGATACTCATGTCAAGAAATGACATACTATTGGTTCCCCCAAAAGCCCTCTTCATGCCCTTCTCTGGGCATTTATCCTACTCCCACCCCAAGGATAATAATTTTGCTAGCACATAATACTATAGATTAGTACGGCTGAATTTTGAACTTTATTCAAATGGAACCCAACTGTATATGTGCTTTTGTGTCTGACTTCTTTGGTTCAACATTATATTTGTGAAGTTCAGCTATATATATATACTTTTTCCAAATGGTAGTTATGTATTACATATTATCCTGTATAATGTTCCATATTGTGAATATTGTATAATGTATTGATCCATTCTACTGCTGCTGGGCATTTGGTTAGTTTCTAGCTTTTGGCTATTATGAGGAAGGCTATTATGGACATTTATGTACATGTATTTTGGTGAATGTATATACATTCATATATATACATCTATTTTTATATACTTAGGAGTACACACACTGATTCATAGATATGCATATATTCAGTTTTATAAAATATTACCAGTTCTTAAGGTGGTTGTCCTAAATTATACCCATGCTAATGATGTGTGGGAATTCTTTTTCCTTGGAGGCCCTGAATCCCTATTTTCCATAATAATCTCTTTATTTTCTTCTATTTCTGCTTGCACTCAAGACATATTTCCTAATTTTATGTGTTTTTGTCAATACCTTGTCATATGCAAACAAAACATTATGGTATCTTGTTATTTTGGACCCATCCCCTAGATCTACTATCAGAAAGTGGATGGCCTGTCTTTTCATCTAAAATAGGCAATGGGTTTTCCAAGTATTTGTTAACAGCTTATCATAGACAACCATTTTCTAGATCCCCGTGTCAGTTGCCTCACTACAGTGCCTGACCACTAAGTCAGTGTTACCTGTTTTAATTTTCCTTTTTCTTTCTTTTTTTTTTTTTCTTTTTCTTTTTTTCCTTTAGTAGTCTCTATATCCAATGTGAGGTTTGAACTCACAATCCGTAGGTAGAGTCATATGATCCATGCACTGAGTCAGTCAGGAACCCCACATTTTTTAGTTTTTAAAGCAGAGCCCAACTTCAAGGACTGATTCCAGTACTCAACAGCAAACTATCATCTGAGACTAGAGTAAAGGAAACCTTGGGATGCCTGGGTGGCTCAGTTGATTAAGCAAGCTCGCTTCTTGATTTCAGCTCAGGTGATAACTTCAGGGTCATGAGATTGAGTCCTGAGTCAGGCTGTCTGTTCAGTATGGAATCTGCTTAAGATTCTCTCTCTCCCTCTCTTCCTGCCCCTCCCCCTGCCCACATATGCTCTCTAAATAAATAAACAAACAAAGCCTTAGGAAAAAAAAAAAAAGGAAACCTGAACTCTTCATGGATTAACATATCAAAGATTTATTTCTTGCTCACATCATAGTCTGTTGCAAAACATTTGGCTCTTTATCTCAGATCCATACAGCCTCAATGGTCACCACATCAATGGAAGAGTGAATTCAAGGGTTTTGTGAGATATTTTTGGACTTTATAGAACTGGATTTCATCACTTTCATCTAAATGGTATTTGTAAGTACCCAGTCCCACCAAATTTAACCTAAGTGCGTGCTGAAAAGTTAAGGAACACATGAATATAACAATTTCTGCACAAGGCAGCTTGTCAAAACTTCATAAACATAAGTTGAATAAATGGGCATGAAAGTACAAATATATCCTCAGTGCTTTATCTCAACACAATTGTGAGATATTAAAAATAAGAAATTTCCCAAACTTATCACTCATTATTTTCCACTTCTAGTACACATTATGCATATTTTTACATATATATTTTATTTATATATATTTATATGTATTTGACAGAAATTTCAATCTGTATCTACATATTTTCTGCATATATGTGTATACATATGTATCATATAAATTATTTAAGTATAACTCATAGAGCATATATATGTCAATATCAAGTAATCAACAACACAGTGGAAGCATCTAAACTTTAAATGACTTTGACTTTATTGTTTTTCCGTAGAAGCACCCATTAATGTTCACAGTTCCCAGAGGTAGATAAATGAAATTCTAAAATGTTCTGGCCATTTATTGCTACTACATCTCACTAAGAGGAGAACTGATGTGAACAACTGATTCCAGGGGAATAAAACAGATTCTTCTGATATTTTGAATCATATGCTATCTGTAAGAGTTAATGCCTGTTCTCTATCTCCTGACCTAATCATCAGTGCTAGCCAAAGTTGACGGCCTTCCTGAGAGCAACTTTATAATTTATTAACCATGTTTTAAGTACTATTTGTCAATGCTCACAACTTCATTTAAATTAAGACTTCTAAAATAACTGCTCTCTATTATTTCCATTCATTTCACTGGTGAGGTCTTCATTATCATTGTCATTTTTTTTATTACTTCTATATTTAATTAGTTTTTAATTAACTTAGTTTCATCTTCTAAGAAGTATTCCTTTTTATAATGAATTAATGCATTCCTTTATTTCCTATAATATTAACTATAGCACTGCTTATCCAGTGGTTCTCCAACAAGTATTTGTTGAATTGAAATGAATGCAAACTCAGGGTTGTTTATGTATTTATCAGTTTGCAACAGTATTGCATGATTTAAATTAAGTTCAGTTGCACATGGCCAAAAGAAAAAAAAATCAAAAGTAAACACATTTTTGTACTCTTGTCTAAAAGATGCCAAGGGTATGCAGTCCAGCATTGCTTTGACAGTACTATGTAGTTTTCCAGGATTCAGGCCATTTTCTTATGTCTACTTCACTGTCCCTAAGGTGTAGCTCTCACTGGTGTGGATTAAGATGGTTGGTAACTATCGCATCTGTATTCTAGGTACTAACACAGAGGAAGATACAAAGGAGCAATAGACAAAGGATTAAAACAAACTCTTTTTCAAAGGTTGTCCAGAAAAGGTCACATACATTCTACTCACATCTATCTATAAAAAGTGTATTTACAGGAGCTCCTGGGTGGCAGAGTCAGTTAAGCATCTAGCTCTCGGTTTCAGCTCAGGTTGTGATTTCTAGATGGTGAGATCAAGCCCCATGTCAGGCTCCATGTTCAGTGCATGGTCTGCTTGGGATTCTCTCCTCTGTGCTGCCCCTTGTGTTTGCATTTGCTCTCTCTCAAATCAATCAATCAATCAATCAATCTTAGAACATATTTACAAGATAACACCTAGTTCCAAGGGAGTTTGGAATATGTAATATTATTCCAGAAGGTCTATGCTCTATAGAAATGTGGAGTCTTTAGCTACAGAAGAAGATTTTGAACAAATATAGGTCAGATTCAATATTTGCCCAAAACAAATGCAGAGAAGCATGATGTTCACAATAACCATTATGATCATTGGCTTAGAAGTCAGGATGACCTAGGTTTGAAGTCAGGATTGTCTGTTTTTTAGCTATATGGATTTGAATGATTAGCTCTTCCTTAAGCTTCAGTTTTCATGTATGTATAATAGGCATAAAATACTCTTTGAGTATTTTTTGTGTGTGAGTTTTTAATGAGATTATCCAAGTTAAGTCTTAGTCATTCTGATAGATTTCCTTCTCAGCATTATAGTTTAGTTTTTTTTTTTTTTCCAGTAATTGCTTTATTGAGTAGGGAAAAAAAAAATGGACTCGTATTTAGAAGACATGGTGAGATTCCATGATACAATAATTATGTAATCTTCTGAGGATCAGTGATTCTATGTGTAGAATGGGTCTACCAATACTCTTTCTTATTATTGTGTTAAGAATTAAATAGAATAAAATATTGTATTTGATGTTTTCCTATGATCCAAACACAGGTTTAGTGAATATTGTTTTGTTATTTTTCCCTCATTTGAAATCATACACATGTTACTCTTTTATGTAAATAGATTTAAATATATTTATTGAATCCTCAAAACTAAGAAGTAGTTCTATTACATTCTCCAAGCCCAGAATATGTTGAGATATTGGTGGTGGCTGCTGACCTGACTGGTGTGCAAATATTTAGAGTGTGGATTAAGTCTATCAAAAATTTACTGTTCTATTGAGATTTTCTTCTGAAATTCAGTAGCATGAGTTTTAGAATGTAGTATTTGAGTTTCTTATCTTGCCTTTAAAATAAATGCTGATTAAAAATCAAGAAATGAACTTCACTGTGCTAAATTAATATAAATGTGAAAACATATGAAGAGAAAAAGGCTTGATGTAGCACATAGTAGGGGCTCAATAAATATTTGATAAATTAATTAATTAATGATAGGATGGATGAATTCATTTATTTATGTCCGCTTCATAGCTTCATCCCATGGGTCTTTTCTACCAAGGAATCTTCAAGAACTGATGAGTTGACCTCTGCATGATTGCAGTTATGTTTCTTGTGTTTATTAGATTCTAAGTCATACTGGCAGTTAGTTCTCCTCTTTACTGTTAGGTTTGGTGAATGTTACAGATTCAACTAAATGAACCATAGCAAATATAAAATAAATCTTTGCCAAGGGGATGATATAAATTAAGAAAATTACTTCTTGGGCACACCAGTTTTGCAGTAAAAGCCACATAGCACTGGTGAACAGCACTGTGGTAAAAAGGATTGTTTTCCTGAAGACTATCAAAATAACTTGACAAATATTGAATTACTGGTTAAACCAACTTAAGAAATCTGCATTTTTCTTTCAGTTCAACAATTTACTAATTATTTTCCTAATTAATTCTGCTTCATAATATTAAGCAGATACATTAACTTCTGTGGTTCTAGTTTCTCATCTTTAAATAAGAGGGACACAAATGTATTATCCAAGGTTTCTTCCATAACTAACATTTGGTGATTCTAACAGTTTGCTTGGGGAACCTCAATAGTAGCCCCCAAATCCAACTTTGCACTTACTGCAACCCTCTCACCCCCTTTTTATTTTTTATTTTTTTTTAAGATTTTATTTATTCATTTGACAGAGAGATTACAAGTAGGCAGAGAGGCAGGCAGAGAAAGAGAGAAGGAAGCAGGCTTCCCGCTGAGCAGAGAGCCTAATGTGGGACTCGATCCCAGGACCCTGAGATCATGACCTGAGCTGAAGGCAGAGGCTTAACCCACTGAGCCACCCAGGCGTCCCATCACTCCCTTTTTAAAAGGGCTTTGCTGGAGGGCCATGTAGCTTTAGCTAAGAAAATCTCTTATTATAGAATACCTTTTGGATAAGACTATGCTACTGTCAGATTTTTCTAATTATGAGACAACTCCTCATATTGAGACACAGCTTCCTTCTACGTAATTTCTAGTCATTTGTTAAGTTTTGCTTCTTTGAGAGAAAACTGAATACCTCTTATACAGTCTATCAAATATCCACAGCTGTCAGCCAAGCTCATTCAATTCCTCTAGTCATAAACTTAGGTGACAAGATTCCCACTCCTCTAAGATTTAAGCCTCTTCTAAATCCAAAATTAATGAGTTTCAATAAATTTTTCATAAATCTGGTGCCCAAAAAAACAGACAAGAGAACACTAAAACATGGCTTACTGGCATGGACAACAAAGATAGATTATTCATATATTTAGTCTTTTTATTTTGTCAAAGAATATGTTATGACTTTAAAGTTAAAAAACTAGCTCTACAATTGACTTTATAAAACATTAGTTGTGAACTTTTCCAAGTCATTTATCCTCAGGATAATTTGCCAAGTGTAAGATCATTGTAATCATCATCATCATGATGTGGATGATATCTGTTTTTCTCATATACTCTAAAATGCTTTGAAATTTTAAAATTTTATACATCTATAACTATATAACTTTAATAATTTCCATATTTGTACATAATATCATTGTCACATAATTTTCTTTTAAAAACATATATAAAGGGGCGCCTGGGTGGCTCAGTGGGTTGAGCCACTGCCTTCGGCTCAGGTCATGATCTCGGAGTCCTGGGATCGAGCCCCGCATCGGGCTCTCTGCTCGGCAGGGAGCCTGCTTCCTCCTCTCTCTCTGCCTGCCTCTCTGCCTGCTTGTGATCTCTCTATCAAATAAATAAATTTAAAAAAACAAAAAAAAACAAAAAAAACACATATATAAAAATAACAGATAGGAATTTTCCTTGACCTGATAATTCCTAAGAAGGGAGAGAGAGTATTTCAACTGTATGTATACACACAGTGACACTCATGTACTTTAAAGTTTTAATAAATATATTCATAATCATTTTGTTTAGATATAAATGATAGTCATTTAAAACTACAAACACTGAAACTACCAATGGTCATACAAATGGCAATGTTACATTTAGTTTTAAAAATTATAATGATAGCTACCTTGAAGCCTTTAAAATAAACTGGAATATACAATAAGAATTTTTTTTTTTGGTTGCAAATTTTAAAAGTTCAGAAAAGATATGCAGGTAGTATTTTAAATACTCTGAAGGAAAATATTAACAAATCTTATGAGGGTGAATTGTGGAATGTCTAGAATATAGGCTATGTTCTGTGCATAAGCACCATTAAGAGGATTTTACTCTACCACTTGTCTCAAGTTTAGTTAAAATTTGTCTGTTCTTTATATGACATGGCAGTTCATAACTCAGTGAGGGAATAAAAAAAAATTCTATTCCTAAGTCATCCCTAGTTTTTCTAATAAAACAACTTGTATACTTTCTAACAGAAGAAATTCAGTCCTTTGAACATCAAAATCATCATAGAAAATAGCATAATGTTAAGAATACTGTGATATACATAGTAATAACATTTACTGAGAATTCAAATTTGACTGCAGAATTCTAGGTGGGATTCATTTTGTAATTTTTATTCTTCGTGTAATTTTGGGGGGGGTCTATATCATTAGATTAAAAAAAGTCATACTCTTGATTTTTTTTTCCCTTATGGTACTGAAGTCATCAACTGAGCTTTAAGCAAGTTGACTAATTTGTTTTAATACCCCAAATTACAAAAAATTGTGAGCAATATGAGAGTGCGTTGTACCAAGAGGAACAAAAGAATCACACTCTTCCAGGCAAAACTGAAGCAGCTCCATGAGAAGAGCTAGAAAGAAACTCGAGACAGCATCTCATTCATGAGTATGGATAGGTTTTCCTTTAAAAACTGGGAACTCCATTATTATTTTAAAGTGTCCAGCCCTTTTTAAGATGTCAGCAACTGATATTTAGTACATTGTGAACCCACACTATTGTGCATCTTTTGTCAAATGGTATCATCAAAGCAATCATCTTCCAGTAGACTGGTATCTAATATCATTTCACTCCACAGAAAGACTCTATGCCCCTTCTCCCAGGAGTCCACTAGCTATAGTATATCTGGCTTGGAGAGGTTCTCTGATGGATCTTCAGAGGCTTAGCCATCCCAGTACTATATGATTTTTCTCTTGGAGGACTGGAGAAAATGTATGTTGCAGGTCACCGGTACTGATGGGATAGCTTGCTAGGTGTGAAGGAGGTATGAAAGTGGGTCTGTCTGTTAGGATCTGCAGATTGTATTGCACAATGCACCATCTTGACAGTGCCAGTCTGATAAATATTAGGATGACCTGCTAAAGCCACAAGCTTTTTTGATTGAAGCATCAAATCAGAGGCAGTATTTTGTGAATAGGAAGTATCATCCTCCAGGATGCAGTATGCACACTGAATTGAGAACTCTAGATTGTTTAGGTTCTCAAGCAGAAGACATCGGTCCAAACCCAAGGGCTCTATCTAGGAATAGCTTCCCTTACCATTACTCCAATGGCATGTTGGTGGTCTTTGTGCCTCCCGTCCCCAGTCTGGGCTTTGTAGGGGAGCAGTCTTGCTGGTGCATAAGGATCCCATTGCACTATGAACCACTTACTCTCTTTGATTCTCAGTAAACAGGAAAATAATTTTTTCTACCTGAATTTGTTGTGAGGATTAAAATAGGTCAGGTGTGTAAATGATATAGGATATAGGAGATTGCTCAATAAATATTCACCTTCACGGTTCATTTGAAATTACATTATTTTCATGTGGAACCTTTGGAGATTTATTTATTTATTAACAATGGCTGGGTGATGTACTTTGCAGGGGTATGTGCTATAGTGAGCACTGTGAATTGTGTAAGACTGATGAATCACAGACCTGGACCCCTGAAACAAACAATACATTATATGCTAATGAAATATATTTAATAAACATTTTAGAAATCTACTACCAAGACCTTTTGACTTTATTCTACTAAAATCCATTATTGATTTATAACCAAGAAAGGTTTAGAAGAAAAAAATGTGAACTCATTCTTTTGTCATAGTTTACATTTTACAATGACTCTTGAGTAAAGTATAAAATTTGGAAATTCAGGATTGATTTTTCTAGCTCTGTTGTTAAAAAAATGGCTATTTTATAAAGGCGATTCTCTTCAACTTATTGAAGACCATAAATAATCTATATTTTCCATAAGAAATTTTAACATTTGTACTTGACTGCAAAATACTACTGAGATATTATGTATATATTGAGCTCTGGTTCAGTTTAGAAAAGTTGAATGAATATGTGATTGATAAGAAACTTATTTTTGCTATTTTATTTTATACTGCCCTTGATTATAATTATTAAAATAACTGCAACAGAGTGCCTGGGTGGGTCAGTTGGTTAAGTGTTCTACTCTTGATTTTGGTTCAGAACATGATCTCAGAGTCATGAGATTGAGCTCTGCATCAGGCTCTGTTCTCAGTAGGAAGTCTGCTTGACATTCTCTCCCTCTGCTTCTTTCTCCCTATCTATCTCTCAAATAAATAAATAAATATTTTTAAAAAGGCAGCAAAAACATTTTTCCCCCTAATTTGGGAAAAAATCTTGAGAACAAGACAAATTAAAGAAATATAAGGTAAGGTGAAAGGGGATATTTAGCATTACTATTAAATTTCTGAGAACTTAAACAATCATTTCTTCTTCTCCTGGACACAATAGCTATGGTCAGCATCAGGTTTTATCCCATTTCCTTCAATAATGTGTTTCTTTTGGTCTATATTCATCTCCTTGATTTCCCCCTTTCTTTTCAATTTAGTAAATAATAAATTTATTAGATGACTCTAAGTACAAAACACTGGAAGCTGTTACATGAGATTGTAAAGGTGTCCAGGCCATGAACCCATCATTCAAAGCATTTACCATCTAGGCAATTAGTCACATGAGTCTGTTATGGCAGCATTATTTTAGATGACCAAAGTAAGGTTCAATATAATGTTCACATCATTTGAATATAAAGACTCCCTCCCCCACCAGGAAAGAGGGGAACTGGGGAAAATGACCTTCTTTTGGAATAAAACTGGTGACCTTGGCTTTGCTTATGAGCATATTTCTGTTGTGATAGGTTTCTCTCTTATAAGTTTCTAAGCATCATTTCCTAATCAGAACTTTGAATAGATTCTCCACATTTCTTGAGCTTTCACCAGGGTTTCCTGATTGTGAATGGCTCACTTGCAGTTTGGTCTGAGAATGAATTGCAGTTCATTTTTTTTTTTCTTCAACAAATCAATATTTGATTTTAGTGGATGCTAGAATGATACACTTTGCAATATGTGGTTTTAAGGGTGGGAGTGAGATTCAATTAAAAGGATCACAGGTCAGATTATTCCTTATTCTAACATTTGGTAGTATGTACTGCATGGAAACGTTCTAGTAACATGGGTCAAAAAATTCACTCAAATTGGTCTTTGTGATTTTCAGTCAAATCCTAGCCATTTGCATGTGTAAAAACAATATGATTTGTCTCCTTCATTGTTAAGTTTCCTCCTCACTCTTAAGGTATACACTTTTCTTTTGCATGGTTGCTTATAGTAGGTAAAGTAAGTGGGAAGTTACTAAAGTGGTTTGTGTCCTAAGCTCATTTCTATGATCAAGCTTGTATTTCTCAAGAAGCTTAAACTTGAAGTGAGAAAACAAACCACACAACAGGAAACAATTTGAAAGAAAAATTACCTGGGACCATATAAACAGACATATAAGTGAATAAATATGGATATTAAATAAGGCAAATAGATCACAGGATAACTAAACTAAACACACACACGTGCACACACACATTTTAATTAACAAGTTATTTGCAGCTAGCCTTTGAGAAATACAATTATGCAAGCATAGGTAGTTATTGGGCTCTATAAAGTGTTTTAAAAATAATTCATTTCTATGGATAGGAAATATGTAAATAAATGTTTTGTGCACTCGAGCTACTTAGAGTCTGAAGGGGAAAATAAGACCCAGGAACCTATAAATAGTATGGCTTAGTAGGTTTTCCTACACACATTTGTATTACATGGCTTTGACTCAAGTTTATTTGCCATTTAATCTTGGTTTGTCCATTCAGTGGGTATGTGTCATCGTACCAACTACCAAGCCGTCCTAATCTTGTGCTTATATTTGTAAAACAAATAAAATTTTTTCTTCATCAAAGCATTGTTGTAAAAATAAAATAACATATGTAAAATACTGTTTTCCTTTAGATATTAGCACTTAGGCTGCTATGCTTTCTATCTTGGGAGTTTTGTCTAGATTTAATGATGAAACATTTCTACATATGATGCAAGACAGTAGAGATCTTTTTTTTTTTAAGATTTTATTTATTTATTTGACACAGAGATAGAGAGAGAGCACAAGTAAGTAGAACGGCAGGCAGAGGAAGAGAGAGAAGCAGGCTCTCCACTAAGCAGGGAGCCCGATGCGGGGCTCGATTCCAAGACCCTGGAATCATGACCTGAGCCGAAAGCAGCTGCTTAACCAATTGAGCCACCCAGGCACCCCAACAGTAGAGATCTTTAAGAATGATAATCAGGGGTGCCTGAGTGGCTCAGTGGGTTAAGCCTCTGCCTTCGGCTCAGGTCATGATTTCAGGGTCTTGGGATCAAGCCCTGCATCAGGCTCTCTGCTTAGAGGGGAGCCTGCTTCCCCCTCTCTCTCTCTGCCTGCCTCTCTGCCTACTTGAGATCTCTCTCTGTCAAATAAATAAATAAAATCTTAAAAAAAAAGAATGATAATCAGATGAGAGTTTTAGCCAAGGCAAATAAACTTAGTGTACCTATGGAATAATATTTGAGAAATTAAGTAACCCTAATGATATAAATATGAATAATATGAATATCAATGGAGTACATAAAGTATATAAACTGCAATTTAATGAAATTAATTCAAATAAATGATATAATTGATATATATATGCGCATATGAACATATATATTCTATACCTAATGATAAATTCAGATAATAAGTTAGACATATACAAAATATATTGTAATTTGAATATTCTTCTTTGGTGGGTTATTCATTTTTATGTCTGAGGACCTGGATCTCAATCAGATCTCTCAGTTGCAGACTATTTGAGGATTCTGTGTCAGTGATCCTACTTTCCATATAAACATAGGTCAAGAAAAGGTAATTTTTTCTCTAAAGTTACCTTTCTCCCCCTGGAGTAGGGAGGGGGTAATCATCATATATCCTGATAAATATTATCTAGAAAAGGCAGAGCATTTTATAAGGTTTACTAAGATAAGGGCCTTCTATCCATTCACATATCTGGTCTCTTATCCTATAGCTTTTGGGTTCAATAGAGAGAATTCTTGAGTGCTTTCCCTTTAGTCTCTTAAAATGATAGTGTCAATCTTGGAACACTGAAAAAATAAAATTAAATAAAAAAAAGTGATAGTGTCAACAGCTTAGCCAAGTATGGTTTGCAACTTTCAGAGTTGCCCTACAGAGGGCAAAGAGAGAGATAAAAGAAAGAGGTAGACTACACCAAATTGCCTGATGACAGATTTAATAAGCAAGGGAATTTACATATAAGCCTCATCTGGGATGGCCACAGGATAAGTAGATCTCTGCATTCTCCAGATGGAATCTTAAAAATTTATATAGAGGTATTAAGGGGGTTGTCTCATATTACCATCTAGATGGTCTCAATAATGCAGAGCTTCCCCAAAGCAGTATTCTTCAAATGGCTCTGACTGTGGGAACAGTGGACAGAATGTATTTTCCAAGGGCAGGAGAAAGGGCAAGGAGCCTCCAGTTGCCTGGGCACACCTCATGTGTTAACCAGAAGCCATGTCCTCTCATTGACCTCCTCCAACATCAACTCATCATTAACTCGAGGGTTATGGGGACAATACTGCATTGAATAACTCTTCAAGGAAGTGGGAGAATCTTGCCCAAAGTCCTAAAGTTTTATAACTAAGACAACATTTACTTATATAATTGTATTTATATTAATATGTTAATAAATACATTCATTCCATGGAATCCTTTGGAATTGCTTTATCAGGGTTTTTAAGGTATGCTTAGAATTAGAGGTATGAGTTTGCTCAAATAGGTTCCAAAAGCAATATAAAGGCTATCACTTTTAGCTATTTCTTAACTCATATACTTAAGTAAAAATAAATAGATAAATAAAATCTAAAAATAACAAAACAAAACAAAAAAACCAAATCAAACTCTAAAAAAATGTTCTCCCAGTGTGAATAGGAATAATTTGTAAGGAGAGTCCCAAGAATTAATAAGATAGTTCTATAGCCAAATCTTTTATAAAAGAATACCCATGTCTTTATGTTGCTTGAAGAATTTTAAAAATTCTAATCAATGATACATAGTAACATTTTTCAAATCCCCTTTCCTTTCCTCCTTAATTCTCTCAGGGCATAAAATTGTTCCAGGGTATTTTCTTTATCAGGTGTTCTAAATTTTCTCAATAACTAATTCATGAAACATTTCAACATCTCTTCCTCTGTTAGGATTTCTTGTCTCCTTTACCCCATGCTCCTTACTATGGAAATAAATCTATTTTCTCCAGCTAAATATGTTCTCCCTTCCTTTATATTTTATGACCTGACTCTGTCTGGGTAAATAAAGTTCTAATTTGACAGGAATGTGGGAAAGGGATAAGAGCAGGGAAAGACAAAAGGCAATGGAGAGAAGTACCCAGACATTAATAAATTATATCCTGATCAGATGTATTTTAAATAATTAAAAAAAAAAAGTTCTGGGCACCTGGGAGATCAGTCGATTTGACAATGCTGATTTGACGATCAATGCTGATTTGACTTTAGCTCAGATCATGATTACAGGATCCTGAGATCAGCCCCCACATCAGGCTCTGTACTCAGCACAGAGTCTGCTTATCCCTCTACCTCTCTTCCTCCTCCTCCTCTCTCTCTCTCTCTCAAGTAAATAAAATCTTTAAAAAAAAGATAAAAATGAATAGAAAAATGTAAAGGAAGTTAAATAATATCCCAATATAGTTGGTATATTTTTACTTTTGAGAACATGTTCTACACCATCAATATAAAATTCACTGAATTCAAAATGGAGATAGTCTTAGTGGTTGTTTTGTTTTGTTTTAAATGATGGTGAAGTGTCTACTGTAGTTTTGCTTTGAAAGTTCATAAATCAAACTTTAATGAATGTCAGATTGAGAAGCATCACTTTGAAGCACCATGAATCTTTTAATGTCTCTGTTACACTATTTTCAGTGATAATCACTATCTATAACAAGAAACATATCTCAATGTCTCAGCCTGGGTCATGTACATCTCACCTTCTCTGCACGAACTGTTATACTCAATTGGTGAAAGGACATAGACATAGTGGTTATGTGTTTTTTCCTTCCCTTTTTTTTTTGTCAATTTGAGTTTAATTTATGTGAAATTAGTACATTCTTTTCACTAGTAAGGAACTTTGTAATGATGATAATCCTAGCATTGAAGGGAAAATAAAATCTAAAACATGACAATATTTATTACATGCTTTTATTTCTTTTTTTTTTTTAATTTATTTATTTGACAGAGATCACAAGTAGGCAGAAAGGCAGGCAGAGAGTGAGGAGGAAGCAGACTCCCCGCTGAGCAGAGAGCCTGATGTGGGGCTCGATCCCAGGACGCTGGGATCATGACCTAAGCCGAAGGCAGAGGCTTTAACCCACTGAGCCATCCAGGCGCCCCAACATGCTTTTATTTCTGAAAGCAATGATCCCTAACGGCAGGAGTATAAAATAAATGATCTATTCTCAGTAAGTAGAACTTCTTGAAAACATGTTCCAAATTCCAAAAGACAGATTAAGTAAGTCAAAATATCAGGTAAAGAATTTGTGTTTTGGAGGCAAGAACAAAGTAACTTAGTTGGAATTACAACTCTTGTAATAAGAGCTATTTTTTTTTTAATTGAGCAGTTACTGTAATGCACATGGTACTAAGTCCTTCATGTACATTTACTCGTTTGTTACATGTATCAATCTTATGAATTTGCTATTATTCCATATGTAAAATTTGGGAATGAGTCTTAGAGAGGTAATGAGAAGTTACCCAAATATATGTAATAAGTGAATGGAAAAGAAATGGTTCAAACACAAATTATCATTCCACAGCCCATGCACTTAATTACCAGACTATACCATCACTTTATTCTGGTGACTTACAGATTACCTATAGGATACAGAATACACTCTAGGTCATTTAAACAGGAGAACAATGAAATCAACTGTATTAGGAAGCTCATATAATCTCTGAGAGGGGCAGAGTTGGGCTTGGAAGCTAATCATCAAGAAAATACTAATCACGTGGTGGAAGTTAAGTGAGGATTCGCCATAGCATCTTTTTGGGTATGGAAGCTGAGGAGCACACCATTCACTTCTTTACTGTGCTGTCATTGGAAGGCCGGTGCATTCTTTTTTTTTTTTTTTAAGATTTTATTTATTTATTTGACAGAGAGAGATCTCAAGTAGACAGAGAGGCAGGCAGAGAGAGGGGGCGGGGAAGCAGGCTCCCCGCCGAGCAGAGAGCCTGATGCGGAACTCGATCCCAGGACTCTGGGATCATGACCTGAGCCGAAGGCAGAGGCTTAACCCACTGAGCCACTCAAGTGCCCCAGGCTGGTGCATTCTTGATGTGTTATTCTTTCATATTGTTCTGTTCTGATTAAATTCCCACTCGGATATCTGAGGGAGTCTAGCTGCAAAGGACACTTGGAAAGTTAGGGAATAGCCTTTCTAGACTTCCTTAGGAATATTTCTTTCTCAGGTCCCTGAGGTTCTTTGTACTTTGTGCTCAGAATGCTACTTTTTATTATACCCAACTTTGTGTGTATTCCTACTTCCCAGTGTAAAACAAAACCTTTAGTCTGGGATTACATGTAACCATCTTTGCCTTTCCCAGGGTCCTAGCACAGTACTTGACACATTGTTTATTTCTCATCATTTCTTTCAGTGAATTGAACTGAATATCTCTTTTGGAAGGAGGGCAAAACAGAGACAGAGTTCAGAAATCATTCCTGCCAAGGGAAATAGTGAATCCTGTTCCAGAACTCTTTAATCATGAAATACTAAATTATTCCACTTGAATAAAAACAGTTTGTCCTACCTTCTTTCCTATTCATAGGTAGAACTTCCTTCTTTAAGCTTTTAGTAGAGTGCTTCCACTTACATGGTTAGAGAAATGGGCACATTGTCTTTACTTATGGCCATTGAATACAGTGATAGTAGAATCTCATTTGATACACTTTTTTTAGAAAAGAAATAAAATTATGGGCTTTTCAGGCTAAAGGCTAAAAATCATTTATCATATTGTTTCTCATTTAGAAAACTGAAGAAAAGAAAGAATGGCTGAATCAAAGAGATTATGAAATGTCTCGTGCCTTCAATACTGAATTAAGCAGGGATGCTGTGGGTTTCTATTGCACTTTCTACTTAGAGCATAAAAGTGCTTTCTACTGCCCATTGCATTTTCCTGGTTAGTAGTTTGTAACACATACTAGACTTAGAACTTCCTGAGATCAAAAACTGTGTAGTATTTGTGACTGGAGTTCCATTATGTAGGATCATTCTTGACTCACAGTGGGCATTTAATAAGTTAGTGCTAATTTTGGATGAAAGAAAAACTCTTTGATTATGATATTGTATAATATGTATAATGTGTGTATAACTAATTCAAATCTCACAGGGCACCAAAATACAGATTTGATCTTAAAGAGAACAGTATATTCAGAGACATTCTCACTCTGAAATGAAATTACTCAAGCCAAAAGATCTCCACCAAATCTTATAAGGTAGAAGCAGGAAGGCCATTTTGGTCACAGGGATAAATAAAAGGATGATTTAAACCAGGTTAATTAGAGTGGCAGTGGTGGGAAGTTTGGACTTTGAATATATTTTGAGGCTAAGGCTAACTGCATTTCCTAATGAATTGTTGATGATTATATAAAAAGAGAGGAGCCAAGGATAGCTTCAAGGTTTTTGGTCTGAGTAACTAGAAACATAAAGGCACTCTTCATTGAACTGGGGAAAACTGTGGAAGGAATAAGGTTTGGGGAGAAGATGAGAAATTCAGCCTCAAACATGCTAAGTTTCCAATGTCTTTTAGGATATTATATTAAGTAGAGATGTCTAGGAAGCGGTTTCATAATGATTTGAGGGTTAAGAAGATAAATGTGGGCTGGAATATGAATTACAGAGCCCATAGCACATATTTATCACTATGAAAATAGATATTATATGTAAGGGGAAGGAGTAGAGATGGAGACCAAGGGAGGATAATGGAATGATTCCCAGAGTACTCTTACATTATGAGGTTGTAGAAGAGAGGAGAAACAGGCAAGGGAGTATGTGCCACTTAGGAGAAAACTGAGTATATTATCGAAGAATAGAAGCAAAGAAAGACCTTCTAGGAGCAGAAGTGGTCAGTTGTGTGAAATGTTGCATATAGGTCAGGTAATATGAGGGCAGTATATTGATCATTTGATTTTACAATGGAGAGGTCTTTAATGCCCTCCATAAGAGTAGTTTCAGTACAATGATAGGTCAAAATATCTTCTGGAATAAATTTACAAAAATGGTAAGAAAGGAAATAGAATCAATAAGAATTGGTCATTCTTTTTGAAAAGCTTTCATTGGAAGTGGAGGTGTATTGGTCCAAAATTATTTTGTGTATTAATGTTTGTGTATTAATGAAATGACTCAGAAGAAAGGGAATCATTAATTATTTTTAAAAAGCAGAGAGCATTCTGACAGTAAGGGAGGTGGCACATAGTGTATAACAGGAGGGACTAGCTTTACATAAATTCAGAAATTCTTCATCTATGTTAGGAGGGAAGACAATGATAGGATTCAGGACATGCTATCCCAAAATATAGCATCTTGACATATTGAAAATTTTAAGCAGAAGCAGGAAGGTCACTCTGACCTCCCCCTACCCTCCTCCCTGTAACAGACCACAAAACCCTCATGTGACTAGTGCTCTCTTTATACCCAGAGGAAAGAGGCATATTTAACTCTGAAGACAAAGGGACCAAGAAGGATCCTAACCAACAGGACTTGCTAAATTTCCCCCACATTATAATTCCTTTATACTCCTTAACTTACCATATTCCTCCTCAACTGTTCACTCTTCATCAAACCTAGCAAAAAAGTACATACGTTTAGCTATTTCTTTGAGTCTTCATTTCCTCATGGAAATTTACCTGTGCTTGAAACATATGTTAAATAATGTGTTTGCTTTTCTCTATTAATCTGTCTTTGTCATCTTAAGTTTTAGACAAAACCAGGGGCTATAAAAAGATGGAGGGAAACTTTTTCCTCCCCTACAATGCTGTTCACTCATGTAGACACTGGTAGAGAGAAGATCCAGAAGTTAACTTTGGAAGTTGTGCTAATGTTTGCAGAGAAGTAGGAAGCAAATTAAGAAAGATGATGGGAGACAAAATTTTGAATTTTGAGGAGAGTAAAATATAGGACTCAGTCACCTAGGAGAGGAGAAGGTGTGGGTCAGGAAAACACTATCAGATTATGGGCTAGTATGGAAGGTCCACTTGAATTTATGTTTGTGAATTTAGTGAAACTAGTCATGACGATTATACAACTATGTTTAGCAGCACAGGAACAGTCACCTTGGAGGTAGATATGTGGATTTCACTGTAATATAATTTTTGTCAGGTGAATACAATAAAATCAAAGAGAGGCATGGGTTTGGAAGTTTTGGCAGATGAGTAATTATAATAATAGACTTGGAAGTGTATTCATTAAAGTGGGGAATGAGGGCATTAATGAAGGTCATATACACAATTACTTATGAGAGGTATTCATTTAGGTATAGAATTTGGTGTGATGGGATGCTTAGGAATTTCAGTGTGAACTCAAAGGAATATAGAACAAGACAAACTTCGTACAACGTTTAAATACTAAGCTGGTCCAAAAACAAGCAAAACACACACATGCTTGTGCTAACTCTCTCTCCCCCTTCTCTCTTGATATTATTATAACACTTTTTTTTTTTCTTTTTTACTCTGTCTCAAAATATTTGTTTGGAAAATTGAAGTTGTGGGATAGTGGTATTCACTGAGAATATCGCACATCTTTTTTGATGAGAAAGAATGATGATATATATTTTCACCATCACATGTAGATGGACTGTTTGAAATGTGGAATATGACTTCCAACAAAGAAAGTGAATAAATAAACAAATATGTCCTTGCAAAAAAAAAAAAAAAATCCAGAGACTCAAATGCTCTGTGCTGCAGTTGTTATGTTCCTTTCATTTATCATTTCAAGCTGTGTTATTTCAATGGCTTTTCAGCTGCAAGACTACTGGTGCTGATGCAGAGATAATGAAATACTGAAAGCCCCAAACAACAGAAATGTCTATAACTGGTAATGGGCATCCTCCTTCAGTTTATTAACTCCAGCTGTGTGGTTTGACTGTGTTTTGTGAAGAGATGCTACATGAGGTGAATATTGAATGGAAGATAAAGGATCTGATGTCAGAAGCAACTGGATCACACAAAACCTATATTAAGAAATATGCGGGTTGAGGAAATTCCCCCCACCACCAACAGCTCCATGGTCATCAAGATAAAACGTGACCAATATAAGTTCCATTCTGTAAAGTTGGGTAAACCTCATTGTTCACAAGGGCATTGAATGTGAACTTGTTGATTATATGACCAGATAGTACTTTGAGCAATATCCCCAAATGGTCAAGATATCAAAGCATGACTAAATATTTTCTCATATCAGAGTCTCCTGATAGAATAAAATATGAATAATTTCATTTAGGGTAAGATTGAGAATATTTGCTACCTTACTCTTTAACTCTTTATGTTTCTCTTTAAACTGATTCTTATATTCTGATACCATGGGCCATTTTAATTACAGAAAGGAAAAAGGAAGGAAGAAAGGAAGGGAGGAAGGAAGGAAGGAAGGAAGGGATGGATGGATTGTGAAGAGTGTTACTTAGAAACTTACAATAAAAGAGTTGAACAAAAAACAAGTGTCCAATTTTTCTTGACCTCTCAAAGTGCTGAAGTTGCAGGGTAACCAACTGGCCCTAAATCTAAGGACAGTGAGGAGCCTAAAAACTGTGGGGTGGTTGGCCAAGTATGACTGTTGAAAGAAGGTCATGAGAAAAGCTCCCTGATCCCGTCTCAGACCTTGGTAAAGGTCTCTCTCCTTTGCCATTGCAAGAAGGATTTAAAACTTCACTAGGACCCTATTCCCTCAATCTGTGGGAGGAAGGCCATAATCACTGTCTCCCACAAGGTACTAGGAAAAGGGAACAGCAAAAATTAATAAATAACATCAATTCCCTACTTCTGGGGCAGAGTCATGAATACATGCTGGGCTCAGACCTAAATGAGGTGGGAAGGGTTGAAAGCACCAAGACCACACCTCTGAAACCCTGTATCTTAGAACCGACCTCAGATCTGATTAATCAGCATAACCCTATCTTCCTGTTGCCAACACACATACTTCACATCTAATCCCTTGCCAGGCTGTAAAGCACTGAGCCATTAGTAACTAGTAAGATAACTAGAAAGATAATCTATGAAATTTAGCTCAAAGGGAAAATCTGAAGTTGAGGATGGATCAGAAATAGAACATATACTCACTCACACAAAATCCAAGAACACAAACAAAACTTCAACATACCAGCCTCTTCCAAAAAAAGGAAAAACGTTAAATACTATAAGAAAAGTCTTCAGGCAAAAGGAATATAATGCCATCCAGAAACTTGAATCTATAGAAAGAAATGAAGAGAAAGGGTAATGAAACAAGGCAAAATTGTTTTTATCTGAGTATTCTACTGATGTGTGACAGATTACCACAGATTTAGTGGTGTCAGATATTGTCCATTTATTATCTCAGATCAGAAGTCTTGAGTGTAGCATGACTGAGTTCTTTGTTTAGGATCTTACAAGGACTGAGGTCTCATTGGAGTCTTGGAATCTTCCTCCTGACCCATCAATTATTGCCAGAACTCAGTTCCCTGAAGACAAAGCCCTTAATTCTCTGTTCTCTTGGTGGTTGTCAGCAGGCAACTGCTCTCAGCTATTAAAGGTTAATCTCAGATCCTCATTGAGAAGTCTGCCCCTAGGTACTTGTTGCTTCTTCTAGGTTGGTAGGAGGCTTTTTCAGAAACTTTACTTGCTTTTAATGCTCTAGCCAGATTATATTAGGTACACCTAAGATGATCTCCCTTTTGATTAACTCACAATCAAATAATTAGGGAACCTAATTACAACTTCAAAATCTTTTCTGTGTATACACCAGGGGACTGTATTATTGGGGTCATTTTAGAATCATACCTACCATATTTTTTATTCTATATTTAATTGCTCTAAAAGGTAACTGATTTTTTTTAAGATTTTATTTATTTATTTGATAGACAGAGATCACAAGTAGGCAGAGAAGTAGGCAGAGAGAGAGGAGGAAGCAGGCTCCCCACTGAGCAGAGAGCCCGATGTGAGGCTTAATCCCAGGACCCTGAGATCATGACCTGAGCTGAAGGCAGAGGCTTTAACCCACTGAGCCACCCAGGCACCCCAAGGTAACTGATTTCTAAAGCAAAAATGGTAATGGTGTATTGTGTGTTCATAGCATATAGAAAATAAAATGAATGACAATAGTAGCTCAATGGATAGAAGAGAGGAACTGGGTAATTTATGTTTCTTATATTATATATGGAATACCATATTATTATCTGAATGTAAATATAAACATTGCAAACACTAGGGTACAACTATGAAAGCAAAAACAAAACTATAAATAAAACAATAGAAGAAACAAGATATAGAAGCATTAAAAAATACTCAACTAACCAAAGAGGAAGCAGAAAAAGGTAACCAAAACATATCAAAAAATAGAAAACATCTAGGAAGTTGGTAGATTTTCATCCAACAATATTAATAATTATATAAATAAATTTTAAACACCATTAAAATACTGAAATTGTAAAGCTGGATTAAATTGCAAGACATAATCATGTGCTGTCTATAAGAAACCTAATTTACATTGGAAGATAAATGAATAGTTGAAGAAAGGTAGCTAACATACCATGAAAATCGAACCAAAGTAAATCTGGATTAAAAATGTAAGGCAGCATAGATTTCATTATGAGAATTACCACCAGGGATTAAAAAGAGACATTACACAACAAGCAAAGGATTTTCTTCTTCTTTAGTGTGTATGCATCTAAAAATATTCCCTTAAAATATAGGATAATAGAGATGGATATTGGAGTGATTCATTTGTAAACCAATGGGTGTCAAAGGATTGCCAACAAATACCAGAAACTAGAAGAGGAGAGGAAAACTGCATCCTTTTAAGTCACAGTTGGAGGATGACTGTGCGAAAACATTGGTTTTAGATTTCCAACTTCTAGAACTATAAGATAGTTTCTATTGTTTTAAGCCATTTTTTTGGTAAATACTTTTTTTTTTTTTTTAATGGCAGCTCTATGAACTAATACATAAGATATCAAAGCAGTACTTATACTGGATTTTAATTTCAGGCCTAACACAATAAGCACAATATAACAGGAAAAACAAGTAAATGGAATAAATATTAAAAAAAAGCTATAAATTTGTCTGTATTTACAGATGATATATTTTCTATTTGGAAATATCAAAATGTTCCTTGGAACTGGTAAGTGAGTTTAGCAAGTTTAGAGGATTAAAAACAACAACAATAATCCCTACTAAAATTCCATTGTTGTTTTTCACAGAAATAGAGAAAAAAATCTAAAATTCATATGAAACAACAACAAAAAAACTGTGAATAGCTAAAACAATGTGAAGCAGGAAGAGCAAGGATGCAGG
This sequence comes from Lontra canadensis, assembly GCF_010015895.1. Lineage (NCBI taxonomy): Eukaryota > Metazoa > Chordata > Mammalia > Carnivora > Mustelidae > Lontra > Lontra canadensis. The sequence goes on along the minus strand of NW_022630995.1, from coordinate 45,350,375 downwards.
CATCATACTTCTTGATTTCAAACTATATTACAAAGCTATAGTAATTAAAACAGTATGGTACTGCCAAAAAAAAACCACACAAAACAAAACAAAACAAAAAAAAACAGACACATAGACTAGCAGAACAGAATATAGAACCCAGAAATAAACCACATAGACATTTACAGTCAACTATTTTTCAACAAAGAAAATTAGAATATACATAGGAAAATGATTATCTCTTCAATAAATGGTATTGAGAAAACTGGATATCCACATGCAGGGGAATGAACCTGGACACCCAAAAATCAACTCAGAATGTGTGAAAGGCTTAAATGTAAGAACCTGAAACCCTAAAAATCCTAGAAGAAAACTTAAGGGAAAAGCTTCTTGGCACTGGTGTTGGCAGTGAATTTTTGGATTTTACACCAAAAGCAAAAATAAACAAGCATCAAACTAAAATGTTTCTTCACAGTAAACAAGTAAATGAAAAGCCAAACTACAGAAACGAGAAAATATTTTCAAACCATATATGTAATATGGGATTAATTTTCAAAATATATAACTCCTAAAATTTAAAAGCAAAAAAAAAAAAAAAAGTCAAATAACCTAATTTTAAAAATGGGCAAAGAATCTTAATAGACATTTTTCCAAAGAAGACATACAAATACATAAAGTATATAAAAAGATGCTCAACATCTGTAATCATTAAGAAACTACAAAACACAATAAAATTTTACTACATACATTTTAGGTTAGCTATTATAAAAAATCAAAAGACCATAAGTATTGACAAGGATGTGTAGAAAAAGGAATCCTTATATACTATTGATAGGAGTATAAATTATACAGGATGTGGAGACTATTACTGAGGTTCTTCAAATATCATAAATAGAACTACCACATGATACAGCACTCCCAAGTTCTGGTTATATTTTCAAAGGAAATGAAATCACTATCTCTCTCTCTCTCTTTTTTTTTTTTTTTTAAGGTTTCATTTATTTATTTGACAGACAGAGATCACAAGTAGGCAGAGAGGCAGGCAGAGAGAGAGAGAGGAGGAAGCAGTCTCCCTGTAGAGCAGAGAGCCAGATGTGGGGCTCAATCCCAGGACCCTGGGATCATGACCTGAGCTGAAGGCAGAGGTTTTAACCCACTGAGCCACCCAGGCGCCCCATGAAATCACTATCTTGAAGAGATATCTGTACTTCTATGTTCACTGCCTTGTTCATAATAGTCAAGATATGGAAATAAGACTGTCCATCAATAGATGAATGGCTAAAGAAAATGTAGTATATATGCACAATGGAATGTTATTTAGCCTTTATAAAAGGAAATTCTGCCATTTGTGACAACATGGATGAACCTGGAAAGTATAAGCTAAGTGAAATAATCCAGAACTAAAGAGATAAATATTTCATGATGTCATTTTGATGTGAAATCTAAAAATGTCAAACTCATAATGAGAGAACAGTGGTTGCTAGGGACATGGAGGTGGAGGAAATGAAATATTAGTGTAAAGGTACAAGCTTATAGTTATAAAATGAATAATGTACAGCAGGTGACTATAATTAATAACGTATACTTGAAATTTGCTAAGAAAATAGGTATCAAGTATTCTCACCACACACATACATACACAGAGGTAAGTAGATGAGGTGATGGGCCTGCTCATTAGCTTAATTGTAACAGTTTCACAATGTATACATATATCAAAATGTTGCATACCTCAAATATATATGATTTCTATTTGTAAACAGTATTTCAATAAATCTGAAAAAATTAAAAAATCTTATTTCTGTATAATAATAATGAAAAATGGAAATAAAAATATATTTTCAATAAAACCAAAAAATGAAAATATTTAGTTATAAGTCCACTGAACTATTTTCAGGATTTTCATCTGTATATTGAAAATTACAAAACACTGCTAAGTCAATGAAGACCTAAATAAATGGAACAATAGAACATGTCCTTGGATTAAAAGACAATATAAATAAGAAGTCAGTCTCCCCTATTTGAGTTATAAATTCAATGTGAGTCCAGTAAAATTCCCAGAAATGCTTTTGTAGGTATTGATAAGATTATTATTATTTTTTTAAAGATTTTATTTATTCATTTGACAAAGAGAGAAAGGGAAATAACACAAACAGAGAGAGTGGTAGGCAGAGGGAGAAGCTGAACAGAAAGCAGGACTTGGGGCTCAATCCCAGCACCCTGGGATCATGACCTGAGCCAAAGGCTGTTTAACCGACTGAGCCACCTAGGTGTTCCTGATAAGATGATTCTAAAATTTCCATGAAAAGGCATCAGAACTAGAATAGACCAAAACAAACAAACAAACAAACAAACAAATTGGAAAAATAAAGCTGAAAGATTAGCATTATCCAATTATCGAGATTTACTATGATGCTACAGTAACTAAGATGATTTAGTATTTTTGATAGTACCCATTCATATAAGGACTACTTATAAACAGGCAATTTCAAATATATCCAGAATTTGAAGAGGGCAATTGAATAGTTACTTGGGAGTAACACAGAACCTAGCTAACACCAGTGAATAATAAGTCTGTCCATACCAAATGCTTTGTAATGTAAGAATCAGTCTAACTACAGAGCAACTCTGTACTCTGTGAATGGAAATACTTCCTTTAAACAATCTAAAACATTACCTGAACAGGAGTCCTGAGATTTCCTAAATCACCTGTATGCCATTGGAAATTCTCTAAAATGACTGATATATTTGATCACCACAGACATTTGAGAGGAAGCATGGGATATTTCCTGTAGGCTTTCAAGTCATGCCAACATAATTCTTCCATCCTAGACTTCTGCCTAGCTTTATAAGACCCTATTTAATAGGAAAAAAAAGCTATCTTGGGCTTTCAGCTAATACCCTTAGCAATATTTATAATTGCAGGGGGTTTTTGTTGTTGTTTTTCTTTATAAGTTTTACTTATCCAAGGTTATTTTCTGAAAGTGGAGGTGAGAGGAGGAGCGTATTTTAGTTTCCTTTGCTATAAAGAAGCTTGATAGTCCCATTTCCTTCCTTCCTTCCTTCTTCTTCTTCTTTTTTTTTTTCTCCCCACCATGCTAAATCATATTTTATCTTGTAGTATCTGGAATATTTTCCCTCTATTTTCAATATAAGCTAACATTCCACACAAATATAACTTCCTTCGCTAAAACAATTTGGCTTCCTCAATGGGCAATTCTATCTTTAAATGGAATACATTCTTTTCTTCTTTGTGTTATATTTATGTACAAATCATGATTCCCTCTTGAATTATGAATCTCTTATTCATAACTGTCCATGTTCTTCCTCACATAGCACCATATGTGGTGATTTGAATATTGGAATAGTTCAGAAGATTCTTATTGAAAATAATGAGATGTACTAGATGTATGTTTTTCTTAATACATATTCTTCAATAAAGAGGGTGTCATTTTTTTATTCTGATAATAATTGCTAGAATCTTCCACTCCCTATTCATACCCTTTGCTGTGTAACCTTGCAGCTCTTCCCATTTGGAAGCTGTTACTATATTTTCATACTCCTTGAACTGATCTTGTGGTTTGCTTTAAAAAACAAAATGCAGTGGAAATGACAATGTTTCAGTGTCTAGGCCATAAGTGGACTTGTCATTCCCACTGTCCTTCTCTCAAAATGCTTCTGTGGTCTTGTGAACAAACCCTAGGTAGCCTGATGGAGGAAAAGATACCACAAACATCAGAGAAAAGCCAAACCCTTTGAGGCAATTCTAGACTAGTCCACCTTCACCAACTCCCTGGCTGGCTGTAGTTGCATGAAGGAGCCAGCCCACATCAGCCAAGCCCTGGTTAAATAACCAGGTCTTCCCAACTGGCTAATTGACATGGAAGGTACACCACTGAGGTTTTGTGGTGGTTGGTTGTTACATAGCATTATTTTGGCAGCAGATAATAAATGCAGATGCAGAAGCTGTTACTAATTTTAAATTAAATACTAGATTTCATATTATGTACACTAATTAGTGGCTTTAATTAACAGCTGACTTCCTTCCCAAGCTCTCTTCTTGTAATTTTCCACTCATGAGTCACTACTGACACACTAGAACTATAATTATGTCTTAGTCAAAACATAAAGCAAGCATTTAAAAAAAATAAATTTTGGCACCAAAGTTTGCATACATTACATTCAATTCTCAGAATACCCTTGCCCACCCCACCCCCACTCTGTTTTACTCTATTTTCTCCAGGGTCTTTAGTTAAATTGTACATCCCGTGTGCTTCTAGCACGTCATGGACTAAAAGATGACGATGACACAAATGTAAACTTTTTTACACAAAGGTCGTACCAAAAGTCATCATAATTGATTAGGTGGCATCTGCTGGCTCAGTGGTACAAGATTGCTTTCATTCATACCCTGAAGGTTTATGTCACCAGCTTTCCCAGCAAGGCACTTCATGGGCTGACCTCCTGTCTGAAAATTCATTTGGAATTCTTCACCTGACTACAGACTGTCAAATGCAGTCAGATAACCCTAACCTAGTTTTTAAAAATAAAAAAAAATATCTGACAAAGATGAGGACACAGGGAAATAGTTCCGAAGAAACATTCAGAAAGTATTGCTCATTTGTGACACTTAGAAGAAACTACATTCAGTTGGAGAGCAAAGCTATTAGGTGTAGATGTACAATATTGAAAGTGATTTAGTAAGGTAAATGACAGCTTGCCTTCTGTCCTTTCCCTGTGTGACTGTCAAGATTCAGATAGTGTTATCTCACCTTGTTTTGTCAAGTATCCAGATGATTTAGTGAGATTAGGTTATTAATGACCCCAGCCCTAGAATAATGAAAGAATATTACTCACTATTCCATCAGTACAGCACTGTTACGTGTATTAAATATGTGAACAGCCCAGGATATCAGAGGTTACGAAGACCTAGCCATTGATATAATTTTTAAAATAGCTGGGATTGGACTAATATTTTACAATCCTCAGGGTTATTTTTTTTTTCCAGTGCTATTCTCTGGTTCACAGAAAAATCAAATGAGATAAATGGTCAGAGAGATATGTGAGGGACATAGGAGATGTGGTTAAATTTGTGTGAGTGTGTTTTCTTTAATAAATAAATAAATTGGTGTTTGAATGGCTTCACTTGGCATTCCTGAGTTCCCTGAGCATTAGGATCTGGTCAGTATGAACTGCTTGGCCCACCTAGAGACAGGGGTAAAATAGAACTAGTCCATCAAAACCTGATCTATTTTCTAGGCATTTAAGTTTTAGTAAGAGTCTAGTCTGCACCAGATAATATATTGGGTACTTTCATAGCCTATCTTAACTATGACTCTGTGAATTTAGTGTCATAATCAGCCAATGAGATGGGTAAACAGATGGAAGGTAAACCTTTTAAAAACAAATAACTGATAAACAGTTTAACAAACTTACCTTGCCTATTTAACTCACTAAGATGTTGAGAACACAAAATATTAAGTAATTTGACCAGAGTTAAATCAGTTTTCCCTTGTTTCAAAAGTTTTACCCTTGAAGGAAGTAAGCTCATTGACTGTAGCTCTATGACTGAAAATATCCATTAGAGGACACTGAATGCCATCAGACATACCTAAATGCCACCCCTCCTTGTTCTGATATAATATCTGACAATAAACGTCCTCTACTTTATCCTTATTTCCCTACCTGAATTCATGTATATAGGGTTGTTTTTCTAAATTTCCCATATATTGCTGTCTCAACATACTTCTTGTCAGCAGCCTGCTCTCCACACTCTGCTAATACTTTCTCTTACTTTCATGCTACCTAGACATATTAGTATATGATGTAACTTTTTGTGTTGTATCTGGATCCATATTTTTATTCAATTCAGTTATGATTGAATTCCTATTCAGTGAGTTTTTGGCATATAACACATATAACAAAAACTCTACAAATAGTATTTTACTACTGCTAAACACATTATGTACATTATTTAATTTTGTTCCAGAAGAATGAAATTATTTCTAAATTACAAATAAGAAAACGTAATATCAGAAAGATTGAGTTACTCAAGATCACAGGCTGATGGGCAAGAGTTAATATTAAAAATCAAATTTAGGGGTCCCTGGGTGGCTCAGTGGGTTGGGCCTCTGCCTTTGGCTCAAGTCATTATCTCAGGTTCCTGGAATCGAACCCTCATCCGGCTCTCTGCTCAGCAGGGAGCCTGCTTCCTTCCCCTCTCTCTACCTGCTTCTCTGCCTACTTGTGATCTCTGTCAAATAAGTAAATAAAATCTTTAAAAAATTCAAATTTATTTAATTTTAAAACTCTCTTTCTGGCTATCTCATTGTGCTCCCTCAAATGCAGGGAGAGTGATCTCTCTATCTATCCTCTCTGGCAGGGAATAGCAATTCCCATTTAGTCAATATCAAAAATTAATGAAAAAAAATATAAGTAAGTATTTTTTATTCTGCTGACAAAAAAGTTTTGCTATGCTTAATATTTAATTTTCTCAATTCCTTAATATTTAAGAAAGCAGCATTCCTTAGTATTTAAGAAAGAAAAAAAATGAATGAATGAATAGCTATCTATGCAAACCCAGGAATGTCTCCTTTGGTAATTTGTTCCAAGAAATTGTTCCTAATTAAAAAAGAGTATACTGAAAATAAAAAGGGTTCATCCTAGCAATATTTAATTTTAAAATTTGGAAATATCCTCTATAATAAAATAGTTTCTAGGTATTAAAATTCCCTTAGAAAATGGAGGACATAACATGAAAAATGGGAGAATTTGGGTACCCTACCACCAAGAAAACATATTTTTAAAGATTCGGTAATGAGTTAAAATCTAAGGCCTTCCAAGTCTGCCATCAGCTTCCAATAGAAATGATTTGTCATCTCACAAACTGAGGGTTGCTGGAGGGGAGGAGGGGAGGAAGGATGGGGTATCTGGGGGATGGACATTGGGGAGGACATGTGCTATGGTGAGTTCTGTGAATTGTGTAAGACTGACGATTCACAGACTGGTACCCCTGAAACAAATAATACATTATATGTTAATTAAAAAAAAGTTCATAGAATAGTTTTGTCATATGCTGCAGTGTCATTTTATGCACCAACTCTTAGGTTCACTAATCACCACAGACCCAACTCTAAGTCTTCCTTACTTTAGATTATGCACATTAACAATCAATTCTCTGCTTTAGACACTAAAAGTTAAGCTGTGCTTCTCACTTTGGAAATGTCACCTATTTGGCAGCATGCAATATATTATCTCATGGGTGTCTCCCAGTGACCCTGTAAGGTATCTTCCAATATCCTCCTGAGCATACAGGAAATCTACATTTTCTAAGCTTCCTATGCAGCTAGGTGGAAACAAATGTCGCTGAGTTTTGGCCAAGGGAAAGTAACAAGAACATGATGTATGTTACTTTTTAACCTGGCTGTAACGCATTGGATCTTTTAAGCTTTCTCACCTACAACCTGGAAGGTAAAAGCAAAGGAACCCCAGAGAACAGACTCACAAGAAGGGAGGAGAAAGGATCCCTGAATGCATCACTAAAAGGAGATCCATCTAGAAGAGCTGTCCAACAAAAAACTGAACAGATTTTGTGTGAAATGAAATAAAGTATTGAAATTTCCAGGCTTACTTCTACCATATTAGAGTTTATCCTTCCATATCTAATGCATTATCATTATCCATGTGCTTCATTCGAGGGCACTAAGATGTAGAAATAAGAACTTGTGCAAGTGAACATAGAAATGGAAAAGCTAGAATAAGAACAAAATCAATTTAATTTAGAACTTATATCTATTCCATTACAACAATCAGTACTTTCACTTTAAATACAAATATGTACATGTTATTATTTATACTAAAACTTATATTTATATTTAATCAAAACCTATTTTAATTATTTTTAATTTAATTAAGTTAATTAACTTAATTTAATTTTAATTAATTTTAATTAAAACTTTATATTAAAATAATATGTATAATTTATATTGTATGTATAATAAAAATTAAAAATCTCAATAGTGGAATTTTGTTGTAACTAAAATTGATAATTGTGGGAAACCATGAAAATCAGGTTTTAAAGAATATCTTATGAAATGATGTCCATAGAAATGAAAAGCAAAATTATGTATATTTTATATGTATGTGTGTTTTGAGTTCACATCTGAATATATATGACATAGAAAATAGTTTAAAATCAAATCTATTAAAGCATTTACAGGTTTTCTTCCTAAAGTAATAGTAAGGGACACTTTTATTTTTTTCTTTAATTTTTTTCTTTATTGTGCATTTTAAAATCTGCCTAAATAATTATATAATAACAGTTAAAAATATGTATTAGATGGAAGACATCAACAATTTATACCCCCTTTGACTTCAAGTCTACACCTGAACTGTGGTTACATTCATAACCCTGCATGTTAAGCACCTGAGTGTGAGAATGGCAGACACTTTGGCTGTCCACAGCAGCCGTATTTGCAGCTGGTGATGTTTTTCTATAAAGAATTCATTACATTTCTTCTGTACAGAGACACGTTTCTAAATAGTTCATGATGTGTGTCATGAATATCTTTTATTGTTGTCTCCTCATTAAACCAATGGATTCCTATTAGTTTAATGTAGTCCATATTTGCAATTTTTTGCCAGATGATTGTGATTCTATCAGCGTATATATTATTTGGATATTTTTAATTTTCAATCATGTCTAAAATGTTATACAAGCCTTCTGCAAACTGCTGGGATGATTTAATTCCCATGTAAAACATTGTAGGCAACTTTAGTGCTGACAAACTATCCCAGCCAAAAGCTCAATAGCAAATCAGTCAAAACTAATCCAGGGTTCATTAATCACTTAATATGCAGAACGATCATTCCCATTCCTGCATTCTACAGAAGATGGTTAAAACAACATTTCTGCTTTTCTCAGTGCCTGATCCTTGAGACTAAGGAAGAATACTGTATTTCTCCAGTTTGCAGGCAAAAGATGAAACAATAGGAATGATATTTAGGAAGAATTTTTCTAGTTTAATTTACTCATGTTAGTATTTTAATGCTACAAAGAAGTTTCTCTTAATAACATAAAGCTTTGTTTTTATTTATTTATTTGCTGGCTTATTTATTTATTTATTTATGCACGTGTGTGCAAGATGGGGGCGGGGCTAAGGGAGAGGGAGAGAGAGTGGCCAAGCAGGCTCTGTACTGAGCAGGATTCTGAGATCATGAGCTGAGCCAAAACCAGGAGTCAGATGCTTAACTGACTGTGTCATCTGGTGGCCCCAAAGTTTTGCTTTTAAAAACAGAGTCAGCAGTAAATGTCAAACATTTAAGTTTAACCTCAAAAGTTCTCTTTGGAGGTAGGGGAGTTTTTATGAATTTAATTCAACCAATAGCAATGCCGAGAGATTTTAAAGACCACTCCTTAATCAATTGAGTGAAATGCTGAATATGTAGTTGAAAAATTAGAGGTCTGAATGGAAAGCACAGGACCACACTTCTTCTATTCCTGTTAGTGTACTCTACCTGTTAATTTATTCGGTCCTTGTGTCCGGCACTTGGTGCCTTAAGCAGAAATCATTTCTTCAAGTGATACATTTGTTGTCATACTAATGTCAAAAATTTTTGAGGTTACTATTCAAACATATTATGGTCATCTCAATGAAAGTTTTCAGAAATATCAAGTTTTGACTTTAGTGATTGAATCAGAAATAGGTAGTGTAGGGAAACTTTTCCTCTATCTTCTCAGAGTTTTAGGCTGGGCTTGAGGGTTAAATTGACATATGACATGGGGTGCCTTGGTGGCTCAGTCAGTTAAGCATCTGACTCTTGTTTTCGGCTCAGCTCATGACCTCAGGGTGGTGAAATCGAGCCCCACATCGGGCTCTGTGCTCAGCATGGAGTCTTCTTATGTTTCTCTCTCTCCCTCTTCCTCTGACCCTCTTCCCACTATTTCTTTCTCTCTCTCTCCACCTCTCAAATGAATAGATAAATAAATAGATAAGTAGACATATGACATATTAACAAGAGAAAAGCATACAAATTTAATACATGCTTTACATGACATGTGGCCTTCATAAAGAAATAACGATCAGAAAAGTAGCAACATTTAAATGTTTTTGTATAATTTTGAAAAAGAGAGACAATTGTGGAAAAATAAAGTATATTAGGGGGCTAAAAGATAAGAGTTATTTTTAACTAAGTCTGTTTGTATAGAATTCTTTTGGCCTTAACTCTATCTCTGGTATTAGAGATGTGTCTTTCCTCCTAGTATAGGGAGGACATCTTTCACATGGGAGTTTTATCTTCTGCTTTCAGGAAGTAAAGGGGAGGTCAGAATGTCCTTCTTGCACCTGCTGTTTTTAAGTGTCGCAAGCTCAAAATAATCCATATGCCAACGTGGGATATTTTGGGGTGGCATGTTCTGCTATCCTTCAGTAGTGACCCTGTTGCTTTGATTCTTTGAGGTTCTTTTTTTTTTTCTCCTTTTCTCCCTTCATATCTTTTCAAGGTTGCCTTTATTCATAAACTTCTGTGCCTTCAGTCAATTCCTTCTTGACTTTTTCACAGGCAGATTTCTTTCCTGTCCATACACTATATTCATGTAGATGAAGATAGATTTTGGTTCCTATAATGAGAAGCCAAACTTGTTTTGACTGGTGGAAAACTAACCTTAAAATGATGATTAACCATGGAACACAGGTGTCTAGGGGTTACAGGCCTTAGAATATGAAAAAAAAAAAAAATGCTTGTAAGTTGACCACAGCATGTTATAGCAAAGTGAGATCTAGAGCTTTTTTAACTTCTTTGATCCACAGGTGTTTTTTGTTTTTTTTTTTAATAAACTGGGAATAATAAATGCCCATGTTATGACACAGAAATGTTTTATTTCTTACTAACATAAATAAAATAATGCATATGAAGTTCTTTGCCACACATAGCTATTGCAGTACACATAAGCTGATTTTTCATTGTTTTCTTCTTGTTCTTCTCTGAGCATGTGACTCTAAACACTATGGCAAAAATGCCTTTGCCCGTTTTTCCTCTGAATACTGCATTCTTTTGACTAGAACAGTAAAACTGTTACAAAATGGATAGACTATTCATACATTTCTTTTGTCCTTTTAAATAAATATATTAAAAATAAATGAATAGTAAATAATATACAGTTTTGAGAACTGAGATCTTATAGAGCTATCTTAAATGTGCTCAGTGAATTTGGTGACATGACAATTAATAGATATTTAGGGTTGATGTATTTCACGTTGACTGAATTCTGCTGGACCCTAATCCTACTAAATTCCATGCTTGAGACCTAATATGCAGCCCAGAATATATTGTTTCAGACAAAGCAGGAGGAGGATTAAATTCAATTTAAAACTTTACAACATGACATGTTAGATGAATAAAAGAGCTCACCAGTTTTCCCTCTGTATTAATTAATCTCTTCTAGATTTCAAGAAAGGGACATACCAAGGTTATCTTGCATTAACAATGAACAAAATATGTCCCAATGAACACTAATTCTTAGGGATAAGTACTTCCCCAAATAGAGTCCTGTTAAAAAGTAAGGGTGGGACTTCTGGTTTAAAAAAAAAAAAAAAAAGTGGAACATAGTTTGTTTAAACTCTAGGATTATTCAACATCTTTAATTTATTAAGCTGAATTGTTAATTGAGTTATGAGTTTATTATTCCCTTTTGCAAATTTCTACTTTGTATCTTCTAGTAATAGTGTCTGTGGGAAGCACTTAGCAATATCTGGGTACATTCAATCCTTGAAAATGTGTATTGAAGTCTTTCTACATGGAAAAGGCTGTTTGCAGTGCTATGATTTTGGTAATGAGCAAGAAAGGAGAGTTCTGCTAACAAAACTATGAACTAGTGAGGAATCAAGGCAATTAACATGTATTACAGCACACGAACAAATCATTGAATAGTGCTGAATGCTGGGAAGTATATTCAGTGGTAATATGGAATCTAAAGTGTGTGAACATGAAGGGAGTCAGGCAGCTTTGCTTTGATTGATTAGAGAATATAATATTTGGGGCTGAACCTAAGTGAGGAAAATAAGTCTATCATAATGTTATGGTCTATTTGCAAAGTATTCTAGGCAGAAAAATACAGCAGATTCAAGGGTCTTACGCTCTAGAAGTTTATTATAAGGTTATACACAACAGCTAGAGAGCTTGGGGATTTTTCTCACCAAAAATATAACCACTTTGAGGCTTTAGTAAAAAATTTATCTTTGAAACCTCTTCTTCACTGATAGCCCTGATAAAATTATATATCTTAAGAGCAATTTTTATACTCTTTGGTCTTAGTTGCCTGTACATGTAATGAACACCTGGTCAAAATGGACTTTGGAAGTGTGAAATGTACATTTTATTTCAGTTGGGAGACCCAGAAATTCTAGGTAGATGTTGGTAGGCCTGTGAATTCAAAAGCTCTGTGTAGATACACACAATACTATCTGCTTTCCAGATGGTAATCTGCACTTCGTCCAATTTTTTATGACACTTACTGAATACTTAAGTCCTGAAGTGGTGATACTCTTAAATAAGTATTTAAAACTTTTTAATTGTAATAACTAATTGAAACTATTTTAAGTAAAAGGATCTCAATATGCATACGTAATAGGAGTTGATGGAGACATAGAAAACTAAAACCTGAACTTCAACAGCAGTGAAAAACAGAAATTCAACAACAAATGATGTCTCAGTCTTTCACAAATCTACATAGAATTTTTTTTTTTTTTTTGCAAAACTGATGTTTTGAAAGGAGACATGTATTGTTCTGGTGATCTTGATCAAATCTCCCAACACTTAGAACTAAGGATCTGTTATTCCCAGTTGATCTTTTCCATATTCTCTTTATTCACATGATTTAAAAAAATATATTATAGAAAAAAAATAACACTTAACATGAAATCTACTTTTCAACACATTTTTAAGTGTACAATATATTACCATTGGCTATTGTTTCAACCACCATTCTATTCTGTGAGTCAAATTCATAGAATCAAAGAGTGAAATGGTGCTTGCACATGAATTTTATACTCCTTTACAAAAGGTAGATTTTGGGTGATACTGAAGCCAAACTACACAGAGAAGACTTCTCTTACTACTATCTTATCCTTATTTGCCTCTGGCTCATGCAACCTTTCATGTGGCAAGAGTTTTGTTAGCCTGTCAAGGTCACATGGAAGAAGGCAAAGAATTTTAGGAAGGGGCTTGAGACTTCCTTTCCAGAAAAGAATGTGAAGTTTGATAGGCCCTTCATATCATGGACACATCATTATTGCACACCTCTGTGTCAGAGTTGGGGAATGTAATGTATATCCAGATAGTAAAAACCAAAACTAATTTTTATTAATCATACAACTTCTACTAAATAGTGCTTTTCCAATTTGGAGTATCTAATTAACTAACTCAGTTCTTTACTTTGTCTAGCATATATAAACATTAATCCAAACCCTTATCTCTAAACTTTGAATAAGAACTGAATTCACTCTCTCTCAGAGTATTTCAAAAAATAATTAGATGCCCAGATATAAAAATATATATTCCTTTTTTCTATTTGGATAAGTTCTTACATATCCAAACAGAGAGGCATATCTCATTTTGCTGAATAGATATGTTTCTGAACAGTTGCCTATAAATCAAATTCTTATGTATTAAAATTGATTATCTTATTGGCTTTTATTATAGACTTAGATATACCCAAAGATATACTCCTCTAGGGAATTAAAAATAAACTGGCTCTAACATGTAATAGAATGACATTTAGAACTGCTTCAAAATTGTTAAGACTCAGACATTTAAAGAAACAGTATTACTTTTTAATTTTAATATTATTTAAAATAATAAGCTAAATATGACTTTAACTTAGAGCATGGTTTGTGGTATTTGATATCTTTAAAGTTGTAAGGTAAAAATGAGATAAGCTGCCTTGAAAAAATGTGAAAAAAAATTCCTTCCATCTTTTGTCAGCCTTCTCTTCTTTGTTCTATAATCAAAAAAGAAAGTGGAACTGATTTGGTTCCAAAGACTCCATACAAACTAGTGAAGATTCGGAAAAAGTCCATTCACAATGCAGAGATGAGCGGAAAATAGCAGCATATTCGGGATAATGTATGATTAGTGCCAAATGGTGTATAACACCTTGTGTCTTGGCAACAGTGAAGAACCCACAATGCTAAGAGCCAGTCACTTGCAAGTAGTTCCTAAATCTGGGGAAATCAAAGGGCTTCACTGGGTCTCAGTTATTTTGTCAACGAAGACAGAGTTTTTGGGTATGGGAAGGCAAAAGGGTAGAGGAAGAAGAAGAGGTAATATTTATTGATAATCTATGTGAAGAGCAGTGCTAGAAACTTAGATATACTACTTCTTACTCACTACAGACCTGTTAGGGAAGTATAAGCTTTCCATTTATTGTTAAGAAGACCACAGCTATCTAGACAAAACCAAATAGCCAGGATATAAATTCAGTGCTTTTAGACAGCAAATTCTATATTCTTCCCATAATAGAGACTTTGATCCAATACTTCTTATGTATAAGGTGCATTCTTAGCATTAACAGTCATTAGTTCCATGTCTTTACATCACAAGGAAATGGAGACCTGGTAAGGTAACTAAACATGTCTATGCCACAGAGCTTGATAGTTGGAAAATATCTCTCTAATGTGCTATCCTGTGTATGCACAGGATTTTCCTTCAACTATTTCACATTGCAAAACTCATTGATTCTGTGATTGAAATTAAGTGTAGGGATAACATTTAATAAAATTCATAGGAAAAAAGACAAAATAGTAGATGCTTATAGACGTTTGATAATGAATTTACTAGAATATTCTGTAAATTTGAATGTCTAAGTATTAAGGTTTATACTATCAAACATATACTGCTATTATGAATTTGGTTCATGTGAAGTGATAACTGTTTGGTTTTACGTTCTCAATAACTTGTTGCTTTCTTGGTTGTAAATTGCTCTTTCAAAAAGCATTGTACATTTTTTTTCTTTAAGAATCTTTTATTAATTTTATTTCTATTTTTGAAATATCATGAGGTTAATCTGTTTAATATGTCTTACTCCTAGCAGAAGTGGTTAGGCCACATACGAAAGGCAGCTTCAAGACACAAGATTTAAATTCTTCAATGCAATAGGTTAAAAATAACCTACCCATCCTACCAGAAGAAAACAGAAAAAGGTTACAAATATTGTTTCTCTATTGGGAAAGAGAGATTAGGTACAGTGAGTGAAAGATTGGCTTGGGGACACCTGGGTGGCTCAGTGGGTTAAGCCTCTGCCTTTGCCTAAGGTCATGATTCCAGGGTCCTGGGATTGAGTCCCACATCGGGCTCTCTGCTCAGCGGGGAGCCTGCTTCCTCCTCTCTCTCTGCCTGCTTCTCTGCCTACTTGTGATCTCTGTCTGTCAAATAAATAAATAAAATCTTAAAAAAAAAAGATTGGCTTGGCTTCTGATTGATTGATTGATTTTTATGATTGATAGACTATCTTAGTATACACATCTTATTTCTATCATGGAAAAATGGAGTCATTGAGGAAATAGCTCACATAGCAAAAGGTCCATAGGAAGGCCAAAACAATGGAAAACAAAACAACCAAACCAACCAAAACCCCTCAATATTCCTACCAAGTAACCTGGTCCTTTGTCCACTGAAACTTGGTACTTCATAAGTTTTTTCTTAATTTACCTTCTATTTCTGTCTTCCTTTTGGGGGGAGAAACATACACTGGAGTCATTATACATTTTATAAATCTTCAGAACTAGGTTACTTGATTGTCATTTTAGACTTACCCTCTTGTTCTCACAATATGCTTAATAGAAAATGGGAAATATAAGACTTAAATTTTATATTATTTCCAGAATAAATATTTTTTTCTTTCAGTAGTAATAGTGTAGAATTTTACAATTTCAAAATAGCACAATTAGTGATAAATGATAAAGCCAAGAATTAACTGTTGTCACTTTGGTTAAAATGTCATAGAGCACATATCATCCTGTATTTTGAGACAGCATGAGGTGGTAGGAAATTAAAAGTCCATCCAAACCAAAATAGCTAATATTCTGAGTAATTAGGAAAGTAATAAAAAATGCATCTCTGAACTGGCATGAAATTCAGAATCAAAGAAAAGGTGAAACTAGACATTTTATGAGCTAGCTAGTGCCAAAGATGACTTTACCACTGCAGATGTCTACCAAATCTCGAGTCAGAGAATGCATGCACTGAATTAAGGATTGTAGGTAAGAGACAATGTCTTAGATATAACCAAAGTGGAACTTTTCATAGAAAATTCAGAAGCTCCAGCTGCAACGTAAGGGGTGATGTAGAATCCTGCTGAGAAAAATGCAACATTAAGAGACTTTCCTATCTCAAAGTAACACTCGAGAAGGAGAAACTGTTATATATTTCCGCTGAGAATTCATAACTATGGATGTCCCATGACTTTACAATGAAATTCAAACTTCCATTTTCACAAAAACTTTAAAACAGTATTTTAATTTAAAACAATACCAAGGTAACTGACAGAAACTAAAATTTCTCTCAAAAAATTCATATCCAATAATATTTTGCTACTTTCTTATGTTTCTGATTTAATTAAATATTTGCTTTTGACCACTTTTTCTATATTCACTAATTAATTATTAATTTTTCTCTTATTTAAATTACTACCCTAGAGCTTTGTTATGTACTATGATAGCCACTAGCTACATAGGTCTGGTTACAGTTAAATTTTAAAAATTGAATAAAATTTAAAATTTACACACAAGCCACATTTCAAGTACTCTTTGTGGCTGGTCAATAGTACTGAACAGTGCAAATATATAACACTTCTGTCATCATAAATTTTATTTAATTTTTTAAAAAGATTTTATTCATTTGTGAGAGAGAGAGAGCACAAGCAGGGAGAAAGACAGATGGAGACAGAGAAGCAGACTCTTTACTAAGCCAGGAACGGGACATGGAGCTCAATCCCAGGACTGGAGATCATTACTTGAGCAGAAGGCAGACGCTTAACCATCTGATCCACCCAGGTGCCATAGAAAATGTTATATTATGGAGAGCCACAGCAGAGATTTGGTAAGTGTCATTATCATATTCAGGTCTAAGGCAAGTTATTTCTCTTTGTCCTCCTCCAATAATGACAGAAAATTAGATATATTTAATCCCATTCATGTTTTCTATAACTTTCATGATTGTTTTCATAATAAAATATTTTTAAATTCTACATACACTTTAACCTAGAAAATAATAATAGTACTTTTTTTTTATACCAGATAATAATTTCTATTTATTCTCTCTCTACTCCTCTTTCCTTCCTCTATTTCTTTGGTTATATCTAGATCATTTTCTTTCTGCTTTTGGTTTTCTTTAAGGATAGGTGTGTTGGTGATGAATAATCTGTTTTGATTTGCCATCATTATTGAATGAGCTAGTTGCTGATAAAAATTAAAAAAAAAACTTTACAAGGAAAACATTAAACAAAGAAAACTGGAGATGCTGCATTAATATAAGACAAAATAAATATTAAAACAATTATTATAAATATAAAATATAACCTAGCACTTACCTTTCTATTCCTAAGTATATAAAACATTTCCTTTAAGCATTATTCATAACAGTACAAATATGTAAAAATACTAATGTTTATTTACTTTTTAAATATACTATATATAATGTGGTAAAAACTTTGAGATATTTATTGTAGTGGAATACTATACAATATTGAAAATGAGTTAGCTATAGCTAATACACCAAATTTTGTGGATTAAAGCATATTTAAATGTAATTATTAGGAAAATAATAAAAATGCAGGAAAGCACAAACAGTGAGAATTAACAAATATAATGTTTTAGCAGGCAAAAGTAGTTATATATATTATAAAAAAGTGATGTAAATCAGGAGAGTAAGTTGTTTCACAGGAACCATTCAAGGTGCTGGAAAATTTCTATTTTCTTGAGTGACATTCTTATTGAGTTATTCATTTTATTACAAATCTGATTTTCTGCATACATGAGAGGTTTCTTTGTATATTCATTTTAAGATCTATTCCTAGTTAAAATATAAAACATCATTTCAAACATCTTCTGCTTTTTCCTTGTAAAGGAAATCATGAATATTATCTTTTCATCTAATCAAATGACATGAGAGTTTCCCTGAACAATATATCAGTGTAATATTTTCCACTATGGATTACTCCCCCATATAGCATTTTCTGCTCAATAGAAACTAAGGGTGGAGTTCTGTGCACTAATTGTGTCCTGTAATGATGCATTAGAAATCACGGCGATAATTCTGACTTCAGTAAAATCAAATCGGTGGATGACATTGTCTCTAGGAATTGAGGCTTCAATAAGTACTCAAGTGTGTTTTTCTAATACAGATTTTATTTCCTAATTGATAACTAGAAATCATCTCCTTTTCAAGTTTCTACAGAATTTTATTTAACCTCATAAAGCATACTTTGGAAAATTTATAGCTTTATTTTGGGAACAAACTCTCAAAATACTGCTTTGAAGTCTCCAGTCCCTGCAGTATGATTTAGTCTTATGTTGTTATGTATGATTATGTATGGTTTATTTAAAAATTAGACTAATAGCCCAATAGGAGAACTATGGGACATATGTATTATATGAACTTAAAATTATTTTAATTAGCAGTGGGAAAAAAATTAAGATTTAAAAGACAAGTTTTATATGCCAGATTTTCTGACTAAAATTTAAGCATCCTGAAATCCAGAGCAGCCCTGTACCTGTGTCTGATTCATTGTTGTATTTATGCCATATACTAAACATTTGTAGGTTCTATATATGTGTGTGTGTGTGTGTGTGTGTGTGTGTAAAATGTCATTAACTGAATGGATAATACATTCAACAACTTAAAATTTAAACATTAGAAAAAAAACACACATAGGTAAGTCTTATTATTCTCCATCTCCATATGCCCAATTTTTATCCATCCCCAATGGATCTTTTTTTCTTTTCTTCCTTTTCTTAAATTGACAATATTTCCATATTTACAGAATAGATCTATCTGATTTTTTTTCACATCTGTATTGTATTTCACTGCGTGGATAACACTTTATTTAACTAGTCCCTTACAGATGGGCATTTGGGCTGTTTCTAATTTTTTTTTATTATAATCACTACTTCAGTGAGGAGGACTGTGCACATAACATTTTGTATGTATGCAAGACCAATAAGATAGGATCCAAGAAATGGAATTGTTGGACCAAAATGAATTTTTTTAATCTTGATAGATATTAGATAATAAATAAATTACCTTCCTAGCATTTATAACATTTTTGCACTCTCTGAGGCAATGTAGAAGAGAACCTATTTTCTAATAGCCTTAGTCATGGAACATGAGGTTAATTTTAAATTTTGACTCATCTGAGTTCATAAAAAAAATCTCAAAGCACTAGGAATTTGTGTGCCTCTTATAAATGATTCTAAATACTTTCATAAGTTTAATTATTGTAACTCTTATATTTAGGAATCTTTTTTTTTTTAGATTTTATTTATTTGATAGAGATCACAAGTAGGCAGAAAGGCAGGCAGAGAGAGGAGGAAGCAGGCTCTCCGCCGAGCAGAGAGCCCGATGCGGGGCTCGATCCCAGGACTCTGGGATCATGACCTGAGCCGAAGGCAGAGGCTTTAACCCACTGAACCACCCAGGTGCCCCTAGGAATCTTTTTTTTTTTTATTTAATTTTATTTTTCCAGTATTCCAAGATTCATTGTTTATGCACCACACACAGTGCTTCATGTAATATGTGCCCTCCATCATACCCACCACCAGGCTCACCTAAACCCTCACCCCCTTCCCCTCCAAAACCCTCAGTTTGTTTCTCAGAGTCCACAGTCTCTTATGCTTCAACTCCCCCTCTGATTTCCCCCAATTCACTTTTCATTCCCTTCTCCTAATGTTCTCCATGTTATCCCTTATGCTCCACAAGTAAATGAAACCATATGATAATTGACTCTCTGTACTTGACTTATTTCACTCAGTATAATCTCTTCCAGTCCCATCCATGTTGATACAAAAGTTGGGTATTCTTCCTTTCTGATGGAGGTGTAATATTCCATTGTAGATATGGACCATATCTTCTTTATCCATTCATCTGTTGAGGGCATCTTGGCTCTTTCCACAGTTTAGCGATTGTGGTCATTGCTGCTATGAACATTGGGGTACACATCGCCCTTCTTTTCACTACATCTCTATCTTTGGGGTAAATACCCAGTAGTGCAATTGCAGGGTCATAGGATAGCTCTATTTTTAATTTCTTGAGTAATCTCCACACTGTTTTCCAAAGTGGCTACACCAACTTGCATTCCCACCAATAGTGTAAGAAGGTTCCCCTTTCTCCACATCCTTTCCAACACATGTTGTTTACTGTCTTCTTGATTTTGGCCATTCTAACTGGTGTAAAGTAGTATCTCAATATGGTTTTGATTTGAATCTCCCTGATGGCTAAGGATGGACATTTTTTCATGTGTCTGTTAGCCCTTTGTATGTCTTCTTTGGAGAAGAGTCTGTTCATGTCTTCTGCCCATTTTTTGATGTGATTACCTGTTCTTTGAGTGTTGAGTTTGAAGAGTTCTTTATAGATCTTGGATATCAGCCTTTTGTCTGTAGTGTCATTTGCAAATCTCTTCTCCCATTCCGTGGGTTGCCTCTTTGTTTTGTTGACTGTTTCCTTTGCTGTGCAGAAGCTTTTGATCTTGATGGAGTCCCAAAATTTCATTTTTGCTTTTGTTTCCTTTGCCTTTGGAGACATGTCTTGAAAGAAGTTGCTGTGGCCAATGTCAGAGGTTACAGCCTATGTTCTCCTCTAGGATTTTGATAGATTCCTGCCTCACTTTGAGGTCGTTTATCCATTTCAAGTTTATCTTTATGTCTGGTATAAGAGAATGGTCAAGTTTCATTCTTCTATACATATTCATTCTTCTTCCCAGCACCATTTATTGAAGAGACTTTGTTTTTTTCCACTAGATTTTTTTCCTGCTTTATTGAAGATTATTTGGCCATAGAGTTGCCAGTCCATACCTGGGCCCTCTACTCTGTTCCACTAGTCTATGTGTCTGTTTTTGTGCCAGTACCATGCTGTCTTGGTGATCACAGCTTTGTAGTAAAGCTTGAAATCAGGCAACATGATGCCCCCAGTTTTGTTTTTCTTTTTCAACATTTCCTTAGAAATTTGGGGTCTTTTCTGGTTCTGTACAAATTTTACGATTGTTTGTTCCAGCTCTTTGAAATATGCCTGTGGAATTTTGATTGGGATGGCATTGAAAGTATAGATTGCTCTGGGCAGTATAGACATTTTAACAATGTTTATTCTACCAGTCCATGAGCATGGAATGCTCTTCTATCTTTTTGTGTCTTCTTCAGTTTCTTTTGTGAGAGTTCTGTAGTTCCTTGAGTAAAGATCCTTTCCCTCTTTGGTTAAGTTTATTCCAAGGTATCTTATGGTTCTTGGTGCTATAATAAGTGGAACTGATTCTCCAATTTCCCTTTCTGTATTTTCATTGTTAGTGTATAAGAAGCAACTGATTTCTGTGCATTGATTTTGTATCCTGCCACATTACTGAATTGCTGTATGAGTTCTAGTAGTGTGGGGATGGAGTCTTTGGGTTTTCCATATAAAGTGTGATGTATATGTGAAGAGAGAGAGTTTGACTTCTTCTTCGCCAATTTGAATACTTTTCATTTCTTTTTGTTGTCTGATTGCTGTCGCTAGGACTTCTAGTACTATGTTGAAAAACAGTGGTGAGAGTGGGCATTGTCATGTTCCTGATCTCAAAGGGAAGGCGGTCAGCTTTTTCCCATTGAGAATGATATTCACTATGGGTTTTTCATAGATAAATTTTATGAAGTTGAGGAATGTTCCCTCTATCCTAATACTTTGAAGAGTTTTAATCAGGAATGGATGCTGTATTTTGTCAAATGCTTTTTCTGCATCAATTGAGAGAACCATGTGGTTCTTCTCTCTTCTCTTATTGATTTCTTCTATCACATTGGTTGATTTATGAATGTTGAACCACCCTTACATCCCAGGGATAAATACCACCTGGTATGGTGGATAATCTTTTTAATGTACTGTTGGATCCCATTAGCTAGGATCTTATTGAGAATCTTGGCATCCATATTCATCAAGGATATTGGTCTGAAATTCTCCCTTCTATGGGGTTTTTGCCTGGCTTAGGATTCAGGGCAATTCTGGCTTCATGAAAAGAGTCTGGAAGTTTTCCTTCTGTTTCTATTTTTTGAAAAAGTTTCAGGAGAATAAATATTATTTCTTCTTTGAATGTTTGGTAGAATTCCCCAGGGAATCTGTCAGGTCCTGGGCTCTTGTTTTTTTGTAAGGTTTTTGATCATTGCTTCACTCTTGTTACTAGACATTGGTATATTCAGGTTGTCAATTTCTTCCTGTTTCTGTCTTGGAAGTTTATAGGTTTCCAGGAATAGATCCATATTTTTTCTAGGTTGCTTAACTTATTGGCATATAGCTTTTGATAATAATTTCTGATGATTGTTCCTATTTCCTTGGTGTTAATCATGATATATCCCCTTTCATTCATAATTTTATTAATTTGGGTCCTCTCTTCTTTTGGATTAGTTTGGCCAGTGGTTTATTGATCTTATTAATTCTTTCAAAAAAAGAGCTTCTAGTTTCATTGATGTGTTCTACTATCTCTAGTTTCTAACTCATTGATCTCTGCTCTAATCTTGATTATTTCCCTTCTTGTGTGTGGGGTTGGTTTAACTTGTTGCTGAGTTTCCAGTTCTTTAAGGTATAAAGAGAGCTTGTGTTCTGGAATTTTCAGTTTTTTTTGAGTGAGGCTTGGATGGCTATGTACCTCCTCTTTAGGACCGCTTCTGCTGTATCCCATAGGTTTTGGACTGATGTGTCTTTATTTTCATTGGTTTCCATGAATTGTTCAAGTTCTTCTTTGATTTCTTGGTTGATCCAAACATTCTTGAGCAGGATGGTGTTTAGCTTCCAAGTGTTTGAATTCCTTCCAAACTTTTTCTTGTGGTTGAGTTTCAGTTTCAAAGCATTGTGGTCGGAGAATATACAGAGAGTGATCTCAATCTTTTGGTATCAATTGAGGCCTGATTTGTGACCCAGTATATGGTCTATTCTGGAGAAAGTTCCATGTGCGCTCAAGGAGAATGAGTATACTGTTGTTTTATGGTGGAATATTCTGTATATATTTATGAGGTCTATCTGGTCCAATGTGTCATTGAAAGATCTTCTTTATTTATTTACTGATTTTCTGCTTGGATGATCTGTCATTACTGAGAGTGATGTGTTAAGATCCCCTACAATTAATGTATTCATATCAATATTTATCTTTATTTTGGTTAACAATAGGCTTATGTAGTTGGCTGCTCCCATATTGGTGCCATAAATATTTACAATTGCTAGATCTTCTTGTAGGATAGACCCTTTAAGAATGATGTAGTGTCCTTCTATATCTCTGACTACAGTCTTTAGCTTAAAATCTAATTCATCTGATATGAGAATCTCTACTCAGTTTTCTTTTGAGGCCCATTGGCATGAAAGATGCTTCTCCATCCCTTCACTTTCAATCTGGATGTATCTAGGTTCCAAATATGTTTCTGGTAGACAGCATATGGGTGGGTATAGTTGTTTTATCCAGTCTGCAACACTGTGCCATTTTATGGGAGCATTTAAGCCATTCATGTTGACAGTGATTATTGAAAGATAAGTTTTTACTGACATCATGTTGAAAGCTTTGTTTCTATAGATTGTCTCTGTAAATTTCTGTTCTACATCACTCTTGGGTTCTCTCTTCTTTTATATATGGAGGAATGTTTGTATTTTTAATATAGCAATTACCTTTATACATATACTTCTGTATAATACATTCAACCTTCATTTTCAGACAAATTCTAATAGCTTACTGATATGAGCAAGAAACAAACCAACAAATTAGCTTGTGTCTTTTTCACCTAAATTTTGTCAATAGGTTTAACTTTCTTAAATTTTACTGTTATTTTTACATGTGATTAAACAACTTCTCTGTATTTTTCTTAAAGCTTTTATCTAATTTCTAATGTTGTGTTAACAATGTTTGTCACATTGATTGTGACATTTTTCACATTGAGTGTAAGGGACTTTTCTTTGCATTTTTACTTTTCAGTAAAGTTTCACTGCTATTTTTCTCATAGGATATTTGTGTAGATGTGTTTATTCTTAAAAAAAAAGATAACTTATACTGTATTTTGTTGAATTTTCTTTAAGACTACTAGCAAGTGGGATCCTTGGGAAAAGGGGGAGAGGCTAGGATAGCTCTCAAAGTTTCTTTACAATTTTTATTCAACTTCTATTAATACCATGAAAGACTTTCTACAAAAGAAAAACCACAAAACATGTCTTAGTAGCTATGCTTCTTTTGCTTCTTGGAATTTGGTGTAAAAGTCCTTTTCCCACCAACATAGATATTCCCTGTTTTTATTTTGTTTTGCTTTGTTTTTTTTTTTTTTAAGATATTCCCTGATTTCTATGCATACTAATTCTACCAATGGGCTCAGCCTCTTCTATCATGGATGACTGTCACTTTACAAAAAAAAAAAAAACCCTATATCTGAGCTCTCTCACCTAGCCTTTACCCATCTATAACTGCTTACATCTATTTTATCTCATCCCTGTTTATAATAGCTTCCACTTAGAGTAATGATATTTGGAAAATGACAGAAAGTTCTACCCAGTAACCAAAATCTATATTTTCCTCTTCTTCCTGAACTAGGCAATACGAATTCTCCATGTTCCTTTCCATTTGTATGTACTCAACTGACTTAATTTTAGCCAGAGGAATGTGAATGGAAGTGATGGACCATTTTCCCAGGCTTAACACAAAGACATTCCAAACCATTCTTTCTATACCCTTCCCTCCACCAGCTGGATCCAGTGTTGATGTGAGGCCTCCCTTAGAAGCCACCTGTAGAAGATGACAGAGACCTAGCCAGCTGGTTTTGAATGAATACACTGAGGAGAGCTGCCATGAGCAGGCTTCATGGCTGTTGTTATTGAGAAACTAACTTTTGTTGTAACTGTGATATTGGAAAGAGGGGTGAGGCGCCTACTAGTTATAGTGGGGAGCCTATTAATTATAGCTATGGGCTTACTTTCATATGTGAGATATTTCATTTTATAGATTTTATTCTAAGTTATAGGGAGGAAAACACAACAAAAGAAAACAAAACCAAGGGAATGTCTGAGATAAAACTAGATTTGGTGAGAAAGCAGCAATGGGGATAGAAAGAGATTGAGGAAGTCAATGTAAAAGCTACAGGACTTATTGACTAGATATAGTTAGAAAAAAAGAGTGTGAGACAGTCTAAGATAACATCCAAAAAGAAACTAGCATCATGACCTGTGTTACATATGACACTGATTTTCTTCTTAAAACTTAAACTAAAGAGAAAAATCTCCTTAAGCATAGTTTGTCATATTCAATATAAGTATTTTGAGAATGTACTTGACATGCTTGTGGCAAAGTGAAATATTTCTCCTATTTTTTTTTCTGAAATACAAATTATATTAGGTAATTTTTTTCATATCACAATCCTACTTATAAGATGGACATTTTGCAGATGAGGAAATGTGAACATCAGGGGAAAGGATCATTTGATTCAGGAATTTAATTCATAAAGGAAATACAGGTACTTCTCTGGGGTTTTCAATCAAACCAAAGTCCATTGTTCTGGCTTTTGTAATTATGTATATAAATGTAAAAGCCTTGGTAGGTGCCTTGTTTTCTTTAGAATAAAACACTTCCTAAACTTTTAACTCATTTACCTCTGTGGTAATGGGTGTGAAAGATGGAACTAGAACAGAATTCAGAAGTAGATAGAAGCAGTTATCTTCCAACATATTTATTCTGGGAGAAAGACTTGTATTTAAAGCATATGGACAAATAATAGACACAGACTTTTAATTTTTATTGATAGGAATATATTTTAAAGACCTGAGAAGCAGATAATATAAGATTATCTCCATTAGTTTTGCAATAACCATTCTCTTGATGGTTTTGGGAGACATTACTTTTGGAGGCATTTTCAAGAGTAAATCACCCTTAATCCATCCCCGACTCTTTGGCTTTATCCCCAATGGGGCATTCTTGTTTTCATGTGCCTTTTTTTTCTTTAAAGATTTATTTTTGTATTTTAGAAAGTGAGAACAGGAGCAAGGGCTGAGGAAAGGGAAAGGGAGAGAGAGGAATCTCATGCAGACTCCAAACTGAGTCAGGAGCCCATGCAGGTCTTGATCACATGATCCTGAGATCACAACCTGAGTACAAATCAAGAGTCTCATGCTTAATGGACTGAACCACCCAGGTGCCCATCATGTCCTTTTTTGGAAGCCAAGTCTGTTGGTCAGTCTAATAACACATATTAAGCTTTTTAAAAAACAGACTTGTTGGGGCGCCTGGGTGGCTCAGTGGGTTAAGCCACTGCCTTCCGCTCAGGTCATGATCTCAGGGTCCTGGGATCAAGCCCCGCGTTGGGCTCTCTGCTCAGCGGGGAGCCTGCTTCCCTCTCTCTCTCTCTTTCTGCCTGTCTCTCTGCCTACTTGTGATCTCTCTCTGTCAAATAAATAAATAAAATCTTAAAAAAACAAACAAACAAACAAAACAGACTTATTGAAGTATACATCTTATACCATACATTCAATTTATCCACCTAAAGTATACAATTCAGTGGCTTTCGGTATATA
Source organism: Lontra canadensis (assembly GCF_010015895.1). Taxonomy (NCBI): domain Eukaryota; kingdom Metazoa; phylum Chordata; class Mammalia; order Carnivora; family Mustelidae; genus Lontra; species Lontra canadensis. The sequence goes on along the minus strand of NW_022630995.1, from coordinate 45,323,639 downwards.
TCCATAGTTTTACAATCATCACCATCATCTAATTTTGGAACATTTACATCACCCACAAAGGAGTGATATAAGGACCCCCTAAGCAATCACTCCTCATTCCTTCCTATCCTGTGACCTGCCCTAGATAATTAGTAATCTATTTTCTGTCTCCAAAGATTTGCCTTGTCTGGACATTTATGACTGATTTCTTTCACTTAACATAGTATTTTAAGGGTCACCCATGTCACAGTAGGTAGTTCATTCCTTTTGACTGTCAAACAAATTTCCATTGCATGGACTCCACTTATGGACATTTTGTTTACCTCATCATCACTTGATAGACATTTGAATTGTTCCATTTTTTTGACCTTCATGTATAATATTGTGTGAACTTTGATACACAAGTATATATGTAGACCAATGTTTACATTTATTTTGGCTATATTCCTAGGAATGAAATTTTTAAATCATATGGTAATTTAATATTTAACATTTTGAGGAACTGCCAATTTTTTTCTGAAGTGGTACACACATCATTTTATAATCTTAGCAACAATATGTGAGGGTACCAGTTTCTCCACAACTTCATGCATATAGAGCTCTTATATATTTGGTTCTGTGATGTAAGGATCTAGCAATGAATAACACTGACATTCATCAGAATTACCACTCATCTTCTGTGGTGCCTTAGAATCTTCAAGATTCTTTAGTTTTAATAAACCACTATGGAAAAACAAAAACAAACAATGAAGTAAGTTCAAGTAATTTGTAATTTTCCAAAGCAAAGAAATGGTAGATAAGGCTCATGTTTTCTGACTGTTAACTTAGCACTCTTCATTTACTTTATGATACGAAGAGTTTGCCTATGGCTTTTTTTCTTTTATATTTATTATTTTATTCTTATACTTTAATATTTTAGATTTGGATATTTCAACTTTTGTTATCTATTTACTACTGACTCTGAAGACAATTATTTTAGGGCAACAGGTGACATAAGTAGGCACAGGGAAGATTTGTTCACCTCTCAAAGTATATTAACTGGGCTCTCTTATATGCAACTCAATGAAAGGTTATCTTCATTGTGTTAGTCTAATGGCAATTTTATTTACAATCTCATTTAAATAATGCATCAGTGAAATACCTATTTTGACAACTTATTTCCCCCCTTCTCTCTTTTTAACTAACAACTCTTATCATGAAAAGTGCTTGTAGAATGGGGTATTAAAGCAAAGATTAGGAAAATACTTGATTCTATATTGTACTTTAGAGGGTAATTATCAGGCTCTTTTGGAGGGAAATGCTCCAATTTTTAAGTGGAGGAATCACTTTATAAAGTAGACCAAGCATTGTTGTATCTTAGTAGTTTATTTCTTCCCCAGATAGTAGTTTGTTTTGGTAGACCAATGGTTCTTAAACTTTAGAATCACCTGGGGAGATTTAACAAATATCTTTGTTGAGTACTATCCCCAAAGATATTCTCTGAATTGGACTTGGGTGGGTCTTCAGAAAGAAATTTAGAAACTATGGGTGATTCTAACTTTAATACAGGTATGAAAATCATTGGTATAAACTTTTTGATATGGATATCAGATAGCATATTTCTAGTAAATATATATTATGATGCTATGCCAATGATTAGTGTAAATGGCTTTGAAATAATTTTTATTACAAAACTCATCCCAAAAGTAAGAAATTAAATGATTTATGTAGTTTCATAATTGTTTTATTTTTAAAAGGTACTTTATATTATAAAACCCAGGAGTGTGGGTATTGCATGTCACCACTTACTTTGTGTAATTAGATTGCTTAATACAATTGACCCTTGAACAACATGGGTTTGAATAGTGTGGGTCCTCTTATATATGGATTTATTTTTGATAAATACAGTCCAGTACTGCGAATGTATTTTCTATTCCATGTGATTTTCTTAATAACATTTTCTGTTCTCCAGCTTATATTATTGTAATAATACAGTATGTAATACATATAACATACACAATATGTATTAATCAACTGTTTGTATTATTAGTAAAGCTTATGGTCAACAGTACTAGTAGTAGTTGAGTTTTGGGGAGATCAAAATTATATGCAGATTTTTGACTGCGTGGAGGTTGGCTCTCTTAACCCCTGCATTATCCAGGGGTCAAGTATATTATTTAGGTCATTTGAACTGTTTGAAATTTACCTGACATAAGATGGTCTTTTAATTTGATCTATTCCAAGTCTTTTGAAAGTGAGTTAATAAAATCTGTCAAGTTTTTTTCACTTAAGTAACTCAGTACTTTTGAAGTTCTAACAGTGGATTAGGACATTTCCTAATAAAAAAATAGTTTGTTATTTGAAGGAAAATAAACTTAAACTGTGACTTAATGAAATAACTAGATTGGGAACGTAATTAGTACAATTTTAATATTGCTGAAATGTACTGATTCCTACAAATGAACGTTAAAGCAAATGTGTTCAAGCCTAAGGAAACATTGGTAAAATTAACCTATATGCATTAAGCAAAATATAAAAGGAAGGAACATAATATGTTTAGGAATGGCTGGTATAGTACCTGTCATGAATCAATGTCTGGTATTGTTAATTAGCTCTCAGTTTTTGCATCTATTGTTTCCTTTGAAATTTCTTTTCTCTAACTTGTCCAAATCAAATACCCTAATGGAATTACACCCACATATTATAACAGATTTTGGTTTTATTAATCTCTCAGACCTTATTGCAGTGTATTTTTATTTGAATCTTTGAACCTGGAAATGAGTATTTAGGTAGGTGTAGTTGAATGGTAGTATGATTGAACTGGTCCTGCTCATTCATTGCCTGCAATATGGCTAAGTATAAAGGAAAAGATTTATATGTGTCCATTTGTGAAATGGTATGTACTCTTCTGGCATCATGATACCACTGGTAGAATAATGTAAGAAAATACATATATAATCATATTGAAGGAAAGGATAACGTTTTATATAACACAACACTTGGTCATGTTGAACAGGGGACTAATATATAAAGATGCCTCAAATACATTTTATAACACTTTTAAAATATCAGCTAAACTAGCTCTAACTGTATACTGCTTAGGGACAGAATTCTGTTGTAGGCTATTTCATGATACATTCTCTCTGTCTTAAGCCTGACAGAAAAGATCATTTTCAAGTACATGTTTTAGGTAATCATATCGTGGCAAAAAAAAAAATGAATTTTTATGAACATCATACTTTCTTTGGTGAAGAACTTTTTACTTACAACATGTGTCATAACCCTGAGAAAAGTTTTTTCACATTAGAAAGAGGTCAACAGATAAGAAAATAGAATCAAACCTAGGGAACATCAAATATTAGCTTTATGAAAACAACAATAACATCATAGGAAGAAATTAAGTTATACTAGTTCTAAAGCAGAACTAAATCCCATTGAACTTTATTTTTTATTATTTAATTATAAAGGCTAAATCCATTATTGGGTAATACAAATATCATTAAAATTATATAACAGAAACTCATTACTTTTGCTTTTAAATGTATCTGTGCTTAATATGACATTTCCTCTAAGCCTTTCATTTTTCTTCCCCAAATCACAATACATTTTAAAATTGTCTTTCCCATTTTAGAGTGACTCAAATCTATGATTTATTATCATAATGAATATGTTACTTTAATTTTGAGTAAATTTAATTTTGAATAAACTAAATATATTGGTATTCTAATGTAGGCACAAGGCATATATTCAACATTTCTGCTTTCTGCTCTTCCAGAACATTGTTCTTATATAAGTTTCCCATCAGTTTACCACTGTGTTAGAGAGCTCAGAGAAATTCTATAAAGCCAGTTCAAATTCAGGCCCTAACAGCACATTCCCCATAAGGAGTATTTATCCTATATCTCATCTACTTCTACTATAAATTTGAGAGATATGTTGAGGTGACTTTACAAATAATTAAAACTCAAAGCAGACAGAGATTTTTAGCTAAAAACAAGCTGTGGATTGAAATATAATGCTAGAGTGTTGAATTACATGTTGTAACTTATTTTAGATTAACCATAGCATTGGAAAGTAGATACCAAGATTAGCTGATATGCAAAAACATTTCTTCCATCTTCATTTTATTTTTCTTATTTTTAAATTTTTTAAAAAGATTTTATTTATTTGACAGAGAGAGACACAGCAAGAGAGGGAGCACAAGCAAGGAAGTGGAAGGGAGAGAAGCAGGATTCTTGCCAAGCAACAAGCCCAATGTGGGCCTTGATCCCAGGATCCTGGGACCAAGACCTGAGCTGAAGACAGATGCTTAACTGACAGAGCCACCCAGGCACCCCATTTCATCTTAACTTTAGTCAGCAATAATAAAAATAAATTTTTCCCTAGTGCCATAGAGTAGAAGCCCTCCTATTCTACTTCATTTGGACTAGTTGAACAGAAAATACTAACTAAAGAAATGAATCAGAAAAAAATTAGTATGCACCTTAAATATTTTTTACTTGAAACATATGGAACTAAAATGAAACTTGATTTAAATGAAAAACATAGAGATTAATATATTCAATATTTTAACTTAAAGCATTACAACTTAACATTTAACTGCAAGCATCATTATGAGCAGAATCTATCTTAACTGATCTCATAATTTATACGCTAATGTTCTAAGACCTTCTTCTAAAACGTGAGGCTGCACTCAGAATGATGAATCCTCTTGGCTAAGTAAGATACTCTTGTATTGTATATGTTTGTGTGTATATATGATTTTTAAAGTATTCCCATGAGGGAAATGGAGTACTTAACAAGAGGGATTCGTGTTTGTTTTATATCTGTTTTTAAACACTTGAGCTTCATATTATAATTAGGCAATAAAATTCACTCAGCAACACCATGTTGCAAGACTTCAGGCAGATATTCACACTGTAATGATGTCCTGAATAGTGATAAAATATGAGAGAAGCAGAAATAATATACTTTGAAAACCCCTGATCAAATCAGGTTCCTTAAGAAATATTGCCAAGTTAAACATAGGTGAAAAAATTGTAAGAGTTCAGAAATTATTTAGAAGGTAGTTTTCTCTTTCCACCTGAAAGAAGCTAAAATTCTACTCCATTTGAATGAGAATTTTCCAATAGAATTAACTCCTAAATGATAATGAGAAATACATTTCTCCTATCTCTTCAAGTAAACTTACTCTGTAGGTAAAAGGGCACGAATTATTCAATAGATGCTCAAAAGTTTCAAAAAATGCATGTGTGTGTGTGTGTGTGTGTGTGTGTGTGTGTGTGTATGATGAAGCAATTGGGACAGAATGTAAAAATGTATTCATGTTATGAGCTCTACCTTGACATTTATTCTCTTTGCTTTACTAACTCCTATGTATTCTGCAGATTCAATATTAAAGGTTAGCTTTCATGGTCCCCTGATCTAGCTGAATACCTTATTATATATTCTCAAAACACACTATATTTCACCTGTGTGGCTTTTGGAATTGTAAGTAAATTGATATATTTTTAAACGATTTTATTTATTTATTTGCCAGAGATGGAGAAGAACAAGCAGGGGGAGCAGCAAGCAAAGGGAGAAGCAAGCTCCCTGCTGAGAAAGTAGCCCAATGAGGAGCTCTACCCCAGGACCCTGGGATCATGACCTAAGCCAAAGGCAGATGCTTATTGGGAGGAATCACCCAGGTGTCTCAGTAAATTGACTATTTGTGCAACTATTAATCTATTATCTTTCCCTCTGCTAGATAGTAAAGTCCATGAAATGAAAGTCCATGACTTTTAATGATTTCTCTAACCCCAATACTTAACACATTGCTAATAGTGGTAAGTTCTTAACAAATTGGATTAAATAAATGAATGAAGATGACCAAAAGCTCTTATTTTTGGTAATATGTTCAGGCTCAGGAATTTGATAGGATAGGGGATGAAACCCCTTCCTCACATCTCTGATTGCTTCCATTTAAAAAAAATACATATAGTCCTACTTTTCCTACTAACCATTCAAAAAGTATTGCTAACACAAGGCAAAACTGATGGCTCATCCATTTTTCTTGTGTGCATCATGAGCAAAGTTACATGACCAAGAATGAGCAAACCCTCTATCTGGGGCTAGTTTCTTGGATGACATAGCTAGATTTGAGGCTTTTGTTAGTAGAGATGGATGACACAGAGCTAGGTCATGTTGATAAGAGAATGGAGAGATTGAGAAGAAGAAAAAAACAGAAGGCAATACCTAATATCCTGCTATGATATAAGACAAAAGTTGAAAACTGTTGGACTATATAGCTAATTTGAGTTGATTAATGATTTAAAAATATTTAGATTTGCTGTCTACATTTCATAGTCAAGAGGGTTTAGCTAAAAATCCCAACCTTTCTTTTTCTTGAAAAGTTAATCTAAAATATTTGATTTATGCTTGTTCTCAGCAACAATTAGAGGAGTTAAAGTCCTGCCACTCACTTTTTTAAGCCATATAATCTCCGATTGCCATGTTCCCCATCCTGCTGATTTTACTTACTTATTTTACTTCTCTGACTCCTGTGGACATCTCTGTTTGTAAATCCTATTCTATAGGAATAAAATAGGAATATGTTATGAAGTTAAACTTAGTTGATCAACTTATCATTTCACTGTGATAAGTTCTGGAATTGTACATTTTTATTCTACATATACTCTACATTTTTTAAAAAGTATTTTATTTATTTGTTTGACACAGAAAGAGAGACATCACAAGTAGCCAGAGAGGTAGGCAGAGAGAGAGGGGGAATCAGGCTCCCTGCTGAGCTGAGAGCCTAATCCCACGACCCTCGATCCCAGGACCCTGAGACCATGACCAGAGCTGAAGGCAGAGGCGTTAGCCACTGAGCCACCCAGGCACCCCACCATATATTCTACATTTTTAATCATCAATCTATATTTACTGATCAATTATACATGTAATTAGAAACATCTCCATTATTATCATTCTTTTACTGTTTATAGGCTTTACATCTGTCTTCAACTTGAAACCTACATAAATGCATACGTTTAACCCTGAAATGGTATTTGAAGACTTAAAATGTTCACATTTATTCACCCTGCTAAAACTGAACTATTGATTATAGAGTATTACTAAAGTTCACTCTGAGTTGTTTGGGGACCTAGGGAAGTTTTATATCACCTTGAGAAAAGATGTAATTAAAATTTAGTTGCTGACTGTATTATTAAACAAACCACTGTCTCTTTGGGAAGCAGAATTCTGGAACTATATCAGAAACAGATATCTGTGGGGAAATAGAAATTTCAACATTTAAATAACATGATCTTTGGTCTCAATTTATGTTAATTAATAATCCTGTACATTTTGATCAAAGTTCATATTTTTCAAAGTGTTTCCAGGCTTATGGTAACATTTGATACCTTCGACAATTTGTGTGTTTTAGAAAAAATATATTACCATTTAAAAGTAGAGAAAGAAGCCCAGAAAAATTAAACAATATGTCCCAGAATGCACGTTAATATATTTGTGGAGCCAAGACCAGAATCCAGTTACGTGTAATACCTTTTTCAACTACAGTGGATTACTTGATATTTTTAAAGGATCAAGGTTTAAAATATCCCCTAAAAATTACATATATGCCACAAATAAAAATATTATAAATTTAATAAAACAAGGCACTTAAAAATTAAGAAAATACTAACAAGAGAAAAATAAATATAATATACATTGGAATTTTTGATTATAAGTGAATAGTATATTTGGTTTTGAGATTCCTAACAACAAAGAAGGAAAAAAAAAGAAGAAAAATATAGGTTATATATTTCTTATTTTCTTTTAAAGGATAAAATTACTCAGAGAGACAATAATTTTTTGGGGAATTAAACACTAAATGGAAGTAATGGAAGTAATGCTTGAAAGGTTTATATACACTATATTTTCTATAAGGCATAATTTCACAAAACATGTAGCTGGCTATTTCCTTTAAAAAGGTATTCTTCAACATGTTGAAGAAGTTCTCTTTCTACTTACAAATGCAATTTCAAATGTTATCTTATTTTTGGAAACTTGGGTGGTTCAGTTCACTAAATGTCTGCCTTTGGCTCAGGTCTCGATCTCAGGGTCCTAGGATGGAACCCTGCATGGGGCTTCTGTCTCAGTGGGGTATCTGCTTCTTCCTCTCCTTCTGTGCACTAGCTTTTTCTCGAATAAATAAATAAAATCTTTGAAAAATGTGACTTTTAAGTGTCAAATTATACCTAAGTTTCTAATAATAATGTTGACATTTATTGAATATTTGCTATCTATTATGATGTTCTAAGTACTATGCATGTACTACCTCATTTAATCCTCACTACAATCTGTGATGTAGATACTATGTTTCACCTTTTAGAGAAGAGGAAACTAAAGCATAAATGTTAAATAGTTTTCCCAAGGTCACAGAGTTAACTTATTAGTTAGTTGTGTACAATACAGTATAACAAATAACATAGATGTATCTGAGGTTTACACCAACAGGGATTTCATGCTCAGGAGTTTGTGGATCGACTACTACTCACTGGATTTGCACTGGGATAAACTGAGTCAGCTGGACACTAAGTTTAAGAATTGGTTCAGATCTACTTCACATGTTTCTCATTTTAGGACCAAGGCAAAAGAGACACTGGCTTGAACACACTGTCCTCATGGTGCAGGGTTGGTCCCCTCAGGAGTGATGGTGCCAACCTGTTATGCCTCAAAAAGCTTACATGGCACCTACATTCCATAAACAAAATAAGCTGCATGACCAAGTTCGATGTCAGATGGGCAAGTCTGTACACACTCCTAAAGACGATGAAAAACTTCAAGAAGGAAAAGTGAATTTTTAACAACATGGCAGAGCAAGGATACAAATCCAGGTAATCTGATGTTAAAGCCAATATACTTCCCTGCATTCTGCTATTTCTTTATTGAGTTATATTAATAATAGATTTATTTATATTGAACTATCCCTGTATATCTCAGTTAAACACTAAATAGTATTTTATATTGTACTTTACATGCTGAATTCTATGCTAATTCTTTCATACTTCCATATCTATATTCGTAAGTGAGACTGGCTCATGGTTTTGTTTTCTCTGTTTTTCAAATTAGATTTTAGTATTATTAAGGTCATGTTTGCTCTGTAAAATAAATTTGATAGCTCCACATATTTTTATACATTCTAGAAAAACAAAATGATACGATTGCTTAAGAGAGAAAATATATGTGGAAGTGCTATGTAAATTGTAGATGGTTACACAAATATAAGTAACATGAATAAAAATAACATTTAATGTGTAAGCAGTCTAAGATTGTGTCAGATATGAAATATATATTCATTGTTTTTTTTTCCCAACTTAAATAATCCTTCTCTCTTAATTATCTTTCTTGTTCAATTAATTTATGAACTTATTCTGATAAATTACTTGCATGTGCTAATCCCTGATCTGTTCTCTTAAGATGCTTATAATTATCTTTTATTTGTCTTCCTTTTCTGTGTCTATAAAATTGGGAATTTGAATAATTAAGAATGGTGCATCATTAAAGACAAAGTGTTTGCTTGTTTTTAAGTTCAGCATTTTGTATTATGCCCAGTCTTTTCAAATATTAATACATACCTGTAGTTAGTCAAAGCTAGAATATTTTCTTCGAGAGTCTGGAAAAAAAGACATTAAAGGAAAAATTACCAAACTCACCCTAATTATTTTTACTTTTTTAATAAAGGCAGAATTGGAGTTCTGGAACTGGGTTATAGTAGCTCATGAGAGACTCTTCCTACATCTCTTCCTCACACTGCAACTAGCAACATCACATGAGAAGCTTGAAACTGGTCTTAGTAGGAGTATTTCCACCATGAAAATGGCCAACACTTTAAGTCAATGTGTGTCTGTGTCTCTATGTCTACATGTATATTTATGTATATGTAAGTTGTATAGTATTTTCCTACTTCTGTGTGGTGTTACCAAATTTGATTATATAATAATACAATCTCTTTAAAGGAGAAGTGGTATTCTGACTGGTTTAGAGATAAATAAGTACTTTTATAAATTGAATATTACTAAAATTCCCCAAGATGAGACAGTTCAACTTCCAATACTTTCTATATTAGAAAAAAAAAAAAAAGAAAAGCATTCTCTCTGAAACTATTTGAAATGTTTTAAAAATTTACTTTTATATAATTCAGGGAAATCTTTGGAAAATAATGGATTTTAAAAATATTATTAGTTTATAAAAACAGCTGTCTTCCGACTTACCATCAAGTAAAAATAATCATATGTTTTATTTTACTTGACTATGTTCTTCCTAAACTTATGCAGCCTTACTCTTTGAGCAAGCTAGCATTACATCTACTAGATGTTTAAGATTTGAAAAATGTAAATTTATGCTTAACCAAATTAAAACATTATTCTGACAACTTTATTTCAGCAATTATATTTTTTAGTATGTCAACATGACTGTTTCTAAGATCTTTAGGTAACTTAAAATCTCAAACTTAAACTAAATAAATTAAATTAATGGATATTCATTAGATTTGTAAGAGGGAACACTGAAATATTAAAAAGTAAGCATAATTTTAAGTTTATATACTTTTTGCTCTTATTTATATATTTTACAAAGGCTTTCTTTATATCTGGGTCTACTGATAAAAGTGCTCATTTTGCCACCTTGAGAAGTTGTATGATAAGGGAGTAAATGGATATAAAATATTCTGAGATGCATATTTATAAATTATGCTAGTCAGCCACAAAATGCTGCTGTATGGCAGCTCCCCATCCTCCACCTCATAATTTTCTCTGTGAAATCAAAGTTACTGTGGTAACAGTTGTAATTAATATATGTTAATGGGAGTAAAGTAGAAATAATACAGAGTGGAACAACTTCATATACAAAGTATATAAGAAGCATTAAGGAAAAAGAGTAGTATTGTTCTAAAGTAAAGTTACTGATTCTAGAATGAAAAGAAGTGTAAGATAAAACCTGAATGCTTACAGAAAGCTGTAGGAAGTCTGGGGGAAAGGAATTTTATTTGGCCTTGTCAATGCTGGCTACGGTTTAATGAGTTTAGCTTTAGTATCAAACATCATACTGATAGAAAACTAAATTTAGATTTCTCTGTTAAAATGTCAAAATTGTCTTGGATATTTTTGACCTGCTTTTAATGAGAGATAGTAAAAGATTCTTCTTTGTCTTTTGAGTTATCTGCCTACAAGACAAAGATTCTCTGTTTTATCAAAACAATTTCAGATAAGAGAAAGTGTTTTCTCACTTCTGAAAGAGTTAAAAGTCTTTACAAACATGGTATGGCATGGTTTGTTTTTAAAATATTTGGCTTCCATTTTGATAAATAAGTAAATAAGTATTGTGTGTATATGTGTATGTGTGTGTTTTGGGTAACCCATTAGTTTTTGTTGTTGTTTTTAAGATTTATTTATTTATATATTTAAGACAGAGAGAAAGAGAGAGTGGGAGTGGGAGAAGAAGTAGACTCCCTCCTGAGCAGAGTACTTGACATGGGGCTTCATCCCAGGACACTGAGATCATAACCTGAGCCAAAGGCAAACACTTAACTAACTGAACCACCCAGGCACCCAATCCATGAATTTCTAAATCAAGTATTCAAACCTCCTGAAAACCTTTCTTATTTTGGCATCAAAAAACCAAATCAAAAATAAGGAGAAGACTCCTGGAAAATCACAAATGATTGGTTCTTTCACTTTTAAAATGAGACATGCTAAAATTAAATTTATCTATATTGTTATTGATGTGAGTTAATTGGAAGCACTGTCAAACAGAAAAAAATGGTTTGACTTCCCCAGGTTGAATTCATGTGGGTAAATGCTGCTTATATAAATATTTCAGAAATGGTATGAAGTTTTTAGGGAACTGTCATTGCTTTTGTCAATAATGTCTTTCTGTTTATTAGAGTCCTAATGATGCTTTGCATGAGAGTGGACAACAGGATAGCATTATCCTAACTTCAGTTACTATTTTTTTTTTTTGAAATGTTAACTTGACTTCAACTTTGCTTCTTTAATTTGAATCTGGTATGTGTAGGCCAGTGATTTTTGACTGAAGATTCATATCACTTGCCTACAGAGTTGCATTAATATACTGATGTTTAGGACCTATTCCTATTATTTATACTTGGTTATCTTGATATATTCTTGGAATATCCTAACTGTATGCTGGGTGTATTCATAGCACATTACATCTCAAGTCAGACAAGGACTATAGTCGATCCCTTTCTCCATGAGTTAATAATTTCATTCAGCTCTCCAAATCTCATTGGTCTGAACCATAGTGTGCATATTTTCAGGATGGCTGACACTTTTCCTTGAAAATAGGCCATTGACACTACTACACCTAAAATTTACCACTTGAAGAATCCTTTTTACCTTTCTTTCATAATAGAGGCATTCATTTTCCTGGTAAGGTTATTCAGGTTATTCAAAAAGTATTTCCAAAAAAAAAGTATTTCCATACTCAAAAAAGTGTCTTTACCACATGAATAGATTTAAAAGTGTCTTTATCACAATCAAGTCTGTAGAAAAACAGATTGGGCCAATAGCACTCTTAAAGTCAAACTATCCAAAGTTTTTGAGGAAAATAACCTGTGTTGACCTGAAGTCTTGACTCTAGCTCTGATTATCTTTTGGCTCTGCCCTCTGATCTACATAGACTATCCCTCATAAAATATTACCCCCCTAAACCTTAGGAGATTCTAATTATTAAACCTAATTGGATATCCTTAAGTACTGCAAGATTTTATTAAATGTACTCAGACTTAACACAAACATGTCAATTATGCCTTTACTCTATACATCCCGTCATAGCCCTACATCATCTTGACTAGAGACCTAGGTCTTCTGGAAGAGACACCACAAAAAGACCAGTCCTGAATCTTGCTGCCTCCTAACCACCAATACCTCTGCACAGCTACAGGATTGTAACTTTGGGTCTGTGTCTCACACCCAAAAAGTATAAGTTTAGCAACAAATGAAAACCTACCACAACAGGAAACCTTAAGTTTCTTTTGAGAGTCTTCAGAAGCAAACAACAGCATGAAGTTGACTGCTTTTCCTAAACTTATAAAATAAGTATATGACAACCTGAAGTAACCAGCTTCCCCCTAAGAAGCTGGAACAAGCTCCTCCAAGATTCCCCTACCTAAATCACTGCCATCTTCCTTCCTTATCTACTCCTTGTCTTCTCCCTTCTTCCTCCTTACCCTCTAATCCATCCTCCCTTCAATACCCAATATCCCAAGATGACTTTTCCCCTCTCTCTCCTCAATCCTCTCCTTCCTTTACTTCCCCAGCCAATGGGGAAGAAACTCCTTCATCCAGTTTTGTCAAACTGTTGCCCCCATCTGACCCTTAGAAACAGCATGTAGCCCTCCTTCTCGTATATACCAGAGAGATTTTCCTCTTGGTGGTCCATATTAGTGGACCTATTAGTAGACTATCCCCACATCTTCAACTCCAACCTCTTGCCAGGTGATAACTAGATCTTCACTTTTGACATAATTAATTCTTCTCTCCAAATTGTTACACCCAGCAACTCCTCTTCCTAGAATCAGTTATTGGAAAAAAAAAAAAAAATAGAGGTCCTTTTATTCCTAATAACCACCATTTTATTTTTTTCTTCAACACCTTTCCATCTTAAAAGCCTTTGTTCAGTTCTATGCAGACTTTGGCCACCTGAGGTTAACCCCAAACATTGTAAATAATACCTACACACCAATCATTGTCTGTTTCCTCATTGAGGATACTACTTATGGGGTCAACAATCTTATATCTGTCTTTTCCAGATCATTCTTTCCTATGTCTTTGGAATCCTTGTCCAGTATTTCTAAATATTCAACCACCTTCCTATTGACCATGTGCCCTGTTGTATACTGAGATGATCACAAAAAGAAACAACAGTAGGGTACTTGGGAGAAATCCCTGGGGAGAATCACTGACTCTGTGTATTTTAAGCATCATTATGCCCATAAAGGATATCATACAATTAGAAAATGTGTTCAAAACCTTCTTTCTGTTCAGCTTGTCTTTGAACCTATCTGAAATAGTGGTACTTGACTTTCTGTTAATGATTTGAACCTGATCAGGAATAAAGGCCTATATTAATACTTTGTTAGTAAACTAAGAGGAACTAACACCTCACTCAGATCAAATCATATTACTCAGTATGGTACTCTGGAACATAGTACTTTGGGGCAATATTTATTTATTTTTTATTATTATTTTTTAAGATTTTATTTATTTATTTGACAGACAGAGATCACAAGTAGCAGAGAGGCAGGCAAAGAGAGAGAGGAGGAAGCAAGCTCCCTGCTGAGCAGAGAGCCCGATGCAGGGCTCGATCCCAGGACCCTGGGATCATGACCCAAGCCGAAGGCAGAAGCCTTAACCCACTGAGCCACCCAGGCGCCCTTATTGACAGAAGACAGAAGATCTATTTTTCAAAAATTTTTTGGACAGAGAAGAGGATCTCACAAGAGTATGAACTTTCAGCAGTTTTCATGCTACTTAGGATGGATTTTATTATTAATATTCAGTTGTTCTAACTTAGAACAATTTGAGGGTAAAGCTTATTTCTAAAGCTTTATTATTTGTAATTGGGTACTGCTGATGGGTCCGTAATCAAAGGAGCGAGACTGATACAAAGCAAAGGTCAAGCAAAGCTTTATTTCGTGCCAACCATCGAGAATCAAACCAACCGGTTGGGGCCACCTCTTACAGAGAGGACGACCCCTCTCTGCCTTGCTGACTAACTTTTTAAAGGTCAAAGGCCATGTGGTTGAGCCTGGCCACACAGAGGTGGCCAATGAGATTGCAATGCACAGAGAAAGCTGCCCAGTCATGCTAGGTCACACACAAGTGGCCAATTGAATCACAATTTACCCTATAGTAGTTATTTGAACTAGCCTATCACCTTGGTCAGAATTGGCGCCCAAAAGGTGCCCAAAAGGTGGGGCTCACACTCCTTGGTAGCTAGGGAGACAGTATGTGCCCCACTGATTGGATGTCTCCACCTGGCCTGACCCCCCTCGTATTTGGGCTTTGTTAATTGGGACTGGTTTCCAGACTTGCTTTTAAGTAAGTCCCCTGGGGGTTGCAGGGCAGGGTCAGTTTAAGTTTTACTGCATCAACAACAAAATCACTATTTAACCGGATAGGATCGCTCTGGCTAAATAGGCTCTTACACTGCTTTTTCAGAAATGCAATTAGGATGCCACAAAAACCTTGCTGGCCTACAGTGAAATCTATTAATGAAAACTTTCCTTAAATTTTTTTAAGCAAATATCCATTTTATCAAGGATGAAAAGTATTTATTTTTGTTCTTGTATGACAATTGTGTATTAAATTTATATTTGTAAATATGACAACAGAGAGATCTTCAACAAATAATAAAACCTACTTGAGAATCAGCATTTGTTTTGAGGACTTGAGTCACAACTGGTCATACTGGATCTGGTTATTTTTTGTTTGTTTGTTTGTTTGTTTGTTTGTTTTCTAATTTTTGAGACTTTACTTATAGTTCAGCAGAGATCAGAAAATTTCCTTTTTCCCCCCTTTTTCCCTTTTTGGGGGTATTTTATGTGTGTTATAAAATGTTAACCTATTTAACTTTTAATGTAATTGTTTATAAAAGATTTCAGGCAGAAATGAAGTACCCATAACATTTCAACTTCCTTTTCTCAACTATTTAGGGACAATGGTAATTCAAGGGAAGGTAGTTCCCTTGGTTGTAAAACACAATTGAGTGCTTCAAATTAGCATCATTTGTAAATGGAAACTAAGTACTTAAAGATACTTTTGTCAAGCATCCTTGTAAATCCTTTGCAACTAGTCATGCTGTAAGTGTTTTTCACACTGAGAAGATTAGCCAGAATGTGCAGCTCCCTCTGTGACCTTTTTTTCATTATTACCTGGTCTTTCTAATTCTCTCTGCCACACACCCACACCCACACCCACACACTTTTAAATTTATTTTTTATCCTTTTTCTTCTTTCTTTTTCCTTTTTGTAGTTTTCTATTCAAGTTTTTATAGATATATTAAGATAAGATTTTAAGCAAAGAAAAACATTCAAAATTTTATAATGATTTATGAAGCAGTATGAGATTCAAATATTAAAAACAAAGCAAGATAACTTATTTTCACCAGTCTCCACTTCCAGGGGTCTACCCTCCTGCAACCTAGAAATCTATACACTCAAGACGTATGTTTGGGACTGATTTATCCATGAGCTTCTAGTAGAAGTTCATGTTTATTCAATTCATCAA
Organism: Lontra canadensis; assembly: GCF_010015895.1. NCBI lineage: Eukaryota > Metazoa > Chordata > Mammalia > Carnivora > Mustelidae > Lontra > Lontra canadensis. The sequence continues at coordinate 45,307,392 of NW_022630995.1, read as the reverse complement.
AACCCAGGAGAATGACTGCCCATACTGAAGGTCTATAATTGGCCCAGGTGAAGGAAGAGAAAGTTCCTGTATGTAACATATTATTCCATTGAAACTACTCATTATATTATTAAGGACTTAAAATAACAGAAAGTCAGGCGATAGAAATCACTCTAGTAATTTGAACCAGAAAGTGTAGTAGAAGACGAATAATGCTGAGCAAAGGTAAAGGAGGATTCCATGGGGAAAAAACTAGTGACCAAAGAAGCAGATACTATTTCTACACTGAGGGAGAGTGAACATGGAAGGAACTTAGAAAATTAGAAGAGAACCAGGCCTGAAAACTGATACTCAGACTTCTGAGAAGATAAGTGGCTGCCACAGAAAAGGAACCTTCTGGTTCCTTCTGGTTGCTGAGAACTCAGAATTGGATTAAGTGTCAGGGTGTGACTGCAGCTGGAATACAGGAGCAGCTGGTTGTTTAGGAGTGGAATGGAATGGCTGGCATTGGATGCCAAGCATCGCCACTATGGTCTTGAGAAACTTGAAGCTGGGATGAACTAAGGCCATGCACATACACACAGGCCCTCTAGATGCTGCGCCAAAACACACCCTGGGAGAAGGAAGGAAAAGTCCTGCCCCTACTCAGGCCCGGGCACTCATCTGCACATACTTGCACTCTATGAACACGTTAGCTGTCAAACAAGATTAAACCTGTATGTATCCTCCTAGAAAAGGATAATGTTTTCCATATTTGTGAAGTACTCTCCCTCTCCCCCAAATAAGATATACATGTGTTTCAGTATCATCTGTACCTATTGCTAGTGAAATTCATTCACCTTCTCACTGAATATTTAAAGAATAAATTATAAACTTAACATCAAATGTTTTTGCACACATCACCTATGGCATTGGAGCCAAGAAGGACATTACTGATTTGTAACTTCTTACTGCTTCACTGGGTCATGTGAAGGTGTTGTAGAAAGCAATTTAGCCAATGATTACTCTTAGCAATATCATCACTTATATTTGTATACCCACACATTAATTATGATAAATCTATTATATTTATATAACATAAATTTATGTCGACATAAACTATAATTCGTATAATCGTTTTTCACTTAGGATGTCCACAGCTATTAGGGAGGTTGCACATTGTTTCATGTCTTTGTGGTGCATTGTTTCCTATTGTTTGAAATGACTACTCAAGTCCTTTGCCCTCTAAAAAATGGTTTTCTTGGGGTACCTAGGTGGCTCAGTTTTTTAAGTGTCTGCCTTTGGCTCAGGTCATGATCTCATGATCCTGGACATCAGGCTCCCTGCTCAGTGGGGAGTCTGTTTCTCCCTCTGCCTCTCCCCTGACTTGTGCTCTCTCTCGCTCTTAAATAAATAAATAAATAAATAATAAAATAAAATAAAATAAATAAAATTGTTTTCTTATTGTTTTGTAGAAATTCTTTATAGAATTTCACAGTTTATTTCTTGTTGGCTCTATGTTACATGTAATACTATTGGGCTTATCTTCCAGCTTTTGTTTTTATGCCTTGTGATAAACCTTTTGATAGTCCTTAATCTCAATGTACTTGAACTTTTTCTTTATGGATTACACTCTTGTGTCTGTTTAAATAAATGTTTTCCCACACAGGCTTTTAAGAATTCTATATATTATCTTCTAAAAGAGAATAATTGTGTGTGTGCACTTTAGAATTTAATCTACCCATCCTGCTCATAACCACAAGGCTAGGCTCACTAAAACATAATTTAAAAAAAATTCACAGAATTAATAAGTCAATGTATTTATTTCTCTCTTAACTATCCTAACTTCTGCTGTTTGGTTCCCTACACCCATTTCTTATATTCGTACTCATGCAAGAACCCATTTCTGGACTTCTCTGTGTGGAATATTATTCAGCTATCAGAAAGGATGAACACCTATCATGTGCATCCACACAGGTTGAACTGGAGGGATTATGCTGAGTGATTATTTCACTCAGTGAAATAATTTATTTCACTGAGTGATTATTTCAGACAGGGAAAGACAATTATCATATGGTTTCACTCATATGTGGAACATAAGGAAAATGCAGAGGACCTCAGGGGAAGGGAGAGAAAATTGAATGGGAAAAAATCAGAGAGGGAGACAAACCATGAGAAACTCTGGACTCTAGGAAACAAACTGAGGGTTACAGAAAGAGGGGTGGGGTAACTGGGTGATGGATATTAAGGAGGACACATGTTGTGATGAGCACTGGGGATTTTATGCAAAAAATGAATCATCGAACCCTATATCAAAAACTAATGGTGTACTATATGTTGGCTAATTGAACATAATAAAAAAATACAAATAAAATTAGACTAATAGTGCGTCAACTTATATTCACTTTTTTCCAAAGAATCATCTTTTTGATAAATTTATTTTCTTTTTCTAGCTTATTACCTAATTCTTTCATTTTCTTTAAATATTTTCTTCATTTTTTTTCCATCCTTTTCTTTATATTGATTCTTAAGGTATTTGTTTTAATTCATTTTAATTTGTTTTTTGAAATTTATTATTATTATTTTTAAAGATTTAATTCATTTATTTGACAGAGAGAGATCACAACTAGGCAGAGGGGCAGGCAGAGAGAGAGAGAGGAGGAAGCAGGCTCCCTGCCAAGCAGAGAGCCCGATGCGGGACTCAATCCCAGGGCCCTGAGATCATGACTTGAGCCGAAGGCAGAGGCTTAACCCACTGAACCACCCAGGTGCCCTGTTTGTTTAATTTTTGATTCATTTTTTTCTTTTACTGATTTAAACATTTAATTCCATGCATATTTTTCTGAGCTCTTTCTCAGAAATTTCCCTCTAGCCCGAGTTATGCTTGGTCAGTTTCCTTATCTAGGACATTCACAGTTGTTTTTTATTATTTTTCTTGGGATTCAAAAGTTGTTTAATGAGGTATATCTAACCTTCCAAATAGAAAGTCCCTGTTTAATAATTTATTGCATTGTGTTTAAAGAATATGGAATGTTATTATTTCTATTTTCAAAAATTAATTGTCTTTACCTTTCTGACCCAATATATCTGTTTGATCAATTTTGGTAAACATCACAAGGGCTCTTGAAAAGAAGCTGCTTTCTGCATTATCAGTAAAGTACATAATAAATATAGCAGGGCTTGAGGATGTCTGGGAATGTGGATGTATGTATGCATTTATTACATATACCTTATTAGTGATATTATTTAGGTTTTCTATGTATTTCATACTCCTTAATCTACTTGAATTATCTAAGACTGATAACTATTAGTGGTTTGTGTCTTTTTGTCTGTTTTTCTTTTACTGCCTATAGTTCCTGCTGCATGAAATTTGCAGCTGGGCAATTTAAAAAAATCTATTCTGCCACTGTGATCCTGGCTAGAGATATTTCTATATTGATTTTGTGTTTCATAGGAAGTAGTGCACATTTTAAATTTTTTCCAGATTTATGACCATGTATTTTCAGCTGCATTTTACTGAAAATTTCTTCCCTTTCTACAGTGATCTGAAATATCTTCCCTCATACGTTAAAAGTCCATGTATGTAAGGGTACACTTTAGGTTCTCTTTTCTAGTTAACTGTTCAATTTATTTTTTCTTCTGCCCAAATCCACAGTAATAAATCTCATTGCTTTTTAAACAAATTATTTACCAATTTATTATAAATATGTTCCCTGGCTTATATTTTTACTTTTTCTATAGTAACATTTTATGAACTTTCAGCAGATAGAACCTACTTCCCCATCTCTTAAATCTGGATAGGCTTCATTTAGCTTGGTTTGGCCAAAATAATCTGGAGGAAGCAACATTGTGCTAGTTCTGAGTCCAGGCCTCAAAGGGGCTTATCTGTTCTCTCTCTCAGAACACTGCTACTGACATGTGGGCACACCCATGCTCATGTGCTGAATGAGAGATATAAGGCTCTGTCAGTACCATTGCCCCAACAACAACCAGTTGACTACCCACTGATCTATCAGTTGACCCCTATATGTAAAAGCTCAACCTGGATCAACTGAGCATAGCCAGATCAGCTAAACTTATTAGTTGACTCATATTCTCATGATTAATTATACATGTTTGTTTTTTCAAGCCACTAAGTGTTGGGGTAGGTTTAATTCAGCAAAAGATTACTGACACAAAGTTCTAAAATTTAATATGGTAGTATTTATAGGTATTTGTGGTTTGTGCTTTGCACAAATTTGTTTACTTTTAGAAAGTACTGTCTATATAAAATGTCATAAAAATATTCTTTCATGGTTTCTAAAAGTGTTGGCCCATGCAGTTCACATTTAAAGTGTAAATGAATTGGAATTTATTTTTTTGGTGTGTAAGAATGAGGTGGGAACCAATTTAATTTGTTTCTAATATGGAGGGTTAATTGTCTCAGCAAAATTTATTGATATTTTCTTCACTTATGTATAATGCTATCTCTTTTATATATATTAAATTCCTATATAAAATTTGGCCTCCTTGGCCTTTCCATTATATTCTATACACTTTTTTATCTGCCTGTCTCTATGCTAATAATGTCATCTACCACCACATCATCATTCTTCTTCCTGAGTATATTGTCTACTTTGAGACACTTTAAGTCATACATAAAATATAGAATTAGTTTATTAAATTCCTCAAAAAATTATATTGTCATTTTGATTGGAATTACATTGAATGTGAAGATACTGACACTGTTTCAATTACTTTTAGCATCTAGTAGTGTAATAAATGCTTGATATTTGTCAATGGGATTATCATGGGATCATGACCTGAGCCGAAGGCAGCAGCTTAACTCACTGAGCCACCTGGGCATCTCTACATCCTTCTTTTAAAGACCCCCTTTTTGGTTTTGCCTGACCCCAATACACTTTTGTATCAGTCACAGTCTAATGATAAAAACAGAAAAACAGAAACTACTCTTAGTATTTGGAAAAGAAGGGTTTTAAGAATGGATTAAAATGTTTAAAGAAAAGCCAAAACCAACAGGAGATGGAGTGACACCCAGAGATTAACAAAGGCCAAAGCAACCACCACTACCATGATAAAGAAACAAAGGATTTTGTGGTGGTTTGAAAGCTTGAAATACAGCAGCTAATGGAGGCAACTGGATCCCAACAGGGAGATGGGATTGAATGTATTGGAAGTGGATATCCTCCCTGTGTCATGGGAGGCTGGAACATCATCTTGGAGAAGGTCAGACTACCTGTGGGATTAACACCAAACTGGAGAATATAAGTACTTGATTTGAAGCCAAAAGTGCCCCAGAAGAGCACACTTTCAGCTCTGACTTTTCTATGTCTTCGGATGGTTCTTCTTTAACTTACCATTCCTTTTAACCTTAATAATTCAATAACTTTTAGTCTCAGTCATCTTTTTGTTTTCCTCCATATACTGTATTGATTATATTGACATCTCACCTGCTTCCATTGGTTTAACTACTTCCAAATGCTAATAATTCCCCAAATTGTTCCTTGACTGAATACCTCATTGTCAAATCCTGGACATCCTTCGTGGACCTCAAAATTAAAAAAAAAAAAAAATTAAACTAAGCTTCTTATACTTTTCACCTTCAACCTGATATTTTCCCCAAAGTCAATTAAATATATGTTCCATATGTCCATTATCTTTTCTCATGGCCTTTGCTCAATTTCAAGACACACAATTTTCCCTTTGGGTAAATCTTCCAGTCTCTTAACCTTCATTCTCTTGACCTTGAAATATATTCTCCATTATGTTTGATTAATCTTTCTAAATCTTAATTCTGATTAGGCAACTCTCTTACATAAAATGCTTTTATGAGTCTACATTGATCCAATATGGCTAAAACCTTACCCCAGTGACTTGTCTTTAGTTAGATTTTCATAAATGCTCTTATCACCAACCATACTGAAATATTTAAATTTCTCTGAAAGCAATTATTTTTATAAGTTCCATAGTTTTATACATGTTGTTCCCTCATATTAAAAATATTTTCCTTGTTCATCTAGTTAATTCCCACTTGTCCAGAAAAATGCATTTTAATCACATCTTTGCAGAAGGTTTTTAAACCTCTGTTATTATTTACATATCCTCTATTTCACATGTTTAATGCTGGTAATTTTTATGTAAATTTTCACACACGTCCCCTATTTTTCCCTGGCTCTGATTGATATACCAGAAAACCACATCCATCTCTCTTTCTCTCTTTCTCATTCATCATCAAGAGAGATCTCTGGCATTGATTTCTTTTGTAGTCCTAGTTCTAGCTGGATAATTCTACCTGTAGTGGTTTCAAACCCCACAATATCACCTCCCATTATGGTAGTGACCCTCTCCAGATGGTCCTGAATTCTGGACTCTGGAATCACCATGGTTTCCCCTTTTCCCTTCAGACCTATTTTGGTTGTGGCTTTCTGATGCTTTTAATATCAATTTAGCTTCTTAGCCTTTAATCACTGGTATAACCAATTAACTGATATTATACTTCCTTTATTTGAAAGACCTACAGTATTTTCTGTTTTTCTGATTACCTTCATATTCCTTTAGACCTATCTCTCATGTTCCATGCTACAGTAGCTCATCACTAGTTTGTCTTCCTCTCTAGGCCATCAGCTCCTTGATAGAAAATACGGCATCTTAATCATTTCTGTCACAAATATTGTTTATGTTTGTATCCACTATACCTAGAAAAAAATTGTATTTAAAAATTGTATAGGTATTGTATAATGTTTTATTCATGGACAACATTTAAATTCTTTAATTATTTTCTTCAAAATATAGCACCAGTCAACTTTGTAAGCTCTATTCCTTGTCTTTCCACCACTCCCCGATCCTAACTTTTCATAAAAGTTTATGGCTAAGTCATGCCACACTCTTCTCTGTTATTCTAATTCACCCTTTCAATACCTCTGAACTTTTGTTCCTGATACTAACTTCTGGACTTTTTCTCTTCTTTGTGTGCTGATGAAATTTTCCTCCATTTACCCAGATCATATGTCACATTTTCTTTAAAGCTTCCCAGAAAAAAAAAAAAAAAAAATTTCATTTTCTATGTTGAGGTATCATTTTACAGTTGTAATACCAGTTAAAATATTTGATGATTTATCATGAGTCTAAATCACTAAATCACTAAACAACATGAGGGAGAACACTTCTCTCTGAACTCTCATCAACAAGTAATTTTCAAAATTATAAATGTGAGTTAGCTTTGTTCTATCATGTTTTTTTTCATGTTCTATCACTGGATTTTAATTTTCTTAAAAGCTAGGATTACTGATTGTCTTAGATTCCTCTATAGTGTTAGCAGTACTTGTTATACTTTTTATTTGTTTAATAAATATTTATTGAAATATTTGACCACCTTTTGGTTGAATGCACTGGGCTAAATAGAGGTCATAATGTTAAGTGGTAAATGAGTTATATTTTCAAGAGCCTGATCATATATCTGGCAAGGTAATATTTTATAATATCATAATGGCACATTCTTATAAATGTGATGTGTTCTGCAAATGTAACTGACAATTTAAAACAAGGAATTTATATCTGAAAGACAGCACAGTGGATGGTCTTTCCATATGAAGGAGTCATGTGCAACATTGATGTTGGTGAAGACAACCTCAAGGTAGGAGAAAGAAGGAGAGGAGTTTTTCAATAATTTACTCACCTATTTCTTCATCTAACAACACTAAGAACCCATTGAGGTCAAGTATATATTAGTCAATTATTACAACAATAAAGTAAGAAGTGAATAAAATGTAAATTACGAATGACCCTTAAAAATTGCTATGTTCTAAGAATAAACTATGTTTAAATTATGATCAGGGTGGCATATATAAAGCATGTCTAAATACAACTCATGCTTATCAACAAGAAAGATAAACAATTTTGTTTCCTTCAGTACTTTTTTTTTTTTTGCTAGTTTTCTTTTTTAAAAGTATTTATGCTACTGTTCCTATTATGCAATGGATTTTGTCGGAAATGTTCATTCTATTATTAAGAGACAGATTTCAGCTGTGCTGGTCATTTGAAGAGCAATAAGCCACTCCAGACTATGTTTTCTGCTTTACTACTGTTCCTTGTAGAGCTGTAGAAAGCCCTCTGCCTTGGACCTCAGTGAGACTAAGCCCATTATTTTGCAATATGCACTGTGAAGGGCATTATATTACAGTTAAGTCTTGACCTTTGTAGCATATAGCATAGGCTGGCATATGAAAATGAGTGAACCAAGTTGCTGACCACAGGAACTTAAAGTCTGTGTTCTAAGTAGTGCACATTTGATTCCAAAGCTATACATCAAAGCAGCAGAATTGTATTCAATTTTTACCTAATTACCCACCCAATCAGGCGATATTTTCAACTTCATTGTGGTTAAAAATTAAACAATCTCAGAATGATTACATGATTTGAAGGAAACAAGAATTTCTTGCTATCAAAAGTAGGTATGGCTAAATTATTTATCTGATTTGGATCTTTTAATGTAACCTCTAAAAAACTAAGTAGCATCCCAGGCAAGTATATTGAGCCAAGGGGAAAGGAATTGTAGCTTGGCTTTTGGAGAGAAGCCTGAGTGTATATATACATAATAACATTCTAAAAGAACTTCAATAAATAAAGATTGATATACTATTCTGGTGTTGCTCAGTTAGCTTGATATTTTTCTCTAGCCAAGAGAGAAGTTCTGCCACATTTAAAATTTACTCATTTCCTTTCTCCCTTCCTTTTTCTTTCTCTCTTTCACTTATTGAAAGATAAATTTATTAAACCATTAAGGATATAAATTAAAATTATTTTCGTCAATAAGCCTACAGTCTAGGGGAAGATACATGTGTGATAGAATAAGTGTAGTTGTAGGAATATACACAGGATGTGATGACGCTTGCTGCCTCATAGAAGAGCTGAAAATGCCAGCTACTTTCTCAGCCTTCTGTGATTTTATGGCATAGCTTATTATCCACCCCAGGTCAATGACAATGGAGGAAATGACTACTGGGGGGCTACTGGAAATATGTTTCTCTCTAACTAAAAACAAAACTAGTAGTAAATGCTCCTTGTTTTTACCTGGATATTGTAGAATCTATATAAGACAGCAGGAGCTGGTACAGCCCTCATATGTCCTGATGGAAAATATCTAAGAATATCTGAACCACTCCAGGTACACTTGTCCCAGAGTTTTTACCACCTGCAAAAATGCATTTTAGCCATTCTCATGTCTGTTTTAGCTAATTATTTGATTGTTAGAGCCAAAACATCTGAACGGGTGCATTTTCCATATCTTCTTGGAAAATTACTGTCAACTATGATGTTTTGTCTTAAAATTTAATTGTTTATAAAAGGAATCTAAAATATAAATTATAGTGGGAATTGTGAATTTCTTATCTATAATATAATAATTTAAAAATATTATACATTGAAAATGCTTCTGTTCTTTTTACATACTAAATTGCCCTTTTACAATACTCTGTGGAACTCATGTGCTTTCATCTTATTGCTATTAACTTGAAATTTAATTTTCATTAATAGGCCTGGAGTAGATAAAACACAGAAATAAGTTCGTGATTTCACTTTAGGTTCTATAGCTCACTGAATATTGCAGTGAATGCTATTTTATTTATTGTATTAGATGGAAATGATTCTTGTTCTTAGGGAATGAAATACATGGAGTTCTGGTTCTAATTTTTATTTTTAATTATCCCCTTATTTATAATGATTAATTCAAGAAGCCTATGCTCTGAGTCCTAGTTAATACTCTTCTAAATATGTTTTTAAATATTGTACCTCTTTTAATTGGTGTGGTTGACAACCTATTAGCCTGATTTATTTGAATTTTAATCACAGGCTTCCTATTAACTTTATGTGTGGCTCTGGGTAGGCTACTAGGTGCCTGCATTTTTATTTGTAAATTCAAGCAATAAAAATCCCTGCAGAGAACCAGGTACTTATTATCCTAGATATCTGGTTTTTTTGTAGAAGATCTAATACCTTCCCTCACATAATTTACCTTGTTGGATATGGATAATCAAGGAACCAAAATATGATGAACTAAAATATAAATGGTAAATCAACTTGGTAAACATACAACACAGAAGCAAAATTATTCCTTTAGAGCAGTCAAAGAGTTAAACATAGTAGATATTTGAGCTGATTCTTAAAGAGTAAGTAAGATTTCATTGGCCATTTGCAGCTAGGGAAATGGTAGATGTGGACACATATATAAGTGACGGGACTGAGCATTTTTGGAAAAAAGTATGATTTTATTATGATAGAGTATAGGGTACTTGAGAAAATATTGGAAAGTTCAAGACACATCATGAACGACCTTGTGTGCTTGTTAAGGAGATAGATCTTTACTCTGCAAGAAGTGGAGAGACCATATAGGAAGATGTTTTTTTCCAGTTGGGGAAGCGGTGTTGGTGATTTTGGACACTGTTCCTCATCAAAGCTCACACAAGTACAATGGATAATTTTTTAAAATGTGATTTAGAATTAGGGTCCCTCATTTTAACAATTTCCATACTTATAAGAAACATGTAATTCAATTAATTTCAATGAAAAGGAACTTCTTAAAAATAGACGAGTAGTTCTCAGCAGTGATTGGTGAAATGGAACAAATGAAGCAGACCACATTGTGGCCTTGAACCAAACAACAGGGGAATAACTTCCACTGTTCAATAGCCAGGCCCAATGCAACATAATTTTGACAATTTTTCCTCACTAAGTATGTATAAGAGCATCTGAGGAACAAAGACATCTCCAGTCTTCAGTGATCAGTCTGCCAAGAAGGTTCTCAAATAAAAAAGAAAGTGTGCAACTAAATTGCTAACATCACCGGAAAATGTCACTTTTAATTGGATAGGAATTATGCAGCCAGGTGTGACAAGGAGGAAGGGGTTATCATGAGCTAATAATTTGGCACAAAGGCATCCTCATGCTTCTAATCCCTCTAGAGTCTTATCTCATGATTACCAAACACCCTGCTTAGATATGCCTTATTAGTTCCTCTTTTGGATATCTTCATTCTTAGGAAAACCATACTTCTGTATGCTAGAATATGATGACGTTAGCAGTTTAAAATACGAGCAGCTGCTTCAGCTGAACTAGTAGTCCACAAAAATTAATCTATCCTTTACGTTAATCTGTGATCCAATCAGAAAATTTCTTTAATCCCAGGAGTTTTATAATGCAGCCTAAATCACTGTGGTCCAGGTGCCTTGGCTGCTTAAAGGGAAAGTAACAAGAAAAGTTAATCTGAAGATTATTAAGTATTTTAGGCTGGTGCTAGCTGGTATCAGCTAGCAACTACAGAATGTACTGGGCAAATCTAACAAATAACAACCCATCCTTTCTGTCACAGAAGATCAAATAATTAGGAAAGAGTAAGAATGCTTGCTGATAGCAGTAAGGAAGATAATGATAAGAAACGAGAATTTTAAGAAGACAAAAAGTGGCTTGAGATAACAGCTTATGGATACTGCCATTATTAGTATGATTATTAGTTGAATAACATTCATGAAAGCAGTTCATAAGATGACTTGGAAGTCTTACAGGTGCAAAGTTACAGAAACTGAAGAAATGCTCCACAGGCAGGAAACAAAGGAATTCAGTTACATCATCCACTGCCAAGGAATTGTTATTGGTCAGGTTTACAGAAAAAAAGAGCAAAGAGCTTCAAATGTCACCAGGTAGCTGATAAGCTACAGGCCTACACATCTTATTTCCATAAGATTATGCCAGAAGCCTGTTTGTCCTGGGTCAGATTTCTAGGGCTCATACAAATATTCCCTTTTAAGGTATGTGGAGGAAAAAAGTAGAGTCTGGAAAGAAAGAAATTACACTGGATACACAGAACCAATCTTCTAATACTATTCTATATTGTAATTTTAAAAGTAAAATAAAGGAGTTTACCTTTCAAGTTTAAAACTGAATCCTCTCCTTCCAGCCATAGAGGTGTAACTGGTTAACAGACTTGCCCTCCCAGTCATAAATTCCTTAAGTTTGAGAAAACCTATGTTAGGCAAAAATGTTGAGGGATTGAACGATAGGCAGTGCAGACTGTGATCCTTGGCAAATGGGAACCACAAAGAGTGAGCTCCATGATCACCCTCACCATATGCACGGATTTCTGCTTTGGAGCACTTTTCCAACAAGGAACATGCAAGTGGATCCCAAGCACAGCTTTAGTCTCAGTAAATTGCAAGAGCATAACTAAGAATTTTGAGCTGCTGACGTAGTCAGAATTTACAGCAGGGCATAACTGAGGAGAGGAGACCACACAGAGAGAAGACTACAGACATTCATCATGGGTTCCTGGCTAATGGACAAGAGATGTTGAGGGTCTCGCAGGGATCACCTGTTGTTGCAGAAATGTGCAATTCAGGGACACTGAAGTGGTAACAGTACACCCAGAATGGAAGATTGAACTGAACACCTTAGTTAGGTACTCAGCTGAGACATTAGAGGAGCCTTGCCTTAGAGATAGAGTAAGGGCACACCCCAGTACTGAGTTCGAACACAAAGCAGACCTGAACTAACAGATAATAAAAGTAAGCTTAGCCACAGCAACAGATATCACCTCTAATTTAACTGCCTGACAGAATAAAACTCAACCCCTTAAGGAAGATGATATAATTCATCTATGTTGAGCAATATACAATTCCTAGACATGCTTAAAATATTACCTACATTTAAAATGAAGAGAACTTAATAAATCCTGATATTATGATGCCAGATACTTTATAATTAGTTGAAAAAAATTTAAAGCAGATATTATAAATATATTCAAGGACTTAATGGAAAATATGACAAAAATGGATGAAAGCATGAGGACTTCAAGTAAATAACCTCATGTAAATTTGAAATTTATATGAAGGAACTTGACCTTGGAACAGACCTGTTTTCTCATGGGTAGATCAGAATGTTCCTCTTGAGGGGGAAATGGGAATTTATTGCCAGTACTTTAATCCAACATGACTATATGTAGTAGGACATTTTTATTTCTGTCTCTTTTCATTATCTTTTCCTTAATTTTGATTTTCAATAGTTTGACAATGATATGCCAGTTGTAGTTTTCTTTGTATTTATCTTGCCTTCTTAGTTCTTAATGCTGTACTTGTAATCTGATTTTGACTTGTTTTTTCCCTCTTTATTATTTTTTTTTTCCTTGGTCTCTGAACACTCTCAGGATATTCTCTTTTCCCCCCACTATTCTAAAATTTCATGATAATATGTCTTGGCAGGGATCTTTTTTAGCTGTAGTCCTGGCACTTTTTGGACCATTTTAATCTATGAATGCACAAGTTTGAGTTCTGAAAATATATATCGAATTATTTAGTCCTCTTTCATTTTTTTCTTTTCTCATTCTTTAATTCCCTACTATTTTCAGATTCTGTAACATCTGAGCAGATTCCATACTTTCAAATAGCTTTTTCAAATCATTTTTATACATACCTTTTAATGTTTTTGATCTACTGTCTGAGAGAACTCTACATCTTACATTCCCAATATTTTACTGATTTTATTTTTAATTATTTATTTATTTTTTGGAAAGAGAGAGAAGGAAAATGTGCAAGTGGGAATGGGGAAGGGCAGGGAGAGAGTGAACCTTAAGCAGGCTCCATGCTCAGCACAGAGCATGATGCAAGGATCAATCTCATGACCCTGAGATCCCATAACCTGAGCCAAAATCAGGAGTCAGATGCTTATCTGACTGAGCCATACACCACTTTATTGATTTTGAATTTATGGTAACATATGTAAATTTCAAAGGACTTATTTTTTCATTTTCTGAATGTTTCTTTTTAGATATCACTTTTTGTTTTATGGTTTCCATTTATTGATGGGCTTGACTGTGAGTTAAAATCACTATATCATACATTACGGGATCCACACTATTCTTTGGAGCTAGTTTTTTATTGATCAGATAACATTCTTTCAATGTATTTCCTGGAGGGTAAACTAGGCTGCAAGCCTGCTGAATCCTCATAGTGAAAATGGAGGGAGGAATAGCTCTCACCATGCTCTTCTTTCAGAAAATCACCACTGCTTTCTCTTAATCCTGGTATTCTCCAGTCCAGGTACCTGCTGATCTATCCTCTCAAGGTTGTATTCTCCAGGGTTTTTTTGAAGGTGGTTGAAGACAGTGGCCAGGTTGTATGGGATGGCAGAGTACACCCTGGGGTGCATACCAAATTTAGAATTGCCTGTCATTGCAAATTTCTGAACCCTCCTGCCACTCTCAGGTGTAAATTAGTCTTTTCTGAGCTTCTTCCACTATGAGCTTCGGTGCATTTTCATTAAGTCTGTGGATTTTCAGCAGGAGACTGCAGAGGACAGGTTGCCTGCTACCACCTCTTTTGATAAAGTTTTATTAGAACAGAGCCGCACCCATTCATTTTGGTATTGTCAGTGGCTGTTTTCACAAAACAATGGCACTGTTGAGCAATCGTTATGGAGGCTGTGTGGTGCAGAAACCAAATGTATTTACTATGATGCTGTAGAAAATATTCACCAACCCCTGGTGTAGAGTGTTATTTGTTTTTGGTTTTGTTTTTTTCCATCTATCTCACAGCTTCTAAATTTTTGCTTTTATTATTTCCTCTTCCCTGTTCTTTTCATCCTTATGGATATATTATAGTTGATCCTTTAATGTAATTTGTTCAGATTTCACCTTGAACTACAGTTAAACATGAGGCTGCAGTCTACCCGCTAAAAGCGAGGGCTTTGACCACTCCTCTTTGTCATCACCACCTAACCTGATTGATTAGGACATTTTGTTCTATCCAGCAGAATTTCCATCATTCTTGGAGCAACTGGCTGGCTCAGTGGGTTAAAGCCTCTGCCTTCAGCTCAGGTCATGATCCCAGGGTCCTGGGCTCAAGCCCCGCATGGGGCTCTCTGCTCCATGGGGAGCCTGCTTCCTCCTCTCTCTCTCTCTGCCTGCCTCTCTGCCCACTTGTGATCTCTGTCTGTCAAATAAATAAATAAAATCTTAAAATAAAAAAGAATTTCCATCACTCTTTGTTTCTATAACTGAATAGTAAATATTTACTAATATCTTTGGTATTTAAGTTTTTCATGCTCCCCTACATTTTGTCAGTTACAAAAAAAAAACACATAAGTTTACAAGATGCTGGTGGTAATTTAATTTTATATAATTTCATCCAGAAAACATGTGTAGAGCATTAAATATGCAGGTGGCACCACATATGATGCTTAGCACACTAAGAATAACAATAACAACAATAATAATAAATATAAAAGAGACATATTCACTATACTTAGAAAATGTAGCCAAATTGGGGATATGGAAATAAAAAGGAATATTTCAAATCAATACAATATGAGCTATTATAGAGTAAACAGCTGACATAGAAATTAGATTTACCTCTGAGAATCCTACCAAGCTTCATATTCAGGACTAAATAGAATGTTGACAATCAGAGCAGGAAGGGTACTCCTGCCAAAGACAATCATGTTTGTATATGTATACATATGTATGTATATGTATACATATGTATGTATACGTATGCATATTTCTTAAATATTTGTATACATACATATGTATATGTGTACATATTTCTTAAATATATGTGTATATATACACACATATATATATTCTTAAATATTTGGAACACAAAATTCTACCATTATTCAGCTGTGCAACTTCTGGTAAGTTACTTAACTTCTTTAAATTTTAGTTTTCTCATCTGTAAGATGAAGGTAATATTAATACTTTCCTCAAAGTTTTCTTCAAGAATTATATGAAGTATTGCTCTTGATGGATGTAACAGAATTTCTGGCACATAATAAATGCTCAGCAAAAGGTAATTGTCTATGTCATTATATTCATTTTCTTTGTAAAGAGGGGGTAGAATTTTAGCCAAATAAGTCTATGAAAAGATTTCAAGCACAGTGGTAGTTTTCAATTGGAGGAATCTTGAAAAGGAGTAATTTTGTAATCATCCTTTAATTTAGAGAATATAGACAGCTAATTATTTTTTTCTCAACAGCTATGAATGAGTCTGTTAAGGAAAGATTCACAATCAGACATCTCAGGGTTAGAATGAGGATCGACTGAATTCATGTTTATCTAAATCATTTCCACAACTTTTCTTAAAAATCAATAATCCAGCTACTTACAATTTATATCTATTTCTCCTGGGCAGATCTTATTCAGCAAGTTGGGTAGCATCACTTGAAGGAAATATATCAATATATTTTCCCCAGATGTTACTACAACTTATGTATCCTTTGATTTTGTTTGGTTTTTATTTTGAAGAAAAAGCCTTAGCAAAATCATACAGAATTGGTTGTTTAGAAAAAAAACAAAAACAAAACAACAGGGCAACATTTATTGATCTTCAAGTAGATCTAGATAAAAAACAATATGTGGTGTGATTTAGTACACTGTTGACTTAAAACATTTTTCGTATTTTTTCCCATTACCCTTTTATTAAAAGACATTATAGATCTGGCATACTTTCAGTGTTTAGATTACTATAATGTTGAGGACTATGATATGTCAAGTTAAATACAGTGACTGTGTCTATTTGGGTCTCTTAAATAATCTACTGAAAGTTTACACAAGTGTCTTTTTAGGACCCACAGAAGCAAGCAGCAGGCTTGTGTATTGTAATGTTTTTATTCTTGCGTGTTAGGTGTCCACTTCTTATATGAACTCAACTTATGCTTCATTGTATAACCCTTGACCTAAACATTCGTAGACATTTTTGAGTCTCTCTGTAAGTTATTAGAATTACACAATTCAATAATTTTCTTTGCAGAATTCTTGTGACAAATTTCTTTCTAAGCTTCTTAATCTCTCTGAATATGGCACAGCAATTTATCCATATTTAAGATGAATCACTTTCTATTTTGTATAAAAGAAGCTTAAGCCAATGGAAAGGCTCCAAACTTAGCAGATATTTAAAGGGACTTAGTGTCAGTCACTGGAATATAAACCACTGAAGGGAAGTGTTCTCTTGGTTTCTGTAAATGTCATATTGGGAGCAGTCTCTGGGGCAAATCATGCAGGAGCTAAGCAGCTCCTAAACAGCACCAGCCTTTGAGGATTAAAAAGGACCAGGAATGCACAAGATTGGGGCTGGACTTAGTTTCAGAGGCTGGTCCTTATGAGAGTAGTTTAGAAGCCTATAGCGGGGGTTGATGAGTCGGCAAGCTCACACTCAGCAGTGTACTCAAGAGAAAGAGGTCATGGCCATTCAGCACTGAAAACAGAGCCTGAAGGAAGTTCCTATGGTGATTTAAACAGTCTAAAGTCATAGAGTTATTTGTTCAAAATAATCATTCTTTAGAGCTAACATTATTTCAGAGTGTCTTGTTTCCGCTTTGTGTTGAAAAAAAAAATGGATTTTACAAATTCAAGGTAGTCTAGTTCAATCCAGCAATTTTTTTCCTTCAAATTTAGTCCTAGTACAATTTCCCTTTTCATCATTAAGCCTCCTCCAACCTTGGCTGGACTCTATTGCAACAATGAAAAACAAGCTTGACAAGCTCATGCTTAACAGTGTACTCAGAGGAAAGAGGTCATGTCCACTTAGCATTTATGGCACAGCCTCAGAGACGTTCCTTTGGCCACTCTATTGTACAGTCAAAGCTTCCCCAGGTATTGGCAAGCCAGCAGGGTACTTTGTGTGTGTGTGTGTGTGTGTGTGTGTGTGTTGAGAGTGTTCTTGACCTTGATCTCTTCTGATTATCAATCATGTAGTAATGCTAGAAAGCAGTTGACTTCCAAATAATTGACTCTTATCAGCCTTGGCAGTTCTTGGTGTTTCCCAGGAATTTACCTCCCTTCTGTATCCATGATCTCAGGGACCCCACAGAATTGTAGCTATTAGTCCTTCCCTCAAAAATTAATGCTACCCACATCCCTCTACTGCTAAGTTCACACTCTACCAGTCAGGCCTAGTGTGGAATGGTGGACTGCTGTGTTACTTCTGTTATGCTCACAACTACATCAATTGGAATTTCTTTCTATCTATGGTACCAAATTAGAGTTGGCTACAGGAGGTGGGTATACAAAGTTTGGAAGACAGAAGTAAATCTGTGACTGTTCTTCTGAAGGTATTTCTGCTGCCAGATGTGGGGGTGGGGGAGGAATTGTACAGTAATAGGTGGGTTTCCAATTGTTCTCATTCTCCTCTTGTCTATATGCAGATTTTCTTCCCAGCTACTGGTTCTGCTGGCAAACAGCATTGTTAGCCCAATCACAGCACCCTTAACTGTGGACCCACAAGGCTAGTGCTGCACTGAAAGAATGGGGTCTAGTAGACCTCCCAGAAGCTGCTCCATCGTGGGCCCACTTACGGCTCTGGAAGAACTTGACTTCTCAGACTGACTGATTAATTAACTACTCTTTCTTTCATCCTACAACCCCAACCCCTCCACCATACTTTTAGACCTTCATTTTCATCTCTTCCCCAAGTTGGCCTAATTCCTATTATAAATCTATATTCTACAGCATTGATAATGACTCCCTTAATGCAATCTTGCTTGGGACAGGTGGAAACGTTTGTCTACTCTCTTTGCTAAATGTTGACTTCACCTGACCTCAAAAGAAATGTGGATTTCTACATTCTTCTTTGCTTCCTCACCTCTACATTTGTAAGCAGAAGTCATCCTAAGATTGCCAACTCCTGGATTTCTGGCTGGGTCAGATACAAGTCATGGTTCAGACCTTTTTCCTTCCCAGACCATTTTAAACATCCAGGGGAATTCCTTGATTACCTTATGATTCTCACGGTTATTGGGCATGGGGATGCCAGGAACAGAAACATTTCAGTTCCATACTCTGCATTTCATCTCCTCTCTATAGATATTCATAATATCTGTGTTATTCTCCATTTCATATTCCCATTCCTTTTGTATCATATCTGTTATGGCATATTTGAATTGCAAGACAAGATTGAGCATCTTTTTCCTGGTTTTCCTTTTGAGGGTGATCATTTGGAAAATCAAATTAAAATTAACCCTCTGATCTTCTTCATGCATTTAATGTTTACTTTGTCACAGTTAGCCCTTTGCCTCCTCTAAGTGAAATGGGAAGTATTGCTTAACTTTAAGGCACCCTGCTGATGAAGTTGTAGCTCCTGATATTCTAACCCTACAGAGGAGATTAACTCAGGACATGAAGAAAGCTCAGGCTGCAGGGCTGTTTCCAACAGATAGGAAGCCAAGATGCTGAGAAATGGGTGAAGATTGGTTTCTTCCTACTAGACTGTTTTTGCTTTGGCTGGTGAGGAAATGGTGCTATTTGCAGAAAACAGGCCTTGGAAACAAAGAACTTGGATTTCCAGAGATTTCTATTGACTTATGGTTTTGCTATCTGGATGTGGTAATTTGTTTATAAATTTGTTTATAAATTTATAAATTTGTCAATCCACAATAATTAATACAGAATGCAGAAAGTATTGCTTTTTGTTCTTTAGTTTGAATATTGCTAAAATTACTATTTGTATTTTATTCACCTAATCTTTTGCAACTACATAGGTATTGAATTTTACCTTTTAACTTTTTACATTTAAATCTATTCATACTTCTTTTTTTCATTATTGCTCACATTTTGATACATTGATCATCCAAATTCTTTTTACTATGCTCCAAAATAGTTCAGACATACCTGGTATTCCACCTCTATCTGAGTCTTCAAATAAACCCTGAGGTAGTAAAAATGCATGTGTAAGGGTGTTCTAAATAATAAAATGATTAACAATAATTGTCAGTCCCTTTACGTGTATTGTCTCATTGTCTTAAGCAACATTGGATATGTGAAATACGTCTATGAGGAAATTTGCTGCTTATGAAATTAATAAGTCAATTGTTACATAACTGTTGCATGCTGTATCCAGTATTAGAACTCCAAGCTGTATACAGCTCCAGAGCCTAGCTCCTAAACCCTAACATTCTACTACATTGCTCAGAGCATTCTTTTGCATTTTTTCTACTCCAGCTTAGATAATTCACTATTAATTTGTCAAAGTAAGTCTCTTCAGAAGCTTAGTCATAGTATGACTAAGAATACTGAGTCATAGTGCTTCCTAGACCTCTCCTACTAACAGATCTTTTCCATGCTGACTCTAGGTAGGGAGGGGTTGGGGGAGCACCCTGTAACACACCTACTTCATGGCCTCTACTCAGGTAACAATGTAGCAAATGACACTTTTTGAAGATCAAGAAGCATAAGATCATTGAACATGTATAATATTGTTCGCAATTGATTTTTTTCTTTAAACTTCATCTATTTCTACTAAATTTTGTTTTAGGATAAAGGGAAATAGATACTGTATGATGTGAGAAAATCGCTACTTGGTAGACCATGAGAAAAGACATGGGAAATATCACTTCTAATTCTCTCCCATCCAGTGATATCAGTCTCCATCAAAAGCAGCTCATGTCCTTCCTGTGCTATAAAACCTTCTGTGACATTATGGGACCAAAGTGGTTACTTTAATTTTAAATGTAATAGGAGGATTACGTACCCCACACAGTCAGATACATAATAAATGCTGGGGGATCAGCAAAGCTATGCAGGAATATGTGAGCTGTAGTGTTTTGGTGATATCTGCTTGTTGTAGACTATTGATTTCTACAAAAAGGTATGATTTCTAAAAAGAGAAGAAATGTGTGAACAAATCCTTTAAAATGAAAATAAGTCCAGTGATGAGAAGGCATTTGATGAAGTGAATTTTGCCTTCATCCTGGGCTTTTCTAAGAGATCCAACCTGCTAATACAAATAATGGTGTTGATACAAACGTTAACTTCTGAAAAAAATCCTTCTTTCAGACTTATATAACAATGTGCTCAGTGTTTTACATATATTTATTTATTAATTATAAATAGTTATATTTATTCTAACAATTTTAAGAGGCAGATATCATTATATTTCTCTTTATTTATTTTTAAATATTGTATTTATTTATTTCAGAGAGAGAGAGAGAGAGCCCATGAGGGGGCAGGAGAAGGGGAAAGGGAGAAGCAGACTCCCTGCTGAGCAATAGCCAGATCCAGGGCTTGATTCCAGGACCCCAGGATCACGACCTGATCCAAAGCCAGTTGCTTAACCAACTGAGCCACCCAGGTGTCCCCATTATATTTTTCATTTGCACATAAAGAACACATGGTTCAGAGTGGTTCACTAAGTGTCCAATGTCACAATACTATTTAGTACATCTGACAACACTTGATCCCACAGATTACCTCTTAAACAATGTTCCTGCACTACAAATGGCAAACAGGCAAAAGTTGCACTCTGGGTAATGGCTCTCACTGACTCTGAATTTATTTGGAGCCTGCCTACCCTACTTCTTTTCCATTCCTTTTTTCTATTGTCTCTGTTGGTTTTCCATCATCCCCACAGATGAAGGTTAATTTTATTTGTCAATGTAACAGAGCTACAGGGTGCCCAGATATCTGACCAAACATCCTGTTGAGTGTATCTGTGAGGGTGTTTTGGGTAAGATTAACATTTACATCAGTAGACTGAGTAAAGCAGATTGTCCTCCCTAAAATGGGTGCGCCTCATCCAATCAGTAAAATGCCTGAATAAAACAGAAAGGGTGACCCTCCCCTGAGTAAGAGACTTCTTGCCTGACTACCTTTGAAATGGGACCATGGCTTTTTTTTTGCCGCTGGGTTCCAATTCAAGCATTTGCTCTTCCCGAGTCTCAAGACTGCTAGCTTTTGGACTGAAACTACACCATCAGCTCTCATGTTGCTCAGGTCTTCAAATTCAGCCTAGAACTACATCAACAGCTATCCTGGGTCCCAGCTTGCTGACTCATCTTGTAGATCTTGAGAGTTGCGAAGTTCCATAATTGTGTTAGCCGATTCTTTTTACTAAGTCTTAATCTCTCTCTCATGCACACATACACAGTTATGTTCAGAATCTCAGAGGCAGTTACAGAACCCAAGATGACAATAACAGAATAAAGCACCATAAGACTACAGGCTAGGTTATTAATCCATGGCAAAACATTAAGTTCAGTCATCTTCTCTTTGTTGTCTTACCATTTTATTTCTTAGTCCATTCTATATGACAATGCACAAAGATAGTCTTAATTCCAAAGAGCTGGGAATTTCCAATGTTTCGGGGAATATCTCCACGACCTATTGATTATATTTACATCAGATTTTATTCTCAACTTTATTTTTTATTGCCTAATTCCCATGTTTCAATTTGCTTAGCCTCTTTGAATTGATGAATTTTTTTACATTTCTCAATCTTTCACTTAAGTCTCCCTTGTTATATAAAATGCATCATTTCCAATTTTCTCTATATTTGTATTTCATTTAGACACCCAGACCTATAGCTAGAGTATCAAGTCCACTTGTCTAGAACAAGGGCTTAGACCATGCATTCTTCAAGACTGCCATCATGATTCTACCTTTACAGTTGCTGAACTACAATCAAGAAAGAAAAGCAGAGGCTTAGGTGCATACCTAATCAACCTCCCAGTTTAACTTTGCATATACCAGTAGAAGAGAGAGAGATTATCGGTGAGTATTTAGAAGCTCTGAACTCAAAAGATGATGTAAAAAAGCCATCATATTCACAGCCTTTGCAATTCTATTTTTCTTAAGATTTCATTTATTTATTTGTCAGAGAGAGAAAGTGAGCCCAATCAGGGGGAGCAGCAGGCAGAGGGAGAAGCAGGATCCCTGCCAAGCATGGAACCCGATGTGGGACTAATCCTAGGGCCCAAGGATCATGACCTGAGCCAAAGGCAGATGCTTAACCGACTGAGCCACCCAGGCATCCCAGGCGTTGGAATTCTAGACCAGTCCCATCTTGTAGTTCCACTAACTGAAGATACGTTATTACTCAGAAATCCAACAGAGTCCCAATATTCTCTCCCATGAATGATTAATTCAGTACCATGCACAAAAGTATCTTTATGCAGATTGCTAGCACACTTATTTTTATTGCTCTAATCTCTCCCCTCAATTCCAAATGTGTATATCTGCAATACATATCTCAAAGTTAATACAGTTAAAAGAGCACAGTCTTTTCACCTAAATTCTCCCCTCTGCTTTAGACTCAGCAAATAGTTCCCTCATTCCCTCAAATGTTTCCTTCAAAAAACGAGGATAGACTTCTCTATTTTTCTTCTGCAAACTCCTATTCCTCAAAAAGTTAGCTTTATTTCAAAAACCTGCCTGAAATGTCTCCTTGTTTTCTCCAGTGACTCTACCCCATTATACCTACATTATATCTTCATCTGGTCTACTGCAGTAGTCTCTTAATTATTCTTTCTAGGTTTGCATCTTTATAATTCTTCAAAGAGCAGTCAGGATGACATGGTAACAATTAAATAAAACTAACCTAGTGTTCAATTCAAAATCTTGTGTTGGCTTTATATTAGCTTCCTATTGCTTCCATAACAAAATACCACAAATGCAGTGACTTAGGGCAACACACATATTTTTTTTTCCAGCTTCTAGAGGGTTCTAGAGGCTTCTCTTCTAGAGACTGTCTGAATTCCTAGGCTTTCCTTCTTCCCTTTCTATCTCCCACCTCAGCAATGGAATATCAGGTCTTTGCCAAACACCATCATTCTGACATTGACTCCTCCTCTACCTTTGGCTTCAACATTTAAGGACCTTTGTAATTACATTGGACCCACCTGAGTAATTCAGAATAAACTCCCTATTTTAAGGTCAGCTGGTTAGCAATATTAATTCTCTGTTGCCACATAAGGTTACATATTCACAATGCAGGGGCTTAAGATAGACTTTGTGGAGCCATTATTTTGTCTGCCATAAGTTTACGAAATATGTTTTAAAAAGATATAAACTTTTCAAATCCTAAATCTCCCCACTGTTTGAGCCCTCCCTACCCCCCCACCACCCCAACTCCCCATATCCTTTTCAGACAGCACTTTCCTTTGCTCACTGGTTTTTAATGGATCTAACCAGATATCACCAGCTTCAGGATTTTTGCGCTTGCTGTCCCTTTGTGTGGAAGGCTCTGCCCCACATTGCCCTTGGCTCATTCTTGTCTTTGAGTCTATTTCCTCAGAGAGGCTTTCCTGGCCATTCCATATAAAATAGTCCCAAATGGTACACTCTTTTAATTTATTCCTTTCATAGAACTTACTACCAGCTGATATTGCCTTATTCATTTGTTTCCTTGTTTCATGTCTTTTTTTTTTTTTTTTTTTTTTTACCCTCTAGAAAGATAGACACAAGTGAATAGGCTCTTTTTTGTTGTTTTAACAACTTCACCTTCAGAGTTTACAACAGCACCTTGCTTGTAAGTTCTCAGCATATATTTGTTGAATAAATGATTGAATAGTTTTATGAATAAATTTTAAATGAATGTCACTGAACCAATCACACACTTACATTTCTTTTCTCCCAGCAGGAAAAAGGATCTGTCAGTCTATTTTCCATCTCCATAGAGCTAGCCATTATTTCAAAAGGAAGAAACCTTCTATTCCTTGCTCCCTCTGGGGTACTGTGCACGTTCCTCTGAGGGCATTTTTAGCTCACAACAAAGTTGTCTTTATTCTGCAGTTCCTAATCCCTCTTTCGTCTGATGCTCTGGGAAACAAAAAAAGTAGCTGCTCTCTGAGGGATGTACTAGAGAATTACATTAATTTAGAAAACAAGAGAATTTACCAAGAGGTTCTGTGATCTGAATGGGATGTGAAGGTTACTCTGTGCCTCTTTGTAAGTTACATAATGTGCTTTCCTCCATACTTACTTGCATTTCATGCAAATTCTCACTTGTGTCAGTTAGCTACAAATTTGGAAATGTAGCCAATCAGAATATGCTCCAGATAAATCTGACGCAAAAGCTATTGCATTAGCTCTAATAGAGAACTTCTGCAAGCCTGACATAAACCCTTTTAGGATCTGTTCCGATTACATTTTAAATCTTTTTATGTATCTAGTCCTGCATCTCTGTTGTTACTTGAGCTTTCAAGGTTAAGAGAACTGGTTCATTCCTTCTAAGATTTTGGTGTACTCATTCCAATCATTTGCATACCTTTTAAGGTGCTCTGAGTATAAGAAAAGAAAAAAGGAAATGTTCTCACTTCTCCTTTGACGACTTGTATTACGTAGTTGAAGAATTCAATGGTGGCAGAGGTCATCTATTTCTTGCTTAGCAGTGTATACCTAGTAAATAGCAGGTATTTGTGCTTAATTGATATTAGCTTAATTAGTTCATTGATGTCTTTAATACTCAGCACCCTGTGAGAATTCAGAATAGATAGCAATGATTATTTTTTATTTTAAAAAAAGATAAACCCTTCAAATAGATTACCAATCACATATTTTGCTCTAAACTATATATAAAACTGTGATTTTACTTGTACTATTAAAAATAGATAGCCTAGCTGCCTAATGCCTTAAGACAAACTTACCACACGTACTTCTATTCAATTCTACCTGTAAAAAAGAGTGTGGCTATGAAATCCATGTTTCATCAGTGCAGGTAGAACCTTGGCATGACACACTACAAATTTTCCAATAGCACTGTTTTTCATTAATCTCCATTTCACTGAGACAGATTCCATTATATGGGTAACTCCCTGAAGAGTTTGAAATCTAGAGCAATTCTCTTCTATATACTTGAGTGCAGTATATGATATTTATATAGTCCTACATTCCAAAGAGCCCAAAGCACTTGATAAATATCATCTCATTGATCCTATCCACTTTTCTGAACAGTAAATGGCAAGAATTGGTATTACCATTTAGCAGTGAGAGAACTCTGGAAACTAAAATGCAAAATGATTCAAAAGACCAGTAAGAGGGACAAAAAGTATCTTGGTCACAAAGCTCAAGTAAAAGTCCTCCTGAGTCTCCAAAATGTATCTTTTCTCTCAGCTATATTATTCCTTTAACTCAAATTCTTAAAGAAACAGTTCTTTTTTTCTTATCTGCTTTTATTTAAATATATATATATTTTGACATCAGGCTCAAAATGTTCTTCCCCATGCAACTCTGGTAATTTTTCTCAATTTTCAAGATCTATAATAAGTCCATCAATGTAATATTACATGTTATCGATTTTCTAATCCTGAGATTTTTGTTTTCAGGTATCACTCTGTGTTTTGCCATCACTTGGAATTTCTCCACTGCTGAAAATCTCAATGTAAATATATGACCACAGATTGCCATCCTGCCAGTCCCTCATTTTTTTACATTTTTCTTTCATTATTTCTTTGACTTCACTGGAGCTCCTAGTCTTTTCCCCTCTAGTTTATCTTAAACTTTTGGACCTCTCTCTGTGTTTGCCCTTCATTGTGTAGCTTGGACACCATGCTACATTATTTCAATCATTCTCCTAGGAACACAGCTTCCTGATACCTTTTCTCTTTGTATGTTCCTTTATTTACTTATGGGATGAGAGAGGGTCTGTTCTAAAAATCACAAAACCTGGGACACCTGAGTGGCTTAGTTGGTTAAGCAGCCAATTCTTGATTTTGACACAGGTCATGATCTCTGGGTCATGAGATCGAGTGCCATGTTGGGCTTCACACTGAGCGTGGGGTCTGCTTGAGATTCTCTTGCTTCCTCTTTCTTCACTTCTTCCCCTCCTTGTGCACGGACATGTGCATGCTAAGATAAATAAATAAATCTTTAAAAATATCACAAAACATTTGAGCTTAACATTACAGAAAATAATAAAAGAAGCATAAGGATTCATGGTAATAAATCCAATGAGGTAACAAATGTATTTGTGGTGCTATAGCCAAATAGTTATCAGATCTAATAGATTTCATCTCTACCTCCTTTCTATCCCACTACTCTACTTCCTTCTATCCTACTCTACCTCCTTCTATCCTGTTACTTAATCCTACTACCTCAGCTCAACTTTTGGAATAGGCTTCTAGTATTTTTTTTTTCTACCTATGTTTCCTCCTTTCTTGAGACAATTCTCTATACAGTAATGAAATAATTTCTCTCAAATGCAAGTATAAACATGTCATTTCCATGTTTAAAATATTAGTAGATTTCTTTTTGTTAAATAGTTCATTTTTAACATCCATATAGAATAAAATTACTCCTCCCATCACATACAATCAGAATTAACCCTGAGTTTGTTTTTGTAACATGAAATTGCATCCTCATCTGTCCACAGCTTCACATTGGGCTTCACTTTCTACCACTCTGCTTTACATATTATTTTTTCCAGAAATAAGAGCATCTTTACAGTTCTCTTTAAAAAATCACATTGTCCATAACACCATCTATTTACAGAATCTTCTCTCTACTTAGAATGTTCTTTCCAATAGTGTCTGGTGGATACATTGTTACCCAATTTCCCCCGTGGGAGTGCTTTCAGTCCTAACTCCATCTCTGGCTCTCCCTCTTGTTTATGTCTGTTCAAGGACCTCACTGGGAGCTACTTGTTCTGGGACTCCTGGAGATTAACATTACATACCTTAGAAATGACCATTGAGGCTGGTATGCTGGGATGCTGGGAGGCTTGCTTTGGCCTCCCATGGACCTGTTAGGAATAACATCGTCTTTCCTCTTTCTGATGCACAGATTGTGCCAGGAGAGGTCTGTTAAATATTAGCTGTCAGTTAGGTCCGTGCAAACCCTTTGAAGTGCATGCAGACCCTCTGATCTCACTACAGTGCCCTCCTCTGCATCCTTTTGCCCTGTAAAATCTGTAGACTCTGGTTTAGGCATTACAAAGAATAGCTGCACAGCTACAGACTCCCATCCTCCCCAACCTCCTTGTCAGGGAGGATGAAACTCTGGGTGAACCATATGGAGTAGCCTGCTTCATTTTTCAGTCCCAAATGACTTCTCAGTTCAGGGGATACTTTACAGTTTCTTTTCTACCTTCTAACATCCTCTCAAATACTGGGACACAGTGAACCCTTATCTACCTCTGAGACCTCAATACTTTCATCAAATTGATGGAAATATATTAAAATTTGTCCCTGTTTATTTCATAAGAATTAATGTACATTAATTCTTATGAAATGTACATTACATTATGTACATTATGTACATTAATTGCTACACTAGACACTTTGTTGTAGTAATACATATAACATTCTCCCTTATTCAAGATTCTGGAATGTAGGGTCTGTCTCTTATTAGCCTCTGAAATACTAGGGCATAACTCTATACTTGGCAGCTGGCTGGAGCACCAGAGATGGTTACTAAATAAACCAAATTGATAAATATTAGCTAGACCAAATCAGTATGTATGTGACAGGAATTTCTTGGAAATGGTAATTTCAAGACATTTCTAGACATGGTAATACAAACTTAATTCCATTTTATTATTATATCTAAACAAATGCAAAGTTCATAATTCACAGTGCATGAAAAAATACCTTCACCTCCTGTTCCTACTGCTTCTGCCTCTGAGATCCTTTACCACTGATGGCTTATGCAAATTTTGAATGAGGCTTTTCCCTGGGTCCTAGAGGAATTAGATACTTTGTACCATATGCTGTAAATGTCTAACTTCAATTTATGTTTCCAAAATGTAACAGTGTAAGACCTGCTGGTTAGTTGCCCTAAGGAAAAGAAAATCTTTCCAACTGGATTGTATTCAAACATGATAGGTGGAAAAACCAACTTTCTCTTATTACTATTTTTGTCAGTATCAATAGGTTTTCTAACTGCGGTCACACATTCTAATTTAAAACCACGTGTTCCCTCCAAAAATGAGAACTGAGAGTGAAAGGCAAGCTTTAAATGTAGAGTGCTTTACTCTTGAATTACTGCTGAGTACATAAAAAATGAAAATCCTGTTTAAAAGTTCAGGAAGTGTCTGATAAGAAATAAAGAGGTCAGAAAAATAGTTTCTCCTGATAAGCCTACATTTTAAATATATTTCATAGGGCAGTAAATTGCCTGGATATGTTAAAAAAAATAACCAAAATGCATTACTCAAAATTTTTTTCCCATAATTGATGGCTTTGCAAAATGTAACTGATGGACATCCCTATTTTGCATAAAATTAGCAAATCCCTAAAATGAGAAAGCAAAAAGAAATAAAAATAATGCTCTTTCCTCCAACTTTCTTCTCTCCACGTGTGTATGGTGGATGCGCAGTGGCGCACATGTCTGTCTGTGTCTGTGTCTACCCATATCTTTAAAAATAAAATGGGCTGGAATGGAAGGCAGGTTGCAAAATGCAGGTTATTATAGTTCTGTCTTTGGTTCAGTTTGGTTACATGCTTACAGTTTTGAGGTTTGGTGACTCATGTCTTTTCCTATTTTGAATTGACTTATCTGGGAAGGAATCCAATATGTCTGGTGAAAAGATCCTATCCTATAAATGAGATGGCCATGAAAGCATAATTAGCAAGGAATGACATGGTCAGTCAGGTTTATATGTTGGTAATATCATTCGGATAGCTATATGGAGACTAAATGTAGCAGAGAACACCAGAGTTAGGAAAACTGATTTAGAAGCTATTGCACTGGCCTTGACAGGAGACTATGGGAACCTGGAATAAAAAAGTGAAGGTGACAAAGAAGAAAAATGGGGAGATTTGTCCCATGTGTAGGCACTATTGTATACAGAACTTGGTGTGTATACACATGATGTGAGTGAAGAGAAAAAGGTTGCAGATCTGGTTTTCTTGGTATGTGGCTTAGTGACTTGGTTAAAGACAGGGTAATTCTAGTGAGTTTAAGATAATTATAAATCCCTTCAGTATTTTCATGTAAGGGTTTATAGAATGGGTATACAGGTTAGGGTTCTGTATTTGGTACATGTTTAGAAGGTATTTTTATATTCATTAAAACTACAGGGATGCTTAAAACATCCCAGATGAGGGTTTAGAGCACTGTTTATTAATTTTTGATTGTTACAGATAATAGCTTTGAGGATTAGAGCAAATGCATGACTCCTATTTCAAAATTTTATATTCAGGGGCGTCTGGGTGGCTCAGTGGGTTAAAGCCTCTGCCTTCGGCTCAGGTCATGATCCCAGATCCTGGGATCGAGCCCCGCATTGGGCTCTCTGCTCAGCAGAGAGTCTGTTTCCTTCTATTTCTCTCTGCCTGCTTCTCTGCCTACTTGTGATCTCTGTCTGTCAAATAAATAAATAAAATCTTTAAAAAAAAATTTATATTCAGTACCAGGGGATTTGTGTTCCTGTAAACATATTCATTGGCCCCAGATTAACAATCTCTTGAGGGGTGCGTCAGTCATTAAGCAGCTGCCTTCGGCTCAGGTCATGATCCCAGGACCCTGGGATGGAGCCCTATATGGGGCTCCTTGCTCAGAGGGAAGTCTACTTCTCCCTCTCCCACTCTTGTGTGCCCTCTCTCACTGTGTCTCTCTCTGTCAAATAAATAAAAATCTTAAAAAAAAGAAGAACCTCTTGAGTTACACAAAGAATGGAGGAGGAATAGTAATAAAACTTGTAGGGAAGCTACTCAGTAAACCATTAAAAACTTAACTTCAGTATTAACTGAAAATATTTTCTGTGGTGAGATCATCTCCGTTGGACATTTCCCTTAAAGAATAAATCAACCCTTGATTCTATGGATTAATGAATTTGTTCATATATCATGATCTTGAAATGTAGCAAAGATAACTTTAAAGAGAAAACAGAGAAATTTATTTTCTAACTCAGGAGATGATTTTAATTTTGACATAAACTATACTATCTCCAGGAAATTCATAATGTTACTTGCTTGAAGCCCAAACTATATTCTTTAAAGCTTTTATAAGTAACAGAGTTCTTTGATGCTTAATTAAGACTTTTGGCATGACCACCATACCAAGCTTCCTGCCAATATTAAACAATTTACTCCATAGCTAAAAATAGCTCTGGTTAAATTGAAATTGACAGACAATGAAGCAGTAGTTGGGAGTGTTTATTGAATACCATGCCCCAATTTTGTTAATGAAGGTATGCATTATGCTCCAGTTGGTACATTATTTGCAAAGCCAGGAATGGTTCCAATTCCTATGGCTTGTGCCAAGATCTATAATTTAGTCAGTAAAGAGAAGACACGTGCTGCAGGCATGTGCCACCATAACAACGGGGAATCCTGAGCCCTGGGAGAGAACTGCTCCAGGATGAATGTCTGCCAGTTTTTAGGTCTCCTAATTTCATCACTGCCCCATTAAATTCTAACTTTCTTAACTAAAATAACATTTCCTGAATGCCGTATGTCAGACACAACACTAAGTGAGGAAGAAGGTAGGAAACTGGGAGTAGCAATCTTGATGTGACATTCTCTCTATTTGGTTCATTTAAAACAGAGAGATGTCTCTTTCCAGAGCTATTTTATTGCTGTTTCTGATTTGGAGATCCTAATATTGCAGTACCTTTTTTTTTTTTTTTTTTTTTTGGTATACTATGTCTACTAATTAAAATACAAAGATCAGTAGGAGAAAACCTAATTAACAGTGAAAAAAAGTACTTTTAATTTTACTCATTAAAATTCCTGAGAAAGGTGATTTCAGACATAGTTCAAGAGTTCAAAGAGATCACCAGCCTGGGTTTCTTTTTTTACATTATTGCTCTGACACTTTCATTTATATTGATTCCCCTTCCTTAATGTTTTGATCCCTGATCATAGGATGAACATTTAGGCCAGGAGTGATGATGACTTATAAAGGAGAAGACACCAGATGTTGTCTCAACATTTAAATATCCATTATATGAATAAAAAGTAACACTTTAAGGATGCCTGGGTGGCTCAGTTGGTTGGGCGGCTGCCTTTGGCTCAGGTCATGATCCCGGCATCCTGGGATCGAGTCCCACATCGGGCTCCTTGCTCAGCAGGGAGTCTGCTTCTCCCTCTGCCTCTGCCTACCACTCTGTCTGCCTGTGCTCACTCTCTCTGACAAATAAATAAATAAAATCTTAAAAAAAAAGTAACACTTTAATTTTAATTAAATTCAGATTTAATGTACATACTTAACAGTTGTTTATAGCATTTATTGCTGATAAATTTTAAGCCAATTCAAACATCCAATTATGTATTACAATATGCAATAAAACAGTAATTTATAGTCTACATAATTTTTTTAATTGGAGAGCATTTATTGAACAGATAGACAATATTCACATTTATAGGCAATAAAACCTTATTTCTCATTGAGAGAAACCAAACAGTATATGTTAATTCAACCTAACAATAGGACATATAACTTCATACTACATACTTACTCTGAAAACAAAGTACTGTGTATTAATAAAGATTGCTTTGCTTTTACTTCTCAGGGATTTAGTGAGAACATTTATACTTGCCTACTATTTGTGTCCAAGGACCTTTATGGATATTTTGCATTATGTTCAGCCATAATATTATATCACTTTATCATCACTATGAATATTCATTTATTGCTTGTAATAAAAAAACAATAAAATCTGAATAAAAAATGCCATACACACCACTAAGCCTCCAGTCACTACCAAGGGTTATCAAGTCAATCTAATGGTCATTACGATAAACATTGAGGATGACTCTCATATCAGACAATTGCCAAGGAAGAGTAAATCTTTCCAGTCAATTTGTATGTAGACAAGAAGAGCTGATATAAGTGCTGTGCTGCTGAGGAATGATCCCATATAGTATGTCTAACCCAGAAGAGAGCTGTAACCATGAATTTCAATTCTAGAATCAAATGACTCTAGACTGTATTAGCTATCTGAACTTGAGGAAATTACTTCATTTTTCTTTGCCAAAGGTTCTTCTTCAGACCCTTAGGAGTAAATCCTCATTACTCTTTTTGTAGGAATTCAAGGAGTTAATAAACAGAAGATGTTTAACTCAGAACTTGGCACTAGATAGGTCTATGGTAATTCTTAGCCATTTCTCATTAACTCAATAACTATATCATTTGTCACTGGCAATAAAAAGACCTTGGCCTTCTACCTTTTTTTATTTTATTTAACCTCAGTGTCAAGATGTATAAAAAGTGAATAATAATTCCTGTTTTCTCCACCTCCACAGATTTGGTCTGGAAAGCAAATGTAATAACGGATGTTAGAGGCCATGAGGTATAGTGAAAGGAGCTCAGCTTTAGACCAAGACAGACCTGCTCTCAATCCTTATTCCTAGATTATTTTTCTATGGAGCATCTTGAATGAGATTGTTAAAACGCAAATCTCATCTTACCATTTTGTCCACTAAAACTTTTAATTCTCTTCTTGTTACCCTTAGAATATAATCAGTAGTCCTTGGATGGTAGGGAAAGTCTTGTAGGAAGTGACTCCTTCCTAAATCTTCTATTTCATCTCTTGGCATTTCCCATCACCTGCCACCCCCCAGCCACACTGCCTTTTGTGATTTCCTTGTTTTTGTCAGAAATTTCCCTAGCTTGAGGATTTTCAATTAATAGATTTTTCTATCTGAATTATTCCTCTGCCCCCATACAGTTCACCTTTCTGACTTTCATCTAGAAATGGATCTTTTTGCAACTGTCACATTCTCATTTACATCTCCTTTGAGTCCCTAAACTCTTGATTTGGCAAGGTACCATTATTTTGCTTTGTAATGCATCGCAGTATGTAGCTAGCTATATATTGTTTGAATGGATATTTGGCTCTCCTGCTCACTCCATGAAGACAAAGTTTATAACCATTTAGATCACAGCTGTATCTGTGAGTTCTAGCATGTAATAGAGTCTCAAAATACAACATAGAAAGAACTAACATAATCCCTTGAACTTTATAGTCCTCACTGGGAAAGATGAATGTTAATAACACTTACCTTGAAAGATTGTTTTTTATACTGGAGGCCATGTGTGTATAATACTTTCCTTATAGTAGCTGTCAAAAAATCTGACTATTATTATAGTAAGTAACAGTTCAAAATAGAGTGTATTTTAAAACAGTAAGTTATTTTTGTTCTGTTGAAATGGGTGGAGTCCTACAAAGGGAACAGAGATATACAGATATAGATGATATAGATATAGATATGGTTATAACTAGCCCCCTATAGTACAACTCTACACCTTTAATAATATACTGGGGATATATTATACTTAATAATATACTTAACGATATATGGGGGAAAATTTATAAGGATAGACATAACAGAATACACATGGTCCCCCAGGCTGTGATTGTCCCAAAGAGGAGTGCTCAGACTCAAATAGACCACCAAGGAGAAGGTTTTAATGGAGAGACTATATATCCATAGAGTAGGGGTGTGGTCAGAGATAATTTAGACAACTATGCAATAATAGTAGCTTCTTGGTGAAGAAAGTAGCCTTGTTAGAAATGAGGAGCCCTCAGAACCCAATCTTGGTTTTTCAATCTTTCTTCCACTGAATTAATTCAGTCCTGCTGAGCTAACTCTGCAAAGTTATTAGAGGTAAAGAGAAAATTAGCCATCAGTACTATGTCCATTTATCTCTTATAAGTGGAAAAATATTTCAGAATTTTCCATGTGTCAGGATTTGCATTATTACCTGTGGTTCTCTGCCTTGCCAAGTGTTCCCCTTTATCTCTACTCTGGATATCAGAGTTTTCTCCACATTACTGTGTCATATATATATAAATCCCCAACCTCAAATGCTGTACTTAACTTCACAGAGATTCTCAATGCATGTCTAGAAAATAAAATAAATGTGGTTCACTCAAGGGGACAATAAAGTATAACAATTTCCCTTTGGAGTGGGACAGGTCAGAACTGAAACACACTCATGTATTCCAGCATCATGTATCCCAGCATCATGTCTTCCAGTTGCCTGTCCCATGGAATTTGAGTTTCCATTTCTTCATTTACAGTGATGATAATAATATCCAAATTCTCAGGATTGGAGGACAATTAGACAATCGGTTTTAAAAAGTGTTTTACAATATAAATGGTACGTAATAATAAAAAAAAATGAAAGCGCTCACTGTTAGAATTCTCTCTGCTATTGTCAGGTTCTAGATGTGAGCTATAATTCAGGGATCTGAGGGGCACCTGGGTGGCTCAGATGGTTAAGCGTCTGCCTTAGGCTCAGGTCATGATCCCAGGGTCCCGGGATCAAGCTCTGCATGGGGCTTTCTGCTCAGCAGGGAGTCTGCTTCTCCCTCTATCCCTTCCTGTGCTCCTGCTCTGTCTCTTTTTCTCTCTCAAATAATTAAATAGAGTCTTAAAAAATATAATTCAAGGATCTGAGTGCAGGTTTTGGAAAATGAGAAAGACAGAATGTAGCCAAATACTACATGCCCTGGGAATGTCAGTGAGGAAAGAGAGCTTTTCAAGAAATGAAATGTGAAGAGAACTCAGACAGAGAGGTAAGAAGAACAGGGGGTTTGGAATTCACCTAGTAAGTGGGACATGGTATGGAGCCTGTGGACTCTGAAAATACAAAGCTAAACAGTTGCACTGTGTCTTTGATAAGCCAGACATGTCTCCTCACAGCTGCTCATGCCAAGTACCATGGGAAGATCACATAAAATTGAATGATGACCTTTACTTCAGATTTTATTTAACTTAACAAATCCTAATTATATGTCTCAGATTATTTTACTATTTTTTTTTCTTTCTTGGATGTGTGCAAAGAATATGGCACCTGTTTATTACACATGTAATGCTTATTAAAAAAAAAAAAAAAGAAAGCCATAGCAACTTGTATTTGTCCCCGTAGCACTATTTATACTGTGGTTGAAGCAACTTAAACATATCTGTGTTTTCTAGCTTCATGGCATTTTTTACCTCAACAGGTTACACATCAGAATAATAATGAATTTCACAAAGGCTGCTATTCAGCATATTGTACAAGGAACTCTCTGTGTAAGTTCTTTCATGTGCGTGTGTGGTAGTTAAAAATATGATTTCTAGTGTTAGACTTCTTATTTGTCATTTTGCAAGGATCTTGACTTGTCTAACATCACTCATTAGCAAACAGGAATTATAAAAGCATTACAGTGTGGGTTTGCAGTGCAGTCAAATTAGGTATTGCATGTAAAGCAGTTGGCACTCACTATGTAAATAATTTTTATTGAATGATCTACAAAATTTTTTCACGTTGATGATGTAGTTAAGATAATCCCCTTAAATAAATATAACTATATCCCTATTTACAGAAAATAAAACCAAAATTTAGAAAGTTTATCATATTCTTGGCCTTACCTATAGGAAGTGGCAGAAACAACAGTTTATCCAGATATAAAAATCAAAATCCCCAGATTTTTCTACTTCAATACCAACTCATGTATGTATGAATGTATTTTGCTTTCTTTGTGTACCTAAAGAAGTCAATCAGCAATTGTCAAGCCTGTTAGTGGAGACACTAAAGCGGGGGGGTGTATTAATAATTTGATTTAGTTATGTTTATTTAGTTCAGTTTTATTGAGTATCTAGTACAAGTAATGGGGCAAATACCTGAATTACATAAAATCCATGACCCAAAACCCCTCATAGTCTATTGTGAAAAACTGGTATTTATAGCATAGAATGATAAACAAATATGTGTTCACTAGACAGAACTGGCAAACAGAAACAAAGTGTTCAATCTGTCAGGGATGAGATGTTGATGGGATGGAGCACACAGTATCTCGAGAGTCATGAAGAAGATGAAGCTAAGGAAATGTTTTAAAAGATAAACAGTTTCTTATAGGAAGGCTGATCCTAGATGGTGAGAAAAATTGCAAAGAAATAGAGGAACATTATGGTTTTGAAAATAATAAGAAGGTTGGTATTGCTAAAATTGAAACTTAAAAATTTGGAGGTGATGGATAAAAGGAAGTCAGACTACTCAGACAAACAGGGAGCAAAATGTAAAACCCTTTTACTAAAATACAAGATCCACTGAAGAGATTGTGGGTATTCCTAGTCGAGAGGAGAGTAAATTCTCTTCTCTCTGCTCCAGAAATTTTCAAGCAAGGAAGAAATCCTAATCATGGTCTTAAGGCCCTCTGCTGCTGAGGTTGGTGGCTTCCGGGAGCACAGAGGGAGAGACCATTGTGCCTCACGATCAGAAAGTCTCTTTGATTTACTGAGGATAATTTACCTAGTTTTACCTCTTGAACATCACTTGACAAATTAACGGTGCAATTCCAGGCATATGAATGATGATGGTAGAGAAATACCCAACCTGTGAGTGAGCTCTCACAAGATAGAGTTAAATGGAATTTTTATGGTCTTGTTTCTAACTAGCACAATCTTGGGAGGTTGTGAAATCCCTTTTAGAGCACCAATTTAATAGAAGTCATCTAATTAAAAATCCACTAAATAATACTTGTTTTAGCTATTTCTTTAGCTTAATTGAATGTATGCCATTTACTTTTCAAGGACTTTTAACTACTGTCCCAGTTGAGACTTTAAAAAACAGCTGTTATTGTGACACAGTCTGTTAAGAGATCAAGCATATTTCAGTTTATTGAGTAAATTAAACATGTAGGCCACTTAAAAATAAAAGCTTGTAACTGTACTGGAACTAATTATCATGTAGTATTTCATAGCAGCACTTGAAACTAAAGAGAGTTGAGACTCAGAGACTCCATCTCTGGGGATTTTGACTCTGATAGCATCCCATTTGGGTCATAAAAATTCCAGTTCTGTACTTCCAAGGGCTTCAGGCAAACATGTGCTCCTTCATATTGCTGAAGGAATGTACCTGACTTAATCAGTAAGCGGTCTCAGACAAAGCTTTCCTTACCCCATAAACAGTGCTGCACTACCTTCCTTAATATAATTCTGTATTTTTATACAAGGATTACTGGCATGATGACAGGTTCATTATTTTCAGAACTGTGTGGTTATGTGGGGAGAGAGTAAACTTTTATCTTCTCTGTATTAAAGAAACTGATGCAGCTTTGGAAGTCATGCACTACCAGAAGATGAAGATCAAGTCCATCCTTCACGAAGTGACAAATCTGATATCTGATTACAACTGATCCACAAGGAATGCTATCAATATCAAGGCTAAAAATTCTAACTAAATTAACTTACTCTCAATTTTTGTTTCATTATATTAAATACATAAAATTATTCAGAGTCATACAATATTAAACTGTCTTAATGAAGAACTGGAAATGCTCTCAGATTGTTTTTGTCTCATGCCAAATTTCTAGGAAAGTGGTTGAGATTAAAATTACACTATTCATCTGATTGAATTGAAAATTTTCTCTGAATATAATAGTCTAGGTAATGAAAATAGTTATGCACATATAAGAACATATTTTATGAGTTTTACTGCTCATACTCATTGGTTATCCTTTTGGCTCATCTTCAAACCACTTTCGTATTAGACTGAACCACTAGACATAACTTGTATTGGTGGTCAATTTGTGCTTTACAGAAATACAATAGATTGAACCACTGTGTTTGAGGGCTAATCATATGTGACATATAATAACATGGGTTAATGCATTACACAAATTTTTGTCTACTGTTCTAGTTTTCCACATCTGTCCCCAGATCTATGTCCAGTTTCTCTACCAACATATACAGTCAAATACTATGAGCAAATATGTAAGCTACTAATTTAAAAAGTAAGCACCATGGGACATATGAGTGGCACAGTCAGTTAAGCATCTATCTCTTGATTTCGGTTCATGTCATGATCTCAGGGTCTGGAGATCAAGCCCTGTATTGGGCTCCCTGCTTAACGAAGAGTCTGCTTATCTCTCTCCATCCCCCTCTCTTTCTCCCCTATCTCTTAAATAAATAAAATATTTTTTTAAAAAGTAAACAAAAAGTAAGCACCATATAGCACTAGAATCACTATAACACTGTAATATAAATTGGTACTATTTGCATCTGACCTACTGAATGTATAACTATTAGAAGAAATTTTCTTTTTAATATTGCAAAAAGACTGTGAAGGATCAAAATATATCTTTAGTGAAATGAACAGAGTACTTCCATTATACAGCACAATTAAAAAGCAATGTGATTGTGGAAAGATTTTTAAATAGACAGAAAGTTAGGACCAAGAAAAGGGAAGTCTGCTTGTTAATGATGTTTCTTAAAGATTTAAGGTTTTCTAAAGATAATGGAATCATTTATTCAAAAGTTACTATACTCCAATGAATGTAATGCACCTTATTAGCAGTTTAATTTCTTTTAAACATGTGACTATTTTTGGTAAACTTCAATAGTCATTCATGATGAAAATTTTTAGTAAGTTGGGATTAAAAAGGAACTTCTTATGCAGATAAATATATCTTTAAAAAAACTACAGCCAGGGGCTCCTGGGTGGCTCAGTGGGTTAAAGCCTCTGCCTTCGGCTCAGGTCATGATCCCAGGGTCCTGGGATTGAGCCCCACATCTGGCTCTCTGCTCTACAGGGAGACTGCTTCCTCCTCTCTCTCTGCCTGCCTCTCTGCCTACTTGTGATCTCTGTCTGTTAAATAAATAAATAAAATCTTAAAAAAAAAAAAAAAACAAACTACAACCAACCTCAGACTTAATTTTGAAATGTTGGAAGGTTTTCTTTTAAATTCCCCCAACAAGAAAAAGTTGTCCAATACAAATTTCTACACTGGAAAACTGGCCTCTCATTAAGACAACAAAAGTAAAAAATAAAAAAAAAATTATGATGACTGACCAATAATTAAAATTGCTTTACTTTTTAGATGGTATTGTATATAGAAAATTCAAAACAATCAACACATATTACTAATGTGAGAATTTTGCAATCTTGCTAAGCACAAAATAATATAGAATGATCAAGTGAGTTTCTATATACCAATACCAATAAAAAAAAACCTAGTAAAATTAACAAAATAGTTTATATATCACAAAAAATACAAGAATAAATATACAATAGGCAAGAACTCTTACAAAATTATTAAACTAAAGGAGATTCATTATAAAATTAAATAAATCTATTGATATACCACAAGAATATGGAGACTCAATATTGTAAATATGTTATGTCACTTCAAATTGATTTATAATTTTAACATGATCCCAATCCAATTCAATTGCAACACATACTTTAGGAAAAAGCTGATTCTCAACTTTATGTGAAATCAATTACAAAGAGTCAATAATTACCAAGATAGTCTTCAAGGGGAAGAATATGGATGGAGGACTTTTCCTACAAAATATCATTGTATATTATAAAGCTATATAAATAAATTCTGAGAGAGAAGTATTGGTTCAAGGATAGATAGCCTACAGAGCCTAGAAATAGGTCACACATTTTTAATGCTTAGTATATAACAAGAGTCAGTGAAGCGCAGCCGAGAAAACAGGTTTTTTTCCAATAATCAATGCTACAGTAATTGGACATCCAAAAGGGGAAACTCAAGAAATTTGATTCCCATTCAAATTCATTTCAGGTGGGTTACTTAAAAAGGCAAAACAGAGGTGTTAGAAGATAATACATGAGAGTATCTTTGTTATCTCAAGTTAGGGTACGTTTTCTTAAAACAAAACATGCTGTCAATGAAGGAAAATATTAATATACTACATTTAAAATTGAGAATATTTGTTTATTAGAAGACTCCTCCATATGTTTTTTTTTTTTCTTGGAAAACGTATGTATAAAACACAGAAAAGAAAAAAATATCACAAATTAATAGGGAATATCCAGAAAATCCAAACAAAATATTAGATAAACTAGTTACCTCACATTGATAGATACCCAACTGATTGATACATTATGCAAAGATGTCCATCTCACTGCTAACTGAGGAAATGCGCAGTGTAAAATGATAACAAAGTACTGCTTTAAACACCAAACAGATTGGCAAAAATAAAATCCTGTATTTGAAAATGGTATTATGTGTTAGCAAGTGTGGGATATATGGGCCCTCTGCTTTCCTATCTTTCACTGATGGAAAAGAAATTAATTCAAGCATGTTGGGAAGGAGATCAGCATTTTCTAGTGAAATTGAAGGAGATCAGCATTTTCTAGCATTTCTATTAACCATCCATTAGATTCCTGGGAATGTTCTAGAAAAAACTGTGCTTATGAAAAAGAATGGTACATAGTAACCATCTTAATAAAATAAAAAAATATCAGTTGATATCAAATAGATATCAAATTAATATGAAGATATCAAGTTAATATCAGTATTAACTTGATATAATAGATATAGATATAACTTGATATAATAGATATTAACTTGATATAGTAAATATCAAGTTAATATCAAGAAGAAAAATAAATTATTATATATTTGTACAATTAAATACTATGCATCATTGAAAACACATGAAATATATTTATCAACACAAATCAATATCAATTTATCTGTAGAGAACATTTAGAGAAAAATGGAAATCACAGAATGCATGAACTTAAGAGTCTTAGTTTTATAAGTTTAGAAGCATATCTTACTAAAGACTTTTTTTTATGCATACATATTTTTTGGTGAAAATTAAACAAGACAACAAAAAGACAAGAAAGTGAATTATTTAAAGTTGAGATAATTAACTCTGGAGGAGGGGAAGATTCTAAAGCTGCTGAGATCCACAAAATGTTTCAAATACTGATAACATTTTTCTTTCACAAGCTTTATGTGATATTTGTGTTTTTAAAAACCTTATTGATATGTTATACTATATATTTGTTTTATAATAGAAAACTTCATTTAAAAAAATATTACAAAAACTCAGGTGACAAAATGGTATTAGATTCACTGTGAACATTATAGCTATTATTAAATTTCCCAAAAGTAGTTTCTCAGTAAGGTGACTCAATAAAAATCTTTCGTTATTCAAAAAAATAAAATAAAATAAACTGAAGCGGTTGTTTGGCCATTGTAACTTTATTTTGGTTTTCTTCACTATTTTCAATTAAAATGTATTTGGAGCACACTCATCCCTTGGTTTTTGTTTGTTTGCTTGTTTTCTCACTCTCTCAAAACTTTCCCCTCTAGTTTGTTTTAAGTAGTTTTATGTTTCCAAAGCAATTTTCCACAGCACTCAAAAGAAATTATCATTGAATGGCCATTAAAAGATTCTTTTTGCCTTTCCCTTTGTGAATGACCATACTATACTTCTGTTATTTCATCACAAGTAAAGGCTTTTTTGGTTACTGAGCTTCTAATCTAACAAAATCACTCATCTCACCCTCTCTTGATTATATGTTCAATACGAGCATGTAGTAGCTACAATCTAATAATTAGAATTCATATTTTCATACTTAATTCAGGCTAAAATGTCTCCCAAAATACTTTTGGTTTTTTAAAAAATATCTATATCTTTTGTTCACCTTCTTAATATTTGTGTTAAAAAATAGTTGCACATTTAATATGTATGTTGATTGTATGAATTAGGCTTCAATCTACCACTTTCCTATTTGATTTCTGTTTTTTTCCCTTATATTTTCAAAGTATTTTGTATTGACAGTTTTCCAGAATTTAATTATATCTCCACTATTGGCTTATTAGACATACTTTTTTATAATTCATTGCTCTACAGTTTACAGTATGCATATTTAATTTATCATAGTCACTTTCAAATAATACAGTATTTCATATTTAATATAAGAATCTTACAATATTCCCTGTCTGTGCTATATTTGTTATATATTTTGGTTCCAAATACTTACATTTAAATGAAATTTTTAAACAAGGTGAACAACTTTATGTATTTACTCAGATATTACCTATTTA
The DNA here is from genome assembly GCF_010015895.1 of Lontra canadensis. Classification (NCBI taxonomy): domain Eukaryota; kingdom Metazoa; phylum Chordata; class Mammalia; order Carnivora; family Mustelidae; genus Lontra; species Lontra canadensis. The sequence continues at coordinate 45,264,943 of NW_022630995.1, read as the reverse complement.
TGGTACTCTTTATTCTTTTGGAAAAATCTATGTTTCCATCAACCTGAGCAACATTTTTCCACATTTTTATAGGGAAGATATGTTGGCAACAGATTATCTTAGAATTTATTTTTCTGTAAAAAACTATTTTGCCTTAATTTTTGAAACACATTTTCTTTGGTTATGAAAATATGAATTATCTAGCTTCTTACAAGATCGCTTACCCCATTTCATTTGTCTGTGTATGTGTGCGTGTCCTCTCTGTTTAGCAAATATCAGGTAACCCTTGGTTGTCTCTTCATATCTAAGTATGAGACAATTATCTATATATATATAACCTGCCATTTTTAACCAAGAACCTCAATATAATGTATAATTTTTACTCATTTTCCACAGACATATAACTGTATCATATTTTAATTTGCAGTTTTGGTTATCAGTGAAGGAAAACATTTAAAATCTTAGTAAAGTAATGTTCCTTATGAAAACAACATAATTGATTTCTGAAGTTTAGCTTTATAAATCATTGATCACGAGTTTAATTTATATAATCTAACATGTGCCCTCCAAATGATCACAGGAAATTTTTATAGACTACCATGTATAATGTTAGGAAAAACATAATTTTAAATTATCCTATGAGCTCTTAAAGAGTATTATATATTGTTTAAAGTACCAAAAAATGATGCCAAATATTTTATTGTTTGTGTACTAATGCCATCAGCTAACACATTCAATAAAGAGTGGAGTTCTGTGGAAAATAAATCAACTCAGTGAATATTAATACATGCCATTATTAAATATTGAAAGGCATTTGATTCATACTATTAATATGTGGAATATACATATAACCTTTATTAATGTCAGTAAAACTTATACACACTAGAAGCATATATCCTTAAAGTAAGAACATTCAAAATATGGATTAAAAAATATCCCCTATGATTTTTTTTTCCATTTATCAGAGTGCATATCACTTAAGGGAATAAATACTAGCCAAATAACCTTATAATTGTTTGTAAAATTATTAATAGTGGAAAATGAGTAAAGCCTATTTCTCTGGTCAACTTTTGCTATTTAAGATTTTTTATCAAGTTCAGAATTCATTGTAAGAATCCTTGTAAGCTAATCTTCACATATCTAATTTGTTATTATCATTTCCTCTTGCTAATTAAGTTGAGTTTTAGTATTATATTTGTAATACAATGGAAATTTTTGCCATGTGAATAATGGTGACTAAGAATGACTGCTAGTGACTATCTATTAAAAGTAAATTTAAGGAATAAATTCACATAGCTAATAACAGTAATAATGTCTACCAAAAAAATGACTTAGAACTCTTCATGTATTTGGGGAAAAAGTGTTCTCACTGACGCTCTTAACAGAGTATCCTCGGAGATGGTATTTGCCCTCTGGAGTCTATCATGTTTTCTCCTTTAGGAAGTCTAAGTTCTTTAAATATAAAATCAGAACAAAACAAACAAATAAAACAAAACTACCAGTCAAAGGACAGAGCTTTTGTTACACTTTAAAATAAAAATTTTCTATGTGGCATAGTGCAAATTACTTTAAACATCAGGGATTCGATTTACTCATTGACCAGATGAGAGGATAGGATTGGATGATCTGCATGGAACCTTCCAAATCCCACTCTCCTTGAATTGAACTGATAAGAACAAGACTTACAAATAGATTTGCCCTTTTGCCAGGGAGTAGCACTGCTCTCATGGCTTTTAAGTTCTTTTACCAATCCTCCAGAGGTTTCTCATTACAGCCACCCTTAAATAAAAGTGTCATTTCTGTGCTCTGTATGGTTTACCGAAGGGTACAGGGTGGTCAAGAGATGTATATGTTACACTGAGTAAAAAATAGAAGTATTCTATGCAGTAGAATTCTCTCCTCCCTGATTTTATTAATAGACACCTACCAAGTACATGCACATCTCACATAAAATAGCATGCTGTGCAGTTCTTCACAGAGATATTAGTAGGGACTATCAAATTGTGGTTTTAACATATCTATAATGTATATGTCAAAAAAGTAGGGGGAATCCACCTAGAAGTTAAATGTAGAAAAACCTTTGTTTACATTTTCCTTGAGCCATCCTATCTCATTTCCAATAATGTGGTTCTTAAGCATATCATCTCCTGGATGACACATGCTTGTACATGAATGAAAACTGCCTTATTTTTATTACTGGAATGGGAAGGGAAGTGTAAAAAAAATCTTTATTTAAAAGCATGTAGATTTTGTGGTGCCTGGGTGGTTCATTCTGATTCTTGATTTCTGTTCAGTTCATGATCTCAGGGTCCTGAGATTGAGCCCCACCTCAGGCTCCCTGTTCAGCTGGGAGTCTGCTTGGGATTCTCTCTCTCCCTCTGCCCCTGCCCCCACTGTCACTCTTTGTCTCTCTCAAATAAATAAGTCTTTAAAATAAATAATAAATAAATGCACATTTTGATGCTCTGCCCCAAGATCTGTAAACACTAAACTGCAATAAGAAAAAATGTTTTTTGATTGGAAATAGTCAAAATATGCAAAAATAAGGGGATCAAACACATAAAGATATCAATTATTTAATGCAATCAATAGAACATTAATTATAGAAAAAAATAAAATTAAAAAACAGACACTTTTATAATAAATAAAATAAATGAACTGTAAAATTTTATGTTCTATGATTTTTGTTAGATAAATACATTCAAAATTTAATGACATTTAATACATTTTAATTAAAAATAAAAGAACACAAAAATGACAACAATTGATTCTTGAAAGGATGGAATTGTGGGTGAAACATTTCTTTATGTTAAAAATTATTGTGTTATAATCAGAAATAAAAATTGTGAATTATTTATGCACCAAAGTGTGAAAAAATATTTTTATGAAAAGATTAGGATAGCATAACAATTCTCCTAAGACTATATATCCAGGAGAGGTCCACAGATGTGGTTCAAAATAATTTTTCTTATCTCACATACACGTATACTGTTACACTAAAAAATGCCCTTTATTATTTTCATTTCCTCTATAGCAATGATAAAAGAGTAAGTAAAATAGCATACATGCTCATCTCACATTCTAATTATTAATATTGGTCTCACATTTTAATATGTGGAGTTTTACTGGTTATAAATAATTGATATTATAATTATTAACATAAATTATTATATTTTATTCCATAATCATGATAAAGTCAATATAAATGCTGCAAAATGGAGATGACATATTAACCACATAAGAAAATAAAAAGTTTGGGTGATATATAAATTAAGAAAATATAAAATTGGAATTTAAAGTTTTTGGTTAGGCAGAAATGAGATAATAACAATAGAATTCAGTGGAAATAATTATAAAGCTACACATTTATTTGGAAGAGGTAATATGCCTGAAATAAAAGTATAGCAACCTAGAATCACATGTGAAAAATATTACTAATTATTTCACATGCATTAAAATATATTATAAACAGAAATAGTTTGAGTAAAACTTTATTAACTAGTAAAGTGCTTCCCCACTGAGATCTGTAGCCCAGTTCAGGTGTTGGAGGACTATGTCAGAAGCACTAAGAATCCATGTCTTTCTTGTTGAGATTCATTTAATTTCCTTACTGACCCATTGTTATTGAAAAAAGCAAGTAATTTCCATCAATTTGATGGAAGCAAAATAAAAAGCAAAAAAAAAAAAATTGAATACTTTGTTTAGACTATAGTTCTGCATATAATTTGCATTATAGAATATAATCTGTAGAGTATTATGTCCAACTCACATTGACACAAATTCATAAGATGCAAATTAAAGATACGGCAAAAACAATCAGAAGTTGATAAGCCATGCCATTAAATTTTTCTTTGGAAAGATACTCAAGAAAACTGGACTCCTTAGCTTACAAACAATATAAAAAGTGAATTCAAGTGTGGAATATTATAATTTGGAATAGAAAATTGATATATTCTTTGCCTCTGCAGAAAAAGAGTGAGAATCAAGCAAAAGTTCCCTCCACAGAATTTTCCCTTCTCAGAATTTTATAATAAAAGTAAAAATCAAGTGGAGGGGTGCCTGGGTGGCTCAGTGGGTTAAAGCTTTTGCCTTCAGCTCAGGTCATGATCCCAGGATCCCGGGATCGAGCCCCGCATCGGGCTGTCTGCTCCGCAGGGAGACTGCTTACTTTTCTCTCTCTCTCTGCCTGCTTCTCTGCCTACTTGTGATCTCCGTCTGTCAAATAAATAAATAAAATCTTTAAAAAAAAAATCAAGTGGAAAGTCTTTAAAAGTATCAATTCTCTACTACTAGCCGGGTTGATGTGGAGCCTTCCTGGTCACCTATCAGGAAATGGTATCCTAACTCATGGACTCTCTGAGATACTTCCTACCTGAGCTCTACAAAGATCTCTGAACCATCAATAGACACCTACACAATTACACACATCAGTTAGGGCATACCTGGAGATGGCACAGGTTTGGAAATACACAAAAAACAATGACCTAGACTTGTTTGAAAGTTGTTTTACTTTTTGCAAATAAATAGTACCAAGACACTAAAAAGATAACAGTGCTTGTAGAGGGACGTGATTTCTGGTTTCAGTCTTGTATCTCTTAGAGGCAATCCTGATGTTTAGAGATTTGGAGTAGTTTCATGTGGAGTGAGATGCACTCTAGGTGAGAGAAGACAAAAGTAAGGGTGTTCTGCTGTTTATATCACTGATCAAATCACAACTAAAAACAAAACAAAAGTGAACCGAACTAAATTAAGCTAACACTAGCTTAAAAAATCAATCATTTTAAGCTATTAATTATGTCATATGACTGGGTTCTGAGTTTTGAAATTTTTCCTTCTCTCGTACTGAGATCAGAAAATTCTGCTACTTCCAATTTCAAGAAATTTTTCCTTTTTGTCCACTTAAAAGCCTACCACTAAATAGTGTTTGAATACATGCATTTTCCCAAAAGAGAGAATTGCAAGGGGATCTACAATCTAGAAATATAAACCACAACAGACAAACATTCACACTCAAGCACTCAAAAAATACTTTGTCAGTTGAATAATAGGTTAATAATTAACACATAAACATGTCTTCAGTTCGGTCAGCTATAATAGATCATCATAGATTGGGTGGCTGAAACAATAAATATTTAGTACTCACAGTTCTAGAGGCAGGAAGTCCAAGAGAGATATGCTGGCAGATTCAGTGTCTAGGGAAAACCTACATCCTGCCTTGCAGATGTCTTTCTTTTCATTGTATCATCACATGGCAGAAACTTGAGATAAGAAATAAGCTCCAATGAAATCAGAGAAGGAGAAAAACCATGAAAGACTCTTAATTGTAGGAAACAAACTGAAGGTTGCTGGGGGTGAGGGTGGAGGAATGGGATAATTTTGGGGGATGGGCATTAAAGAAGGCACTTGAGGTAATGAGCACTGGGTGTTATAAGGAACTGATGAATCATTAAACTTTACCTTTGAAACTATTAACACACTATATGTTTATTAATTGATTTTAAATTTAAAAGGATAAGCTCTGGAATGTCTCTTCTTACAAAGACACTCATCCTATCATGAGGACTTTAACCTCATGATCTAATTAGTTTTCAGTGGCTCCATCTCCAAATACTATCATATTGCAGAAGAGGGTTCCAACATATGAATTTTTGAAAGGACAAATAGTCATTTCATAGCAAAATATTTATCTATTAAGCAATCCTTGTATTAAAGACCAGGGATCCTTGTATTAAAGACCCATAAAACATTTCAGAGAAATTCATGATTTTTTTGTTCCCTTGTCTTAAGGAAATATAAAAGCCAACTTAATTGGTAATTGTGAAGTTATTTGCCCAAATTTACAAGACCAGAAAGTGGCAAAATTAGGACTTAATTGCCTTTAATCTGAATATCATAGAGGTCTTTTAGAACCCTGGACACTTCTTTCAAAAGTGGGCATTAATGAATGAAACAATGTGCATAGATAGGTTATCTTAAGGATGGGGATAGTTACAAGACTCTAGCAGTAAGATAGAGAGCATTCAGAAACAGTGTCTAAAAGTTGTTACTATTTTAACAGCATATTTTCAGAGGTATACCCCATAGAGTAGAATGTTTAAATTCTATCATAATATTTTTAGTCATAGTTGGTGAATCAGCTCTGCATAATAGATTTATATTTAGGTATAAAATGATGGAGAATAGGCAGAACATAGGACCTAATTGATCCATTGAGCAGGACAGACAGTAGAAAAATTAACAAGCTGGAGATAATGTCAGAAAAAGGTTCAGTTTGAGTGCTAATAAGTTATTACATCAATACATTCTTATCAGGGAAACCGTGAACAACGAAATGTCCAAAGTTAAATATTGGAGCTATATAGCCAGTGGGCAGAACAAAACATGAGCAATCTTCACAGTGTTTGGGTCATTGGAGTGGAGTCCACCCACTCCCTATCAACTGTCCCATATTAGTTGATATTCAAATGAAGTAGCTGGTCTTGGAATGGAATGGGATGCTTGTAGGAGTTAGGGGCAGAATTTTTTAGTACGGAAACAAGACAGAAACAATGGATGGGGAGGGGGTGAGTTGTTGAAAGTATAGCAGAATTTAATGGGACCATCCCAAATCTCATAGGCCCCTGAAAGTTACTGATGGTCATTGGAAGTTTTCTAGCATGATGCAGTTTCCATATCATGGTTGGTCCTCTATTTATTTAAAATTTGACTGAATTGAGATTGGGGAACAAAACTATGGCAATGCCTGAATTTAGAACTTAATTGCACCAAGACTATATCAATAAAGAACCTAAGTGTCTAACTTTGAGGAGCTAGATATGGCATTGGCAAAAAATAAGTTTAAAAAAAAGCAAAGAATGCAAATTTAAAGTTTCTAACTCATATGCTATGCCTTTTTGACTTTGATATATCTGCCACGTCACTTGTCTATAAACATCCTTCCAGGATAGGTATTAAAGATACATGGATGGGGCACATGGGTAGCTCAGTTGGCTAAGCATCTCCCTTTGGCTCAGGTTATGATCTTGGGGTCCTGGGTTCAAGCCCCGCATCTGGCTCCCGGCTCAGTGGAGAGTTTGCTTCTCCCTCTCCCTCTGATCTTCTTCCTGCTCCTGCTTGCTCTTTCTCTCTCATGCTCTCTGTCCTCTCTAAATTAAGTAAATAAAATCTTTAAAAAAAAAGATACATGGAAAAATCAATCTTCATTTTATTTTCACATGTTGATTAGTATTTCAAAATATAATTATTATTGCTTTTTAATGTAAATGAATTTTATTTTAGGTATATTTTGGGCTAGTCTAGGAACTGAACTACAGCTATGTTGCTGTTTATCTGATAATTTATTCAGAATTTCAAATGAGCATTTTAAAAATTACCTTGGAGACACTACTTTTATGTTTTTGAGTTTTTTTTATTTGTGGGTTCCCTGAAAGCACTATTACACACTTCAGAATTATACTCTAAATTGTTGCTAAGATATTTCCACTAGGCTTCTGTATGTGTCAGAGGACACTGGAATAAATCTTAAAAAAAGCAAGATAAAAATGGAACAAGGTAGTAGCTGGCCATGTTAGCAGAGAGTAGTGTCATAAAAATAGAATGGCATAAATTGTGTTTCATGAAATCTGGCGGTTTTGTGGGGATTGTCTGTCTTTTCTTTTACCATGCTGAGCTCTTTTACTTGTGCTAAATATGATAGCATGCTGTCAGGGTATAGTCAGGTGGATAAAAAGTAGTTTGGATGAGGCTAGGAATGTGATTGGAGAATTAATGGTTAAGTGATTTTTAAGAATGACAGAAGAAATTTAGCAGTTGGGGGGAATGTAAAGAAAAGTGAACTAATGCTACTTTTACATTTGTCAGTTTTCCACTTTCTGACATTTTCCTCTTAAGATTGCTGAGTCAAGAGGATCTCATTTTTTCCCCCTAAAATACAAGATATTATATCAGGAAGTGTTGAAATAGCTTTAAATCAACAAGGTTTTAAAAATCAAATTGACTCATTTTTAAAGTGAGTTAAAATCAAAATGAGTTATCAGACGGAGCCTGAATTGGGTCATGTTAACAAAATGGAAAAAGCATGAACAACTTGATGAAGCTTGGCAGTTTCACCATCACAAACATACCCTGCTGAGATAATGAACTTGACAATAACTCTTCTTATTCTTAAGATATGATAGCATGAAGTTATTGTACAAAAATTTCAAAATGAGGGCAATTCATGCTGACTACAGAATCATCCCATAGTGACTAAGAGAACCTATGATTAATGCATTATTATAAAGAGAGCACCTTCATTTTCATACAAGAAGGACAAGAATCAGAATGGCATGATTCTTCTTATAGTATTTGGGTGATGCAGCCAGAAATTTCCAGTGATGGTGGGTGATTTGCAGCAACTGATTATTTGAATTAATTTACCCAAGTGTTGAAAGTGACAGTGAAAATCTCAGGAGGAAAGATTTGTTTTGAAATGACTAATTCAGGAGGATCTCATCTTTTGAACTCAGTTTCAAGCAGCACCGAGTATTCTTGATGCATAAATTATTTTGTATCACATTCCTTCCCATCACTTCCACCTCTCACCACCAGCACAGGACTACTTCTCATAAGCATATAAACATGATAGATGGAATCCTGTATGTTTATACCCTAAAGCCATTAATTCATCTGCTTTTTTATGGCAATAAAAGGCTTAAGTCTATCTAGAATATCTATATTTTGAATACATAGAATAAATAATAAATAATGATAATCTCAAAGAAAGTTAAGCCTATGTTATTCAACCTTCTAAAAGAAATATTAATTATCACTGGTTAAATATTCTTGTTTTCAGAGAATTAACTAACAAACTTTATGAAACCCTAGTATTTAGAGTCCTTTAGGAACTTTGCGGGGGGATCACAGGATCCCCAAGGATCAATCTACCTATGAAAATAAGTTACACGGTTGGAGGGTCATGATTAATGATCCCAGTTACATGTTTATGCTTTTCAGTGATCTTGTGCAGGGATAAGAGATTGACTGAAAAGGATGGAAAATCCATATAAAAATGCTTGATTGCCCTGATATGTGACTGTGGTTGACTGTCAGCTATGTTACATGTTCTGCTTAACCACAGTACAGAAGAAGACAAAAATTGACAACTTTTTCCAGCCATGACCTTTGGGGGATGGTGCTCTAATTTTAACTTGCTTCCAGGTTTGAAGTACTGCACATTAGTTTAAAGAGAATACTGCATTCCCCCAAAGGACACATTGTAGTGTCTGTGAGTTAGTATGTTCCAAGCTGAAGTTAGTATGTTCCTGTTGTTCCAAAGCAGGAGCTACAAGTCTTCCAAGGGATGTTGTGCCAGATTCTTAAATGGATATGGGGGAAACAATGTCTGTATCCTGAGTACTTTATCTGATCTCTCCCTTTCTCTTCCCCTGAGTTTATACTCCCCTTCCACCATTCATTCTATTATCTCAGAACATTGTTAGTAGACAATACTACTGCAGAAAGCAATCAGTTGGGAGGGGATATGGGAGTACCAAATCTATCCCTTGTTTGATTTCCCAAAATATAATACTTAACACAGTATCTTCTAGGGGAAGACCACTATTTTCTGATATATATCAGAAAAAAAAATACATATATATATATGTATATATACATATATATATATATATATACACAGAGAGAGAGAGAGCAAGGAAATGCCCTACAAGTGGATGAGGGTTATTTATCTTTCCCTTAATGGTGAGAAAATATCTTCTGAGACATGTTTCTGGGACATGAGGGTTTAGTAGAAGCTGCCAATCTTTGAACTGCATCTTCCTGAACATAACGTTGGTCCTGTGATCTAAGTTGATCCCAATGTGGTTTTCTGTTCTCTCAGCCATACGTTTTGCTCCAGGAAAATTGAAGGATCCAAGGTAGGCTGATCCTAGTCTTCCCTAGGATTTTTTATAAAAATTTCAGTTGGTGGACATGATCTTTAAGTGCATTCAGAATCAGTGCTCATTATCCCTACCCAACTGTGGACTCCATCATTTCCTCAATGCTGCATTTCAAGAAGTGATTCCATTGCATATGCAGGTAATAGTGCTTAAAAGTATGTGCATCGACATTGTGAAAGTCTGCATTTAAACACCAGCAACATTCTTGTTATAGAGTTAGTCACTTTTAATGAGATCTCTGACTCTCCAGCCTGTGATTCCTGATACATATGAAGATAATATATTCATCAGAGATACGTTGTGTTGTATTGTTGTGATTATACCATTGTGTTGTATTGTTGATTATACCATTCCTGGCCTACAGTAAAAAATGTAATATGTATTACCAATGTTTTAATTATTTGTGATTTGTGAGGTGCTGTAAATGCTTACTTTAGTTGAAGGACACAATTCTTCTGACATTCTCTCTTTGAACTCTGAATCAAGATATGCATTATTGTTAATGTCATTTTTATTAGTTTTAACTTTCTGGTACAGAGCATTTTAGCATCAAATGACTGGTATAGTGTAGGCATTTATAAATAGTGTTAATAAAATAATTCTTTTTAAAAATTTTAACAAAGGTTTTATTTATTTATTTGAGAGAGAACACACAAGAGAGATCAAGCACAAATGGAAAGGAGTGGCAGAGGGAGAAGCAGAAGCCGGCTCCCTGCTAGGTGGGAAGCCTGGCCTGTGGCTCCATGACCTAAGCCAAAGGCAGATGCTTAAATAACTGAGCCACCCAGTTGCCCCCAATAAACTAATTCTTTACCATTATTGAAAACTATGTCTATTATAAATAGCATACCTTTTTATGCTTACCAAAAGGTTGTGCCATGTGTGTTTTTATTGTCCTTACAGAGAGACTAAATTGCCCAAATAACAAATGTTGTGCTAGATTAAGCACTTTACGTCAAATTTTCTGTATCCAGAAGCTATGTTCTTTACACCATGTTCTATTAGTTATTATCATCAATATCTATATAGTGCCTGAATATCCCTTTTTTGAATCAACTTTATTCCCTCAAATTAAAATACTTCCCAGTTCTGTTTAGGCACCGTTTAATTATGACAAAAAATTAAATATATTAATATCTTTCAGATTTATGTTTTGGTTGAGATAATTAGATTTTCTGGAAGTGGGTAGAATTTTCCTAGGTTGGATGGAACACTATAAAGGAACTCTTAATTTGGATTTCAGCCCAAATGTAAACACTGATTCAAATAGACATTAAGTATTAGTGTTAAACATTAGAAACACACTGAGACCAGCAATAAACTCTCATAGGAAACCTGACTTTGAGTTATAATCAGATACAAACTCCTCACATACATAATTAAAAGTGTAATAGATTCTGTGTGTGTTTTTGTTGTTGTTGTTAAATAGGGCTATTGTAAACAAATACATTAGATTAGTGTGGTCATTGAAGTGGTGGCATAGATATGATATTTCCTAAATTATTTTTAAGTTTGAATACACATTATAATTATGGATATGTAGGAAAACAACAATAAGCAAACCAATTTGCTAAAGATAGACATTCTTTTTTTTTAATTTTTTTATTTTTTATTAACATATAATGTATTAGTAGCCCCAGGAGTACAAGTCTATGAATCGCCAGGTTTACACACTTCACAGCACTCACCATAGCACATACTTTCCCCAATGTCCATAACCCAAGCATCCTCTCCCGACCCCCACCCACCCCGCCCCGGGCAACCCTCTGTTTTGTGAAATTAAAAGACGCTTATGGTTTGTCTCCCTCCTATCCCATCTTGTTTCATTTTCTCCTTTCCTATCCCCCAAACCCCCCACTTTGCCTCTCAACTTCCTCATATCAGGGAGATCATATGTTCATTGTCTTTCTCTGATTGACTTATTTTGCTGAGCCTAATACCCTCTAGTTCCATCCACGTCGACACAAATGAAAGCCAGTCATTCTTTAAAAACATAGCTATCTACACCCATTTTCTTTTTTATCTTTTAAGAAAAAAGTTTTTAAAAATATTTTATTTATTTATTTGACAGAGATCACAAGTAGGCTGAGAGGCAGGCAGAGAGAGAGGGGGGAAGCAGGCTCTCCGCTGAGCAGAGAGCCTGATGCGGGGCTTGATCCCAGGACCCTGAGATCAGGACCTGAGCCAAAGGCAGAGGCTTTAAACCACTGAGCCACCCAGGCACCCCATTAAGAAAAACTTTTAAACAATCTTTATATTTAACATTTTTGTATTACTGAAGTATCTTTGGCATAAAATGTTATATTAATTTCAAGAGTACAACATGGTGATCTGACAATTCTATATATTAGTTAATGTTCACCACAGTAAGTGTAGTCTACTATCTGTTGCCGTATAATATTTCTACAGTATTATTGACTAAATTGGCAACAACTGAACAAATATCAATAATAAGAAATTAATACTAATGATTGGTGAAATTATAATAAAGCCCCTGGTTGATTAAAATCAATTCAGATCTTTCAATCTTGAGGATTTCCTTTCCAGAGAACTCTTGAGAACTTGTCATATGAGAACACGAAGTGGCTTTCAGAAGGGGTTGCTGGTGCATCACCATGTTCTAAAAGACTGGCTATTAATATTGTTTTATTTATTTTTTTTAACAGAAGACACTAGGTTTTTTGTTTGGTTTTTGTGTTTAAATGGAAGTTGGTAAAACTTGTTATCTTTCCCCAGCAGAATAAATACATAAACTATTAATATGATAATTCAGATGAATTATAAAAGAAAACAACAATCATTGGAGCCATCAAAAATTCACGAAGAACAAACAGAATGGTTTTTGTTCTTCTTTAGTATAGTTGTTCATCCAGTAGCTCAAAGTGTTTTTATAAGACATTAAATATTAGTATGTGCTCTCATCATTTTTTTCTATATTTGCATAGCATATGCATTATTATTTCCTTATATTTTCCTTGAACAAGTTCACTTTTGTATTTAGTTGAATAAAATTACTTAGAAAGGGAACTTGCTGATAAGAGTGAAAAAGATGTACGTTAAAGGAAGGGGGAAAAAAGCATGTCTTCAAACAAAAAAAGCTGCAGTTGAATTTAGAGGACAGGGTTTAAAAATTCCAGATGCAGCTAGAGAGAGATGAGTCTCACTATGATAGAGGCCCAGGGAACCCAGAGCTGGAGCTTTCAGGTAGATAAAGGGAGCAGATAAGGGACAATTAGTACTGAGATATCTGGTAGACATATAAGAAAGAAAAGAGTACAGAAAATTTGCAATAAGAATAGAAATAAATAGGGCAGGGATCTTCAAATATTGGGTTGCAGGAATAATGGGACAAAAACCTACCATTGTTCCCCATAAGAATACCTTCTAAAAGTGAACTTTTTTTTTTTTTGGTTTTGGAGTTAATATTTGAGTGTGACAGTTGTTAAACTATAAAGAAAAGTATTAAAAGAAGCAGTGTGAAGGTAGGAACCCATTTTGCTTCTATTCTAAGGATGGCTTCTTTTAAGAACTATTTGATCCTTCATCAACCTGACGCATAGGCTTTATCCTGTATTCTTCTACGTGGCGTTAGAATCTGGCTCAATGTCTGGTGCTGTGTTAATGATGGCATAAAGGAAAGAAACCACTGCTGGTTGAGACATATATTCAACTGGAGAAACAGGTACACAGATGAGAACTAATGTATTGGAAGATTTTAGGAGGGAAAGCATGAGGACAGAGATCAAGGCCAAGAGGTTGTCTATGGAAGAGGCTTCAGGGATTGAGTGAGGGTTCATGGAGCTGAGATCCAAGAGAAGTCACTGAGAAGATTCTGGGAAAGTGAGATAAAGGGAATCCAGATATGAATGTTGGGAAATGAATGGAGGGCTCAGTAGTTGGTGCCATGAGAAAGATGGGGACTCAGGGGCTTACATTTGAGGACAAAATCTGGGAAATGGGTGCAACCAAGCAGAGACCACTTGAGATGAGTAAGTTTTTAGAGAATAGCAGTCAGACAGGGGGTTCTCAAGTGCTATATAAAAATACATGAAAATACTAGGTTAAAAACTTTATTTGGACACTTAATGGTCCACTGTTATAATTCTAAGTAAAGAAACATTAACTTTTTAAAAGGATGGTTAGAGAAATCCATGACTAATTTTCCCAGGAAAATTGGACCAATGTATTGGTAAGCATACAGTAAAAAAAAAAAATTAAAAAAAGAGAGAGAAAAAAAAGGAAAATCACTTTTTATTTTAGCAGAGATAATTTAATAAAGGAAACTGGATGCTTATTGAAGAAATTAAAATTCAAAAGGGGTACTGAGGTATTACATTCCTAGGGCTATTATCAGGAAACAGTTGACATTTCTAGGAAAGAAAATCAAATGAACATTTTCAGGTTGTTAGAAACTAGAGGCTTGACAATGTGACTCAGTGGAATTAGACACCAAATCTTTGAGGAGGTGATGCTGCACAACAGGAATCGATGCCTCAGAAATGTGAAGAAAGGACTTTGCAGAGTTAGAACTCAAACCCTTGAAGCAGAAGTGACTATGCCTGATCCTGGCTTCTCTGGGGGGATGCTCTGAGGCCGCTTCTGAGAGTGTTGAAAGGCACTTCCAGTTCCAACTGGACCCAACCGCTGCTGGAATCAACTGCTCCTCTCCACATGAAAGTCCCTTGTTGAGATGACACAGACCTCAAGCACACAGAAACGAGTCTGTTGTTTCTCATCTCCTTCTGACTGCCACTTTTCTCAGGCTCTTTCTATTGGCAAAACCAGCAGCACATCAGCTGCTAAAGGAGAAGGATAATTTTCTGAGTTTCAGCTCCAGCTTCATGTACACATATACTAGAAGGATGGATTTAGAGCTGAGGGACAAAACCTTAGTAACTTACACAAACGTCAGCTTTCAGACATTTCACAATTGCTTTCTTGAGATTTCTTTTCAGTCCTTTCCTCTTTAAAATTTTCATTAATAACTTAAATGATAACATGGTTGACATTATAACTGTATAAGACTCAAATATGGAAGATTTTCTTGTGATAGATAACAGGAAGGATCCATAAGCATTCTCAATGGAGTTAAATAGCTTAAAGTTTTATTCATGAAGGCTTGGTGAGCAAATATGAAATTCAAAACTGGTCTGAAGTTGGAAAGTAAACTTTTGACAATTGAATAAGACTCAATAAAGTGACTGTCAGATAAGCTTATATAATCCTACATTTTACTAATGTTTCCCTTGGTGGTATCAATATGGAAGCTAATGTATATTGAGTATCTTCTAAGTGCCAAACCGTGCCAAGTGGTTTACAGGCATTACTTCATTGAGAACATGCCCCCAAACTCTGAGGTAATTTCAGTTATTACCCCCAACCCCATTTTATCTATGTGGCAATGGGGGCTTAGAATGGATAGTGTTTGCCTAAGCTTATACAATAAATGGTGAAAGGATTCAAATTTAGTGTTATGCCAAATTCTTAATTCATATGTTATATACCAGTGGTAGACAAAATAACAGCCCTCCAAATTTGTCCATGTTCTAGTTCTTAGAACCTGTGAATATGTTGCCTCACATGGCAATAGAGTTGTTTTTTTTTTTTTCAGGAATATTATTTAAAAATTTTTTTATTTGAATTCAGTTTAACATATACTGTATTATTAGTTTCAGAGTTAGAATTCAGTGATTCATCAGTTGTTTACAATGCCCAGTGCTCATTACTTCATGTGCCTTCCTTAATGCCCATTACCCAGTACCCCAACCCCCCACCCAATTCTCCTCCAGCAAACCTGTTTGTTTGCTAGAGTTGAGTATTTTGTGATTTACCTCCCTCTCAACTTTCAAGTTCACCTTTATGTTTTCATGATGTGAATTTATGAGTCCTATTTTTTATGTTTTTAATGAATTGTCATTTTACTAAAATTATTATAGTTTTCATATTGATTATTTTGGATTTCCAGAAATATAATCGTACTAATTTTAAATAGATATTTCATCTTTTCATTTCTAAAATTTTTGTGTTTTGGAATGCTTGATCTTATCTAATTGCAATGGCTAATAACTCTAATTCATTGTTAAATAATGATGTAGACAGTTGACTCGTGTATGACATTTGTGAAAAATTTCACGTGTTCCCCATTAACTAAAATACTGGCATTAGGCCAAGCATATCTTTCAACCCAAATACCTACCCGTATTCAATATGTTTGTATGAGCACATATACATGATCATCTTAACAAAATACCCACCGATTCCTATTTTATTGAGCACTTTAAATCTGAACAAGTGCTGACACGGTGACATGTTTTCTTAGTATCTATTGAGATGAAAAAGTATAATTTTTCTCTTTAGTTCTATTTATATAAATATACAATGATATTATTGAAGTTCCTATTAGTTAATAATCTTTGCATTCTTGAAATAGATTGCATTTATTCATGTTTTATTTTTATTATACTTTTAATGTACTTTTGGATTTTGCTAATTGAAAATGCAATTAATGTTTTTGTATTGATATTCCTAAATAAGTTTGGTCCATAAATACTTTATTGCTGTTGTTATATACTCATTTCATACAAAGAAGTTAGAAGCTTGTCTTTAGTCTAGAACAGCTTAGGTGTCATTGGGACAGTTGTGTTAAAGTCTGGATTTAGTTAGATTCTTCTGTAGGGTTCCTGAATTTCTCTTTTTTCCCCTTTATGACACTTAGTCAGTAAGGCTCTGTAACCATTCTGGCTAACTTTAATAAATGATAATTTTCCTAGAAAATTATCCATTTCATGTGTTTTTCCCAAAACTATGTGTGCAGGGATATAATAAAAACATCTCTAAGGTAATTTGCTTTCTTTATTTCAATATTATTTAGCTCTTGTTTCTAAATTTGTGTATTTTTAATTTCTTCTTGGGGCATCTGGGTGGCTCAGTGGGTTAAGCATCTGCCTTCAGCTCAGGTCACGATCTCAGATTTCCTGAGATTGAGCCGTGCATTGGGTTCACTCCTCAGTGGAGAATGTGCTTCCCAATTTGCCTCCCCTCACTTGTGCTCATGCTTTCTCCCTCCTTCTCTCTCTCCCTCAAATAAATAAATAAAATCTAAAAAAAAAAAAAAAAATTCTTCTTATATAACTAGCAGTATTCTAATTTATTGATTTTTTTCAAAAATGGTTTTTTTGTTGCTGTTTTATTTTTTTTTAATCAGTGTGTGATTTTTTTTCTCCATTCATTTCCTTTAGCCTTTTTACTTTAAATTATTTCTAGTTATTTCAGGGAAATGTGTAATTTATTTTTTATTAAAATTGTTACTACTACAGTTATTATTATTTTAAAAGTCTGTAATTTTCCTTTGACCCATGAGTTGTTTTCTAACATTTTTTTCCTGGATGGGAAAGTTGTTTTTTTGTTTTGTTTTGTTTTGTTTGTTTGTTTGTTTTTGTTTTTCTGTTAATCCCTCATTTTATTGCAATGTGGTCATGGAGCATTTGTCTTTTATAGCATTTCTAATAATTCTGATAATCTATAGCAATTCTGATAATTTATTTTTTACACAAGTAATTTATTCTTTACACAAATTTATGAGACTAGATATTTCTTTTCAATGACTATGAGAAATGTAAAAATCCAAACATCCAAAGTTAACTAAAGGTGATGTTTTGCAAAGTAACTTTTTGCATGTTTATTTTTTATGCATGTTTGTAATTTATTAACAGTGTTGTGTACCAGATTCATGGTTTACCTGCTTTATTGAAATCCTTTCATTTTCTTCTTTTTACTCAAAATATATAAAATTATGTTGCAGACATCTTTTTAAAATAATAATGGGATTTATTTTTGCCTTTATTTTACATTTTTAATTTAAGTAGAAAAATACACAGATTTTTAACATATAACAATTTTAAGACTTACAAGGTCTAGTAACAGTCTCTTTTTTTTTGTCTCTTAACACTCATCTTGTTCTCCAAAAACAATCCCTTTAACTCTTTAGCTATTTCTATTATTCTTTTATTCATATATCTTAATGGTGTAATCATGTTACTATCTCAAGAATTTCAGGTACAAACATGAGTTATAGACTTCCCACTATGAAAGATGAAGATTTATTTCATTTAAATGCCTCACATGGGTAGGCACACACGAGAGCATACATTCACAAACACACACACACCCATGAACAAAAACACACATTTTTCTTATCTTTGCCTCTCAATGATGGTAAAATATTCCATATTTTCCTTATTATTACCTTAACATGATATATCATTTATACTTAAGTCTTTAAATCTACTACAATTTTATTTATTTTCTTACATCTTTTTTGTTATTTTTTTTATTGAGGTAATAATTGTCCTGTTCTTTGTTAATTTTTGTACTGTTACTAATTAACCCCTTATTATATTCAGAAGTATAAATAACTTCTTACTATATACAAATATAGTAGGTAGTTTTTTGTTTTAATTTTCTTCAAGATACCTTCAAAAATAGAATACTCTCTTGCTATAATTTGGATTTTTCTTTTTTTTTAATTTTAATTTTATTTTTTTTAATTAATTAATTAATTTATTTATTTATTTATTTTGCCTGCAGTCTGGCTGCTGTCTTGGAATTTCTCTTCAATATCTTCCAGCAACTACTCTTTGTCTCTCTCTTTGTATTAGAACTCTTTTTACCAGAATTGTGTATTTTTCCCTTTTCAGTTAAGTCCTAATTCAGGAGAAACAAATCTTCCTAAAACTTTCTTAGAAAGGGTTCATAGAAAGCAAACTGTTTTTGAGATCTTATGCATTTAAAAGATCAAGCAGGAGGGGCAGAGGGACTCAAGCAGATGCCATGGTGAGCTCAGAACAACACAGGGCTCAATCCCAGGACCCTGAGCCAAAACCAAGAGTCAGACACTCAACCAACTGTGTCACTCAGGCACCTCTTGAAGGATGTTTAATAGGTGCTTTCTTTTTTTAATAAGTGTTTTTATGAATAAAATTTTATATAGTGCAGAACAATATCTTTGTCTATAGTTTTTACAATATAATTTTAAAATATTTGTGTTCATATGTTAAAAAAAAAAAGAGTCAGTAGAGAAACATGAGAAACTAGTAACATTGTTTGTCTCCAGGAATGGGAGGAAGGTTGAAGAGACTTTTCAATGGATTTCTTTTGTATATTTAAATTTTAAACCCTTTTAATGTATTTCTTTTATCAAAAAATTTTAAAATTAGGCTTTATGAAATTAATAAGTTAATTTTTTATGTACTATGAGATGTTTACAAGTCTGGAGCTTAGTACCATAATCTCCATGAGTTTAGTTATATCTATATCTGCAAACTTGCACATACATAATCCTAATGTATTTAAGTCCTTGTCTTCCTTAAATTCCTTCAAAAGCTCCTCATTGGTAAAATATTTAACCTGGGGATAAACAACAACAGGATGGTGGAATAGGAAATCCCAGATCTGCCACCCCCATGGAGACAGAGACTCAACAATAACATATGGACAAATTCCCTTTGTGAGAAACTCAGAAACCAGTGAAGAGCCTCCTGCACTCACAAGTTGAACGTGAAACATGTTGCATGGAACTGGGTAGTAAAAATTGTGACGCTCCCTATGTTCCCTGTCTTGGTACAGATCCTCATTTTTCCACGGGGAGGGATTGAGACATATACACAATGTGCAGACTTTTTCAGGGGCTGCCCGTGGGATTGTTTTCTGTCTTGAGTGAATGTAAGCAACAACAGGAAAGGATATTAGGTTGAGGGTTGCTAAGAATGAAGGTGATGGTTTGGACAAACATACACTCAATTACCGTTGTCTGTCCTCCATGCTGAGTGTACAATGAGTGAGGAAAAAAAAAAAACAACAACAAATCAACAAACCACTAGTATACTAAATTCAACAACATGATAAAGGATCACACACTAGGACCAATTGAGATATATCTCTGAGATTCAAAGATGTTTCTACATATGAGCCATCCTTTTATCAATCAATATGATGCATCAAATTAACAGAACAAAAGATAAAGATCACCTAATCATTTCAGTAAATGAGGAGAAAGCATTTAGTAATATTCAACATTTTTTCACGGTAAAAACACTTAACAAACTGGGAACAGAAGGAAATTACTCCAATATAATAAAGGCCATTTATGAAAAGCCCACAGCTAACATCATACTCAACAGTGAAAAACTGAAAGCTTTTCCACTAAGATTTGTCATTCTGCCACTTCTTTCAACATGGTACTACAAGTTCTAGCTAGAGCAATTAGGTAGAAAAAGACTCAAAATGCATCCAAATTGGAAAGGATAGGATATTATCTCTTTCTTTTTTATAAAAGAGATCTTTTATAGAATAGATATTATTTACACAATAATATCTATAATATTACAGATGGAATGAAATTGTACATAGGAAACCCTAAAAAGTCTACCCCTCCCAAAAAACTGTTAGAATGTGAATTCAGTAAAATTTCAGGATACAAAATCAACATACACAAAATCAGTTACATTTGTATACACTATCAACAATCTGATAAAAGACACTTGAGAAAATAATCATAGCATCAAAAAGAATAACATACTTAGAAGTAAACTTAACCAAGGAAGGCAAAAGAATTGTATGTTAAAAACTACAAAACAGTGCTGAAAGAAATCAAGACACAGCTAGAAAAAAACTCCATATTCATGAATTGGAGAACGTAATATTGTTAAAATGGCTACAATGCCCAAAATGACCTACAGATTCAATGTAATCCTTATCAAAATTATAATGGCATTTTTGGAAGAAATAGAAAAATAATCCTAAAATTCATATGGAATCACAAAAGACCCCAAATTGCCAAAACAGTCTTGGGAAAGAGGAACAATATGGTAGGTCTCCCACTTCCTGACTTCAAAATATATTATAAAGCCACAGCAATCAGAGCAGTATGGTACTGGCACACAGACAGACATATAAACTAATGAAACAAAATAGAAATTCCATAAATAAATCCACACATATTACAGTCAGGTGATCTTCCATAAGTGTGCCAAGAATACCCAATAGGGAAAGGGTTGTCTCTTCAATAAATGGTTTTGGGAAAACTGGATACCTACATACAAAAGAATGAAAATGGATATTTTTACAATATAAAAAATGATGCAAAATTGATTAATTAATTATATGTAGGATCCCAAAACTATGAAACTCCTAGAAGAAAACAGAGAGGAAAATCTTCATAGCATCAGTCTTTGCAACGATTTCATAAATATAACACTGAAACATAATTTAAAATAAACAAAAATAGATAAGTGGGACTGCATTAAACTAAAAAGTTTCTACACAACAAAGGAGACAATCAATAGACTGAAAAAGCATAACTTGCAGAATAGGCAAAATATCTGCAAAGCTTATTAATTGGTAAGCAGTTAACACCCAAAATATATAAAAAATACCCACAACTCAACAGCAAAAACAACAACAACAAAAAAACAAACAAAAAGAAAAATAAAGAAAAGGAAAATAACTAAATTGAAAAATAGGCAGAAGACTTGAAGTGACATTTCTGCAAAGAAGAAATGCAGATAACCAATAGATATATGAAAAAATACCCAGCATCACTAAAATTATCAGGGAACTTTATTTTTTTTTATTTTTTAAGGTTGATTTATTTATTTGAGAGAGAGAGAGAGAGAGGCATAAGAGAGGAAGAATTGGACTTCCTGCTGAGCAGGGAACTTATTGCAGGGCTTGATCCCAGGACCTCGGAATCATGACCTGAACTGAAGGCAGATGCTCAGCCAACTGAGCCACCCAGGTGCCCCTATCAGGGAACTTTAAATCAAAACTATGAGATATGACCTCATACCTGTTAGGATGGCCATTACCAAACAAAATACTAAATGTTTGTGAGGATGTGGAGAAGTTGGAGCCCTTATGCACTATTGGTGGGAATATAAAATGGAACAGTTGCTATGGAAAATGGGATGGATTTTCCCCCAAATTAAAAATGAACTACTATAGGATCCAGCCACTTCTGAGTATTTATCCAAAATAACTGAAGTCAGGATCTCAAAGAGATATTTGTATTCTCTTGTTCACTGTAGCACTATTCACAAGAGATAAGAAAGGGATAGAAAACATCTGCTTGTCCATGAATGGCTGAATAAAGAAAACGTGGTATATATACATCAATGGGATGTTATTCACCCTCACACTGAAAGAAATTCTGTCACATGCTGCAACACGTATGAAACTTGAAGATATTATTTCCAAGTGAATGAAGCTAGTCACAGAGAAACTACATAATTTCACTTATAACAAGTATTTAAAGTAGTCAAACTCACAGAAGCAGAAAGTGGAATGGAAGTGGCTAGGGCAGGAGGGGATGGTGAAATGGGGGGGCTTCTGTTCAATGGATGTAGAGATTAAGTCATGCAAGATGAGAACATTCTAGAGATCTGTTGTACAGCAAAGTGCATATAGTTAGCAATACTGGGCTGTGTGCTTAAGAGGGTAGATTTTATGTTTGTTTGCTTGTTTTTTAACCACAATAGTAATCTTTCAAAAACCTCTAAATACCTTTGTTCTCCAAAAGATAGTTATAAGTTTGAAATAAATCATAGACTAGGAGAAAATATTTGTGTCTCGTATGTCTGATAAAAAATATTTATTCAGAAAATCTAAAGAACTCTCAAAGCTAATGATATGAAAACAAACTGCCCAAATTAAAAAACAGACAAACAAAAAACTTACAAGGGATCTGAACAAATAATTCCCCCAAAGAAGATAAACAAATGACAAATAGGCACATTAAAAGATATTCAATATCATTACTCATTAGAGAAACATACACTGAAATCATAATTAGGTACCAATATATATCTATTAGAGTGGCTAAAATAAAATAAAAAGAAGCCCAGCTATGGAAAGTAATGGCAAAAACAGAGAAAGCCTAGAATTTTTTCAGTGCTGGTCACAATCCCACATGTCCCAGACTCTTTGGTAAACGATTTGGCAGTTTCTTACAAAGATAAACATACACTTACCATGTGACCTAACAATCTCACTTCTATGTATTTACCTAAGAGAAATGAAAATGTATGTTCACACAAAAACCTATAAAAGGATGTTTCTAATAACTTTATTCATAATTGCTCCACACTGGAACTGTAAGTACAAATCTGTTTTCTTTTACTTAATGATAATTTTTTTAAAAGATTTTATTTATTTATTTGACAGATCACAAGTAGGCAGAGAGGCAGGCAGAGAGAGAGAGAGAGGAGGAAACGGGCTCCCTGCTGAGCAGAGAGCCTGATGCGGGACTTGATCCCAGAATCCCAGGATCATGACCTGAGCCAAAGGCAGAGGCTTTAACCCACTGAGCCACCCAGGCGTCCCACGATAAAATTTTTAATGAATTATTTCACATGTCATCTCAGCCAAAGCCTCCCACCTATCAGACCAGGTGAGATGCCTTTTTTGTAATCTTCCATATCTACTGCATGCCTTTCTCTGTATTATTCATTTCAGTGAATTGTATTTGCTTAGTTTTGGGAACACTCATTAAACTAAGCCAATCTATTTATTGCCATTATTCTACTCAGTGTCTGTAAGAGCACTGCGTGTTATACACTACTGATAAATAATTGAACACTATATCAAAAACTAATGTTGTACTATATGTTGGCTAATTGAATTTAAATAAAAAAAGTCTTATAAGAGAGGTGGCACTTGAGAGGAAGATTTTTATTAATCAATAATAGGTAATAAAAGTCATTATTTGGTATCAGATATTTACCAAAACAGACAAACAAACCACAAAATACCTTTTTGGCCACATTTATCTAAGAAAAGTCACATAGTATAGATATACATTATATGTGAACAGTTTACAACTCTCATTTCCAGGGCCTACTCCTCTGAAACACATGTTTTTCTATTTCTTCTCTTAGGCAGCGATCAGGAGAGTGTATTATCTATTATAAGATAAATAGATTATTTTTTGTGGCTTTGGAAATGTCTAATTTAGAGATAGACTTCTAAATCCAATCTAAACTTTAACTCAATGAAATACTTTTGAGTTTTTTGGACTTTCACCACACAATAAGGCTAGAGCACAAATAACTACTCCTGCAACTTTAAATTACTTTATATATTTATTGAAAAACTTGGCAAGGTTCGTAGATAAATTTTCAATCTTCATTTTGTATATATCTGACAATGCTCCCAGACTATGGAGTTTCCAGCTGAAGGTATTACGTCTCCACATATCTTGGCTGGAAGTGATGTTGTTTAATCACTTCTACTTTTTAAAACATTCATCCCAGGTAGTTTAAGTTATAATCCAGAGTCAAAACTGGAAAGACAATAGAATGGTCTTCACTTTCTAACTTGATTGCGGATTGATTTGGGATAAGCAAGCTTGCAATTGATGGTCAACAATCGTGACTATTCTTATCCAGGTTTAATTATCTTATAACAACACACATGATAAGCTAACATATTTTTTTGTATCCTGATGTTTTTATATCTTAGGATTAAAAACTGTGTTTTTAAGTAGTGTCTCCTAACACAGGTGTGTGTGTGTGTGTGTGTGTGTGTGTGTGTGCTGAAGTTCTACAGAGTAGGAAAGACAAACCCAGATGTATCACAATACATTAGCTTTTTTAACTTCAGTGAATATGCAAGAAAAAAAAGTATGATTTTACTCTCAGCATTAGTTGAAAATAAGATTCTAGTATGAAGACATAGTAGAGAGATACCTTTAATTTAATTCATATAGTTTAATTTCAACAATGATTCATTCTTTACATTCCAGAAAGAGAATTTGCCATTCTGTATGTCCAGTTGTGTTATTTGAATGCTAACCTCTAGAAAGAGAATAAATGTATCAATCTTTGAACATGTTCACATTTTTGAATGATTAAAAACAAACAGAAAGAGAAAAATTAAATTGAATGGAAAAATTTTAAAAAGACTATGTACATGGAACATGAGTGAGGGTCACTTTGTTCGCACTGTGAAATACTGGGGATTTTGAAACTTTGAGGTTATGATAATAAGAAATAACAAATGGAATAAGAAACTAGCACAAACCCTCCCTCGTGGGTCTAGCTGGCTACTGGTATTTTAATAGCGTTACTCTTAACAAAATAATAAAAAATCTAATAATTCTGAATGTGTAATAAGTGCCATATCAGTGTTACTACTACTGCTTCCATATGTATCATTCTGTAAGTAGAAATCACATAGAAAACAATTCCTTACTTTTAGGTTATCTTCTTGGTCCTTTACCTTAGCCTCGTATTAATTAAAATGCTTCTGGCAGTAAGTAGCACAATGGCCAAAAAAGTGGAGTGGTATATAAGTTGGCATCTCAGTTGTTTTATTTTTTATAGAATTTCTGCAATTCTCTTGACCTTCCCTATATTTAGAAAATAGCAGCTAGATATCCAAAAATTTCATCTTTCTGAACAGTATCCAGAGACCAGAGGACATGGCATAAAAAAGTATATTCCTCTTGAGTCTCTTTTATCAAGAGCGTCTTTCCCTAAAACGTTACCCCAGCCTTTCCCTTATATCTCAGTGACTTGAACTAGTTCATATTCCTACTTAGATTAGTCTCAAAAATTGAGTGACATTTCTATGCTTGATCTAAAATAGTTGGCTGTGATCATTTATAGATACTCCTAAATCTGGACAAAGACTCTAAATCCTCCTAGAACTTAGATGTCTTCATGTTTTGGTCTCACTTCTTACCTCATGGTTTTATGTTATCTTGGTTGCTGGGATTACTTCCTCTGACTTAATTTCTTTGTTCTTAAATTCCTAATCTCACCATACTGAATCTGTACTCGAAAATAGACATCATACAGGATGGACTAAGTGAGAGATATACTGGGAATAAAACATGTGAAGGATAAATGATGAGGAAATAAGAGTAGCTAAGGAAAGTCCTCAGGCCACAATGTAGATATGACACCTTTGAAACACGAGAGGGAAAAGGATTAGATATCTCTCAGGTGATTCTGAAGAAGTCTCAGACATGCACATAAGGAGTCCCCAGGCTGGCTGCCTGTTGAAGACTGAGTCCTGATTCAGACAAGATTGGGCCGTACTCATGCTGTTCCCACTGACTGATGGGGAGCAGAATGAGAAGAGTCTACTCTTAGCATAAATACTATGGTGGATCCAAAGAGGCAGAAATGGATAGAATCCCTCCACCCACTCTGTTTGCCCAGGAGTTCCCTTGAAAGAAATCAGAGCAGCATATGTTCATGGCCACCACAGTTCAGCTTTGCTCTGTATGGAGCCACTTCTCCATCTGTATTTGGAAGCAGCTACTTCTCAGCTCCCCAAGGGGAACTTAGAAGAAGAAAATTAGTAAAATAAATTATAGCCACTATCATTATTGCAGTTGTTCTTGGGAACACATCTGTTACTATTCTCTTTTTCTGTCATTGCACATTTGAAATTCTATATACATCTAAATTCTCAACCTCAGTTATCATCTCCACAGGTTTTGGTGGCTTCTGTGAACTGTTATTTCAGTTGTTCTGACTGGAATAACATTCCCTGTCAGAAGCTATGTCATGTGGGATTTTTATTCTAGTAGATCAGGAACACTGTAAGTTTCTACATGGTGGATTAACTGAAGTGTTTTGGGCAGAAATGGTAAGTTCATGTATTAAATACTCAAATCCCTCAGTGATTATTTCTCACTGTGGAATACAAAATTTGGATAAACTTCTTTGGCAACTGGGAATGCTATAGTTTCCTAAGATGTGGCATGGAGCTATTATTTTAGGGAAAGCTACGTGATAGCCTCTAAAACTATCACTAGAGGCAAAAATAGTAAGCCCAAAGTAATATCATATTCCTTGAGGAATTGCAAAGACTTGTGCCATGAACACTTATCTTGAAGGATGAAGGGTGGTGATTCCTACTAATCTTCATTCAATTCACTTATTTGGCCTATAAAGAAGACAGCTAATCATGGAAAACGAGAATGGATTACTGTATATTGAATCAGTGGAGGCTCTAACTGCAGCTACTGTTCCAGATATACTTTAATTATCTGAGAAAGTCTACATACCCATTGGCATCAGTGTGCAAGCATTGAACTGGCAAATTCTTCTTTTTCCGTATCTATTGTATCTATTAGTAAAGATCATCAAACATTTTTTTTCAGCTGGTGGGGCCATCCTTAGTCTCCCTTATCCCACCATAGGATTACATCAGCTGTCTGGCCCTATGTCATATCTTAGACCACAGAATCTTGATCTTGTTTCCAATTTTCTAGATTTACCAAGAATTTACCAAGAATAAAGAAGGCTCTGCAACAGATCTAGGCTGCCATGCAAGCTGATCTACCATTTGGGCCATGTGTGTTAGCAGACTTGATGTTGCCTGAGATATCAGTTATAAATAGGGATGTTTTTTGAAGCCTTTAATAGGGACTTGCAGAAGAGTCACAGGGCAGAATTAGAATTGTTGAGCAAAGCAATGTTATCTCCTATGGATAACTACTCTCCTTTTAAGAGACAGCTTTTGGCTTTTTACCAAGGCTTAGTAGAAACTGAATGTTTTTTTCCTTGGTTACCAAGTTAACTTGTGACCTGGCCTGTCCATCATGAAGCAGGTATTATCTGTCCTTCAATCTGTAATATTTGGCATGTACGACAACACCCCATAAAATGAAAGTAATATATATGAGATCAACCTCAAACACGTCCTGAAGGCACAAATAAAATGCAAGAGGAAGTGGCCCAAATGTTCATTGCCTGTATTCCTGCTGCACTAAATTCTTTTTCTCAATCCACACATGTGTTGATTGGATGTGACTCCCAGGTGACACCTGAGCTTGTCCCAGACAATTGGAGGCTCCTCATCCCTCCCCTACCTTTGGAATGTACATTCTGCTTGCTAGAACCTACCCCAGGATGCAGCTTTGAGAGAATAATGTGTTGTTGAAAGCCCAAGATAGTATATGTGACTGAGCAAAGGTAAGGCCTGTATATAAACTTTTAAGGTTCTAGGGTACAAAAGATACAGACATAGTGAAAGGAAAGGGCACATGCACTCCAATGTTTATAGCAGCAAGGTGCACAGTAGCCAAACTGTGGAAGGAGCCAAGATGCCCTTCAACAAATGAATGGATAAAGAAGATTTGGTTCATATATACAAAGGAATATTACACAGCCATCAGAAAGGATGAATACCCACTATTTACATCAACATGGGTGGAACTGGAGAGGATTAAGCTAAGTGGAATAAGTCAAGCAGAGAAAGATAATTACCATATGGTTTCACTCCTATGTGGAATGTAAGGAATAGTGTAGAAGACTACAGGGAGGGGACACTGAATGGGAAGAAATCAGAGAGGGAGAAAAACTATGAGAGACTCTGGACTCCAGGAAACAAACTGAAGATTATAGAAGGGAGTGGGGTAGGGGGATGGGGTAACTGGATGATGGGTATTAAGGAGGGCATGTGTTGTGATGAGCAGTGGGGGTTATACACAACTAATGGGTTGTTGAACACTTCATCAAAAACTGATGATATACTATATGTTAGCTAACTGAACATAATTTTAAAAAAAGATTCTGGGGTCCAAGGGCAGAGATCTACTCAACTTGTGGCTGCCTAACACAAGCCTTGTGAGTAAGTTCCACTACTTACTAAACCTGCCACCTACCAATCTGGAGCAGCCTGCCCCTTTTTCTATTGTCTCCTTGCCCCCTCCATGGAGGCCAGTTTTAAAACCAAAATTGAATAGGTGACTGAGGAGGCAAAACTTAGCCTTGTTTCTAGGTGGTTCTACACAATATGCAGACATTACCCAAAGGACAGATGATGCACTACTGCACCAGTCCAGGATGGTCCTGAAGGAAAAAGCCAAATGGAAATCTTTCCAGGGCATAAAACTTCAAGCTGTCCAAGTGGTTATTCACTTTACCTGGAAGGAGAGATGACTAGAAGTATGGCTCTCCACAGATCCATAGGTTATAGACAATGGCTCTGCAACTCCACCCAGCTAACAAAACTTGGTAGAGGTTTGTCTCTAGTTATTAAAATGCCATAAGATCATTCAACATGTTATTTCCCCATGTTTATTATTTAGTTATCTTCTGTATATATTTCTGTTGTTAGCAGCTGAATACCCAAAACAGGAAGCTTACAAGTTAATCTGTATAGGAATTTTTAAAAAGACATAGAAAATCCCATTTTGTAGCAGATGTGGGGTGGAGGAAAAGAACCCCAAGAAACATCTTAGGGTTTGGTAGCTACTGAATGAAGTAAGAATCACAATGAGAATCATGGCAACATAACCAGTGTGACTGCAGGATCTCAGTCCATTAGGCTATAAATGTGGAAAGATTTTAGTTGTCTGGTTGCTCTCAACTGTGCTCTATGGACTCTCCCATCTATTCTAGCTTACAGAGACTCTATACTTGGGATAGTGTCACAACTTTTCTGCTCCTTGTGGTTGTAAAATTTATTTTAGAGGAAAAAAAAATCAGTCAGTTCTTTAGACTTTAGTCTCCTATCAAATCATAGCTCTCCCTCTTCTCCCTCACAGACAAGTCTAATGTCTCAGAGCAAATGGTCTTCTCTCTTACACCTCCCCACTTCACTGGTCCCCCTGCCTTTCTTCTCTCAGATTCTACATTTTTAGAGGAATTTACACTAACACACAGCCTGAAAGTGGCAGTGGAAAAAAATGGAAAAACAAGGGAAAATTTGTCTCTAAACTACTCCAACCTTCACCTACAGAGTGCTTTCCCTTATCCACTGACTGCCTGTCTGCCTATCTTTCTATCTATTTATCATCTATCTATCTCTTAGTGTGCATGGAAAGCTGAAACCATAAAAAAGGTGATCAAAATTTTTACAACACATATGCAGTTATATTCAGAACAACTTTTATAACCCTCCTTGGGGTCTTCCTCCAGTTGTACCTACAGCAATCTATAAATACCAGTGTGCTGTGACTGTTTTAAAAAGCACAGAGATGATTAATTCTTTTCTATTGTACTACTGCCATTTTCACTTTGTGGAGGAAGTAGCATCTATTGATATGGCTGCGGTAGATCTTAAAGATAATTTAAACAAGACAAATTAAGTGACATACCGAAATTCATCATGAACTGCAACTAGAATTTTCCTCTCCTACTTCCTACATCAATTTTTAAAATGTGAATTCATCAGTGGTACAAAACTGCTATATTTATTATGCACATTTATAAAATATATGGATATAGAATTTGGCTGTTTCATGTGATATAGGTGAAAAAAAAGGAGGTAAAAATAAATAAAATGTTCCCCAGCATCTGATTCATAGACATTCTAAAGCCAAACTATCATTAAGTCATTAGAAGAAATGGAAGGACTTAACATGATTATAGACTGATAAAACAGTCCTCCTTGGTCACATTCTACTAAAGTGCAATTCTGACAAATATTAACCAAAAGAAAAAAGAAAAAAGAAAAAAAGAGGAAGAAGAGAGAGATGGAGTGAAATTTAGTTATTTGAAGATTGTTTGGAAGGTACCTGGGGTTGAAAAGAGACGAAGAGCAAAGTTTGGAGGGGAAGCCTCAACGACTAGAATCCAGGCTGTAAATACCACCTCTTTATTTCTCTCTCTCTCTGTCAACTTTCTGTCCCTTTCTCTTTAACTGTGAAGGTCATTCCTGTCCATGGTAGAGGGACTTTGTTTCAGGAGAGTAGCCTGTGCTCACATTTCAAGAGCATCACAGTCAGAGTAAGAAGAATAGTTGGGGTAGGTTTGGGTAGGATGAAATGGGGAGAAAGGACACATACAGATATCTCTTGGGAGGATTCATACCAATTAACTATTTACTGTGGCTATCTAGGTTGGGTAAGCAATCAGAAGGCAGTTTACTTTCCTAGGGTAATGAAGAACAATCTCTAAAAGTGTCTGGGTCATCTGTGGACCTCAGGAGAATCATTGTGAGCTAGATAGACCCTCCTTCCTGACTACCACCACTATTTGAGTTTACTTATCTGTGGAAAATAATACATTGGATAAAAACATGCTCAAGATGATCAGTTAGAGCAGGCTTCCAAAACCACAAACTACTGCTTATTTCTTAGTTATAAGCAAGGGGCAGTTTGACTGAAAAAGTTTTCTTTATTTGATTCTGAAAAGTGACCTTTTCAGAATCACTTTTTGATGTTTATGCTTCAAATCGAGTCACAAGGCAATAATGAGAATGCTTGGACCTTTAGAGTTGTATGAATGTTTCAAATATTGCTGCAGAGCCTAACAATATGTCTGAAGTGAGACTTTCAAGCCCTTTCCTAGGCACAGTCATATTTATTACATGCTACATTAGGGACAAAAATAGCTAAACTTAACACCCGATTAGGAGGAAAAAGAATTAGCAATCAGCTTTTCTCTCACAGATGGCTGCACAGTATTTTAAATTTTTAAATGATTTTACTATTATTATTATTTTTTTTAGAGAAAATTAAGAGTCACAGTGCAATTGAGGTCAAGGCACAGAGATTTCCCTTAGATCCTCTGCCACTGCACATTCATAGTCTCCCCTGTATCAATGTGACCCACCTGAGTAGTACATTTGTTACAGTTGATGAACATCATAATTACCCAAAGTTCATAGTTCACCTTAGATTTGACTCTTGTTATTGTACATTCTGTGGACTTGGACAAATGTATCATTACAAGTATCTAGCACTTCATCCAAAAACACCCACACAGACACACACAGAATAATGTTTGACCAAATATCAGGTTGACACTTAAAATTAGCCATCACATCATTTATCTACCTATAGTAGATAGGGTATTATACAGAGATTTTCACAGTCCTAAAAATCCTCTGTGCTGTTTATCTCTCCCATTATACCTCCACCCTTGTCAACACTGATCTTTTTACTGTTTCCATAGTTTTGCTTTCCTCGGGATGTCCTGTAGTTGGAACCATACAATATTTAGCCTTCTCAGATTGGCCTCTTTTACTTAGCAATCTGCATTTAAGTTTCCTGCATGTCTTTTCATGACTGGACAGCTCATTTATTTTTAGTGCTGAATAATATTTCATTGTCTGGATGTGCCACTGATTCTTTATACATTCACTTACTAAAGGACATCTTGGTTACTTCCAAATTTTGGCAATTATGAATAAAACTGCTGTAAGTATTCATGTACAGGTTTCTCAGTGGACACAAGTTCTCAGTTCCTGTGGTAAAATGCCTTTGTCAGAATATATTTTAATAATACATTCAGTTTTGTAAGAAACTGCCAAACTGTCTCCCAAAGTGGCTGTAACGTATTGCATTCCCATCTGCAATATGAGAGTTCCTGTTGCTCCACATTCTTGTCAACACTTGGGATTGTCAGTGTTTTGGATTTTGGCCATTCTAATTAGTGTGTAATGATATTCTATTGTTCAAATTTGCATTTACCTA
Organism: Lontra canadensis; assembly: GCF_010015895.1. Lineage (NCBI taxonomy): Eukaryota > Metazoa > Chordata > Mammalia > Carnivora > Mustelidae > Lontra > Lontra canadensis. The sequence continues at coordinate 45,232,591 of NW_022630995.1, read as the reverse complement.
ATGACCTGTGATATGGAAAACATCTTTCTATATACTTACTTGCCATACATATATCTTTTTTAGGGAGGTATCTATTGAGGTCTTTGGCTCACTTTTTAATTGGGTTTTTTGTTTTCTTATTATTGAGTTTAAAGAGTTCTTTGTATATTTTAAGTATATCCTTAATATATAAGATGTGTCTTAATTAGATGTGTCTTTTGAAAATATTTTCTCTCAGACTATGGCTTATATTTTCATTTTCTTGGCAACGTCTTTCAACAAACACCAGTTTTTAGTTTTAATAATGTCAGGGTTATTAATTATTTTCTTTCCTGGATCATGGCTTTGGTGTTGTATATAAAACATCATCACCATTCCCAATGTCATTTATATTTTCTCCTGTGTTATCTTCTAAAAATTTTGTAGTTTTGCATTTTACATTTAAATCATTTTGAGTTAGTTTTTGTAAAAGGTGTAAGGTCTGTGTCTAAATTCATGTTTTTGCATGTGGATGTCCAGTTGTCACAGCACTAACTACTGAAAAGACTAACTTTGCTCTATTGTATTGACTTTTCTTTATCACAGACCAGTTGACTCTACGTGGATCTACTCCTGGCCTCTCTATTGTGTTCTGTCAATCTATTTGTCTATTCTTTCACTTATGCCAGATTGTCTAGGTTTTCTGTAGATTTATAGTTAAGTCTTGTAGTTGGCTAGTGTGGTCCTCCAACTTTGTTCTTCTCTTTCAAATAGTTGACCCTGTGGTGGCTATTCTAGATCTGTCCCTTTGCATATAAACTTTAGAATCAGTTTGTTGATGTATACAAAATGAGTTGCTGGTGTTTTGATTGGGATTGCATTGAATCTACAGATCAAGTTGGGAAGAATTAACATATTGACAATAATGATTCTTCCTTTCCATGAACATGGGATATCTTCCCATTTATTTAGTTTTTCTTGTTTTTATTCATCAGAATTTTGTAGTTTTCTTCATATAGATCTTGTATACATTTTGTTAGATTTATACCTAAGTATTTCACTTTTATCCCTACTAATATAAATTGTAATTGTGTTTTCAATTTCAAATGCAACTGGTTCATAGCTACTATATAGGAAATCAATCAACTTTTTTACATTAACCTTACAACACACACTTTTCCTATAAGTACTTATTAGTTCCAGTAGTTTTTTTTGTTTGTTTGTTTTTGGGTTTTTTTTGTCATTTTTGGGGTATTCTATGTAGACAATTATGTCATTTGCAAACAAAGACAGTTTTATTTCTTCTTTCCCAATCTGTATACATTTCATTTCTATTTCTTGTCTGATTGCACTAGCTGGAAATTCTAGTACAATGTTGAAACAGAATAGTGAGAAAGGACATTCTTACCTTGTATCTACTCTTAGAAGGAAAACTTCAAGTTTCTCACTATTAAGTAAGATGTTAGCTGTGGGGTTTTTTTTTATTGTTGCTGTTTTTGAGAAGGGATGTATTATCAAGGTGAGGAAGTTATCCTTTATTCCTAGTTTACAAAAATTTTGTATCATGAATAGGAGTTGGAGTTTGCCAAATGCTTTCTTCTGAATCTATTGATAGGATCATGTGATTTTTATTTTTTAGGATATTGAGGTTATAGTTCACATTACATGATTTTTGAATATTCAAACAGCCTTCTGTACCTGGGATAAACCTTGTGTGGTTACTGAACATTTTTAGCTCATATATGTCTTTGTAAATATGTGGTCAACTTTCTTGGATATAAGCACATTATTATTTTGGTAAATAATTAAAATACTTAATAAAACTTAAAAAAATCAGCTTTACATTTATTATTTTAAGATAAATAAATTAAAAATTACATACAATTCATGTAAACCTGCCTTATTGGGAACCTGCCTATTGTGGACACTACAGTAACCACACTGTTTTTGTTTGTTTGTTTTTGTGTTTCCTGGAGCATTCTGAGCTGCCTTCTACGTCAGAGCCCTTGTTATTATTTTTCTTTGTATATGGATATTTTCCCAGATATATTTATGGCTTTCTCCCTCATCTCTATAGTTCTTTATTTCTTCAATCAAATACAACCTTCCCTGTGAGGCATTCCATGTCAACCATATTAAAAAACGCTACTATCTAAAATAGATCCCTTATTTCTAATCTCCACTTCCTAGTTAATTATCTTCCATAGCACTTAATATTTTCTATCACTATAGGTAGATAAATGATGTGATGGCTAATTTTAAGTGTCAACCTGATATTTGGTCAAACATTATTCTGTGTGTGTCTGTGTGGGTGTTTTTGGATGAAGTTTACATTTAAATTAATAGGCTGTATAGACTGCATTCTCCCAAGTTGGTGGGACTTATCCAGTTAGCTGAAGGCCTCAGCAAAAAAAAAATTTTTTTTTACTCTTACTAGAGTAAGAGAGAATTCTTCCTGACTGCCTTCAAATTAGAACATTGGCTTTTTCTTGCCTTTAAATTTGAACTGAAATATTAGCTCTTCCAGAATCTCAAACCTATTTGCCTTAGAACCTGAACTACACCATTGGCTTTCTGGGGTCTCCTGCTTGCCAATTCATCTAGTAGATCTTAGGTCATATCAGCCTTCATAATCACGTGTGTCAAATCCTTATAATAAATATCTTTATAGCCTACTGGTTCTCATTCTCTTGCAAGCCACTATAGAGATAGATGATAGAAACAAATATATAGATATATAGATAGATAGATAGATATTTAGATAGACAGTCACACATGTATTAATATACATATATAGTTTATGGATTAATTGTCTGTCTTCTCTTCCACTAAAATCTAAACACCATGACAGCATGGATTTTTGTCTTCCTTGTTCATTGCTGGATTCCCAGTGCATTGTATGAGTATATGTAAATAAATGAATAAGAATATATTATGTATCTTATATATCTTGGCTCATTCATTCACATGTAAATATATCTTCTGAATATTAGCATCTGTAAGGTTATTTCTACACAATGCTAGAGCACATTTTTTTTTAAGATTTTATTTATTTATTTGACAGACAGAGATCACAAGTAGGCAGAGAAGCAGGCAGAGAGAGAGGAGGAAGCAGGCTCCCTGCCGAGCAGAGAGCCCGATGTGGGGCTTGATCCCAGGACCCTGGGATCATGACCTGAGCTGAAAGCAGAGGCCTTAACCCACTGAGCCACCCAGGCGCCCCGCTAGAGCACATTTTTAAACAATCTGCAACTGAATTTCACCATACCAAACCATGTAGGCAAGTAAAGAAATCGAGATTTATGTGTGATATTAGAAAATTCTGGATATAGTCACCTCAGTAATTTTATTCATCTTTGACAATAATCTCCCCCATAACAGGGCTTATGTAATTACCTAAAAGCTGGGTTTCTGAAGCAGCTGAAAAGAAATACAATAAAATGTCATAAGCGATTCTAATGGATCACACAGTCATGGCCACAGGGAAGGAAAGCAAATATAGTTGTTTATGCTTTGATGATGTAAATGGTCAATATTTCAGACTTGAATTAATCACCTTTAGTGGCAGCATTTCTGTAATTCTTTAAGAATCTATCTAATTGTGTGGAGCTGCTGCAAACCATTATATCATGATTATTCTTAAAAATTTCTCTCTTGACTCAAAAACTAGATTATGGTACTTAGGATAAATGACCTGCCTGTACCATCTTGCACATAGTATACCCTCCACAAGTTTAGATTAGAAATAATAATGAGATTGATAATTAATACAACCCCTGTGCCAATAAGCAGAACAGAACTACTATCACTTGAAATACTCCAAAGTCTTTTCTACCAAAGAAAGTACAAATTACTCAGCCTACATTCAGTGACTTCTTCCAGTTTTCCTCTTACATTTTATAACATATATCTCTCACTACTCTCTTTAATTTCCTAATGCACTAACCATATAAAATGTTTCTTGTTTCCTGAGCATGATCTGTCTTTTTTTTTTCCCCATCTCTTTACTTTTATCACACTGTCCCTTATACCAGGAAAAAGAAAAAAAAAAAAAAAAAAAAAAAGCTTTCCTGGGGCACCTGGGTGGCTCAGTGGGTTAAAAGTGTCTGCCTTCTTCCTGGGACCCTGGCATGGAGTCTCCACATAAGGCTCCCTGCCCAGCGTGGAGCCTGCTTCTCTTTCTCCCTCTGCCTACAGGTCCCCCTGCTTGTGCTCTCTCTCTCTCTCTCAGTCTGTGTCAAATAAATAACTAAAATTTAAAACAAACAAACAAAAACACAACCCTTTCCTACTACTCTTAGCAAAATTGTCTCTTGATAATAGACTATATTGAAAGCTGTTTTCAATCTTTCTTAATCCTCTCAATAAAACTGTATTCCTTCTTTTAAAAATCAAAATTTTACACCACTCTTAAAGCTGATTTCAGTACACATGTAATAAATAATTACTTAATTAAGACTTCAGATCTTTAATAATAAAATCTATATTATGAAACGATGGTATCAAATTGAGTTCCCATAGGTATCTGTTGAGTTGAGTTGAGGAGAAAATGGAGTTATCTCAAGACGTGAGGAAAATTTTCCAAATAATTTAAAGAAAAAAATTGTTTTTCTCTGGCTCTGATGGAAATTTTTCAACTTATATATCAGGAAATTCACAAAGAAAAGTAATGTTTGCAAATACATTAATACCGAATAAGAATGTAAGTAGGACCTTGAAAATGTTTTCAACGTACCCTTATGTAATTTATTTTTCTAACAAGCCTCTATTTTCTAATATTATAGCATATACTACCATGCACAAAATGTTTATGATTCTGTTTTATGATAAGATAAGCTCATTGGCTCCAAATGCTCGAGTTGCTTCCTCATTGCATAACAAGCATCTGGCATAGTGCATAGTATATATCAGTTTCCTGGGGTAGAAATCCATGGTGTCATGAAGGAGGGCACTAATTTAGAATAACACAGATATGTCATTGAATCCTGGTGCCTGCACTTCATATTTGTGTTATTTTGCTCAAATGTTAATTTGGTGACTTTTAAAAAAAAATTTTTCTTATTATTTTGATTAGAGACTACAGTTTCTTCATATACAAAACAGAGATAAGAACCACAACTAACTCAGAGGATTGCTTCGAGACTTGGAGTGTTACTATGGCATCTGACACATGGAAAGTTCTAAGGAAACAACTCTTGTGTAGTACATGAGGGTGGAAAGCATGGACTCTGGAACAAGACACCTCAATTCCAATGCCAGTCTCATCAGGCTAGCTGGGTGACACTGGGCACATTGCCTAAGTTCTGGGACTCATATACTTATCTGGAAAAATCAAGCTTGTAACAATTTATGTAACAGTTGTCCTGGGAACAAATCGAGTTATGTAGTGATACACTTAAAATAGTTCTTGGTTCTTGTAGTAAGCACTTTATAAACATTTATTATTATTTATTTAAAAATTGTGATTTGGAGCTTGATTTACACACATACTTTCAAACTATGGCCATAGATTCCTTTTATTTTTATATGTACTTGACAATCTATTGCAAAATCCTAAAATGTATGTATATATCCAACACAACTTTATTTCAGTCTCTTAACATGTTGGATCTGGGCTATCATCACTGTGTCCTAATTGGCCTTCTGATTTCCTGTTTTCTTCTTTTTCAATTCATCCTCTCTCTCTTAGGTGGTCTCTCTGATTTTTGTCACTCACATTTTTAAAGTGCCGGAATGACCTTCTCCAGCCAAAATAGATTTATTGGCTTAAGATACATACTGTATTATTTGGTTCCTCTCTTTCTTTATAATAACTTTTCAGGGGTGCCTGGGTGGCTCAGTAAGTTAAGCATTCGATTCTTGATGTCTGCTCAAGTCATGATCTCAGGGTTGTGGGATCAAGCTCTGTGTGGAGTCTGCTTGAGATTCTCTCTCTCCCTCTCCCTCTGCACCTCCCCTCCATTCCCTCTCAAATTAATTAATTAATTAATTAAATTTTTAGAATATATTTAATAACTTTCCAAACACATTATCTTTCTCCCCCATTCTCTAACTATCATTCATACACCTTTGAACTTTTACATGTTATTTCATCTACTTGGATTTGTTTTGTTTTGTTTTTAAAGATTTTTATTTATTTATTTGACAGACCGAGATCCCAAGTAGGCAGAGAAGCAGGCAGAGAGATAGAGGAGGAAGCAGGCTCCCTGCCGAGCAGAGAGCCCGATGTGGGGCTCGATCCCAGGACCCTGGGATCATGACCTGAGCCGAAGGCAGAGGCTTTAACCCACTGAGCCACCCAGGCGCCCCTTGGAATTGTTTTTGCTCATCTCTTTTATTTTGCCTGGTTAGTTTCTATCCAGCCTTTATGGCTCAGCATAATTTTCTCAGCAAGACATTTTCTCCAGTACTTCATTAACATAAACCCAGTTAAACAACCTGTGGTCTAAGAATGCTCTGAAAAGACCACTATTATTTGTGTTTGCTGTGTTTTCTGTCTCCTTCTAATCTGTGAACTCCTCAACAGCAAGCTTTCACTTTCTCTGCATTTAAGATACATTCTATAATGCCAGTTGTGAATAAGTTTCCATTAAAATAAAAAAGAATGAATGGCCTTTGAAATTACACACTTATTACATGATACTAATGATCACTCTTCTCTAAAATTTTGTAGCCCTTCTCTTAAATCCACCCTGAAACACATAGATGCACCACTCCACTTACTTCCCAGTAGGTCCTGAGGGATTCACTTTGCATTTATTATAAAATTTGATGCAAATTTAAATAGACTCTCTGGTGTAAGGGAATTATGTGTAAATGATATTTTAATATGAAACTAAATGTTCATGTAACATTATGGAAATAAAAACATGAGTCAAATTCTATAAATAAGACCAATATGACTGAAAGGAGCTCTGAGGGTGTTTTTCTCCAATGCCAAAACACAATCGGCCAATTCACTTAATCTGATGAAAACTCAAATAAGCCATTATTACCTCAAAGCATCAATAGGCTGTGAGGCAGAAAGAAAAAACAAAATGGCCAATCTCAAATGAAAGAATGTGGCCAGAATTTATGTCTTAAAACTAAAAATTGCTTAATATCATCAAGAGCCTATCACAGAAGGAAGTAATCTATAGAATACAGTTGCTTTTGGGGGCGTCTGGGTAGCTCAGTAGGTTAAGCATCTGCCTTCAGCTCAGGTCATGATCCCAGAGTTCTAGAATGAGCCCCATGTTGGGGTCTTTGTTCAATGGGGAGCCTTTTTCTCCTTTCCCTCTGCCTGCCACACCCCTGCTTATGCGTTCTTTCTCTGTCAAATAAATAAATAAAATCTTAAAAAAATAATACAGTTGCTTTTTAAAAATGTTCAACACTTTCCCAAATTATATTTAATTATGGCTACCATTATATTTATAGAAGAGCCTCCTGAAAGCAATGGATTATTATGATAATTACATGTCTATCTCTTAATTAATCATGCTAAATACAACTGGCTTTGAAATTAAAGACCTGTGTTAAAATCAAACTCCTACTGGAACAGGTTATGTGACCTTGGATAAACTACTTACTTTTTCCAAGCCTCAATTACTGCATACCTCAGGGTTATAATGGGAATAATAATACCACCTCAAGGAAATGTAGGAGATATGAAGTAAGCTATTATACCACTGAGAAGTCTTTCAGTTGCATTAATAGTAAAATAAGGAAAGAGGGGAAAGAGAATTAATACATGAGTTATCAGAATGAAACTGAACAAAATTGAGTCAAGCACCAGTTACTGAGGAAATAGCCACAGAAGCTAGCAAAACTACTGTGCTTATTGACTATAGCCTGGGATACATGTGTTCCTAAACCATTTGAGGTTCAATCAAGGAAACATAACTGCATAACCAATAATCTCTAATATACCAGGGATTTGGGATTTGGCCTTGCACAATTGTTGGAGTGGGTTAGGCAGTCTCTGTAAAGCTGTTGTTTTCACATCTGAGGATGAGGAGTTTGCAATAAGAAGGCAAGCAATGAGAAAGGCCAAATGGATGTACAGAGCAAGCTAGAGCACACAATGCAAAGCAAGAGCCCAAGAGGAGGGACTAAATCCTAAGTCTATTCTTCTCTCCTCTGGGGTTTTGTTAGAGGTCATTGAGAGGATGTGACCTTCAACTGACCCAGGAGCTGGACCTGGGCAATCAGAGGCTCTTCCTGTCTCTCCTATCATTGGGATGTGTTCTGCTCACCATTCCCCAGGGGGAGCCACACTTGAAAGAGCCAGAGGAACTTGAGAGAGCATGGTGATGTTGAGGTCCTCTAGATGCTGCGGGTAGCTCTGGCTGAACCCACATAAGGTCTCTATGAAGACTGTGCTGATTCTTGCAGGTGGACATGGAGGTCCACAGAGCTTTCAGCCCCCAAGACAAGCCTGCTGTGTAAGTTTCTTTGCTTATCAAACCTGCCATCTACCATTATGGAGTGGCTGCCTCTTTCCTTGGTCTCCAAGTAGGGGGGCCAGATTCACATTTCACCTCAGAAGCTGCCAAGTTGCAAACTAAGCAAGAGGTATCTGTGGGAGAAGTCTCTAGTTGGCTACTGACCTCTTTGTGGGAAGGATGGCTTCTATATCAGTTACTTGTGGCCTGCAGTGTATGTACAGGGACACCTCCCAAACTGGCTGATGCGTTCCATTTGTTGAGGGGTGGCAGACAAGGTGGGAGGGCAGGATAATCAGTTGGAAACTTAACTTGCCCTTATGCAAAGCTGAGGTGGGGACAGGGCCTCAAGCGACCGGCAGATTAAGTTCTGAGCACTTGCGACACAGCCTGATTGAGATACTAAGAAGTGGACTCCCTGAAAAGTGAGAGCAAAGAGAAGGATATTGTGCTATTGATGGTGAAATGGACAAACTGCCTTCCATAATCAGACCCCTAATACAAAGGAAAGCAAAAACACAGCAGCAACAGCCCCAGTCCCCCACCCTCTATTATCTGTCTTTTTGACCTTAGACTTTTGCTGTTCTTGTGATGTCATATCACAGGATGGGCACCTGATGGAAGTACCTTTCTACGGTGTGCCCACTTGTATCCATAGCAAAGGATCCAACATGTTTGGTGTATGGGTATCCTGTAGAAGCCAGGGTTCTTCTTCACTGTGGTGAACACACACACACACACACACACACACACACACACAGTGGCCCAGGAGTCAGAGAAACTGTAGAAGAATCTAGGAAAAGTTTGAGCAGTTGCAAACCTAATGCTGTTTCAACCTGAAGACATGAGTGAGCAGATCAACAGCAATATGAATGAGCTGTACAATGGCTACTGCTTCATTTCTCCCTTCCAAATCTCCCAAGAATTTTCCATGTGGCTGATCTAACTAGGAAGATCCCATAAAGAGAATTCTGGGAAATGTAGTTCAGCCTAGTCAAGTGAAATTATTACAAAGACTCCACTGAAGCCTTAGAGCTAGAAGAGAATCAGCTCCCTCAGAGCAGAGAGGCTCAGAGAGGATTCTGTTTTTACTGAAAGAATGGATAATGTGCATATGGTTGGCAGACAACAAAGCATCTCCAATGGATCTATTTAAATAGTCCAAGGTTGAGCTTACTACACAATAAATACCATGTATAAAATGAATACAAAGGCCTCCAAAACAAACTTTTAATTTAAAAACTATAAAGTAATCTAAAATGTATTCAGTGAATACCATCTATGCACTTATGGGTTTCTTTTCTGCAAAAAAAAAAAAAAATCATTCTTAAAATACAGAAATTATTGTATCATTACAATAAAGTTTTTGGCTGTCCTACTCTAACCCATGTTTCATTTTTTGTTTCATCATGCTGTAATGTCCTTCATCGATGTGACACAAATCTTAGTCCCTTGGGAAGAAATACAAAAGATAAAATAAAGGATAATGCCATGGTTATTTTTCTTAAATTTTCTGGATATCATGGTTAAGCAAAGACAATAAATAATATCCATAAAATGTCTGCTCTCTACATTCCCACAAGAAAATTGGTATTTTAATTGTGGAAATCCTCCTCATAACCATCTTCTCCCCATGAAAACAGTCATTTGACACATTAGTGTATGTATAGGTCCATTATAAAACCTAAACACTTCCATTAGATAAAAGACCTAAAATGATTATGAAAAATGTTCTTTTTCTTCCAATGTATTCTAAATCAAACACCCAGTACTACAATATGTTTCAGGTTAATTAGTTTAATCCAGTTTTAATTAAGTTCATGTTTCCATGCCAACAAATGGTTTTTAAATTGTTGAAATCTTGATGTTTCAGAATATGATAAAATTAATTACCTAAGAACATTTGACTCAATTTTTTGGGAGCATGGAGTGCAATTTTAGCATCACTATAGCAATGACTTTAATATTAGCAAAAAGTCATGATAAAGAACTTTAAAAAGGCTTACTGTAAGGTTTACTTTTATATTCCAAATTTTATGTGTGTAATTTTTATAATGCATCCCTACTTGGATTATATATGATTTTACAAAATTAGATGCATGAGGAGACACAAACACAAGCATACACCTGCTAACTAGCAGCATAAGAAGTCTGTTTTCTGGTAATACTATACTATGCCTCTACATTCAAGTGATATATTAAGACTAATAACAAAACGGGTGGCTTTGGACTAATCTGTAAATTCCAATTATCTTACCGACATGCTTGGAAAAGGGGTAAAATTCTCAATCTGAGATAAGGACAAACGTGACTTACAAAAGCCTAGAAATAGAGCCATAGTAATTGATAAAATTTTTTATATATTCCAAGAATTTTATTTTTATATTTGTATTTCCTGAAAAGAGCAGCAGGATTTTTGAGAGATAAAAATCCCTTCTTTCCTTTGCCTTTTTCATCTTTTCAGTCAATGCCTTCTACTGGTTGAATCTATGAGGTGTCACCTCACAAAAAAGAATCATTGTTGGTTCAGTGTTAACAGTATCACAGAGTGTCTGCAAATGTACTTAAAGTGTGACTTTAAAGCTAAGACAATAGGTAAATGGCCAGTACATGGCCCTTATATTTGTTTTTCTTAGCTGGTCTGTTATCTTCTCTCTGGCTTTAAAATTTTCTCTCTTCCTCATGGAGTTTTCCGTTTACTTGAAAATTCCTCACTTTCTGCTATTTTTTCACTTTTCATTGAAATTCCTGGTCTTTTTCATCAAATCAACACCTAACACCTAACTTCCATTTCATTAGCTTTTTTGTCTTTGTTTTTAATTTTGTTGATTAACATTTTGTTGGTGCAATTATCAGTTTCTGGAGTAGAATTAGTGATTCATCACCTTCTTCCAATACCCAGGTCTCATCACAAGTGCTCTCCTTAATCCCCATCACCCATTTATCCCATCCCTCCCTCCATCCACCCTTTAGTTTAGTTTAATTTATTCTCTATCTCTGACTCTTTAATGGCTTGTTTTCCTCTCTCCATTTTTTCTTTTTCCCTTTCCCATATGTTTGTCTGTTTTCTATCTTAAATTCTACTTATGAATGAGATCCTATGATATTTGTCTTTCTCTGACTGACTTATTTTACTTAGCATAATACTCTCTAGTTCCATCCTGTGTTTTCATACATAACTGTATTCTGATTTTTCCTATCTTGGAACGTCTGCCTTTTTCAAACACTGCTAGAAGAATCCATTATTCCTGTACTCTTCTAATTTAAGTGGTAAGATGGAGAAAGAAGGTTTCAGAGAAAAAAAATTAAATGTATACTTATCAGAAATCAGGAATGAGAAAAAAATATATGAAAACTATGGGTGATAGCTGATGCTAGATTGCCTCTCTGATTTGAACTGGTATGTGATAGTGACAGAACATTACATTTCTTCATTTTAAAAATAGGGGTGTTAATACATACACTACTCTACATTGTTGCAATTGTTAAGGCAAATCAAAACAGGAGTGTGTTGTAAACATGAAGAACCTAGTAGACATGATAGGTGCATGTAGGTGTCTGTAAGTTGAGAGAATAATAACACAAAATCTCACTGGTATTCACTCTAGAACAATCAATCTAGACTTATTTACCTGGAAAAAAAATAGCTCATTGACAAATTAATGTCTGAAATTTAGGACATCTGCTCTTGTGTTCTTCTATTTTTTTTTTAATGCTACACTTTCTTTCTAATAGCCTTAATGTGTAGCCTATTTCATCAATACAAAGCCACATAGGCTTACATTGTATCTCAATTTCAATATAGATAATTATTACCTATACTTGGAGGTGTTGCCCAAAAAATCCCAAGGTAAATTTTGTACATACTGCAAGAACCTATTACTAACATATTACTATTACTAACATATTACTATTACTAACATATTACTATTACTAACATATTTGATGATAGCTCACCTAGTTCACCTAGCCATTTTTATTTGATGCAAGAACAAATATTCTGATTTATTAATATTGATTATTATGTTTTAAAAGAGAAGAAAAGTTAGTAGATATTGAGCTGTGAAGAATAGGGAAATAATGGGGGGAATAAAATAATGTAACTTAATAGAAACTTTCCTTCATATCTCTTTATAAATCAATATAGAAGGTAACTTCCAGAAGAAATCCTGAATTTCTGAATTTCCCTGAAGGCTAATGAGAAATTTATTACTTCTTTGAGGACAAAGATAAACATCAACTTTGAACACAAATTACATATTTGTCCCTAAATTCTGTGCCAAAAACAATGTTAACTTGCACCCGAATGATGATTGAACATTCAGGGATAAAGAAGCAATTGAGAGCACTGGATTTTGAGGGGGAAATAACTCTTTGTCTATGCATTGCAACTTTTGAGCTGTAAAGCTGAGAAAGCCACATGAAGGCATCTGGCTTGGGTCACTAAGTAAAGGGTCCTTCTAAGAAAAGATAAGATTAATGTGCTTACTTAAGAGAAGCCTCTCATCTGCAGCAGGACTGAATATTAATGAAACTTCATGGGAATATATTTGCTTGAATAGTTCATTCCACCAGAAATATAACTTGCACCCTGATTGGTGAGACACCTAAAGAGCCAAGTCAGGGCCATTGCTCTCAATGGAAGCGTTGCCTGAAAAAAGACCACAAAATAGGACAGTGAATATTTGAAATGGGCTTATGTATAACCATTTCAGGAATAAGCTGACACATGCCTGCAATAAAATTCAGTGTCAAAAATAGAGTCAGATCAGCATTATGCTAAGTCAAATCACTGCAGTGAAATAAGAATAAATAACAATGTGCTCAGAACAAGATGACATTAGGGATTCATGGTTTTAATGGATTGCTCCAGATCACAAAGGCATTTCAATATTATGAATTATCAAATTTAAATAAAAATATAAAAGCATGCTTAAGTACAAAAATAATGCCTTGTACATAGATTACTGTGAGTTTCTCTTATTTTGGATTGTGTCAAAAATTAGATTGTATTTTAATTTAATTGCTGGCCCACATATTATCATATCAAAAAGCCAACCAACTATAATATCTATTTAATTAAAGGAAAAACAAATTAAAATATACTTACAGAATTTCTGGTACATGATTTTTTAATTGAGGAAAACTTGTATTTTTTTCTTTAGATCTTCATAAAACAAATAAAAAAGAATGACTACAAATATTTTATGTGACTAGTAAGGGGTAATGGTAGTTTCTTGGATAATTGAAATATAATATATAGTAAAGCTACCTTAGAAATTATTCTGGTCAACTCTGACTTAAACCAGCCCTTGCAAAAATATATTCCAGAGAATATCAGTCCTAAAACATGCTGCATGCATACACAGACACACACACACATACACACACACAAATGAGTACAAGACAAACTAAAGAAATAAAAAAAACACATTGTAGATTGTATAAGTGACAATACTTTGGTACTTTGCTTGTAGTACTATACTAGAGTTTTACAAAGTGATATAAGTAAGGTATGAATTAGATTATGCTGTTATTTCTTATTATTGCATGTGAATCTATCATTATTTCAATAACAAAGTTTTAATTTTGATAATATACAATTTATGAATTTTTCTTTTTTTATAGACAATGTTTTTCATGTCATGTCTAATAATCTTTTGTCTAGCTCTAGACTCTAAAGATGGTGCCATATGTTTTTAAATTTTCAGCTTAAATCTGTGATCTAATTTGAGTTCACTTTTGGATAAGGCATGACATTTAAATCAACATTAAATTTTTTGTCTGTGAACATCCAATTACTCCAGCATCATATGATGGAAAACCTATCCTTCCTTCTTTGAATTGCTTTAGGACCTCTATCAAAAATCAATTTGGTATATTTTTGTAGGCCTATCTCTGGATTCTCTATTCTGCTTTATTGATATATGTATCTATTCCTATGGTAATATCATAACCATTTGGTTATTATAGCTTTCTAATAAGCCTTAAGATTGGGTAGTGATTCTATACACTTAATCTTCTTTATCAAGATAGTTGTACATATTCTAAGTCCTTTGTCTTTCCATATAAGTTTCAGAATAAAATTTTCTATGTCTTCAAATAATCTGTGTAGGATATTGACAGGGATTACTCTAAATCATAGAGTGGCTTTGAGAGAATTGACTTTTTGTTGTTGTTGTTACTGTGGTTTTTTTCTGTTCATGACCGCACTGTCTTTCTGTTCCGGTTTTCTTTGATTTCTTTCACTGCCATTTCTAATTTTCAGCATATAGATCCTACACATATTTTGTTAAGAATATACTTACATATTTAATTTCTCTAGAGTGATTGTAAATAGTTTTGTGTTTTAAATTCAGTTTTCATTGTTCATTGTTACTAAGAAGAAATGCAGTAAATCATAGTGTGTTGACCTTGTATTCTGCAAGCTTTCTTAGCCCATTTATTATTTTAGGAGATTTTGTTTGTTTTATAGTTCTTTGGATTTTTACATAATTATGCCATCTAAGCAGAGATGGTTTAATCCTTTCTAATCAGTATGTCTTCTCTTTCCTCTTCTTGCCTTACGATAGTGGGTAGAACTTCCAGGATTATGTAAATAAGAGTGATGAGAGCACAAATAACCCAGTCCATAGATGGGCAGAAGGCATGAAGAGACACTTCTCCGAGGCAGACATACAAATGGCTAACAGACACATGAAAATATATTCAACATCACAAGCCATCAGGGAAATACAAATCAAAACCACAATGAGATACAACAAAAATTAATAAGATAGGAAACAAGTGTTGACAAGGATGTGGAGAAAGGGGAGTTCTCTTACACTCTTGGTGGGAATGCAAGCTGGTATAGATACTCTGGAGAACAGTCTGTAGGTTTCTCAAGACATTAAAATAGAGTTACCCCATGACCCAGCAATTGCACTGCTAGGTATTTACCTCAAAGAAACAGATATAGTGGGGGCGCCTGGGTGGCTCAGTGGGTTAAAGCCTCTGCCTTCGGTTTGGGTCATGATCCCAGGGTTCTGGGATCGAGCCCCACATCGGGCTCTCTGCTCGGCGAGGAGCTTGCTTCCCTTCCTCTCTCTCTGTGTGCCTCTCTGTCTACTTGTGATCTCTGTCTATCAAATAAATAAAAAAAAAAGTCTTAAAAAATTAAAAAAAAAGAAACAGATATAGTGAAAATAATGGACACTTGCACCCCAATGTTTGTAGCAGCAATGTCCACAATAGCCAAACTGTGGAAGGAGCCAAGATGCCCTTCAACAGATGAATGGATAAAAAAGATGTAATTCATGTATACAATGGAATATTACTCAGCCATTAGAGAGGATGAATACCCATCATTTGCATCAACATGGGTGGAACTGGAGAGAATTATGCTAAGTGAAATAAGTCAAGCAGAGAAAGACAATTATCATATGGTGTCACTCCTATGTGGAACATAAGGAATAGCATGGAGGACCACAGGGGAAGGGAGGGAAAATTGATGAAAGCAGAGAGGGAGACAAACTGTGAAAGACTGTTGACTCCAGGAGCCAAACTGAGGGTCACAGAAGGGAGGGCAGTGGGAGGATGGGGTAACCTGGTGACAGGTATTAATGAGGGCACATGATGTGATGAGGACTGGGGGTTATACACAACTAATAAATCACTGAACACTATGTCAAAAACTAATTATGTACTATATGCTGGCTAATTGAAAATAATAATAATAATAATAAAAAAGAGTGGTGAAAGCAAATATCCTTGCCTTGTTCTTGATCTTAAAGGAAAAACATTCAGTCATTCATTAGGTTTAATATTAGCTATAGCTTATTGTAGAAGCTCTTTATCAAGTTAAGGATATTTCTCTACAACGGTATAGTAAAAAATGCTAAAAATATTTTTTGTGGGGCGCCTGGGTGGCTCAGTGGGTTAAGCCTCTGCCTTTGGCTCAGGTCATGATCTCAGGGTCCTGGGATCGAGCCCCACATCGGGCTCTCTGCTCAGCAGGGAGCCTGCTTCCTCCTCTCTCTCTGCCTGCCTCTCTGCCTACTTGTGATCTTTGTCTGTCAAATAAATAAATAAAATCTTAAAAAAAATATATTTTTTGTAATGTGTTTTAAATTTTGCTAAATGCTTTTACTCAATTATTTTATAGAATTATATGGTTTTTGTTCTTTAGCTTACTGATATTATTAATTGAATATATTGATGTATAAATGTTGAATCATCTTCATAATTCTGGAATAAAACACAGTTAATTGTGGTAAACATTCTTTTAATTTATTGCTAAATTATATTTGCTAATATATTTTTAATAATTTTTGTGCTTAAGTTTTTAGTAAATATTAGTCTGTACTTGTTTTTGTTTCTTTGTTTTTGCTTCTTTGACTGATTTTTATTTAAATTCAATTAGCCAAGATATCATTAATTTTTCATATAATGTTCAATGATTCTTCAGTTCAGTATAATACCCAGTGCTCATCACATAAGGTACTCTCCTTAATGCCCATCATAGTTACACCATCCCCCCACCCACATCCCTTTCTGCAACCCTCAGTTTTTTCCCAGAGTCAAGAATCTCATATAGTTTATCTTTCTCTGATTTCTTCCCAATCAGTTCTGCCTCCATGCCACCCACCACCCCTATTGTCCTCTGCACTATCTATTCATTTTTTGACTGTTTTTAGTATCAGGGTAATCCTATCTTAATATAATGGATTGGAAATTTTTCCCTCCTACTCTGTGTTCTGGAAGAGATTGTGTGGAAACGTTGGTAATTCTTCGTTAATCAGTAGGTAGAGTTCTCCAGTAAAACCATCTTGGTGTGAAAACAAACAATCAATCAATCTTGGTCTGGAGATTTGTTCTTTTGGAATTTACACAATATACGTGCAATTATTTTAGTAGTTATAAGAATAGTCAGACTTTCATCTTGATTAAATTTGGGGAGTGTGTTTTTTGAGAAATTTGTTTCTTCTAAATTTTTGAATTTATAAACATATGTGTGTTCATAGTATTCCCTCCTCCACCTCTTTCTCTTCCTCTTCCTTCTTTTTAGATTTTATTTAAATTACAGTTAGTCAACATACAGTGTATTATTAGTTTCAGGGGTAGAATTTAGTGATTCATCAGTTGCACATAACACCCAGTGCTCATTACATCAAGTGCTCATTACATCAAGCCCATCACCCAATTACCCCCTCACCCACATCTCCTCCAGCAATCCTCAGTTTGTTCCTTAACGTTAAGAGTCTGTTATGGTTTGCTCCCTTTCTGTTTTCCTCTTATTTTATTTTTCTTTCCCTTCCCCTATGTACATCAGTTTCATTCCCTTATTCTTCTTCTGGTGGCTTCAGAACCTGTAGATTCCTGAAATCATTCCTGATATTGGTAACTTGTGTAGTATCTTCTCCATTTTTCTTTCTTTCTTTTTTTTTTTTTTTTTTTCTCCCTAGAGGCTTATCATTTTTTTTTTATTTTTGAAGAAACAACTTTTGTTAATTAGTTTTGCTATTGTTTGACTATTTTTAATTATGTTGATTTCTGCTCTTGTCTTTATTATTTCCCTTATCCTGCTTGCTTTGGTTTCATTTTATGCTTCTTTCATTAGTTTCCTTGGGTGTAAGCTTAGGTTATTAATTTGAACTTTTTTTTTTTCATTTCCAGTTGAAGTATTTTATGCTACATATTTCTTTATTTCTTTCTCAGAAATAATTTTGCTATATGCTGTATATTTTAATGTGTTGTGCTTTCAATTTTATAGATATTTTGTTTCCTTTGAGACTTTTTACTCATGGATTTTTTTAGAACTGTGTTTATTTCCACATGTTTAGAAAATGTCCTGTTTTCTTTCTTTCTCTTATTGACTTTTTGATCCCATTAGAGATCAGAGAACACACTCTGTATGATTCAAATACTTTTAAATTTGCTGAAATTTCTTTTATAGCCCAGGACATGGTTTACTTAGGGAATGCTCCATGAGTACTTAAAAAAAAAAAAAAAAAAAAAAGGAAAAAAGTGTATTGTGTTCTTTCAGATGGAGGATTCTATACATTTAAAGTGGAATCAATTTTCTGATTTTGCTGTCCAGTTTTTCTATATTCCTGCTGTTTTCCTCTTTTTTCAGTTGTTAAGGAGGTTTTAAATTCCCCAGCCATAATTGTGGATTTTTTTTTTTTTTACTACCTCCATCAGATTTTACCACTCCTATTTTGAGACTCTGTTGTTAGATGTGTAAACATTTAGGATCATTATATTTTCTTGATTAATTGATCCTTTTATTGTTGAGTATTTTTTTTCTCTAGTCATTTTCTTTTTTCTTTGTTTTATTTAATCAGATATTAAATATTGCTACACCTACTATTCTTGGGGTAATGTTTGCATGGTGTATTTTCCCCATATTTTGCTTTCAACCTACTTATGTCATTGAATTTGAAATGAGTTTCTTCTAAGCAACAAAGAATTGTCCCCTATCCTTTGTTTTTTATTCTCAAAATCTCTGTCTTTTGGTTGATGTATTTATACCATTTACATTTAAGATAATCGGTGATATGTTAACCTCTAAGTATGCCATTAATCTTTTGTTTTCAGTTTCATTCCTCTGGTTCTTATTCCTCTGGTTTTTATTTCTTGCCTTCCTGTGGTTTACTAGAATACTTTCAAGTTACAGCTTGATGTATTTATAGTATTTGTGAATGTGTGCCTTGAAGTTTTTTTGTTTGTTTGTTTGTTTGTTTTTGCTCTGGGTATTATAGTATATGCATATGATATAACAATCTACTGGCAACAGCATTTAACTACTTTGCATGAAGTGCAGAAACCACATATTGATTTGTGTGCCTTTACCTTACCCCCCAATATCATTTTCTTGAGTATCACATGGTTTTAATTTTTTTGTTTCAATCATAAAGTATGAATTATGAAATTTATGAGGATAAAGATAGAATTTTATATGTATTCATATTTCTGTTCTTTCACTTAGTCCTCTTTCACTTAATGTTCCAAGCTTTTAATAAGTATTCTTGCTAGAATACTTACCCAGTTGGGGTGCCTGGGTGGCTCAGTCATTAAGCATCAGCCTTCAGCTCAAGTCATGATCCCAAGGTCTTCAGATGGAACTATACTGAGCTCTCTGCTCAATGGGGACCCTGCTTCTCCTTCTCCCAATGCCCCTGTTTGTGTTCCCTCTCTCACTGTATCTCTCTCTGTCAAATAAATAAAATAAAATCTTAAAAAAATAGACTAGTTTCCCAGAAATATAAAACTTACATACATTATCTCATTTTCCCTATAGTAGTACTGTTTTAAATTACATGTGAAGCCCTTAAAACAATAATTAACACATAGAAAGAACTCAATAAATGCTTATATCATCAGGCTTAGTTTCTTTTCACTCTTTAACATACTTTACCACATGTCATTATTATACATTATATATCACCAACATTAAATAATGATCTATTTTCCATATTTGACAGTTTTCTTTATGCCACATTTACATAACTTGTTTCTTTACAAATATTTTCCCATTTGCCAATTTCTTAATCATCTTTTAAGATTATTGCAGGTATCACAGCATTTGTATTAACATAGGTAGCACCTCCAAGGACAGTCTACCTAAGGTGATTGAATGAAGGAGGTGCAGAGGTCTATTTATTTTGTTTGGTTGTAAGAATCCTCTGATGAGCAGTATTAGAGTCTTCCATTTAGCTGATAGAGGCTTTTCGGGTCTGCATAGAAGTCTGATTTCTTCCTCTCACATATCTTGTTTTCTTTTTCTAAACTTTTGAAAGTGTTGATCCCTAATAAACATCTTACTCCTCAAACTATTTTTCAGCTTTTATTTCCAGAGGACCCAAAGTATGAGAAAATGTACCATGACTCTAATGAAGTGATTTATATTTTAGGTAGTGAAACAATGTGAGAAGACAATTAAAACATCTGGAAATTAGACAAGCCGGAATCCTAGTTACTGTGGCAGAACCAGGCAGGCATGGTGAGCACATAAGGCCTCAGAAATCAAATCAGGTCACAGAACATGAACATGATTTCTAGAACCTTCCAGATAGTAAGGTTCTAATGTACCCTGATGATAACAAAATAGGTAGGATATGGATAGAAAAAAGGCATTTGGATTTAGATTTTATTTTATTTTATTTTAAAGATTTTATTTATTTATTTGACACAGAGAGAGAGAGAGAGAGAGAGAGAGAGAGAGGGAGAGATCACAAGTAAGCAGAGAGGCAGACAGAGAGAAAAGGGGAAACAGGCTCCCCACTGAGCAGAGCTTGATTCCAGGACCTCGAGATCATGATAGTGGAAGGCAGAAGCTTAACTCACTGAGCCACCTAGGCACCCCTGGCCTTAGATTTTAAAAGAAAGTATTTAAACAAATAATATAGTTAACTATGGACTGACAGGAAATGAAAGAAAAATGTAAGCCATTGATAATTGATGTCTTAACTTGATGGATGAGTCTGACTTTAGGGATCATGCTTGTCTTTAACTGAGAACAGCTGGGATAGGACAGGAATGGAATGCAACCCATAGTAATAATCATTTTTTCCCAATCTGTTTGAAAATGATATTTTAAGAAAATGTTAATAATCATATTGTTTATATGTAAAAAGGGAAGTGATAACATGTAAATTCAAAAACAATATTTTGAGGTAGTACTCTGTATGAGGAGGAAGAGAAAAGAACTTATATTTAAAATATATGCAAGGATTGTAAAGAGAATTGTTTTTGAAATCGAGGTAGAGGGAATATTCAATAGCCCCAAAGATTCAATGTTCACATCTGTAGGTCCAGAAGGAAAATTATAAATGGGGTCCATATACTGTAAGTCTAAATTATTTGAAGTTGTAAATCAAAGTAAGAAGCTATTAAAAATTAATGATCATCTCACACTGATAAATATGTGTCAACAGCAATCTCAAAACCAAAGTGCAAGTTTAAGTAGATATGCCATGGAAAATGTGAGCGGACCCCCATTCTCAGGCTCGAGGTTCCACCTCTCTTTCCTTACTACTTTGCATCCATGCACTGTGAAGGGTGTTTCGTGAGCCCATGTAAATGCTCTAGTTCATGTATTCAAGGTTCAGCCCCAACTCCAGAGAAACAAACATCCCTTAACCACTCTTGCAGGTGTGTGACCTCAACGTACATGATGTGCCCTTGAAAAGATGGCACTGGGGAGGATGCCCACCTAATTAACTGAAGAAGGCATAAAGTTGTTTAGTAAAGACATGCAAGTCCTGGGTACTGGAACAAGAAAGGGAAGCATGTAGGCTCTGAGTGGCCATACCCTCTTGGGTTCATGATCTGCCAGCTCTGTGATAAGCAGGGATCATGGCCAGAGTAGGGACAGAGTGAGACACTCTGAAAACCTTGTAGAGGGAGCTTTCTTGTCTCAGTCTATGAATAGTCTGAACCTGTGTGCCAGCATTCAAGCAAGATCTTTACTAAGAGTCTGTCTCTGTTTTCTTAAGGACAGAATTTAGTCGGTGAATAGAAACATTCTTCTTTTATATTCAATAGCTTTGAATAAACCTAGGACATAGAGTATAGTTTTTTAAGAAGTAAATGTGTTGTGCCTTACTCCTTTGGTAGAATTTTGGGTCAGTTTAACCCCTGCTCTCAGCAGGAATAGTACAGAGGTATTGAGAATGTTCTCTAAACCATGTGGAGCGTTACAGTGACATTTGCTTTCCTCTAATCTGTTCTCAGTGTGCCACTCAGCTTTCTCTGTTCTCGAAGGACATCCCTGAGTTTTAAATTGGCTGTTTTCTTTATTCATCATCAAAGACTAACATTAAGACAACACAGAAAATAATGTTGCATTCAAAGCAACAGCTGCACTGTCTTCGATGGTGCTTTATTAAATGTCTCTAAGTTGTGTACCACATTTGAGTTTTCAACTTTTCAGAGAATGACACCAATTTTCCCCCACTTCCCCCAATTTTTAATGAGCAGTTTTAGCCCTATGTCTGTGTCAGAGGGTGGAGAAGTGCGGTTTTTGGTTTCTGGCTGTTTCAGTTAAGGGGATGATCATTATTTTGTGTACTGTAACATCTCTAAAAATTCTGATTAGTGAGAATTCTGACACAGAAAGTGGCTTAGTTGACAATGATTTTAAAAAGACAGTGATAATTACTCCAGATTAATAAATGGCATCTGTTTCAACAGCAGATACCTTTCTACAAGGTCTGTTTTTTTCTTCCTGTATTTTCTACCCACCATCCTGTGTACTTTGGAATGTGTAAGAATAAATAATCTAAGAACAAAGGGAAGAACGGTGGATTCAAATGGGAATCAAGTCATCAAAGCCCCTCACAACTGCACACTGATGCAAAGCTGCACAAATCATCATTCTAAATCTATCAACACTTACATGCTGTTTCCTCAATAGGAATAATTGGATGACTTATATTTCCTGCTGACTTTTAAACATGATTGTCAGTGCATAAAACAAATTAGTTTTAATAAGAACTTTCCCATGAGCACACAGAAACGAGTGATGGGGGCAGTAAATGGAGATCTTCAACAAGTATTTTGATGGAGCTGCACCAAAAGAACAGTCACATAATTAAGATGATTAGGCAATCACGAGCATTCCACTTAATACTTTTACCCTACTTCAAAATGTCTAATGAACTTATTCATGAAAAACACAATGTCTTTAAAACAAAGAGCCCCTTTCTTCACCAGAACTGAAATGTTGTACGGAGGAAAGTAAAAGCTAGTCAGACTTGAAAAGTTGATAAAAAGCAGATCCTGCAGATTCATCTGAAATACATGTTTCTTTAGATGAGTTACATTCATTTAAATGATTGACACTTCACTAAAATCATTGATTTTTATTATTTTCTAAAAATTTATTCTAGAAATATTTTGAGGAAAGTGTCAAAGCATAATATTTATAAAGCTAATTGTTGGTTAGAGGGGCATGAGATGGGATTACATTATTACCTTGTTATACAGATTATAAATGATGGTAAAAATAACCTGACAAATAGAATTTATTATATCTTTTTATGTTACCTTTATTATTCTATTAAAATTGCATGCAGCAGAGGTTATGATCACATGCATAGAAACTGGTCTGTGATTCAGAGTGAGTGGCTAAAGTGAAGTCAGGTAAGTGGAGCTGGTAAAGTTGGTTGGGGTCAAACTGCAGATTTATTTGAAAGGAGGATAACACCGAGGAACACCATTGTACTGGTAACACTAAACTATCAAAAAGTGAGAAAAATTGTGGAGAAAAATGTTCCCTCCTCAACACTGCTATTGCAAGGTTGTCATGATAGCACTGAATCGTGGATGCATCCATATGATAAGCTTTGTTTTCTGGAATCTTTCAGTATGAAAAAATTTAGTTAATATATTACTGATTTATCTCACTATTTGAAGACCCAAGCTATTAGATGAAGCAACCGGTAGTTAATTACAGTTTTATGATTGTTCTATGTTACTACATATTCTGTATACCAAAATCTGTATCACTGAATTTTATGCAAAATGACTTTTTACATATTTATGTCAAATAAGTTACACATTATTATATAAATGTATTATTTCTTTATTGTGATGTGTAAGTTTTGATTAAAAATTCAGTTTTTCAGGGGCACCTGGGTGGCTCAGTGGGTTAAGCCTCTGCCTTCGGCTCGGGTCATGATCTCAGGGTCCTGGGATCAAGCCCCTCATCGGGCTCTCTGCTCAGCAGTGAGCCTGCTTTCCCCTCTCTCTCTGCCTGCCTCTCTGCCTACTTGTGATCTCTGTTTGTCAAATAAATAAATAAAATCTTTTTAAAAAAATCTGTTTTTCAGATCACATGAGCAAAGGCTCACCAGTGAACTTTTACTTCTGATTACTTCTCAGTTTAAATAGAGGGGTAAAGATAAAAGAAAATAATTTCTCATTTATTATAAGAAGCTTTTTATTTCTGAAAATAAAATTCTAAACTCAGTAACAGCCTCAAATCTCCCCCCCGCCTCCGAAAGGCATGGAAGGTGCCATGAGGTAAGGCTGTTACAGCGCTTGCAATCTCTGTCTCCTTCTTTTCAACCAGAGTGGATGTTAGAGGCTCTTCTCACACCCAGGGTGTATGACCAGAAAAGGAGGGAATTGAACTGATTCCTGAGGACAGAATAGAAGTTGGCTTACCTGATAGCAGAACCCTCAAATAGGCAACATTTGTAAACCACTTTCCCTGATCCTGTTCATTGAATGGTCCTCACCAATAACTATGCCAGTTAGCAAGAAAGAGAAGCTATTAAACTGAAAAAGGGTCAAATGGTCAAAAAGTAAAACACTAGCATTCAAGGTGATACTTCACATTTCAGATCTGTATATCTCTCTATATATACGTGATATATATGTATGTATATTTACATAAACACACACACACACACACACACACACACACACACATATACATATGAATAATGTGGATAGTATAAGTAACTAATGTAGGGATACCTGGGTGGCTCAGTCGGTTAAGCACATCCCTTTGGCTTAAGTCATGATCTCAGGGTCCTGGAATTGAGTCCTACACCATGCTGCCTGCTCAGTGGGGAATCTGCTTCTCCCTCTCCCTCTTCCCGTCCTCTCATGCTCTCTCTCTCAAATAAATAAATAAAATCTTTTAAAAATTTATAAAAAATAATAAAATAAAATAAATAACTAATGTAAAGTTCTGGAAGGATACAGAACAAATGAACAAAATAATTATTTTTGGAGAAGGTTAGAAGGGAAATAGTATTTCAAATGATCACCAAATCAGACCTTGGATACTATGTTTTAATGTTTTATCAGAATATATATAATTATGTTCTATTTTCTTAAGTTCTATTTTTTATAACAAAATTGTGTCACATGAAGGTAAGAGTCTTCATCACCACTTGAGTCTTAAGCAGGTGCAATCACCATGACTCCTTCCTCTGATATGATGGTAGAGCCAAGAAAAAATAAAAGCGCACACTGGCCTCTGCCATTGTCACCATTGCCCCTGATCACGCATTCACATTTTTCTTTTCGGGAAGATCTTTCAGGTCCCTGTGATCATTGCCTGCAGTGCCTTCCTAGCAATTCATTCTTAGCAACCATGGCTTCTTCACAGTTCTTTCTGGCCTCTGGCAGGAAATGTTAATAGACTTCAGTAAGCTGAACAATTATTTTATCATGTTCACACCCTAAATTTTTTGCTGAACTCAGGTCAGAATCCATAGGAATATGGGGCCAGAATACTGAAACTTAAATAAAACATTCATGAAATATGACAAAGCTGTTTCAGTCTTTTAAAAAATGCACTCTTTTCTCATAAAATAAAAACTTGAGAAATATATCTAGTTTTTCTTTGTCTGCTTTTCATTTTAAAAGTATATTTATTATTTCTATGGACTAAAATGTACTAACAAGATTTTTATCAAGTGTTTACAGTATACGGTGCACCATGAGGACATTTAAAATTGAATTGGTAGGTTCCTGTCTTTGAGGAGCATATAACCAAATTACATTAGTAAGATACATGCCTGGGCAAATTTGACAATGAAATAAAAGGGGATATGGGAGCTCAGAGAGAAAGATACAGTTTGGAGTAATGAAAAAGTCTTGTTTAAACTCAGCTTAAAACATATCATATATCAAAAGTTTCTTGCACCAGTCTCTTATAGTTGGAAATATATACTTGCATGTGTGTATATATTTATTGACTGCCTTCAATATTCAATATTCATATTTGTATACATATGTATACATATATATGCATATATACATATGTATATGTATATACACATATACATGTATATGCAAATATGAATATTCAAACTATTCACTACTCATATGTATACACACATTATACACACACATATATATATAATATGTATAAAATACACATTTATTACATTGAATGACTTCACTGTTCCATGGCATTAGTTCCATTCTTTGTATCTGGTGATTAGGACCAGGTCATTCACTAGTAAATAAATTTAGTGGCACCATCTAATATAGGGTTTTTTGTTCGTTTTTGTTTTTGTTTTGGTCACAATCCTCACAAAATAAATGGGATTAAACAACAACAAACAACAATGACAAAAAGAAAAGAAAGGTGTTGGTATCCTCCTTCTTCAAAATCAGCCCAACCAAATGAATCCATTGACAAGAACAAAAGTAATAGTTAACAATGGAGATAAAAATTAAAAGATTTCTAAAAGAATGATTCTTTGAGGCTAAATTTGGTTTTTAATAAATCAGAAGAGAATGAAATTTTATGGAAGCTAAGATATTAGAAAGGAACAAGACCTACATGTGCACTCTCTGACATTAAGAAACAGTAATGAGTTAAGGTATTTTAAGAAAATCCCCAGCTGGGTCCAAATTTTCTCATCAAATTAGAAAATGTAAGTGAAATTTGGAAAGGCTTAAGGTGTAATATTATCAGTTGATGTGCCTCTTGGCAGAAGTAAGATCTGAAAGATAATTTAGGGTTCAAGCAAATATACAGACTCCAAATATGTCTTTATGAATATCCAGGGTATGACAACTATAATAGCTAAGGGTGAGAAATAGGTGTATAGTCATAGGGTAGAGGGTTTTAAAAATCAAGATGGAGATCCAAGGAGGAATCTGGAATTCTGTCATAGTTTGAAAGCATATAGGTTAGATTGAATTGTAGTGAAAAGTTTGCATACGAGTTAAAGTATCAAATTGTATTGAACAAGTTTTAAATGTCAACTCATATTCCTGCTTTCTAATTCTCATTTTGACAACCATGTTCATATTTTTCATGTTGACAAAATATCGAATGATGAAGAAATCAGTTTGTGAATGTCAGGGTGCCTGGAAGTGCATGCGATTTGCACAGACTCTGGACGAGCAAGAGGGAGACATGACTAGGAATGAGCGCATCTGGGAATGTAAGCTGGAATCCCCAGCAGCTGCAGGAACTGAACAGGACAGTTACCTTCCTATAGCTACGCCATTCCCCCTCAGGGCTCCTTGGTGACCTAGAACTACTATCATCACTGATTTGAATTTTTATGTCTTAAAAGCAATGTTAATAAAGTGCAAGGAAAACTTCTGACTACTGAAATGTTAAAAGACTTGCACTTAAGTTCAAAGCATCTGGATGATGAAGTTCTAGGAGACTCCTAAAATCTTCTCTCTTTGAAAGTAGAAATATAGTTTTGGTAGTGATGCTGTTGTTTGGAAAGCTACCCTGAGAGGAGGTATTCTTCACGCAATGAAATGATGATGTCTTGAATGGAGAGAGAGAGATGAGGGACTAATTTTATGTACATGAATTAGGGTATTTTTATGTACATGAATTAGGGTAAATAAGATTTTGTACTAATTAATAATTTCCATAATTTCTTTAAACAACCAAATACCAATAATGATAGTTTTTGGGAGACCATTTATGCTAGATGCTGTATAGGTACTTTATTTATATTTCTTCTATTGTTATATTATAGATCATCAGATATGACTTAATTTTAACCAATCCAATTGGGATACAACTATAAGGTACCCTAAATGAATTTATGGGTAAAATAAATAAAAATGTCCTGTGAGAATTAAACCAATAAAATCCATATACAATAAGTGAGCAGACCATCTATAATAGAAAAATAAGATTTTATCCTCATTCCTCAAAGTCAGTGTAAATATCATCTCTTCTGAGAGATCTTTCCTGATGTTGTAATAGTGCCAGGGACTTTTCCGATCATTACTATTCAGTGTACTTTATTTTTAATAATATATTTAATTTCTATTTTTTTTTTTAGACTTTGAAATATCTAAAGATAAGGGCAGTTTCTATTTTGCCTAAGGTTAGCATTATACACCTAGGGACTAAAAAAGTTATTTTTACTTAATAAATGGTCAATAAATACTTCTTGAATGAAAGAAGGCTGAACAAATTGTCAATAATAAGCAAATAAATAAATGAAGAGTAAGAGCTACAGAATTCCAACCAAGGTGACAGGAATAGTCTAAGTGTTGAGTAAATGGTATACAGTTTGATTGTTAGTTATGTTCATCTTGCTAGAAGAAACATTGTGTAAACAGAAGGCAATAGCCAGGCTAAAAGGGAGGCTGAACAGTCAGAAAAGGGCAACCCCAAATGCCAAAGGAAGCAGTGCTAAGCTGACTGAATGTATTGTTTGTGGGCTTGGCATGACTATCTCCCCATCAACTAGGTCTATTGGGTGACAAGACTGTACCAGGCGCTTGGAACAGATCATTCTGACATTTGAATCATAAAAGTAACACCTGTGGTCAGGATTCTGCATACATCAATAAACTTCTAATAATTTAAATCCCCATATACTTTCTTAGGAAGAGAAAATATGCTACACAGACTTATGCAAATATTCAGGCATTGGACATTTTGAGTCTTCCTCCAGCCTCATAACATAGGATTTCTGTTTTTTTCAGTTTTATTTAATTGACATATCCCTGAAAGATACTTGCCAGGTTCCTAACTTTCAGAGCTGAAACTCTGAGACTGGTTTGTTGAGAGTCAGGCATATGCAATATCCTTTGTGAGGCTTGCTTCTCTTGCCTGTGATGTGAGGC
Organism: Lontra canadensis; assembly: GCF_010015895.1. Lineage (NCBI taxonomy): Eukaryota > Metazoa > Chordata > Mammalia > Carnivora > Mustelidae > Lontra > Lontra canadensis. The sequence continues at coordinate 45,203,642 of NW_022630995.1, read as the reverse complement.
CATATCACTCAACCTCATCTCTGCTCCCTGTGACATTGCATGAGAAACCATAATACCCCTTCTCTCACAGGCAGCCAACTGCTGATTGTGACCCAGATAAGGCTTTGTATTCCATCCCTAGTCTTAACTGCACGCAAAGCACTGAGATGCAGAAGCCACCAGATGATACACATGTTTTTAGGAACCCAAAATTACTGTTAAGAAAGTGCATAGATATCAAGATATTTGGCTTCTGTTTGTCCACTGGAGGAAACTGAAATTTGCAATAGAAGTCTTTAAATATTTTAAAGATATCTTACACATTTATTTTTGAGTCACATGGACCCAGACAGATACCAGATTTGGGGACAAATGAAACTGAAAGTAACTTTAGACCATTGAGTTGTATAAACCCCACTTTTTTAATCAAAAGGGTGATGTGTATTCAATTATAATAACGTTAGAATTCTGTGGGTAGATGGGGCTGATATCTTGAGTACATTTTTTTTTCTGTTGATTTTCTTACTTGTGTCCATTTGCTTTTGTCCTTATTATAATAACTAATTTCTTGAAAGAGGTATCATAAGAATGATACCAGCTAGTGACCTTATCATCATTTCTGTTCCTCCACAAATTGAACAAGGTGAGTTATCATTTCTTCTTGTGAGAGATACTTAACCTTGTATATTACATAGGTGACTTTCATTGATAGAAGCTTCAGCCCTGGGTTATTTGTGGAATGCTGATGATTCATCTCATTTTTCATAGTGAATACCTCTGGAAATTGTCTCTTAGATGTTCCTTGCTATTTGCTTGGGATGGCTAACTGTTAGCCATTTAAGGAGGGCTTACTGACCTAGCACCTCTGTACTTTGTAAAGAATGATAGCAGGTGAAAAGGCAAATAAAATAGAGGCATATTTCTGATGATGACACCTGGTCCCCAGATCCACTGATTTTTCAGGCCAGTAACCAATCAATGATGAAATGGGTGATTAGGTAGGCCAATTCAGTATTCAGACAAATGGAAGTGACTGCTCTGTTTCCAAATGGGTCTGGTGAAGTGGATATTGGGTGAGCTAAGATTCAGAATTACACAAATTGATGAACACTTGGGCTTTTTGGCTGAGATCAGCAAAGACTGTTGATATACGATTAACAACAAAGGACTGGCAGTTGTGAAAGTGCGCATGAAGTTCATGTCTTTTGCTTTGTTAGGTTATCCACAGGTCCTAAGGATGTGTCAGCTGTAGGTTTCTCATCCCCATTTCTCATCCTCACAAGAGGCCAGTGGGTTTCCTCTTCTATCGGGTAAATTACTTTTTATTAAAGCTATCCTGTGAGGTTTTATGCTGTCTTTCATTTGGGACATACTCCTCTGTTTCTTCATTTTGCTTGACCTTCTGTGTTGGCTTCTGTGCATTAGATGAAACAGCCATCTTGAAGGAGTGCCCTTTGGTAGAAGATGCAGCTTAATGCTTAAGTTTGCACTAGTTCTTGGTTGTCTCTCAAATATTTGTGATTCACAAGGTGCCTATTTTATTTTGAATTAGTATTTGAGGGTGTGGTAAACCCTGCTAATGTCCCAGAAGGAAGGATTTCAATCAGCACCTAGATTCAGGCTGATTGGAAGCCAGTTCCATATGCAGCATTTTGTACAGAATGCAAATATATACGGTTCTTTGGTGCTGTATTCATAAGCCCTGCTGGCCTTCAGAGGCAGGCAATCTGGAAGTGTCCCCTCGCAACAGCCACAAAAATCAGGGCACCAGACAAGAATATAAACTTCTTTCTGAAAGCTATCAGTGAGCTGGAATGAAGTAGAGGGAGAGCAGAGAGACCACATCCCCCAGCCTCTGATCCCTAAAACACCTTCTCCAGCTCCTTGAAGTATGTCAAACCAGAAGACTGCCTCCAGGGCAAAGCTCATAGACAAGAAAAGAGGCCCCTTTCTCAGAAATACTGGGGGTATGTTTCATTCGGCTATTGTGCAATGCCCTGGGGATGACAGTCCACCAGGAACTGTCTTCTTGATTCTTTTTTTTTTTTTTTAAGATTTTATTTATTTGTCAGAGAGAGAGGGAGAGAGAGCGAGCACAGGCAGAGTGGCAGGCAGAGGCAGAGGGAGAAGCAGGCTCCCCGCTGAGCAAGGAGCCTGATGTGGGACTCTATCCCAGGACGCTAGGATCATGACCTGAGCCGAAGGCAGCTGCTTAACCAACTGAGCCACCCAGGCGTCCCTGTCTTCTTGATTCTTATAGTCCTATGGGACTCAGGAATGCAAGCCTCCCTGGCCTCCAGAGGCCGACCATCAGAGGACATCTTCTAGGCTGCACCCACAAAAACTTGGTCCTCAGACATAAAGACTAATGAATCTGATATTTCCCTGGAGAAGCTCCCCTCCGGGAGGTACTGGCACTCTGGTACAAAGCAGAGGGGAATACAAAGATGACATCCAGGGAAAAAAGAAGAAGAAAATTTTAAAAAGCCACAAATACACTGGCTTTAGCAAGGCAAAGAGAGAGCATGAATATGTTACCTTTCTGCTAGACTATAAAGATGGCACCCACTGAAGGAAAAAAAAAATTTTTTAAATTCTAGATGGGGGCAAAAAAAAGATAATACCTGCCAGGAAAAAAGTTTAGAGTAAATAATAATAATGATAATAATAATAATAAAAATAAAGTAAAAATTGTAAAGCCTAGAATAAATTAAAAAAAAAAAGAAAAAAGACATATGGTACTTGATGGCTTTAGCAAGGCAGAGAAAAAGTGCAAAAATGGTGCACACTAACCTCATTGTTGGAAAAATATTCCAGCAGGCCCCTGCCCCTCAGTGCAATGATTTAAAATGAGCAAATGAGCCTCCTTTGCATCAAGTCTGGACACTTTTCAAAGGTTGCTCCTGTACTGGGCTCAGGGATGTATAAGTCTTTGTGTGAGTTCCTTAAGAGCCCCTAAATTTGCCAGAGCCCCATGGGTCTCTGGCTTGGGCATGGTGGTTTTCATAGATAATTGTTTTGGGGGTTTATCTCTCAGATGCAGTTCTTAACATTTGGGATGCCTGATGTGGGGGGGGAGCCTTTCACTCCTCAGGGAGAAGCTTTGGGTTTTGAGTTCCTTCTGATTGTGGGTTACTATGAGGATTAATTGAGTGTGTAGGGGTTCAACTAGGGAGCCGCTTGTGGCAGGATTGTGTCTCAGTCTGTCTTATTTGCTTTGGGGTGTGTGTGTGTGTGTGTGTGTGTGTGTGTGTTTCTGCTTTGCCTCATGTGAAGGAGTTATTTAACTAGATTTTAGAATTTTTTTCTAGAAGAAATTATTCCATATGCAGCTGGAGTTTGAGTGTATTTGTGAGAGGAGGGGAGTCAGGGGCTTCCTATATTGCTTTCTTGAACACAAACCCACCTCTTCCCTTTTAATAGCCATAGATTTGTAGTAAAGTTTATTGCTCATTACTTGAATTCCTTTTAACAACAAACTACTTTCAGGTTGGATGTTTATATTACAAAAAGTGTGAGCCAGATTACTTTGCATCATGTGTAAAATAGAAGTAATCTGTAAAATAGGTCAGTAGTGCCAACTGCATAGAGTTGTTGTGATTAAACAAGTCAGAACAGAGGGCATTGGGAACCAATGTATGTAATACAGTAAATTCTCAGTAAATGTTAGCTATGGACACAAAAACAGTCATGACGGAGAAGATGAGGGTGATGAAATGATATCTTACATAACCTTGTTCATGTCTCTGCTGGTTTTTAATAATCCAAAATACTACTGGACTCTCCCACCTTAAAATATGATCTTCAAATTTGCACTAATGAAGAAGAAAATATGGAGTCTTCAAGGAACCTCAGGAAGATATGACTGCGCATTGGGTCTTATGAAGCTAGAGAGGACAAAAATCACATAGCTCACCTGGCCACCTGGATATTCAATCTAATAATTGGCTTAGGAACATTTTTTTAAAAGATAAAATCAGTAAAGAGACATTCCCTCTTGAGTAATTAAAAATAAACACAGACATCATTTCAAAGAAGAATATATTCATTAATTTAACAATTATTTATTGGGATCAAAGTCCCTGCATTCAAGGATGTTACATTCTAGTAGGAGGAAAATGACAAGCTAGTAGTGCATGCAGGATATTTCTCATGGAGATAAATGGTACTGAAAAAACTAAACTGCATAAAAAGAATAGGCTGGAAGGGGAATGCTATCTTATGTTGGGTCATAAAGGAGGAATTACTGAGGAGAGAATGGATGACCAGATAATTGAAGGAAGTGAGAAGTGAGTCACCTAACATTGTCAGAAAGAGCATTCGAGGTAGAGGTAACAGCAGTGCAAATGTTCTGAGGCATTTCAGATGATGTGATATTAAAATATTTCACAAATAATAAGATACCAGTGTGGGCGAAGCTCAATGAACAAGTCTTGAAGCAATAGGAGATAATGTCAGTTGACATAGGACTTCTTTTGTGAATTAATTGAATAACTACTGACAGATTCTGAGCAAAGGAATGAAATCATCTGACATAATTTTTAAAGGAGCACTCTGGCACCATGTTAAGAATCAACTGGTGTGGGGGTGCCTGGGTGGCTCAGGCAGTTAAGTGTCTGCCTTCAGGTCAGATCATGATCCCAGGATCCTGGGATTGAGCCCTGCATCAGGGTCCTTGCTAAGCAAGGAAACTGCTTCTCCCTCTGCATGCTTCTTCCCTTGCTTGTGCTCTGTCTTTCTTTCTCTTTCTGACAAGTAAATAAAATCTTAAAAAAAAATAAAGAAAAAATCAGCTGGTGGGAAGGAGAGTAAGGATACTGAGAAGAAATCTCTAGAAAATCTGTTATACAAACCTAAGCAAAAGTTGGTGGTTGCTTAGTCCCTAGTAGGAGTGAGGGTATTGGGAAGAGCTGGATTCTGAATGTATTATCAAGTCAGAGATAGAAGGCTTTGTTTATGAGTTGACTATATCATAGAAGGGAGAAATAAGGGCCAAGTGCTTTGAGTATAAGGTTGCAATTATTTTTGAAGAAACTGAGGAAGGAACTAATTGGTTGTGGTGGAAGTGGACTGGTCAATCAGTAAAAGATACTGAGAAGGAGCCTTCCATTAATGAAGTTATCAACTTATCCAAATAATGCTGTTAAGAAAGGTGTAGAGTAAGACTTGACCATTTTATTGAGCAACACCAAATCTTTGGTCACCTTCAGTGGAATAGTGAGGATGAAAGTCTCCTCGGGGTGGGTTAATACAAGAGTCATCTTTGTTTTACTAAGTACTTTTCACAGACAGTTCAGTGGTATGGCTTTGTCACTTTGTCATTATGTTCAGGTCACTCAGCTCAGAGAGAGGTCTGCTATTACTGGCTTGAGCTGATTCTTTTTCCTGACCTATATGGATTCCATCAGAACACAGAAGCTTTCCCAGAGTCTGAGTGAGTGAACAATAAGTGTGATTCCTTCTATTATCTATTTTTCTGGTGAACTAAGCCTAGCACTTTGACATGGTAGGAATCTAATGGATCCGATTGAATTTAATAAAGCAGTAGGTGGCATTTGTGTAGGCACTCATTACATTTGTGCGGGCACTCAATAACCTGTCAATTTGTTTTTAGCCATGCACACACAGCTAGAAGGGAGAGATGTGGTAATAGATTTTACATCAACTAACCTAGTACTCAGTGTTCAGGATGTATTGTAATCATCTTCCTTAGGAATCTGTTGCATAACCAATAAAATTAACTTACATCATAGTGCCTCAGAGAGCCATTTCCAAATGCCAGTTATGTTATTTGACAACTGAATTTTCCATATCTCTGTTGGATGTTAGGTAGACTGCGTACTTAACACAACCTAAATTTAACTCCTAGCTTTCTCTGCTAAATCTCTTTTTCCCTGAGTTTTCCCCATTTCCATCTGATGACAGTTCCATGCTTCCAGGTAATAATGCCAAAATACTTGAAGTTATCCCTGAATGCTTACTTTCTCCCATACCCTGAAGTCAAATTATCAGCATATCCTATTTTCTTGGCTTTTAAATTATATCCAAATTTAATAACTTCCAACCACATCCACTGCAAATATCCTGGTCTGAGCCACCATTGATGCTAATCCTGATTATTGTAGGAGCTTCTTAATTAGTTTTGTTTTTCTAAGTTTTTTTCCCCACTCTATAGTGCTATTACCCAGTTAGCAGCCAGAAGAATATTTTAAAATATAAATCTGATGATGTTACTGCTCTGGTGTGAGTTTTGCAATGAACTAGAAAAGTCCAAGTCTTGTAGTGTTCTACAAAGACTTACCTTATCAGTCCTCCCTGTCTTTCTTCTTCTACTACTTTCTTCTTCACTCACTGTGTTCTGGCCTACCACCCTCCTTGTTCTTCCTTGGGGAGTCTATGGTCAGAACAATGACCTTGAGACTTTGCATTTCCTGTACCATCCAGCTGGTAAATTTAAATTTTTTCTCTTAATATTCTCCCAACTTAACAACCTTCAAGTTATTACTCATACCACCTTCCCTAGGATGACTATCCTAAGCAGCTATTTAAATTGGATGCTCTCCCACCACAAGGAATCCTCTGCCCCCTACTGGTCTCTCCTTTTTCTATTGTGCACAGTACTTACTATAACATGCTCTACAACCTACATATTTATTTTACTTTCTAACTTTCTGTTTCCTCTTGTTATAATGAAAGTGCCATGAGAGAAAAGAAATTATTGTCAGCTTTTTTCAGTGCAGGATCAAAAGTGCCTAGATCTATCTTAAACATAGTAGGGGGTCAGTAAATATTTGTTGAATATGTTGGATGAATGAATTAATCATTTAATCCTTAAAACAATGTTATAATGTAGATGTATTATTACCGTTTTATAGATATAAAAATCTTGGCACAAGTAGCCTAAAAATGGTTAAGTTAATACATCAAGTAAGTTACTGAGCTTGAATGTAAAATGCCTACTTCTAGAGTCAACAATTAAGTACTCAAATTAGCAGTTAGCACACTTAAGAACCACATGCCTTCCCTCCCATTGTATATCATTATAGAATAATACTTATTTTGAAATTAAAAAGAATAAGACAGCTTTATATGTACAGATATGAAGGTACAACCCTGCCATGTTAAGTAAAACAGACACAAATTACAAAATAAGTTCTAGAGTATGGTATCATTTGTAAAATTCAAATTACAAAATACAAATTACAAATTTGTGAATAAGTTACAAATTTACAAATAAGTTCTAGAGTATGATATCATTTGTAAAAATTCATGTATATACATATATATTTATAAATATATATTTTTTGTGGAACATTGCCCATCCCTTTATTATGTGTCACCTTCGTGAGGTGGGGATCCTGGTAATCAGAGCTGAAGTGATGGGGAGACTACCGACTGATGATCAGTAGATGTCTTTATTTTTAACAATCACTTCTTTTATACCTTCCACAAGATCTGATTACAAACAGGATATAGATTTACGTGCAGGGCGTGGGCTACACGTGAGATGTGATTTACTGCAGGCAATCAAGTGAGACAAGTGAACAACAACAATTATCTCTTAGCTTTAAATAACAATATCTCTTAGCCTTAAATGACAAGAACAAGTTAAGGATTCTCCACACTTACCAGATCTATCTAAAGGAGGGCAGGAAAACAGTCCAAGGATCCTTCTGTGTTTAATCTGGGTGTCAGCCCAGGAAGACTCTTGCCCTCCATCTCCTATTCAACACAATGCCAGTCACATTGGTGAGGATCTGGGTTGTGTTCCAACATTATGAATATATGCACAGAGAAAATTATCCTGAATCGTTATTACATTATCATTTAAATAATTGAAAAACAATCACAATCACAATGGAATTCCCGTAACAACTAAACATGAATCAGTAAAGGTCAACTTCCTTTTTTTCCCAAGGTGGTTCATGCCATTCTTGTCCACATCAAAATAGAGATCCAACCCTTAGGCATGGTAGCTGGATTACCTGATCTGAGCCTCTGTGGGAATAAGGATGCTGCAACTTTTTACTAGTCCTTATGAACAGCATCACATTTCAATTTCAAAACAATTTCTTTAACGATATCCCCAAAGATGGCAGATGCTGACAATATTTCCCTCTTTCAAATGTGATTTAGTTGAGTAGCTCCACACTTAATGTCCTCACTGGGTATGCCCCTCTGAACTCATGGCATGCTCCCAACAATAGTGGCCTACAATAAAAGATGGCCAGGGAAGGGCATATTTAAATTCGTTATGGGTCATATTTCTTTAATAAATCCTTGAGGGTATATACATTTCTTATTGAGAATATCTATTCTAGTATGTTAAATAAGTCAGGAAAATTAACATTTTCCTAATTTATCTTTATATCCATTCTGAAATCCAGGACTAAATATGTTTTTACATAAATTATAAGGCATTGTCATTACAAGTCTTGGTTAAAATAGCTTTCCACATACATAATAACTGATTTGTGGCCTTCAGATACACTTGCAAAATTCAATCACATTCTCTTTCTTCTTTTTAAATCTTTAGAAGCAGTGAATATATTCAATTTTTTCATTTTCTTTCTCTGAAATGAATCAATAATGTTTTCTGGGTGCTATTTCTTATATTCTTATTTATATTTGGTAACATATGTACATATTTTTATTGATATAGCTCTGCATCAATTTAATCATTTTATCTGTAATCAATTTAATTATGCTTCTTTTATCAAAGTGTACATTTTTAAAATCATAATATGAAATGAGTGGTAAAGTGAAAACAGTTGACTAAGTGAAGGGAGCATATGTATTGGCTACAGTGTTTTTCTAGTAAAGATAGGCATACGGAAGAGTGAGTTTATGTCAGGCTCAGGCTACATAGAGAATAGGAAAAGGGAGGAAATAAAGTCTGATCAGATCAAAGACCATAAAGATCCCATAAAAGCTGAAATAACGCAGGACTTCTGGACTGTCATCCTGTATTACATTTTGTTTTAACTTCCCAAACATTTTAAATTCCATTTACAAATTTATATTTACTCATTTTCATGCTCAAAGCCAATTAATTTTTGCTCTCTCATTTAATGTTATCAGCTCTTGCTTGATCTGGCCACCTAAGAGCATTTCAGGGCCAAGGTCATTAAAATGTTTCTGAACTAGAAGTAATTTCCCATGAAGTCTCCAAGGTGTTAGATTTCAAACCAATACATATATTATGGTATTTAGAACTCTGTGATTTTCATTTATGCATATCCCAGTCAGCATATGATCACAGCTGGAAAAATGAGCTTGTGTAATGAAATAAATGAGATGCCAAAGCAATAGTTCTTCCTAGAATGGAAACTATTAGTCTAATTGCCACAGATGGATGATAATCAGGTCTCATGGCCCCATTACTTAAAGTGGTCTTTTAAGCTTCAAATGTGAATATAATGTTCTCTTATATTCTTTGGGTGGTCACTAGAGTGAAGCAAGAAAATATTCCTGTGCTAAAATGTGGTGAATTTATAATCTCCTAAGGGAATATTCTGGAAATTCTGAGAGTCAAAGTTATTCCTCAAACCTTAGTTTTTTAAGTTCAGAAGGTAGGATGTGGTGGATGGTGTTTACCCAAGGTCTGCACCTGTGAAATGGATATTATCATCTTCATCATCCCCAGCATCATCACTATCGTTATCATCCCTATCTAATAGTGTTGGATTTTTTTAGTTCATTGATAAAAGGCATTTAGGATATCCCTTGATAGATAGTAATGCTCTACAAATACAGTGGATTTTTAATATTTTATTAATAACACACAAGTGAGGGAAGGGACAGAGGAAGAGGCAGAGAGAAAATCTCAAGCAGACTCCACGATGAGCAAGCATGGAGCCCAATACAGGGATCAATCTCACAACCCTGAGACCATGACCTGAGCCACAATCAAAAGTAGGATGCTTAACTGACTGAGACACCCAAGTGTCTCGTCTCATTTCTTTTTTTCTTTTTTTTCTTTCCTTTCCTTTCCTTTCCTTTCCTTTCCTTTCCTTTCCTTTTCTTTTCTCTTTTCTTTTTTCTTTTTTTTTTCTTTATTTAAATTCAATTTAGTTAACATATGTTGTAGTATTGGTTTTAGGAGTAGAATTTAGTGATTCATCACTTACCTGTAACAACCTATGTCATCCCAACAAGTGTTCTTAATGCCTGTCACCCATTTAACCTGCCTCCTCACCTACCTCTCATTCAGCAACCCTCAGTTTATTCTCTATAGTTAAGAGTCTTTTAGGGTTTGCCATACAAATATTCTTAATGGATTCTTTTTATTTTTTCTTATTTTTTTCTTAATGGATTCTTAACTGGAAGTTGTATAATCTTACTAAGTCTCAGACTCCCCTTTTGTAAATAGAGATTATGATGCCTTTTTCTAGGTTTTCAACAGTATTAAATTTGAATAATGTCTGTATAGTAGGTAAAAAATTACTTGGTATATAGTATAAGCTATAAAATTGAGTCACTCTTCAGAAATTCAGTAATATTCTCAGAAAGGTGGTAAAAGCCATGTGGAATTAGCTTTTAAGGAACAGTCATTTCCTGAGGCAAAAATTTAGTACATATGTGTTCTTGTTTACCCTGCTTTCCACATTTCATTGAATCTTGCCCCACAAGCTGATTATAGACAAATATGTTTACATATTTTATTAAAACATTTTTCTTCAAAACAGTAAATCTTAGACAAGTTTTTAAAGCTTCAAAAAAAGAAGAATCTAGAGTAACTTTGAATATGATCCATTTATTTCTATGCATTTTAGATCTGTAATTGACTACCTTTTGTACTTCTTTCCCATGTAAACACTGAACTGGACCAATTTTTCATCTCTGAAAGGTAGAGCAGAAGGAGCAAGGACTTTGGAGTCAGATCAGCCATGTTTATGATACTAGCAATTCTATGTAAAGGTATAAAACTTGGGTAATTCATGTAACTTTTCAGTTTCCCCATCTATAAATGTGGATAAATCCCCAAAACTGTAAGGATTTTGTAAAGATTAACTATAATATGTGCAAAATGCCCCTGGATAATCATTAATTGTAGTTCTCATTACACCATTATCATTTAAAATGTACACCATTCTCCATTTGCTACTCTTTCCCCGCCACCTCCCCCCCCAGTTAAATTTCATGAGGGGAATTTCTGAGACAGTTCTTTCATAGAGTGTTTTTAAAGTAAATTTGCCACATTGTTTCAGCTTCATTCAGTTCTCTTTGTTTTGCATTCTCCCTCTGGAATAAAAGGATATGAAAAATGAAAGACCCTCAGTGACTTTACATAGGCTGGAACCATGACTTTGACATTAAAATTTGAGGGGCGCCTGGATGGCTCAGTGGGTTAAAGCTTCTGCCTTCGGCTCAGAAATTTGAAGGAGGGTTTCTTTTTTTTTTTTTTTTTTAAGATTTTATTTATTTATTTGACAGACAGAGATCACAGGTAGGCAGAGAGGCAGGCAGAGAGAGGAAGGGAAGCAGGCTCCCCACTGAGCAGAGAGCCTGATGCGGGGCTTGATTCCAGGACCCTGAGATCATGACCTGAGCCAAAGGCAGAGGCTTTAACCCACTGAGCCACCCAGGCGCCCCTGAAGGAGGGTTTCTTAAAATTTCTGTCTCATAAGCTGAATATGCAAAATAATCTATTTTCCTTCTGAAAACATATGATCTAAGCCTCAGTATCTAGAACATTCTGAATTCCAGAGAAAATAATGAATTTTTACTTCACAGAAGTAAACTCTCCCCTCTGCAGGCCTCTCTTTCTGTTACTTTACTCTGTCCTTGGAATATTTTCTTCCTTAGCCAACCCCACTCTTTCTAGACAAGATCTCTTCTTCCTTTGGGTCTAGAGTCCACCCAGAAAAAATGCTGCCTCATTTTCTTGATTTGGAACGTTCATTTTTATTTTATCTTAAATCCCTCTTTCATGATAATGATCACAGATGCAATGATTTTTTTTTCCACATTTATCTCCCTCATGATGCATCCAGGAGGGTCAAAAGAGTATGTGTGTTGTTTCCTTTATAACACTGGTATAAGACAGTACCACATACCCCAGACATCTTCTGAATATTTGGTGAGTCAACAGAGTCAGCAATGGAGAAAGGGTAAGCTAGAGACACCAGTGATGTAGCTATGTTTTAGGTATCACAGGATTCTTTTTTTTCTTTCACTTATCTTTAATTGTGATATAGTTGAATTGATAATTATTTTTCTGTTCTCTTAAAATGAAATAAAATAAGAGCAGATTAAAATAATATTCTAATAATTTTTTAAAAGATTTTATTTATTTATTTGAAAGTATCTCTATTGAGAGAGAGCACACAAGGGGGGTTGGGGAGCAGCAGAGGGAGAGGGAGAAGACTCCCCACTGAGCAGGGACCCTGATGTGGGGCTTCATCCCAGGATCCTGGCTTCATGACCTGAGCCAAAAGCAGTTGCTTAACTGAGAAACACAAGGCACCCTTTTCTAGTAAAAATTACTTTAACTTGGGAAAAGTACAATAAAATTGCTTAATATCAATTATACAATTTTAGTTGTGCCTCAAAATGTCAATTTCTTAATCACTTTGGAAATATATTAATTTTATTATAAGAAGTAAAGGACACATGCAAAGGGCAATGTAATTATTTTTAACTCTTGTTTTATTTCCAGCTCAGCCATCTACTGTGTAATTTGGGGCAAGTTACTCAATCTTTTTGTGATCAAGCTCTTTCCTAACAAATGGAGGAAGACTAGCACATAACTCATAAATTTTCTTTAAGAAGTTAAATGAATCAATACACGTAAAGTTCTTAGAACATTACCATTGTTAGATTTTTAAAAAAACTGAACAGTATTTGACACCATACCTGTTCAATTTCTTAGAGATGATGCTTGTGCCATCAAGGAACCCAAGTATCTTTTCATTTCCCCTCTTTGGTAAAAATACATATTAAAAGAGTTGCCATTCACTTTTTGATAACTATTCTGTTCATGGTAATTTCAGCATTACATATATCTAATTTGCTTGAAATACAGTAAAATTTAAAACTCAGGAAACGTTTTGCCCTTTTATGTATTGTGGATAGAATGATATAAAATAGTCTGGTTGGATGGTTTTATTGGCCAGTCCAACAAATACTAAACCTAATTCCTCATAGTGGGAACAAGTGAGGTTCTTGATGAGTTTTCATTAACAGTTTGGTTTACCAAATAGCAATCTCATAGATGGAAAATCTCCTCCCATGGTGTCTGAAAATCACACTGAATTGTGAAAGACTGAAACAACCAGTCAGTAGAACATACCCGATATGTTAACTCAGGAAAGTCTAATGAAAGTTCAATGTAAAGTCTATTTACAGAGATGGAGGGAGGTAAGAGTAGGACTAAAGTCTCCAACAAGGGATGATGAAACATTCTGGCAGCAGTAAATTCTGGACACTTATACTACCTGTCCACCCAAAGGAGCAACACAATATGGGATGATGAATGGAACTTGGCACATGGTGAGAGCAACAGCTGTGGGAGTTTGATCCTCGAGGTGGAGAAAAGCAATCACAGTCACAGTTAAAAACTGCAGCCTGGCAACAAGAAGAGGGAGGAACCAATTCTCTCTCTCTCTCTCCTCTCTCTCCCCTCTCTCCCTCCTCCCTTTTCTCCTTTCCCTCTTTCTTGCCAGCTCACCAGTTCTCTGTGGCTGCCCCTGCCGGCCAAAACAAAACAGAGAATAGAACAGAGTCAACCCCCAGCAACCCAGAGCAAGGTGTAGGAGAAAGCCTGGAGGAGGCATCTGACAGGAGAGTGGAAATTAGTCAGCCCTCTGGATGATTTTGAAATTATAATGTACTCTTATACTAAGTGAATTCAGGTTTTTTGTTTGTTTTGTTTTGTTTTGTTTACAATGAAACTTGTGTAATCAATCAAATTGGGTAGAAAAAAGACATAGTTGCACATATATATGTCACTTAATTTGTATGGTTTATGTTTTATGACTAAAAATAATACAGAAATAATTTTACTGCTTGGAACCTAAAACTATTTGCAAATGAAATTCAATTTTTTCCTAGTCACATGAAGATTTTAAACGTACTTGCTAAATTACCCTGGCAGGCCATTTTCTTAGAATTTTATGTTTCCCATATGCTCATAAACATTTACTTTCATGGTCCTTTGGTATTAATATAACAATATTTATTACAGAAGCTTATGCTATAATTATGTGCAATATTGCTCTTTATTATTCAGGCCTGCAAACATTTTCATTATTGATTGAGGCCCAGGACTATCAATATTTAGGTCCAGAACAGATTAGGAGGCAGGTAGCAAATACCTATACATTTTCATGATTATCTTGCACAATTCTAATGGTACTATAAGATTGTTAAATTTGCATAACTTTCTTTTGGGATTCCACGGTGAAGCCAATTTCATGTAAAAATACAGAATTCAAATTAGGAGAACATTCTTAACCAAACAAATTAGTGATCTATGTATCATATCATATAATTTAAATGTATGTATGTATACCTTGAATCTGGATTTTTTTGCTTGAGAAAATTGGGATAGCTTAAGCTTATCTTAAATGGTTGCGGTGAATGCCAACAAGTAGCAATTTACAGCTACAGTTCTCAAACGTTTTGGTCTCAGGACTCCATACTTAAAAATATTGAAGATCCTCAGTATTTTTTGTTTTTGAAGGTTAAATATATCACTATATTTTGGGGTTAGAAATTAAAACAGAAAATTTTAAAACATTTATTTATCAATTTATTTTAAAATGATAATTATGTGATGTACTAATCCCTATAACACATTTTCTGGAAAATGTATTTCCCAAAACAAAAAATAAATAAATAAATAAATAAATTGACAGGAACAGCCACTTTTGTTTTCAACATTTTTGCAAATCTTTTTAATTTCTAACTGGATAAAAACTCCTGGACTCTCATGTGCTTCTCCATTCAGCCTGTTATGGGCAGAGTACACATGGACAGAGATGTAAGGGACACATATAGAAATAATAAATCATTGGGGTGGGTAGGGGGAGCCACCAGAACTTAAAAAGAGTATTTGCCATACTGTGCTATATAACACTAAACAGTATATTTGAAGTAATTTATTTGCTAAGGGTACTGTTATACATATTTTTTCATTTAGTGTTTATAATAAAGAAAGAAATATGTAAACAAAGCAGATATCATTATTACCCCTGTTATAGGAGGAGATAAAGCCCAGTAAACATGGGCTACTTATAAAAAATTAAGTAGCTAATTAATAGCAGAACAGGGACACAGAGCCAAATGCTGTGCCTCCTGATGGAGAGGGTTTCTACTACACTTTGCTGCCATATGTTTTGTTTGTTTTGTTTTGTTTTATTTCCCAGTATAAATCATGCCATTCTACCTTTGTTGTTAAGGTTTTGGAAGTAAGTCAATTTTAATTTCATTTTGTAGCTCATACTTTGAAATCTTTGTGTTCTGAAAGTTCTTAGGCACTGAGCTGGCAGATGATTGAGGTCAATGGGATTTTGTTGAGCTTCCATTCTTATTTGCTTTCTCAATATGAAAACATTTGTGTGAGTGAAAAGAAGAATAGTTTTTCCACATTGTTGTGAATTCAGTAGAAAATGGCATAAACAATCCTGTCTAGACCAGCTAGACAAAAGGCAACCTCCACTTGTCTTTATTCTCATAGTTCCCAAATTCAGAACACAATTCAGACCCATGACACCCTCAGTTCAAGGCCCCACACTCAACTGGGAAACATCTGCCAATCACATGGAACACATGACAAGTGCCAGAACCCTTGTACAATTAGTAATTTTGATACCATCCTTTTTTATTCTCTTTTCAAAATATTTGGTGAACTGGATGCTTTAACATTAGATTCATTGTCCCCACAACTTTCAAAAGATATTTTGATTGAACTATCTAATAAGTTTAGAGTCTAGGTTTAAAAAAGTATATATTTCACCTATTATGAACATTACGTATGATTATTAACAATCATTCAAAGTGCTGAAAAATATAAAAAGATCCATCACCATTAAAAAAATGATATTATGTTGGAATGCTCAAACACACATATATTTCAAATATTGTTTAGTATACATCAATAAGCAGTTTTGTATTTTCCATCAAATAATGCATGAATATTCCCCTAAGAAATTTTTTAGTCTCCAAAAATATTTTTAAAATATTGATATCACATTACTTGGATTGCAGGGATTTAATTAAGGATACTATTATTATTGGGAATTTTGGAAAGATCCTACTAGTAGGGAAAATATTTTAAATATTGTGTCTTCATACACAAATTGCCTTCCAGTATAGTTGGTAACCATCTTGCTCCTAATGAAGTCTATGAGGATCCTCATCTCACTCTATCCTTGTCTCATTGAATATTACCATTGCAGGGGATCCTTATGATTGATGGCTGCATGAAATCTGTTCCATTTTAAAATCCCGTTTGTATTTGGGGCAGTTAGAAGGAGAAAGGGAAAAAATCTATCTATCTATCTATCTATCTATCATCTATCATCTATCTATCTATCATCTATCTTCTATATCTATCTATATCTATCTACATATATATACATATATATACACACGCATATATTTGTGTGTGTGTGTGTATATATATATTTGTAAGTATTAGCTGAGTCTGCCCACATTGTTTATATATTTTTTTCCAGTAGACACCTTCTCACCCCAAACAGAATCCTGTGTCTGTTCATAAAGAAAAGAGGAGAATGGGCACTGAGTTGGCAAGTAGGCATTTCTGCTATGGAGGTCAGTATTGGACAGTGACCAGACCAAAAACGTTCACGTTTGGGTTCTGGCATTCACCATGCATGTCTTTTTGTACACGTGGCTTCATCTCTTTAATCTTAGCTCTTACCTTAGGGTAAATCATAGTACCACCATCACATGATTTTAAAGAGAATTGAAGAAACTATTGTAAAAATAGAGGTTAATCATGCGTCTAACATTTTGTAGGCATTCATTTTATAATAAAAACTATTAACACTAGGCCCATCATGAGATTTTTAGGTGCAGTGATCTTTTAAATATAAGAATATTAATATTTCATACTTCTTATATTTTATCACAATTATTAGAAATCTTCATTATTTTTCTAAGTGGTGATATGAGGAAATATAAAGAAGGTTATTTATTCTTACATGACTTTATAAATTACCAATTGAAAATTTATATTTTCTACATATTTAGTCTTAACATTTTATCTCCCCCTTCTCCAAAGTTTATAGTTTAATTTTTTCAATCCTGCATTATTTGGCTAAATTTGCTGGCATGATGCTATGAAATATGTTGATGAACCTCACTTGTCTCACTGCTATATTTATGAGAATGAGACTACATTTTGTCACTAGGTAAAATCTTTACTGTTTAAGATAGACATAATTTTCATATAATAAAGGTGGTGCTTAATCATTTGTATTAGGAACAGGATATAAGCCTTCATTTCTTAAGAATTCTCAATTTCACTTGAATCACTTGTCATATATATATATGAATTAGATATATGATGTCATATGTATATATATATATATATATGACATGGATATGTGATGTGTTATATATATATATCTCAAATAAATCTTTCAATCCTAGATGAATTTCAATCTTAGATGAAGTCTTATTTGAGATGGAGTCCTTTAATTTATTCTATTTCTCATATGCAGTTTACTGGTCTTATTAGAATAATTGTTATTACTTAAAATACCTATAATAATATTATTCAATATGTAGTAGTACTCACCATATAGCCAGCATAAAATATACTATTTTGTTTAATCCTCAGAACCTTTTTGCTAAGAAAGGACTATCTCAGTACCTCTCTCAAACAGATGCTGAAACTAAGACTTTAAAAATTCTATAATTTTATCATGGTCATACTAGCAAAAGGTAGAGCTGAGATTTTACTCAAATCTTTCTCACTCCAAAGCTCATCCTTGTAGAAATTATGCTATGTTTTATTTTGTTAAAATAAAAATACTTACAAAAGTAGCTCTCCATATAATTAGAATTTTACATGTGTAGATGACGTATTTATTCAGTGTGTGTTGCAAAGATATAGATTTCTAAGTCCCTTTGGGATGCTGAGTTACTCAGTACTTGTGTAGGTCTTCATTGTATTTTCCTCCTGTTTTTAGAGTTAAATGTATAATTAATTGAATTTTATTTTTTTAAGTTCAATAAGAGATTTTAGAGGTATGAATATACCTTTGCCTATATCCATGGGTTTTCTTTTTTAAGAGTTATTTATTTATTTATTTGAGGGAGAGAGGAAGAGGAAGCACAGCAGGGTTAGGGGTAGAGGAAGAAGCAGACACCCTGATGAGCAGGAAGCCTGCAGACCAGGCTTGATCCCAGGACCCTGGGACCATAGCCTGAGCCAATGGCAGATGCTTAACTGACTGAGCCACCCAGCTGCCCCCTATATCCATAGATTTTAACATAAATTATTTTCATTATTATTATATTAGCTTCAATTTAAGAAGAATTGAGAGGGAATAAAGTTTCTTTTACTTTCAAAAGGTTTAGAAATGTCCAGTGCACCCTCCCACCCATTTACCCCCTGTATTTTTTTAAAATTTATTTATTTATTTGACAGACAGAGATCACAAGTAGGCAGAGAGTTAGGCAGAGAGAGAGGAAGAAGCAGGCTCCCTGCTGAGCAAAAGAGCCAGATGTGGGGCCCAATCCCAGGACCCTGAGACCATGACCTGAGCTGAAGGCAGAGGCTTTAACTCACTGAGCCACCCAGGCGCCCCATCCCTGTATTTTTACAGTCAAGAAAGGTTTATTCAAGGCTGTTGCAATAGGGGAAAAGAGAGGCCAGAACTCAGTCTAAGCTCAAGTTGGCTGAGAAGAAAGTGATAGAGAGTTTTTAAGATTTAGGGTCAGGGGAATCTTGGGTCCTTTTGGTTGCTAATTAGCCTTACACAAAAGAAAACTAAGCTTTGTTATCTCCATGATGGGAGGTTGTTTTACAACTTAAGAGCAATAGGGGGAGTCAGGCTTCTATCTCCCCATAGAAACTGGAAAACAGGTGGCCATAGGGAAGCACTATCTTATTCAATGATGATATTTCCAGAGGGATGGTTCCAGGTCATTGAGAAAGACATTGCTGGCTTGTAACACTGGTGAGAAGTCTTAAAAAATATTTATATCTCAAAGAGAAAAAGAGAATTTGCAAGTCTTTGAAGTTAAATGCTTTCAGAAAAGCAGGTCTGGGCATAGAGTCAAGAAGTCTTTAAGTCTGGTCAAGCTGAGGGAAACGTTAAGGCCATTTTGGTCACTCTATACAAGAATACACAGAATACAAATATAAATTGCTTACCTATTTGATAAAATAGAAAATACAAGAACACAACAGAAAAACTTTTTTTTTTTCACAATAATAGAAGTCAAAGAGACTTGAAAATTTTACTAAACAGTTTTCAGATTAGACTTACATAAAATAATCTTTCCTAAATCTATGGGAAAGGAGATTCAACATAAATTAAATAAAACATAAATTACATAAATACATAAATTACATAAAACATAGAACTGAAAATAAAGTAATAGAGTCATAATAAATGTTGTATGATTAAAATACTACTGTAAACCTGGAGAAACAGATAAATGGAACAGAAAGTTCTGAATTGTATCAATATTTAGGTAGGAACTTTGCTGTAATTAGGATATCATTCAAAATTTGTCAGAAAACACTGATTATTACATGAGTGTCATTGTGATAGCTGGTGATATGCATTACATTTCTCAGGATTTTCAGACTTATAAAGATATTAAACATAGTTGTTACATGTAAGAGCTCTGAAGCCACATTAAAGTCTGAGATTCTCAGTTCTTAAAATAGAACTTCAGAAAATTATCTTTCCCGTGGTATGCCTCAGTTCCCTTTAAAAAAACAAAAACAAAAACAAAAAAATCTGGCATTATAATAGTCATTAACTCTTTAGATTTTTTTCAAAGATTACATTAAATATTTATTACTAAGCACTTACCACAATAACTAGCATGCAGTCTAATTTGCTTAAATATAAGCTATTAGTATATAATTAGTTACAAATGAATGGCAAGTTAGTTGTTACCATATTCTTGATCCTACCTTTTGTTCTCAAGACTTTGTTGACATTTCTGTATTGCCAGTTGGGATGTAGTATCAGTACATGAATCATCCCTGCATTAGTTCATGAAACAACTGTTTATAGAGTGCCTAGCAATTTTTGAGGCATTGGGGAAGACAGCAGTGTAAATGTCAGGGAAGGTTAACTTTAGTGGGATAAAGATGTTAGTAGATAAACAAAATATTAGCCAATAATAAATGCAACTCCAAGAGTTGACTATATTGCTACACTAGTTTGGGAGTGTCGAAAGAAGGGCTATAAGGCCAGCATTCCTTCAGGACACTGGGCAGAGGTAACTGATGATATCTGTAGCTTTAGAAGGAGGAGAGGCAGCACTGGGCTTCTGAGGCCAGGAAGAAGAGTTTGACTTCTATGTTAATGTGACAGAAAACTGTTAAAATATTTTGAGCAAGAAAGTAACATGATCTGATTAATGTCTTAAAAATATCATTGTATGGAGAATAATTATTAGGGGGTACATTGGAAGCAGAGAAGCCATCAAGAAATGATGTTTGGGGCTAAGGTTGTACTAAGAGAAAAGGATAGGTGTTTCATGAAGAAAGCTAAGATGGACTTGATTTCCTTGTGGGAGGCCTCTTTTAATGTTATATTTTGTTTGTTTTTAGTTTCTGGTTATTATTACTCTTATTTATTTGTGGAATTTTTCTTTCTGGATATCTCTACGGCATTGGGAAGTACCTGGCTTGGATGTCTGAGGAAGAAATTCAGACTATTTACAAAATTGGATAGAATTGCAAGGGGCACAATAAACTTGAAGATTTGAAAGGCTGGAGAACACAATGAAGACAGAAAAGGAAGTGGGTTTCTGTGGTACAGGGAAAAGACCTTGTTTCTCTGTTGGGAATATCAGGTTCCAGGACCTCAAAATAGTTTTATTTATGTGCTGAAGAGATTTATGGCATAAGTGTTCCACTGATTATGTGGACTTGAAAATAAGGTGATGGGAGTAAAAAAAAATAATAATAAAATAAAAGGAATGTGAAACTACTCACCCAAGAAAATGGGAACAGACATTTAACTCATTAAAGAAGCCCATTTAATAAGCCTATGTTTAGGATGTACCATTTACAAATCATTCTGCTGGGAATTATGAAATAGATTTTTTTTAATTAAATGCATCAAATTTCATGAACTGGAGTGGAACTATAGAATAAGGAATAGCTCATGTGATCCTCACTACACCAAAAATAAGAAGAGAGAGAGGTTTGAATTTCAGAGAGTTTGTAGAATGAGAACAGAATGTAAGCCTGGACGTGTCTGTGGTGAGCACAAGTGCACAGGACTATCAAAAGATGCTTGTGGGTCTTTTCTGAGTATAGTAAAAGAAAATGGCAAAGAAATATCAACAAAACTTTAAAAACTCAAATAATTAGTATATTGATTTTTTTCTTCTTTTAATAAAAATTAAAAAAATTATATTTATGTCTTGAATCACCAGGAGACAAATTGCACTGTGATCCAAATTAGAGTTTTTAAAAGTTGGTTAAATCTGGTTCCAGAGGCACTAGTTTATATTGATGTGCAGCGTAAATGAATTACTCTCAGGCCCTGGCAATTGAGTATGCAATAATTACAGTGTAATGAGATAATGAAGAGGCTCTGTCAGGCTTTTTTAGTCAGAGAGGCTTGAGGATGAAAATATCTGAAAACAGAGAATACCAATTAGTTTTCATGCTGCCCTATTAGTGGGACGAAGAGTTATATTTTGTCAATTCTTCAGTGAAATGAAGGCAGGAGGGGGGGAAAAATGGAGCTCACATTGTGTTGCTCCTGTTAAACAAGTCATGGCCATTATATGCTGGAAACAACAGAGTAATTAAAAATCAGATTTCCTTCCCAGCGAAAGCCACTTCTGAACTATTGTGATACAAGCGATACATAGTATAAGGTTGCTGCCTGATTCCCATATTCTACTGGTTTGGAATTAGGATCCCAAATGTGATATTTTTTAGTACTTATGCATAAAAAAAAAAAAAATCTTAGCATCAATTTAGGTTAATTACCATTATATTTATGTCCTAGTTGTTTGATCTGTACCAGGCCTGGAAGGGTCGATTAAACTGTATTTAAATTTATTCTGCTTCGTAGGTGTCCACTAAAATGAACATCAGAAGTGGTTGTGCTCTAAGGTTAATTTGTTCTGTAAAATTACCCATATTTCTCCAGAGTATTCATTAGTGGAATAAAACAGAAAACTAATCTAGATGCTAAAGGATTATCATTATTGCCAGACGGATATCTTTGATAACATTCCAAATGGGATCACCTCACAGGGCTTGAATAAACAGAGTAGAATATGACAAATCTCAGCTCTTATATATACTACCTTGAGAAAAACACAGATGGAATTACTGAGACTTGAAAGCCAATCAAAACATTTGGAAGCTACTTGCTGCGGCAATTTACTGGAAAGTTTTCAATGACATTTTGATGCTCAGCAGATAACTTCAGCAAGTGTTATTAACAATAAATTAAAAATAAATAAGCCTAAAATTCCGCTCTACCGCTCTGCATATTTTAACAATTCAAAGGCATTTTCCAGAAACCTTTGGCCCTTAGAGACTGAAAATAACATAAAGGTTGATAATTCTTATAAGAAACAAATTATGTTATATTTTTAACACATAGTCACACACAGAAAGAAAACCAAAATTAAAAGTACCTTAATATCTACCACCTTTTGAAAGTAGACATAGGGGTGCCTGGGTGGCTCAATGAGTTAAAGCCTCTGCCTTTGGCTCAGGTCATGATCTCAGGGTCCTGGGATGGAGCCCCTCATCAAGCCCTTCATCAAGCCCCTCATCGAGCCCCACATGGAGCCCCTCATCGGGCTGGGCTCTCTGCTCAGCAGGGGGCCTGCTTCTTCCTCTCTCTCTGCCTGCCTCTCTGTCTACTTGTGATCTCTGTCAAATACATAAATAAAATATTAAAAAAATAAAGTAGAGGTATCATAAATTTGGCTGCAATTTCCTATTTTTCCTTAATTTTTGTTGTTACATTTATTTTCATCAGTTTTATTATAAAAGACTTGTCAGTTTTATAACTGCTGAAAATATGAGCAACAACAAAATATAAGTAAAACATAAAATATCTTATTTCCTTTCTATACTCTCCCTTCTCAAAATAGTAGGTTGTAGTTTACTACAAATTCTTCTACTTCTTGTTCTATTCATTGTGTTGCCTATCCTGTATATATGTGGGTCTAAATTTTTTTAACTCATATTAGATGAAGCCATGCTTTTCTTTTTTTCACTCTCAATTAGATGTTTTAACTTAAATTTGTGATCTGGAGGGATTTCTTTTTTTCTTTTTTTAAAGTATTTTTATTTAATTATTTGACACAGATTGAGAGGGAAAGAGCCCGCAAACGGGGAACGACAGGCAGAGGCAGAGGGAGTGGGAGAAGCAGACTCTCCGCTAAACAGGGAGCCTGATGTGGGACTCCATATGAGGACCCTGGGATCATGATCTGAGCAGAAGGCGGACACTTAACTGACTAGGGCACCTAGGCGCCCCTGGAGGTATTTCTTGAAGGAGACTGGGTAACCCATAGAAGGGAGAAAGAGTTGAACCACCATCTTTGGGCAGTTTTTCTGTCATTATCAACAGCAGGAGTTTGTTGACCACCCAAGGCACTGCCAGTGGGGTAGGAAACCCTTTAATTTGTCTATGCTATGTAAATTCTAAAACACTAGAAGTATTGTAAAACGTGAATGTTTATAAACTGTCCTTTTCATTCAATGTGTCAGGAGTATTTTCCCCATATCATTAAACTAATTTTAAAGGTTTCATGATGGTCCATTGTATGTATTCACAATAATTTACCTAAATATTACATTATTATGCCATTCTACAACTTGGCTGGTGCCACTTTTTTTCTGCTATTAAATAATGCTGTGATTAATATTGTCGAACATAAATATTTTTTCTCAGTTTAGTTCAGTTCCTTAGCATAGATTGTCAAAATGAAATTTTATTTTAAAACCATTAACACTTTCAGGTCATGTGTAGCTTTTCATTTAAATTGATGTTAAATAGGGAACTCTTTTCTTTAAAGCCTCAAAATGATATTAAGACAGATTGTGGTTGCTTAATGAAATGAAAGTCTCTTTAATTGTTCTGTTTTAAACACTCCAGCTGATAAGATTTCCATGATTAGTGTTCATTAATGCTGATTTTTCACTCATGGCTACCAAACTTATTATGTCCATAGAACTTCTCTGACTGTGTAAACACCAGTAAGTACATTTTCTTTAGAAGCTTTATTTATTTAGAATGCCTAGTGCCTGTTCGACTATACTGAAAGAAGAGATACCTCTAAAATAGTACATAGAAATTAAATCAATATTGAGAAACTTGGTCTACCACGCCTAATAAGAAAATTTCATATTGTATCATTTTCCCCACCACACCAAATCTTTAATCGTATCTAATTTGTGTTTTTGTAATAGCTAAGGTTAAGTAGTAGATTGAATTAATAGGAAGAAGAAGTAACTCACAGAAAAGAAGAAACAGCTAAGCAAGTAGAGCTGAACAAACAATTTTGGAGAAGTCCGTTTACCTTTTCAGGTAGCTGCCATTAATAAAATTCATCTGGTGATTACTTGTTTTTGATGCCTCTCTCAGTCCAAATTTCACATACCCAATAATGAGTACCCAACTGGATGAACTGTCGTTCAGGTACAAAACTGTTAAAGCCTGTCTAAGTAAGTCACTGTGGACACGACTCTAAATTGGGTGGGGGCAGAAGAGTTATCCTGAGCAGGTTACAACACAGTTGGTTTAATCAGTATTATCCATATTTTCCAAGAGTGTTGAAAGTAATTGGGGAATATTTTTATTATGTCTGCCATGTAACTGAGAAAACAAATGCAAAGACTAGTTTTAGGGAATTTGTTAGATTTGTCTCTTGAAAGCAACTGACAAATCATGTATTCTCTAGGAAGTACATAACAGTTTTCCTCTTTTGGTCTTAGCTTCCAGATAGCTTAGAGTCAAATGAAAGATTAACCTTTACTGCTAACACATTTGCTTTTCCTATGAGCTCTGGTTTTGATTTTTCAGTTATCTCTTGTTTATTTATCGTGCATGTCACTATAAATTGGTATACATCCTGCACTATAAGTCAGAAATATAAGTAAGCAATAGTAATTATTTTTGTATAAGGTTACATAAATTGGGACTGACATTAAACTCAAGGCTTTGTGTACCAAAATTTAGCTTCATTTCCTTTTATCTATCATCTTATTGAAATTCAAAAGCATTCCCAAATCATTTTAAATTTCTGCTACACTGTTTTTCCATAGCTTTATTTTCTTTCCATTTCTCAGATTATTTTATTAACCAATAATTATCATTTTTTGATAATAAATTTTACTTTGCCTGGCTATTTATTCTATTGCTATTTGACTCTCTAAGCATAGATTGCTAATCCCGAATGCAATCAGGTATTTGCCTGGAACTAGGACAAATGTCATCTAAAAATATTATGCTATATTGGCAATAGGTATACTTGGCTGTTTTTTTTTTTTAATTTCTTTTAAGATTTTATTTATCCATTTGAGAGAGAGAGCACAAGTGGGAGGGAGGGGCAGAGGGAGAAGAAGAAGTAGGCTTCCCTCTGAGCAGGGATCCCAAAGCAGAGCTCCATCCCAGGACTTGGGGAATCATGACCTGAGCAAAAGCAGATGCTTAACTGACTGAGCTACCCAGGCACCCCATGGCTGTATTTTAATGATTATTTTTATCTTAAAAAGTAGAGGTCCTTTTGAGTTAGGGAGTTTTAAGGAAGATAGCAATAAAGATATAAAAATATGGATATATATGTATGCCTTACATAAACAGACAGATACATCCATATACATATACATATTATATATAATGCAAATATATATACATATATATATACACATACATATATGTATGTATGTGTATATATATAAAATTCACTGAAGAGATCTATAGCGAGTAATTTCTACAGTTAAGAAGTCATTGTCATCTCTGATAAGGGACCTAAGAGAGAGGCTCAAAAAAGTAATCTTAGTAGGGTAAAAAAACTGCTTCTCACCTGGCCTCAGAATTTTCTTAGATAAAAAAGTTTTCTGTTTTTTTTTTTTTTTTTTTTAAGTAAAATGTCTTGCCATTTCACTTTGATTCTAGATATTGATGTTTAAAAGATATTATCTGGGGGCGCCTGGGTGGCTCAGTGGGTTAAAGCCTCTGCCTTTGGCTCAGGTCATGATCCCAGGATCCTGGGATTGAGCCCCACATCTGGCTCTCTGCTCTGCAGGGAGCCTGCTTCCTCCTCTCTCTCTCTCTCTCTCTGCCTCTCTGCCTACTTGTGATCTCTGTCTGTCAAATAAATAAATAAAATCTTAAAAAAAAAATTTAAAAAAGATATTATCTGGAAATAAATAGTAAAATAAAAGGATAGTTTAAAGACCATAAATTTGAGGTTGGAAGATATGGAGAATGAGGAAAGGAAATTGAATTGGAGAAATGGAAACCATAGACTATTACTGGAATTTGGAGTCTCGAATGGTGGGAACATGGTCAAAAAAGAAATTTTCATTAGTAAATTCGTCTATGCCTTTAGAAACAGGAATTTTTAAATATTGCATTTTAATCTATTTTGTTGTAATGCAATCCTGCCCTCTGTCAATTTTTTAAAGATTTTATTTATTTATTTAACACAGAGAGAGATCACAAGTAGGTAGAGAGGCAGGCAGAGAAAGAGGAGGAAACAGGTTCCCCTCTGTGCAGAGAGCCTGATGCGGGGCTCAATCCCAGGACCCCAAGATCATGACCTGAGCCAAAGGCAGAGGCTTAACCCACTGAGCCACCCAGGCACCCCTCTCTGTCAATTTCTTAAACAGTATTAAGTTCCGTGTGCATGAATTTCAGGTGTGCACACTTTTATTTTTTTTTTATTAATTTTTTAGTGGGTGGAGGTAATCAAACAAAGTAAACGATATTCCACTTCTAAAACTGAAACTAGAGAAACAAGACTATCTTCAGAATTAGAGATATGTATGAAGTCAAGTATTTGGTGGTTAAGTGAAAAAGGCATGTTTATTCTAACAGGGTGATTTGAGTCGATTTTGTTTAAATAGGAAATAATTGTATAACCTCACCTGGCATTTGAATTTTATTACTGAAACATGAGGAACAATATAAATACCATCAAAGAGGTAAAAAAAAAAAAAATCCTATGAAATCCAGAGAACAGAAAATTCAATTCAGAATAGTTCAAGCACTTGGTCATATTCAAGAGAGTATTTGAAGATGATTTAGCATGCTTCAAAGTGAAGGAAAACATTCCAGAAAGAAAATCATGTTAAAAAGATTATTGAATTCCTTTGGCCTTCAATACATTCGAACGATGTATCTGGGAGAAGTAATCTAAAAACTACACTAAAAAGGGGTGCCTGAGTGGCTCAGTTGGTTAAGCATACCTTTGGCTCAGGCCCTGATCTCAGGTTCCTGGGATTGGTTATATCATAGGGCTCCCTGCTCAGCAGGGAGTCAGCTTCTCCCTCTTCCTTTGCCCCTTCCCCCACTCATGTGTTCTCTCTTCCTCAGTCTCTCTTAATCTTAAATATATATTTAAAAAAAAACAAACAGGGGAGGAGTCAAGATGGCGGAGAAGTAGCAGGCTGAGACTACTTCAGGTAGCAGGAGATCAGCTAGATAGCTTATCGAAAGATTGCAAACACCTACAAATCCAACAGGAGATCGAAGAGAAGAAGAACAACAATTCTAGAAACAGAAAATCAACCACTTTCTGAAAGGTAGGACTGGTGGAGAAGTGAATCCAAAGCGACGGGAAGATAGACCGCGGGGGGAGGGGCCGGCTCCCGGCAAGCGGCGGAGCAACGGAGCACAAAATCAGGACTTTTAAAAGTCTGTGCCGCTGAGGGACATCGCTCCAGAGGCTTAACTGGGGTGAAGCCCATGCGGGGTCAACGTGGCCTCAGTTCCCGCGGGGTCACAGAAGGATCGAGGGTGTCTGAGTGTCGCAGAGCTTACAGGTATTAGAACGGGGAAGCCAGCTACAGAGACAGAGCCAAGGAGTGAGCTCTAAGCTCGGGGTTACCTTGAACTGGTCGCAGGCTCGGTTAGTTTGGAGAGCAGCCGGAGGCAAGGGTGAAGGGAGTAATTGGGTGCTGTTCTCTGAGGGCGCAATGAGGAGTGGGGCCCCGGGCTCTCGGCTCCTCCGGGCCAGAGACTGGGAGGCCGCCATCTTCATTCCCCTCATCCAGAACTCTATGGAAAGCACTCAGGGAACAAAAGTTCCTGAAAGTAAACCCGAGGGGGATTACTCAACCCGGCCCCGGGTAAGGGTGGTGCAACTCCACCTGGGGCAAAGATACTTGAGAATCACTACAACAGGCCCCTCCCCCAGAAGATCAACAAGAAACCCAGCCAGGACCAAGTTCACCTACCAAGGAGTGCAGTTTCAATACCAAGGAGAGCAGCGGAATTCCAGAAGAGGAGAAAGCAAAGCATGGAACTCATGGCTTTCTCACCATGATTCTTTAGCCTTGCAGCTAATTTAATTTTTTTTCTTTTTCAATTTTTTTTTCTCTTCTTCTGCTAATTTTTTTTTAACTTTTACCCTTTTCTTTTTTAAGGTTTTTTAACTAGTTTATCTAATATATATATATTTTTTTTTCCTTTTTATATTTTTTCTTGGTTTTCTTGGTTTTCTTTTTTTAATTCTTTCTTTCTTTCTTTCTTTCTTTTTTTTTTCTTTCTAAATCCTCTTTTTATCTCCTTTCTCCCCCCTCACTATTTGGGATCTCTTCTGATTTGGTTAAAGCATATTTTCCTGGGGTCTTTGCCACCCTTTTAGTATTTTACTTGCTCCTTCATATACTCTTATCTGGACAAAATGACAAGGCAGAAAAATTCAACACAAAAAAAAAAGAACAAGAGGCAGTACCAAAGGCTAGGGACCAAATCAATACAGACATTGGTAATATGTCAGATCTAGAGTTCAGAATGATGATTCTCAAGGTTCTAGCTGGGCTCGAAAAAGGCATGGAAGATATTAGAGAAACCCTCTCAGGAGATATAAAAGCCCTTACTGGAGAAATAAAAGAACTAAAATCTAACCAAGTTGAAATCAAAAAAGCTATTAATGAGGTGCAATCAAAAATGGAGGCTCTCACTGCTAGGATAAATGAGGCAAAAGAAGACCAAATGACAGAGAATAAAGAAGCTGAGAAAAAGAGGGACAAACAGCTACTGGACCACGAGGGGAGAATTTGAGAGATAAGTGACATCATAAGACGAAACAACATTAGAATAATTGGGATTCCAGAAGAAGAAGAAAGAGAGAGGGGAGCAGAAGATATATTGGAGAGAATTATTGGAGAGAATTTCCCCAATATGGCAAAGGGAACAAGCATCAAAATCCAGGAGGTTCAGAGAACCCCACTCAAAATCAATAAGAATAGGTCCACACCCCGTCACCTAATAGTAAAATTTACAAGTCTTAGTGACAAAGAGAAAATCCTGAAAGCAGCCCAGGAAAAGAAGTCTGTAACATACAATGGTAAAAATATCAGATTGGCAGCAGACTTATCCACAGAGACCTGGCAGGCCAGAAAGAGCTGGAACGATATATTCAGAGCACTAAATGACAAAAACATGCAGCCAAGAATACTATATCCAGCTAGGCTATCATTGAAAATAGAAGGAGAGATTAAAAGCTTTCAGGACAAACAAAAACTGAAAGAATTTGCAAACACCAAACCAGCTCTACAGGAAATATTGAAAAGGGTACTCTAAGCAAAGAGAGACCCTAAAAGTAGTAGATCAGAAAGGAACAGAGACAATATACAATCACAGTCACCTTACAGGCAATAAAATGGCACTAAATTCATATCTCTGAATATTTACCCTGAATGTTAATGGGCTAAATGCCCCAATCAAAAGACACAGGGTATCAGAATGGATAAAAAAACAAAACCCATCTATATGTTGCCTACAAGAAACTCATCTTAAACCCAAAGACATCTCCAGATTTAAAGTGAGGGAGTGGAAAACAATTTACCATGCTAATGGACATCAGAAGAAAGCAGGAGTGGCAATCCTTATATCAGATCAATTAGATTTTAAGCCAAAGACTGTAATAAGAGATGAGGAAGGACACTATATCATACTCAAAGGATCTGTCCAACAAGAAGATCTAACAATTTTAAATATCTATGCACCTAATGTGGGAGCAGTCAATTATATAAACCAATTAATGACAAAATCAAAGAAACACATCAACAATAATACAATAATAGTCAGGGACTTTAACACTCCCCTCACTGAAATGGACAGATCATCCAAGCAAAAGATCAACAAGGAAATAAAGGCCTTAAATGACACACTGGACCAGATGGACATCACAGATATATTCAGAACATTTCATCCCAAAGCAACAGAATACACATTCTTCTCTAGTGCACATGGAACATTCTCCAGAATAGATCACATCCTTGGTTCTAAATCAGGTCTTAACTGTTATCAAAAAAATTGGGATCATTCCCTGCATATTTTCAGACCACAATGCTCTGAAGCTAGAACTCAATCGCAAGAGGAAATTTGGAAAGAACCCAAATATATGGCGACTAAACAGCATCCTTCTAAAGAATGAATGGGTCAACCAGGAAATTAAAGAAGAATTGAAAAAATTCATGGAAACACATGATAATGAAAACACAATGGTTCAAAATCTGTGGGACACAACAAAGGCAGTCCTGAGAGGAAAATATATAGCGGTACAAGCCTTTCTCAAGAAACAAGAAAGGTCTCAGGTACACAACCTAACCCTACACCTAAAGGAGCTGGAGAAAGAACAAGAAAGAAACCCTAAACCCAGCAGGAGAAGAGAAATCATAAAGATCAGAGCAGAAATCAATGAAATAGAAACCAAAAAAACAAACAAACAACAACAAAAAAAAACCAATAGAACAAATCAATGAAACTAGGAGCTCGTTCTTTGAAAGAATTAATAAGATTGATAAGCCCCTGGCCAGACTTATCAAAAAGAAAAGAGAAAGGACCCAAATAAATAAAATCATGAATGAAAGAGGAGAGATCACAACTAACACCAAAGAAATACAGACAATTATAAGAATATACTATGAGCAACTCTACGCCAACAAATTTGACAATCTGGAAGAAATGGATGCATACCTAGAGACATATAAACTACCACAACTGAAACAGGAAGAAACAGAAAGCCTGAACAGACCCATAACCAGTAAGGAGATTGAAACAGTCATCAAAAATCTCCAAACAAACAAAAGCCCAGGGCCAGACAGCTTCCTGGGGGAATTCTACCAAACATTTAAAGAAGAACTAATTCCTATTCTTCTGAAACTATTCCAAAAAATAGAAATGGAAGGAAAACTTCCAAACTCATTTCATGAGGCCAGCATCACCTTGATCCCAAAACCAGACAAGGATCCCATCAAAAAAGAGAACTACAGACCAATATCCTTGATGAACACAGATGCAGAAATTCTCACGAAAATACTAGCCAATAGGATTCAACAGTACATTAAAAGGATTATTCACCACGACCAAGTGGGATTTATTCCAGGGCTGCAAGGTTGGTTCAACATCTGCAAATCAATCAATGTGATACAACACATTAATAAAAGAAAGAACAAGAACCATATGATACTCTCCATAGATGCTGAAAAAGCATTTGACAAAGTACAGCATCCCTTCCTGATCAAAACTCTTCAAAGTGTAGGGATAGAGGGCACATACCTCAATATTATCAAAGCCATCTATGAAAAACCCACCGCAAATATCACTCTCAATGGAGAAAAACTGAAAGCTTTTCCGCTAAGGTCAGGAACATGGCAGGGATGTCCATTATCACCACTGCTATTCAACATAGTACTAGAAGTCCTAGCTTCAGCAATCAGACAACAAAAGGAAATTAAAGGCATCCAAATCGGCAAAGAAGAAGTCAAACTATCACTCTTTGCAGATGATGTGATACTCTATGTAGAAAACCCAAAAGACTCCACTCCAAAACTGCTAGAACTTGTACAGGAATTCAGTAAAGTGTCAGGATATAAAATCAATTCACAGAAAGCAGTTGCATTTCTCTACACCAACAACAAGACAGAAGAAAGAGAAATTAAGGAGTCCATCCGATTTACAATTGCACCCAAAACTATAAGATACCTAGGAATAAACCTAACCAAAGAGACTAATAACCTATACACAGAAAACCATAAAGTACTCATGAAATAAATGGAGGAAGACACAAAGAAATGGAAAAATGTTCCATGCTCCTGGATTGGAAGAATAAATATTGTGAAAATGTCTATGCTACCTAAAGCAATCTACACATTTAATGCAATTCCTATCAAAGTACCATCCATTTTTTTCAAAGAAATGGAACAAATAATCCTAAAATTTATATGGAACCAGAAAAGACCGCGAATAGCCAAAGGAATATTGAAAAAGAAAGCCAGAGTTGGTGGCATCACAATTCCGGACTTCAAGCTCTATTACAAAGCTGTCATCATCAAGACAGCATGGTATTGGCACAAAAACAGACACATAGATCAATGGAACAGAATAGAGAGCCCAGAAATAGACCCTCAACTCTATGGTCAACTAATCTTCGACAAAGCAGGAAAGAATGTCCAATGGAAGAAAGAGAGCCTCTTCAATAAATGGTGTTGGGAAAATTGGACAGCCACATGCAGAAAAATGAAATTGGATCATTTCCTTACACCACACACGAAAATAGACTCAAAATGGATGAAGGACCTCAATGTCAGAAAGGAATCCATCAACATCCTTGAGGAGAACACAGGCAGCAACCTCTTCGACCTCAGCTGCAGCAACATCTTCCTAGGAACATCGCCAAAGGCAAGGGAAACAAGGGCAAAAATGAACTATTGGGATTTTATCAAGATCAAAAGCTTTTGCACAGCAAAGGAAACAGTTCACAAAACCAAAAGACAACTGACAGAATGGGAGAAGATATTTGCAAACGACATATCAGATAAAGGGCTAGTGTCCAGAATCTATAAAGAACTTAGCAAACTCAACACCCAAAGAACAAATAATCCCATCAAGAAATGGGCAGAAGACATGAACAGACATTTCTGCAAAGAAGACATCCAGATGGCCAACAGACACATGAAAAAGTGCTCCATATCACTCGGCATCAGGGAAATACAAATCAAAACCACAATGAGATACCACCTCACACCAGTCAGAATGGCTAAAATTAACAAGTCAGGAAATGACAGATGCTGGCGAGGATGCGGAGAGAGGGGAACCCTCCTACACTGTTGGTGGGAATGCAAGCTGGTGCAACCACTCTGGAAAACAGCATGGAGGTTCCTCAAAATGTTGAAAATAGAACTACCCTATGACCCAGCAATTGCACTGCTGGGTATTTACCCTAAAGATACAAACGTAGTGATCCGAAGGGGCACGTGCACCCGAATGTTTATAGCAGCAATGTCTACAATAGCCAAACTATGGAAAGAACCTAGATGTCCATCAACAGACGAATGGATAAAGAAGATGTGGTATATATATACAATGGAATACTATGCAGCCATCAAAAGAAATGAAATCTTGCCATTTGCGACAACATGGATGGAACTAGAGGGTATCATGCTTAGCGAAATAAGTCAATCGGAGAAAGACAACTATCATATGATCTCCCTGATATGAGGGAGAGGAGATGCAACATGGGGGGTTAATGTGGTAGGAGAAGAGTAAATGAAACAAGTTGGGATTGGGAGTGACTCTTAATCTTACAAAACAAACTGAGGGTTGCTGTGCAGAGGGGGGTTGGGGGGGGTTATGGACATTGGGTAGGGTATGTGCTATGGTGAGTGCTGTGAAGTTTGTAAACGTGGAGATTCACAGACCTGTACCCCTGGGGGAAAAATATATATATATATATATGTTTATAAAAAATAAAATTATAAAAAAAAAATGCATTTTGAGCAATTTAGATAATTGACTGGTTTTCCATTCTGATATTCTGGAAACACAAGTGTGGAATAGTGTTTCACAAAAATTACTTAACTCCATTTATTTTGTATCAAATTCATGAGTGTCTTATATGTTCTTTCATTTAAATTTCCCCTATCTCTGTCCCACCCTATTTTATTGTATTCTCCTAATTCTGGACTACACCTAAGTACTCTACTCATTTCAAACCCAATTTTGTGGGGATTTACCTTTGTATGTATAAATCTGTAAATTTTCCACAAAGTAAAAAAAAAAAAGGTTAAGACAACCCAAAATTGACTTAATGTTGAGTGGATGAGATATTTCTAAATTTTTCTTCAAGCTCAAATTTACAGTATGTAGAATGAGATTTAAGTATTATAAGCATTGCTACGGACAATAATTAGCTATTTCTATTCCTCTGGATAAAAAAAATACATAAGTAAATCATAGAAAAAAAATCCATACATCAATTAGCAAATCATAGATTTTTTTTAATCTTCCATAATGTATGGTAATAAAAGGCAACAGATTGTTCTTACAATGTTTTTTGAAAACTTCAAGTCAAATATAAATTTGATTTAACTTCTGATTCCTGTATGTAGAAAGGTAATCTTATAAGAGAAAGGTAATTTTATAATAGAAAATACTGATATGAATGTGAAGAGTAGCATTGACATCGCTAAAATAAAATTTATTATTGTTATTCTTATACAAATTACTTTGAGTTGTAGAGTTTTTGATATGGAACTCTTTCACTATTTATAGATACAGATCATGAAGTTTAACAAATTACATTGTGTTTTATTTTCACATTATTATAGCTGTGAATTCTCTCTCTTCTTGCAGATTTTATGCTTATCAAGGGCAGGGAAATTTTCATACTACTTTTATATTTCTCACTGAATATGTGATAATGTTCTGTGTACAACGAACCATTTAAAAAATTGATTAGATCATTTTAAATTATCATATGTACCTGAAATTTTATTCTTCATTTTATATGAGTGATTTGGAGAAATATTAGAAGACCATGATTATGAACAAAATAAGAATTTGAAAGTCAAAATAGATATTTGATTAATTTTATAATTTGGTCTATTCAAACAAATCATAAATGTAATTAATTTTATTTGCTCAGTGTAACAAGAGTGTATGGGTATATCTGCATTTAATAATTATTTGGAGAGGAAAGAAAGAATATGGTCAAATTGAAAATTCAAATCAATTCAGTGGCCAATGACCATAGGCCAATGACCAATGACCATTTTTAGCTCATATTTATACATTATGGAAAATTATGGAAAAAATTATTATTATTATTATATTATTTATTTATTTATATATATTTATATTATATATTATGTATTATATATTTATATAATATATATGTATTTATATAAAATATTTTTATATATTTATATATTTATACATTTATTTATATAGCATATATATTTATATTTATATATTATATTAGTTTATTTATTATATATTTATATATTTTCTTTATTTATTATATTTATTTTATTTATTATTTAATTTATTTATTATAAATTGTTATGAAAATCTTGTAATTTCAACACATACATTTAGTTATTATTATATGACATTACTTTAGGTAGATTAAAAAACATATGAAGCATTATGTTAACCATTCAGAGCAAATTATTTAACAGAGAACAAGACAGATGCAGGCATGTATAAAGTAATCAAATTCAACTCAGATTATTTAAAACCAGATGTACCTATAATAACGTGACCATAGATACAACGAGGATAATAATAATGGCTTAAAATATTTTAATGATTACAGAAGTAAAATTAAAGTACCGAGTACAAAAAAAATAAATAAATAAAATAAAAAGGCAAGGTCACTTTTGTGAGAGAAAAGTTGAAATAGGGAAAACTTTTGTGAAGTGCGAAGCTTAAATTAGCTTTTGAGTGATGACAATTATACATAGCTGAACAAACAGTTCAGGGAGAAAAAGTATTCTAGACAGAGATTGGCTAGGCTGGAAACATGACAAAATAGTGCATGATGAACATGATGAGCTAGAGGATTGTCAATGTAGTCTGGTTGTCTTAAATTTTCTGAGCTGAGAAAACACATATAGCAAATAGTATTGTTGTTGTTCTTGTTTTTGTTTTTATTTCTCTTTTTCTTACTCAGAAGAAATGTAGGATATGACTAAATCAGTGCCTGATCATATCTCAAACCCACTACTTACATTGAACTTCAACTTTTTTTTCATTTTTCTGTGTATGTGGGGTTTTTTTTTTTATCATTCCTTATCTTCTCTCTGTTTAACTATTCATAATAGTACATTTTTGGGTCATCTTTCCAGCTTTTGATTCTTAAGGGTCCTATCACCTCCTTGGCTCCAAGTACCACAGTCCTTTGGGACTCTACGCCTATGCGTGGTCTAGCCTTAAAGTTAGAGTAGTCAGGGAAAGGATAAATACCAAGATGCTGTTGAAAATATAATTTTGAGTTCATAGAATAGATGATACAGACTGATACCTTACATAATTTATAATTTATTTGCCCCATAAATTTAATGGAGATCCCAATTTCAATATTTATCACATTGTTTCAATTCTTCATAAAAATATCCAGGAAAATCTAATTTCTGAACCATAGAATACATATTTAGAATTACTTATAACTCAATTAGCACAAAACTTCTTATAGGAGCAATAGGCAATGAGTGAATACTTGTTTAGAAGTGTGAGATAAGACAACATTGATGCCATACAATTATAAATATGCTTTATAATTATAAATTTTAAATATAAAAATAATAATGAAATAAAATTTAAACTTCTTCATAATACTATCATTTTATTTTTATTCAGAAATTTAGCATTTTGCTAGAAGATAAAGTTCTTTGTTCTAGTTTTGAAATTAAGAACTTTGTGATTTATATATTACATGCATGTAGAGGTGAGTTCCTTTAAAGTTTGTCCATCATGTATATAAAATCTCTTTGGTTTAGGAAGCAGATGTTTAAAAAAATAACCATACTTTTTTCTTTTTTTTAAATAGCTAAATTCAAAGTTTGGAGCTGAAAATCCAGTAAATTGAGAATTCAGTGGGGTTGTTCTGTGCCTAACAGCACATTAGACAAGGTCAAAAATTGATCTGAAAGAGGAACAACCAAATGGTCAAATAGAAAAATGTTTAAGATTAGAGTCCCAGGGGTGCCTGGGTGGCTCAGTGGGTTAAAACCTCTGCCTTCGGCTCGGGTCATGATCCCAGGGTCCTGGGATCTAGCCCCTGCATCGGGCTCTCTGTTCAGCAGGGAGCCTGCTTCCTCCTCTCTCTCTCTCTGCTTGCCTCTCTGCCTACTTGTGGTCTCTGTCCATCAAATAAATGGATAAAATCTTTAAAAAAAAAAAAAAAAGATTAGAGTCCCAGTAAAGAAAGAGAGTGAAAGAGGGACTTTTTTTGTTTGTTTGGCTCAAGATTTTTATTCACATTCCAGTTAGTTAACATATAGTGCAATACTAGTTTCAGGTATAGAATTTGGTGACTCATCACTTACATATAAAGGAGGGACACTTATTTTTTATTTATTTTTTCTTTTAGATTTTATTTATTTGAGAGTGAGGGAAAGAGAGCATGAGCAAGGGGTGGAAGACGGAGAAACAGACTCCCTATTGATCAGGGAATCTGATGCAGGACTTGATCCCAGGACCCTGGGATCATGATCTGACCCAAAGGCAGATGCTTAACCAACTGAGCCACCCAGGTTCCCCAAGGACGCCATTTACAAGAGATACTGACAAATCAAAACCAAAATGAGATACTACCTCGCACTTGTCAGAATGGCTAAAATTCACAACACAGGAAATAACAGGTGTTGGTGAGAATGCAGAGATAGAGGAACTTTCTTACACTGTTGATGGGAGTAGTGCAGCAACTCTGGAGAAGAGCATGGAGTTTCCTCAAAAAGTTAAAAATAGAACTACCATATGACCCAGCAACTCCATAACTAGGTATTTACCCAAAAGATACAAAAATACTGATCCAAAGTTTTACATACACCCTGACGTTTATAGCATTATCAATGATAGCCAAATTACTGAAAGAGTCCAAAAGTCCATAAAATAATGAATTAATAAAGAAGATGTGGTATAGGGATGCCTGGATGGCTCAGTCAGTTAAGGGTCTGCCTTCGGCTGAGGTCATGATCCCAGGATCCTGGGATAGAGTCCCACATTGGGATCCTTTCTCAGCGGGGACCATGCTTCTCCCTCTGCCTGCTGCTCCTCCTGTTTGTGCTCTCTCTCTCTCTCTTTGACAAATAAATGAATAAAATATTTTTAAAAAGATGTGGTATAGATCTACAATGTAATATTACTCAGCCATCAAAAATGAAATCTTACCATTTGCAATGATGTGGATGGAGTTAGACAGTATTATGCTTAGCAAAGTAAGTCAGTCAAAGAAAGACAAATACCATATGATTTCACTCATATGCGGAATTTAAGAAACAAAATAGATGAACATAGGGGAAAGAAAAAAAAAGAAAGAGAGAGAGAGAGAGAGAAGGCAGCAAGCTTATAGTTAAGAGAGATTCTGAACTATAGGGAACAAACCAAGGGTTGCTGGAGGGGAGGTGCTAAATGGGTGATGGGGATTAAGGAGGGTACTTTTGATGAACACGTGGTTATATGTAAGTGATGAATCGCTAAATTTTACACCTGAAACTATATGTTAACTAACTGTAATTTAAATAAAAACTTGAAGCAGAAAACTTAAAATATATTGACAAGGGACATCTGGGTGGCTCAGTTTGTTAAGCCACTGCCTTCGGCTCAGGTCATGATCCCAAGGTCCTGGAATCGAGTCCCACATTGGGCTCCTTGCTCGGCAGGGAGACTGATTCTCTCGCTGCCTCTGCCTACCTCTCTGCCTGCTTGTGTGTACTCTCTCTTTATCTCGGGCAAATAAATAAAATCTTAAAAAAAACAAAAGAAAATAGCTTTCTCTTAAAAAAAAAATATATATATATATATTGACAAAAATTTTTCAAAGCTGATTAAACTTTCAGCTACATGATCAAGATTATTTATACCATGTAAGATAAATACAAATAAAACATACCATAATATGCTATAATAAAAGTGATAACCTGGGGCACCTGGGTGGTGCTGTCAGTTAAGCATAAGACTCCTGGTTTTGGCTCAGGTCATGATCTCAGGGTCATGAGATCAAACCCTCCATTGGGCTCCATGCTTAGCCAGAGTCTGCATAAGTCTTTCTCTCCCTCTGCCTATTCATGCTCCTTCTGTCTCTCTCTCTCAAATAAATAAATAAATAAATATATTTTAAAATTAAAAAAAAAAAAGTTATAGCCATTCTCCCAAGGGGGGGGGGAGGAAAAATTTTTAAAATAGCCAGGAAAAAAAAAACAACTGACTACTTTTAAAAGCACAATAATACACTGACAGAAGACATTAAAATAAACAGTAGAGGCCAGTAGAAAATAGAATGACTCCTTCAAGAAGCTACAGGAAAACAAAAACCAAAAATAGTTGCTGCCAACTCAGAATCCTACCCCAAAATAAATTCTTCAGAAACACTATAATTAAAACATTTTTAGAAAAAAGAAAGAATTTGTTACCATCACTTAAGGAAATTATTTTATTTATGAAAAAGAAAGTAAAGCCAGATGAAAACTCAAGAGAGGTAAGAATGAAAAAGGAAAAAAAAAATGTGACTTGAGTATTCAATAAAGGTAATAGTGGCTATATAAAAATAGCAATAATAATATTGTGTGGGTCTATAACACATATATGTTATTATATATATTACATATAGTTATTGCATTATATATATTTATTGCATATACATAATAATATATATATTTATTACATTAAAGTAGCGAGGTAAGTTGAGCTAAAATGTTTTAATGAGAAGTATTTAAATTATTAATTTATATTAAACTTTTGATAAGTAAAGAATTCTGTTATAATGTCTGGGATGGCCATTAAAGTAACAGTTAATAAGAAATAATAAAAGCATAATTTATTAAGGAGAGAAATAAATGATCATATTCATGTATAAGCCAAAGTTTTCCAAAGAAGCAGAAAACAAACAAACAAACAGATTATAGATATAGGTAGGTATACATATAGATATAGATCTACCTTCCTCCTCTATTATAGGAGAGAGCAGAAATGTGAGAGAGAGATGTTGTCATTTATAGATTACAGATCACAGAGAATTGGCTTTTGTCATGATGCTGAGAAACCATACAATCTGCTATCTGTGAACTGGAGGCAAGCAGAAAAGTCAATGATACAGTTCTAGTCTGAGTCCAAAAGCTTGAGAATCAGGGAAACGACTGTTGTACTTCCCAGTCTGAGTGCAGGATAAGACTGAATCTCAGATCAAGCATTGAGGTAGAATGTGAATTCACTGTTTTTGTTCTATCCAGACCCTCAACAGTTTGGATAATGCTCATCCACTTTGGGGACAGCAATTTGCTTTACTTGGTCCACTGATTCAAATACAAATCTCTTCCTGAAACACCCTGTTGCAAACACCCCAAAATAATGTTTAACTAGATATTTGGACATCCTGTGGCCCAATGAAGTTGGTCCATAAAAGTAACCATCATAATTTTTTAACTGAAAGAAACTATGATGGTGATACTGGGAAAGATCATTGAGTGAGGGCGATGAGGAGAGCAAAGCAGTGTCCAAAAGGATGGAACTTCATTTCCTTAGTTTAGAGAAACTATGGTTGTGTGTTGATCTCCTTTTTATGAAAATTCTTTTTAAATATTTTGTTCTGCTTCTGCAAACATGAGTTTTGTGAAGTGAATTGCATAGGTCTTCGGTCTGGGCATGGCATCCTTGAGAGATTTCAAGTTACTTACAGGAGATAATTGGAGTGCTCTGTATTTTATTTTATTAGTGCTTTGGATAGTTATCTCTTTTATTTTTTCTCATGTCTTTAAATACATAAATCCATTGCAAAATGGATTTCAGAATGTGAAATTCTAGAATTGTGAAAGACAGAGAAGGGGTGAATATAAGACATGGTTTTCACCTACAGCGTCTTCCAGGTTTGTTGCTTGATATAATGTATGCAGACTTATGACATGTAATAAACTGTGTACATTTGTGCATTTCTGTTTGAATGATTAATTTATAGAAGCCTTTGGAAAAGATGTTGACACTATGCAAAATGAACTTTAACTGGACTTCTAACCACTAGAAATGGTAACTTCACTTTTTAACACAGATTCCCTTAAGAAAACAATTACAATTTTGAAATATAAAACATTCATTCTATTATGACCAATACAGATTTATAATAGAAATGATGTTAAAATCACCTAAATGCCTAACTATACTTGAACACTTAGTGTTTCAATAAAATATTATGAAGTCTTTTAATGTGATTTTAAAAATATGGCATAATAATATGAAAATGCTTATGCTAGGTGAAATTAAGAAAGCAGCATATAAAATTTCCCGGGTGGTATGGTCATAGCTATGTACATATTGTATGAGATGAGAAGAAAAATCAACACACAATAGTGTCTTTATATAGGCATTCTTAAAATGGTTGATTTTATTTCTCTTTCTGCTGTTCAGTATTTTATATTTATTATCCTTTTATGGAAAAATGTACAGCAAGTTATTCAAACTTAAATCCTCCTAGGAGAAACCCAGATTAAAAAATGTATTTAGACATTTTGATAAATGAATAAAAATCAGGGC
The DNA here is from genome assembly GCF_010015895.1 of Lontra canadensis. Lineage (NCBI taxonomy): Eukaryota > Metazoa > Chordata > Mammalia > Carnivora > Mustelidae > Lontra > Lontra canadensis. The sequence goes on along the minus strand of NW_022630995.1, from coordinate 45,161,754 downwards.
TCTGATGTGAGGTCTGGTTTTGAACCTGACTTCTCACTTCAAACACTCTGAGACTTAGGGAAAATTATTTTACCTGCTGAATGTTAAGTTTCCTCATCTAAAAATGCCTGTTAGAATAACGTCTAATTTATAGGATTATTGAAAGAACTAGATGGGAAAATGTATGTAAAGCCCAGAGCACAGTATTAAATTGCCTCAAAACAAAAACCTGGCAGTAATGTAACCAATGATGCTAATAAATATTCATAATTATGCTTCCAACTGGATGAAAAACATAAATTCCCTGGATCCAATTTGTAACTTATAGAAAAACAAATATGTAATTTCTTATATATTAGACCTAGTGAAAAGTGAGTAAACAAAGGGGCAAACATTATTGGAAAATCTAAGGATCCATCTTGGTTTAAAAAATGAATAATGGAAAAACAGTAAGTGAAAATAACTCAAAGTTTTCCATTCTAGGTCAGGTAAGCAACTACAATGTGTTCTACCATGAAATGTTGCTCAAAAAACCCTACAACAGTTCTATTCCACAGATTTCTAATCCTGCAGGTACTTTTGAGAACTGGCTTAAGAATTCCAAATAGAATTCAATAGAGAAATGCAAGTTCTTTGAACTGTATGTTTAAAGTTGTAGCTCCATATCTGGTCATTTAAACATTTATGCTTTAGAAAGAGTCCTTTGATCTGATTATGCCTTTATCTGATTATGCCTACATGGATAAAATCTTTTATAAACCATTGAAGTTGGTTCATGGCTCTTCCCTTACTGAGCAAAGAGGAACTCAAGGGGAAGAGGGTGGTACCTAAGGGAGATGGTCAAGTGAACTGGACAGAAATCCAAGAATCCAGACAGAGCAGCCTAACTCTATTTGTTGTTAAAATTGAACTTTCATGTAAGAATTTCCTTTGAAGGGATGTTCTTGTATCAAAATTGCTTTAAAACCACAATTTAAACCAACGCCCCCCACTCTGTGCATTAGGGACACTAGGGAGAAGACTTATTTCTAGGTTTTGAAACCCATGAACACACTAAGGGCTGCCTGAAGACTAAAAGAAAACTCATGTGGTCTACATATGTGTAATATATTTTAAAAAATTATTGAGATATAACTGACAAAATAAGATATTTAAAGTGTACATGTAATGATTTGATATACATACACATAGTGAAAAATCTCCTTACATCTGGTCAGTTTACACATCTGCCACTATACATATGTGTGTCTCTATATATGAATATATTTGTAAGAAGTCTCTAGATGATACTGTTTAATAAAACATTTATTTATGTAGATTTTGGTCAATAGATATTTTTATAATTAACTGTAACAAAGCATAACTATTGTAAAGTAAAGGTTGTAAAATATATTTTTTTAAAAATTTTACTTATTTATTTGACAGAGAGAGAGATCACAAGTAGGCAGAGAAGCAGGCAGAGAGAGAACAGGAAGCATGCTCCCCACTGAGCAGAGGGCCCAATGTGGGGCTCAATTCCAGGACCCTGAGATCATGACATGAGCCAAAAGCAGAGGCTTAACCCACTGAGCCACCCGGGTACCCCATGTGAAACAATTTTTTGTAAGGAAGATCATATATATATGCTCTTATGTATATCTTATATATATAATTTTTATATATAATTATATATATATATATATATATATATATATATATATATATATATGATTGAGAATCAACTATTCCAAAATCAGTATATATTTTTAAATTAAATTTTTTTTTTAGTGTTCCAAGATTCATTGTTTATGTACTACACCCAGTGCTCCATGCAGTATGTGCCCTCCTTAATACCTACCACCAGGCTCACTCATCCCTCCACTCCTCTCCCTTCTAAAATCCTCAATTTGTTTCTCAGAGTCCAGTCTCTCATGCTTCACCTCCCCCTCAAATTTCCCCCTATTCACTTTTCCTTTCCTTCTCTTAATGTCCTCCATGTTATTCCTTACGCTCCACAAGTAAGTGAAACCATATGATAATTGACTTTCTTTTCTTGACTTACTTTACTCAGCATAATCTCCTCCAGTCCTGTCCATGTTGATACAAAAGTTGGGTATTCATCCTTTCTGATGGCTGAGAAATATTCCATTATATATATGGACCATATCTTCTTTACCCATTCATCTGTTGGAAGGGCATCTTGGCTCTTTCTACAGTTTGGTGATTGTGGTCATTGCTGCTATGAACATTGGGGTACAAATGGCCCTTCTTTTCACTACATCTCTATCTTTGTGGTAAATACCCAGTAGTGCAATTGCAGGGTCATAAGGTAGCTATATTTTTATTCCTTGAGGAATCTCCACACTGTTTTCCAAAGTGGCTGCACCAACTTTCATTCCCACCAACAGTGTAAGAGGTTTCCCCTTTCTCCACATACTATCCAACATCTGTTGTTTCCTGTCTTGTTAATCTTTGTCATTCTAACTGGTATAAGGTGATATCTCAATGTGGTTTTGATTTGAATTTCCCTGATGGCTAATGATGGTGAACACTTTTTCTTGTGTTTGCTACCCATTTGTATGTCTTCTTTGGAGAAGTGTCTGTTCAAGTCTTCTGTCCACTTTTTGACATGATTATCTTTTTTTGGAGTGTTGAATTTGAGGAGTTTTGTTTTGTTTTGTTTTGTTTTGTTTTGTTTCTTAATAGGTCTTGGATATCAGCCCTTTGTAGTGTCATTTGCAAATATCTTCTTCTATTCTGTGTATGGAACCAGAAAAGACCCCAAATTGCTAAGGAAATTTTGAAAGAGAAAAGCAAAACTGGGGGGGCATCACATTGCCTGACTTCAAGCTTTATTACAAAGCTGTGATCACCAAGACAGCTTGGTACAGCCACAAAAACAGACATATAGACCAATGGAACAGAGTGAAGAGCCCAGATATAGATCTTCAGCTCTATGGGCAAATAATCTTTGACAAAGCAGGAAAAAATATCCAGTGGAAAAAAGACAGTCTGTTCAATAAATGGTGTTGGGAAAATTGGACAGCTATGTATAGAAGAATGAAACTTGACTATTCCCTTACACCATACACAAAGATAAACTCAAAATGAATGAAAGACCTTAATGTGAGACAGGAATCAATCAAAATCCCAGAGGAAAACATAGGCAGTAACCTCTTCGACACTGGCCACAGCAGCGTTTTTCAAAACACATCTCCAAAATCAATATATTCTAATATGTTTTTATATGAAGATGGTCTTTGTTTCTTATTGATAATGCTATTTTATCTTGGTCATAGGGAGAGGGCAGAATTGGCATGTCTGTAAGTGATACAGCTGGAAGGAGGAATGGCAATTCTTTAGTTGCCAGGTTTCAAGTTATTAACTTACATTAGTATATATTCCAACTCACCCTCCCTTTTCTAATACATGCACAAAACCACACATATATTTATGCACCAAACTCTCCCATGAATTTCAGTATCTATCAATCTGTCCCAAGGTCATAAATATATATTAAACAATGAAGAGAGGTTTTTAGAAAATGTGGATGAAGGAGTACCAAACTAGTTAGAAAACTTAAAGTATTAAAAAAAATTAATTGGATGAAAAGAGAATAAAGGAAGAACTTCTGAACTGATTTGGTCTATAACTTAAGTTATGAAAAATGGACATTGAGACAGGGACCAAATGAAAAGTTAGTCTTTTTATCCAGAAGGCTCACTTCCACTCTCTTGCCAGTCAATACTTTCTCAAGGACTTGGTCCTCTATGCGCTTTACTGCAGTCTTTTTTCATCTGACTTAAATAATAATCTGGGCCATAGCTTCTAAGGTAATAGTTAAATCCCATATTTAAGACTATGAAAAGTTTTTTGGCTTTGGATAATCCCTCACAAATCTACAGCAGGATGCATTAAAAATGAGACAAATGGCTAAAACAATCACTTAGCCTTGAGTTCATTCTAAATGTACATGTTTTATGATCCAGCTTTTAGCAAATATAGCCAGGGGACATTTCCTTGACATTCTAAGAGCTTGCAGTCAGAGAGGCAATCAAGCCAGTTTCTCTCTGGTGGATAATTTGAAGGTGTGAAACTTGATGGTAGACTACAGTAACACACCTTTGTTTTTCTGCCTGGCATAGTTATTTTAAAACCAACAACTGTGCCCAATATTTTGTTTAGCAGGGAAATTTACAAGGTCCATCCTTCATTAGTGTCAATACTAGAAGTCTTCAAGAATCCTAGCTTTTTAAAAATTAAGAATATGAATGATATTTGGTTGTTTTTTCTAAGTTTTAAAATTTCAACTTGGATATACCTTGGGCACTTTTGTTAAAAAGCAAACTTTAAGCAAAATAAATAGTTTTAACTCATGTTCCTAAAACAAACAAACAAACAAACAAAAAAAACTCTGCAAAAAGTTCCATTAAAAAAAAATTCAAGTAGTTCTTTTAAAAGTGACTCAATAAAAAACATTAGAAAATGAAATAATGAGATTTTATAATAGATGAAAAATGCACCTAATTGATATACTAATTAATTATACCAGTTCACAACGTAAAATACTTTATTTTTCTTTCAGAAAAACAATTATTTTATCAACCGTAATTTCTGTTCTTTTACCTAATTATAATTCATCAGCAATATATGCTTATTTCTAAGTCAGCTGAAATAAAAAATATTGGAAAATATGTTTGAAAAAGAACTGGCATCCAGAGGTAAACACATTTGATGGCTCTGTGAAAATAATTGACTTATTATGCTCAATTTTTTTCAAATTATTATTATTATATTTTAGTTGTGCACTCTGGTACTTTAACAAACACTGAAAATAATTACTATATATCTGTCCTTAGGAAGAGTTAGTTCTTTGTAAGAAACATCTTTTTTTATCTCTACTTTCTTATGCATGTAAAATATTAAATACCTATATACTATTTATTGAAATTCAGAAAGAAAGCAGAGAATAAGATAGACTATATTCATTTCCCACTGCAGCTATAATGAATCACTACAAACAAATCACTTTCAGTGACTGAAAAAACACATGAATTTACGTTTTTACATTTCTGGAGTTTAGAAGTCTAAAATGGATCTTTTGAGACTAAATTCAAGGTGTCAACAGGGTGGAGTCTCTGCAAGAGAATCTGTTTTCTTTGGTGTTGTTGCTGTTATTGTTGTTTTGTGTTTTCCATATCCTAAAAGAGCCTGCATTCCTTGACTGGGGAGCCAGATTCAGCAATCACATTCCTCAGACTTCTGCTTTTATTGTCACATCTCCTTCCCTGACTCTGTGTCTCTCCCCTCCTTTCACTTATAATAATCCCCGATTACACTGATGCAGCTCAAATAATATAGAGTAACATATATTTCAAAATCCTGGACTTAATCAATCCACAACATTTACTTTTCCTGTTAAGGTAACTATTCACAGGTCTTGGCAATTAGAACTTCGGCATATTTGGGGAGGGCCATTATTTTGTCTACAAAGTGATAAGGAAAAATAAATATTTGAGAAATAGCTGAAAACATCTAAAATTTCATTAAGAACGTTAATCTTCACCCCCCAGAAACTTAATAAAGTCCAAGGAGGATAAATACAAAGAGATCTATATCTAGACATTGTAAGGGCCTACTTAGCCAGAGGGAGCCATTTTGTTGTTTATGCAGTAAACTTAGATTGACCCTGCCCCTTCCAGAGGAACTTACTTTAAAGCAAGTCTGGGAAACCAGTGCCAGGTAGCAAAGCCCAGATACAAGGGCAGATCAGGCCAGGTGGAGACATCCAATCAGTGGGGTGCGAATACTGTCTCCCTAGCTACCAAGGAGAGAGGGCTCTGCCTTTTGGGTGCCAATTCTAACCAAGGTGATAGGTTAGTTCAAATATCTACTAGGGTAAATTATAATTCAATGGGCCACCTGGGTGTGACCTAGCATGACTGTTCAGCTTTCTCTGTGCGTTACAATCTCATTGGCCACCTGTGTGTGGCCAGGCCCAACCACATGACCTTTGCTCTATAAAAGTTAGGCTGTGTGGCTGGGAGGGGTTGCCTCTTTGTAAGAGATGGCCCCAGCTGGTCGGTTTGATTCTCAATGCTTTGCTTGACCTTTGCTTTGCATCAGTCTCGATCCTGTGATCATGGGGGGACCTAACAGACATCCCACTATGAAAATGCTGAAAGACAAAGACAGAAAGCTTGAAAGGAATGAGAGAAAACTAATCAGACTGGATTTACTTATTTATTTTTCTTTTCTCTTTCTTTTAAAAAAAAAAGATTTATTATTCATTTTAGAGAGAAAGAGAGCACACAAACAGGGGGAGAGCCAAGGAATCTCAGAGTCCCTGCTGAACATGGAGCCCAGAGAGGGGCTCCATCTCACCACCCTGAGATCACGACCTGAACTGAAATGAAGAGTAAGCTCGTTAACCAACTGAACCACCCAGGGGACACTATTAGATTGGATTAAAAAAAGAAAAAGAAAAAGAAAATTTCTGGATGCCTGGGTGGCTCAGTCTGTTGTCTGCCTCCAGCTCAGGTCATGATCTGAGTCCCACATCAGGGACTCAGCAGGGAGCCTGCTTCTCCCTCTGCCTGCTGTTCCCCCTGCTTGTGCTCTCTCTTTCTGTCTCTCTCTGACAAATAAATCAATAAAATCTTAAAAATAAAAGTTCCAACTATATTCTGTCTTCAGGAAGCACACCTTATATTCAAAGAAATAAGTTTAAAGTAAAACAAAATAAAACAAAAAGACAGAAAAAGATGTAACATACAAACAGCAGACATTAGAAAGTTAGACTGGCTATACTAATTTAAAAGAGAATAGGTTTCAAAGAAAACAATGTTGCTAGAAATAAGGAGGGACATTTCATAATGATAAAAAGTTAATCCATCAAGTAGCTATAGCAATTACAAGCATGTATCACTTAGCACCACAGTCCCAAAATATATGAAACAAAAACTGAAAGACCTGAAGAAATAGGCAATTCAACAATAGTAGAGACTTCAATATTCAGTTCTCAATTATGTATGGAAACATGGACAGAAATGATAATAAGATAAGATTTCAATGACATTAATTAATATCCTAACAGATTTATAGAATACTCCATCCAACAAAGACTTGATGTGTATTTTTCCAAGTGTACATTAATCTTCTGTAAGTTACACCATATGCAAGACCACACTTTTTCATAAAATAAATTTATTAGAATTATACTTAGCATATCCTCTCAACAAAATGAAATGAAATTTAGAGAGATTTAGAAATCAATAGAGAAAATGGAAAATGAACAAATATGTGGAAATAAACAATTTATGAATAAATAACCATTGAGTTAAATTATAAATTGCTAGGGAGATTAAAAATTACCTTCAGATGAGTTAAAAATACAGATGTGTATAAGGGTTACAAAATAAGGCAGCGCTTAGTTGCAAATTCATAACTATAAGGTCTGCACTAAAATCATCTTAAATAACAAGTTTTCACCTTAATTCACTGGGGGAAAAAAGGTAGAGAAAATTAAATCTAAAGCAAGCAGAAGAAAAGAAATTATCAAGGTCGGAGCAGAAATCATTTAAATTAGAGAAAAGAAAAACAATGATGAATATTGACAAAACCAAAGTTGATTAGAATGGTTTTAAATAGAAGTGTCAAGTTCACTTCTATTCACAAGAATTGGTTGAAAATATGGGGCAGATATATTGCATTTGTGTAGTATCTTCTTTTTCCAAAACAAAACATATGAAGGGTAAAATGTTTATCATAGTTCTCATCTTAAAGATGAGAAGACTGAGATTTGGGCAAATTAATATACTGAAGTTCCTGAAAGAATATATCTGTAGGTTCTATATTTGTTTAACATGATTTTAACTATTATGTATTTCTACATAAAAATCTATGCAGATTAAAATTCATTGGTGCTCTTTCATTTATATGCCTCTAATCTTAATGTTTCACTCTGACTTTCATAACTTTTTTAATGGAAAACTAAAAGCTGGGGTCAGAAAAGTTGAAAAGGAGCATGGTGAAGTGCATTCAATTGCAAATAAGTGTCTTAAACTGATAGATGATCAATTAATAGCTAAGCGGTCAATCATTCCTTTTCCTCTTGAGATATAATTGATACATAACATATTAGTTTCAGGTGTACAAGGCAAAGATTCAGTATATGTATGCACTGCAAAATGATTAGCACAATAAGTATAGTTTCTATCCATCTCCACACAAAGTTATAATTTTTTTTTATGTTGAGAACTTTTAAGGTTTACTTTTTAAGCAACTTTCAAATATACAATACCATATTACTGACTATAGTCACTGTGTTATACATTACATCCCATGACCTACTAATTTTATAACTGGAAGTTTGTTTCTTTTGACCCCCTTTACCCACCCAATCTCCCTCTCTCTGGCACCATCAATTTGTTCTTTGTATCTAATGAGTTTTGCTTTGTTATGTTTAGTTTGTTCATTTGTTTGTTTAGATTCCACATATAAGTGAAATCATATGGTATTTGTCTTTCTCTGATTTGTCACTCAGCAGATCCTCAAGGTCCATACATTTTGCAGATGGCAAAGATTTCATTCATTTTTGTGACTAAGTGGTGGTCCATTCCACCTATATAATACATTTTTCTTATCTTAGTTGGGAGGTTTTTGGTTAAGGATTCAATTTCCTTGCTAATAATTGTTCTATTCAGATATTCTGTTTCTTCATGATTTAGTCTTAGAAGATTTTATGTTCCTAGGAATTTATTCATTTTTTTCTAGGTTGTCCAATTTGTTGGCATATAACTGGTTAACATACATGACCTTTATCTTATGACTTTCGCAGTATTCATTGTGACTTCTTTTATTTCTGTTTTTATTTTTTAATTTTCGCTTTTTTTTCCCTAATGAGTCTAGATAAAGGTTTGTCAGGGTTTTTTTATCCTTTTAAAGAACTAGCTCTTAGTTTCATCATCTTCTTTATTGTTTTTTGAAGTCTATTTTTTTTTATTTCTACTTCTAACTTCATTATTTCTTCTACTAATCTTGAGCTTCATTTTTTTTTTCTAGATCCTGTAGATGCAAAGTTAGATAGTTTACCTAGAATTTTTCTTGTTTCTTGAGGTAGTTCTGTAATACTATGAACTTTCCTCTTAGAATTGTAGCTAGATCTCATGGATTTTGGTTTGCTGTATTTCCATTTTCTTTATTTACTCATTAGTTGCTCAGTGGCATGTTGTTTAATCTCCACACATTAGTGATTTTTTCCTGTTTTCCCCTTATAACTGATTTCTGGTTTCACATCATTATGGTCAAAAAAGATAATATAATTCCAATCTTCCAAAATGTATTGTGACTTGTTTTGTGGCCTAACATATGATCTATCCTGGAAAATATTTTATGTGTACTGGAGAAAAATATGTAATCTGCTGTTTTAGAATGGAATGTTTTATATATATCTATTAATTCCATCTGTTCTCATTTTTCATTTAAGGTCAATGTTTCCTTTTTGACTTTCTGTCAGGATGGTCTATCCATTGATGTAGTTAGGGTATTAAAGTCCCCTACTATTATCATATTATTGTCAATTTCTTCATTTAAGTATGTTAATATTTGATTTATATATTTAGCTGTATCTATGTTTGGTTCATAAATATTTTTGGGGGGGTTCATAAATATTATGATTTTCTTGTTATATCTTCTTGTTGGATTGACCCTTTTCTCATTATACAATGACTACTTTTGTCTTTTATTACAGTCTTTATTCTAACTTCTGTTTTGTCTGATATGAGCATGGCTACCCCACCTTTCTTTTGGTTTCCGTTTGTGTGAAAAACTTTTTTCACCCTCCCACTTTCAGTTCGTGTGTCTTTATCTGAAATAAATCTCTTGTAGGTGGCATCTAGATGTTTATTATTATCATTATTATCATCAACATTATTATTTTATCTATTCAGTCACTCTATGTCTTTTGATTGGTGAATATAGTCCACTTATATTTAAATAATTATTGATAGATACGTACTAAATGGCATTTTGTTCATTATTTTTTGACTGTTTTGTAGTTCTTCTCTATTCCTTTCTTCTTCTCTCCCTTTCTTCCCTTCTGGTTTGATGATTTTCTTTGGTTTATGCTCAGATTCTTTTCTCATTAACTTTTTGTATCTACTATAGGTTTTTGCTTTGTCATTTCCAAGAGTCTCACATGTAAAAGACTTTTTTAAGCTTATAGCCAGTTAAATTTGAGTGTATTCTGCATTTTTATAATTTGAATGTATTCCATATTTTTACTCTTCCCACATTTTATATTTTTCATGTCATTCATATTTTACATGTTTTTTTATTTTGTGTTTTCCTTATCTAATTACTGTATATACAATTATTTTTGCTATTTTTATATTTTAACCTTTATAATAGCTCTAACAGTGATTAATCCACTCCATAATATACTTACCTTTTTCTAGTGAGATTTTTATTTTCATATGTTTTCTTCTTACTAATTAGTGACCTTTCTTTTCTGCTTAAAAGAACTCCCTTTTACCTTTTGTATAAGGTCTGATTAGTGGTGATGAATTGCTTTAGCTTTTGCTTGTATGGAAAGCTTTATCTCTCCTTCAATTCTTCTTCTTTTTTTTTTTTTTAAGATTTTATTTGTTTATTTGACAGAGAAAGTCACAGTGAGAGAGGGAACACAAGCAAGGAGAGTAGGAGAGGGAGAAGCAGGTCTCCCACAGAGCAGAGAGCCCAATGCAGGGCTCAATCCCGGGACCCTAGGACTATGACCTGAGCCAAAGGCAGACACTTAATGACTGAGCCACCCCACTGCTTCTCTCCTTCAATTCTTAATAATAGCCATTCTGGGTAGAGTACATTAGTTGAAAGATTTTTCCTTTTAGTACTTTGAGTATATCATGCCACTTCCTTCTGAACGTTTAGTACTTTGGATATATCATGCCACTTTCTTCTGACCTGCAATGTTTTTGCTTAAAAATCTGCTGATAAACTTCAGGGGAGGGGGTACCTTTATATGTAACAAGCTGCTTTTCTCTTGCTGCTTTTAAGATTCTTTATTTTTGACATTTTAATTATAATACATCTTGGTGTGGATTTCTTTCTTTTTTTTTTTTTTTAGATTTTATTTATTTATTTGACAGACAAAGATCATAACTAGGCAGAGAGGCAAGCAGAGAGAGAGGAAGGGAAGCAGGCTCCCCGCTAAGCAGGGAGCCTGATGTGGGGCTCAATCCCGGGACCCTGAGATCATGACCTGAGCCAAAGGCAGAGGCTTTTAACCCACTGAGCCCCCTAGGGGCTCCTTGATATGGATTTCTTTGAGGTCATCTTCTTTAGAAGTATCTGAGCTTCCTGGATCTAGATGTGTTTCTTCTCCCAGGTAAGGGAAATTTTCAGCTATTATTTTTCCAAATAACTTTTCTACCTTTGTCTACCTCTTCTTCTTTGAGGACCCCTGTTTGGTAAATGTCAACCACTTGAGACCCATATAGGCTCTTTAAGTTATCTTTACTTTTTTATTTATTGTTTTTTGGTTTGGTTTGGTTCCTGCTCTGTCTAGGTGAGTTTCCTTACTTTGTCTTCCAGCTTGCTGGTCTGTTTTCCTGCTTCATCAAATCTGCTGTTGAAACTGTCTAATGTATTTTTCAGTTCAGTTATTATATTCTGCAGCTCTATGACTTCTGTTTGGCACTTCCTTATATTTTCTGTCTCTTTGTTGAAGTTCTCACTGTGTTCACCCACTCTTCTCCTGAGTTTGGTGAACATCTTTATGACCTTTACCTTGAACTCTTTAATAGGTAAATTACTTATCATCATTTTATTAAGGTATTTTTTTCTGAGGTTTTGTCTTGCTCTTTCAGTTGGGACATATTCCTTTGTTCCCTCATTTTACTTAAGTCTGTGTTTATTTCAATGTATCAGGCAAAACAGCTACTTTTCCTTGCACTGAATGAGTGGCCTTTTGTAGGGAATGAAATTTCATACTTTGCCTTACCTTCTGGTTGTCCTTGAAACTTTGTGATTGTCTAAGCAATCTGATTTATTCTTGATAGGTCCCAGTTGTTGCTGGTGTGTCAAGACCAGCCAGTATTCTAAAGGGAGAGAACTCAGTCAGCACCTAGATTGAGGTGCTTAGAAACCAGACCTGTGGGTAACAGCTTTTAAAGTATGCGTATATATGTCATTCTCTCCAGACTGCAATTGTAAAACCCTGCTTGACCCCAGACCTGGTTATATGAAGTGTCCTCTTGGCAACAGTTGCAAAATCAGGTCTCCAGATAATTGTACAAGCTCCTTTTTGGAAGTACCAGGGAGTTGTAGCAAGGCCAAGAGAGAGAATAAAGATAGCCTACATTTCCTGGGAGCACCTGCATGGCCTATAGATTTGTAGCAAACCTGAAGCTCGCCCTTCAGGCTAAAGGTCCAGATAAATGGCCTTTTTCATAGGTGGGCTGGAGGTATGTTTTAACACAGTGTGGGCTGTGTCCTTTGGCCTGGAACCTACTAAGGTTTGTCACTCTGATTGTTTCAATTCCTTGAGGTCTGCAAATGCAAGCCTCACTGACTATCAGAGCCAGGTGCTCAATGGTTAACCCTGTATAAAGTGCACACCAGTCAACATTAGCAAGGTAGCAGGGGAGTGTAGGGCCAGGACATGCCCATAGGTTTCAGCAGGGGAGTGGGAGGGTACAGGACATGCCCATTTTAATGGAACAGGTTTAGTGGAACAAGGGAGAGGATTGTGATACATGCACCTGCCTGTGTTTGCAACGTAAGGGTAGAGTGGAAAAAAAAAAAAAAAAGAGAGAGAAAGAGAGAAAGATAGTGTCCAACACCTCTAGTTTGGGCAGAGTTCCAATAAGCCCTGGCCCCTCCGGCACATGCTTTAAGATTAGCCAACAAATCCCTTTCATATATGGTACTTTTCAAACTGTTGGTTTTTTGCTGGGATCTTGAAGTGAATGAATATGTATCCAAGCCCTTTAAGAATGGAATTTCAATTCCCTACAGCTCTTTGGGTCTCAGTAGACATAAGCCCTATTGTTTTTCAAAGTCAGAGCTTTAGGTACTCATTTCCCTGGTGCAAGTGCCAAGGCTTGTACCTGATGTGAGACCCAAACCGATCACTCAGAAACTATTTCTGAGATCCCTCTAGATTGTTGGTTGCAATGCTGGGGGAGGAGTTCTGATGAGACTGTGTCTCTGTCTCTCCTACCTGTCTTGATATGACCCTTTTATCTTTTACTGTGGCAGGAATTGTTTCATAGGTAGCTATATATTTGATGTGTCTGTGGGAGGAGGTGAATGAAGCCTTTTCTATGCCACCACCTTGAAATGCTAATTTTTACACATGCCCAATTATATGATAGCTTATGTAGAAAATCCCTATGCATTTATTTCACTTTATTTCTTATTTCACTTTAAACAAAACCATACCAGAAATTTTGTTTTGATCCTTTGTGTCATACAACACCAAAAAGATCATTTGTAATTATTTTTGTACTGAATTGCTTATTACTGCTATAACTATAACACAGGCATGAGACTGTGATAAGGCTCAAAAACAAAGAAAAGCATTCTAAATAAGTGTTAAAGTGTCAGGTAGAAGAACAAGTGGGGAACAATTTTGCCAAGGCATGAGGACAAAAAATAAAAATGACCATCTCCAATAAGAAAGTAATAAGTTGGAGGAATGGCCAGAAACAGTGATAATGATGAGTCCTTATTCTGGTTATTCACATTTTATGTAAATTCATGATTAATCAACAAAATGTAAATGTTGGAAATCTTTCTGATTTGTAGTAGAACACTTTTCTTTTAAAATATTTATGCATCCATTTAGCAAATATTTATTGCACTCCTATGGCTCATATATTCTTTCATTCAACAAATATGTACTGATCAACTATTATGTGTTAAGTATTATGCTAGACATAAAAAGGAAAACATTAAAAAAACCCTGTATTCTGCTGTGGAATTTAAACCAAAGTGAGGAATAGAGACACTAAAGTGTCTAGTTATAGAAACAAGAATGATGAACTTTAGTGCAATGAATTGAAGTTTAGTGCACTAATCCAAACTGAGTTCTGTTTTTTGTCTCTTCATTGACAGGTATATTATTCTAGGAAACCTGGAAGAAGTAGGTGAAAGTGAAGAGAACTCACAGGTTGGTGTGCATTGTTAAATTGGTAGAGTAACACAAAGAGCATAGGCCTTCTGTTTTCTTTTTGTAAAACTTTAACTCCTTAACTCAGGGCTGACTTAACAGCAGTTGAGAGATTGGGCATGATTCAGTCCTAGACTTTTGTCATTTATCATTTGTCACAGGCCTATTTTAAAGCAACTATTTACTTGTTAGTAAGTAACTGACTATTTGTCAGAAGATTAGGAACAGCTGACACTAATCATATGTTGCCTGGTAAATGCCTTTGCATTTGTTAGAAGCAGAGCTCATTCTATAAGGTTTTATTTTCAATGCACCTACAGAGTCATACAAGAAGGTTGAGATCAGTGTAGAAAATTGATCACAGCAACAGAATTAACCAAATAAACTAAACTGAACCATAAGGGGATAAGTGGATTCAAATAAATGCACATTCAGTAATTTACTCTGTGATAACATATCACTCTGAATATTGGATTAAGGACTTAATTTTGTAGTCAGATTGTATGGGATTACATACCAATGCTATCATTTACTACCACAATCTGGTATTTTTTTACCACATCTGGAAACTACTACTCAACCTCTGTGTCACTCATTTTCCTCTTCTTCAAATGGATCACTAGTATCGACTATGTATGAAATAATTGTGAGGATAAAATGTGACCGTATCTAACAGATAGTTGCTGTTGTTTTGCTTCTGAAATTCTTGCTTTAAAGAAGGTACCTTTAATGATGCAGCCACAACTATACCTTCTGAATAGGCATTTCCAGTCCTGGGGCATATATATATATATTTTTTTTCCCACGGTCTTAAGCCTGAAAAACCCATCTCCTGTGAAAGACAAGTGGAGAATCATCCTTAACAGGTTCCTAAACTTTGTCTGTTACTGATGATCCTGAAAACTGTGACCCTAATAGCCTGGTAAGGACCAGTGTATCTGCCATTTGACCCACAAACATTGATTCTTTCCTCAGCTGTTAAAGGTTTAAGATCTTGAGCACCATTTGTTTTTGAGTTTATATATATATTTATATTACAAAATATATATAAATATGTAATATTCAAATATATAAGTATATAGTATGTAAATACATAAATATATATCAATAAAATTTATATATTTTTAAGAATATATATTAAATATTATATATATATAATATAAACAAATGAGATTTTTTTACATATATATATATAAACACTAGATAACATATATTTCTCATACTTAACTTATCTCTAGTGTTCTATACTTTTGGGAAGGTTGAATTGATTTTTTTAAACACTTGTACTTTTTTTTTTTTTTAAGTTAAGTCCTTTCCTTCTCTACCACATGCAAGCATAGTATTGTTTGCTGGAACTGTTGCTTTTCTTCTTTTAAAAATTTTCTCTACTTTCTCAGCCTTTTCTATATCTAACATTCTGCTCTAGATTTTGTCTAGATAATTTTCTCATAGTGAGTTGTATGGAGTCTATGGTTTTTGAACCAAGTGAACCCATTTAATCCTTAAATTTAAGAAAAAAAAACTGAGGTAAGACATTTAGACATGTGATTTTAAAATATAACACCAGTATCTTCAAATGAAAGTTTGAACTTACAAGGAGGCAAAAGATCACCTCAGCATCCTAAAACAGAACACAATTCGAACAATTTGAAGGTGATAAACCGGACATAAAAGGAGAGGAGACCAAGATTTTAACTATACAAAGAAGAGAGTTGGAAATTAGCTCTTTTACATAGCCAGGCTAAATTCTACCCTTTCAGGGAAAAAAAGGAAACAGAAAAAAAATGGGCAGAAGATATGAACAGACACTTCTCCAATGAAGACATACAAATGGCTATCAGACACATGAAAAAATGTTCATCATCACTAGCCATCAGGGAGATTCAAATTAAAACCACATTGAGATATCACCTTACACCAGTTAGAATGGCAAAAATTAGCAAGACAGGAAACAACATGTGTTGGAGAGGATGTGGAGAAAGGGGAACCCTCTTACACTGTTGGTGGGAATGCAAGAGGAATGCAGCCTCTTTGGAGAACAGTGTAGAGATTCCTCAAGAAATTAAAAATATAACTTCCCTATGACCCTGCAATTGCACTACTGGGTATTTACCCCAAAGATGCAGATGTAGTGAAAAGAAGGGCCATCTGTACCCCAATGTTTATAGCAGCAATGGCCACGGTTGCCAAACTGTGGAAAGAACCAAGATGCCCTTCAATGGACGAATGGATAAGGAAGATGTGGTCCATATACCCTATGGAGTATTATGCCTCCATCAGAAAGGATGAATACCCAACTTTTGTAGCGACATGGACGGGACTGGAAGAGATTATGCTGAGTAAAATAAGTCAAGCAGAGAGAGTCAATTATCATATGGTTTCACTTATTTGTGGAGCATAACAAATAGCATGGAGGACATGGGGAGTTAGGAGAAGGGAGTTGGGGGAAATTGGAAGGGGAGGTGAAAATTGAGAGACTATGGACTCTGAAAAACAATCTGAAGGGTTTGAAGAGGTGGGGGGGTGAGAGATTGGGGGAACCAGGTAGTGGGTATTAGAAAGGGCACAGATTGCATGGAGCACTAGGTGTGGTACAAAAACAATGAATACTGTTACGTTGAAAATAAATTAAAAAAAAAAAAAAACTGTCTACAAACAAAATAAGACAGCAAAGAATCTAGTCCACCCCATCCTGGGCCCTAAGTGGAACTCTGCCCTTCTGAGACTGAGTATGTTCAAACATTTCTATCTCTCCCCTTTCTCTCATCCCCTTCTTCATGGCTGCCTTGTCACCTCTTCCTGCTTCATTTGTCTCCATTGCTTCTGGTTACATGTACATACAACTTAGAATTTATGTTTTTATTTTCTCCCAGCTAGCTCCAGAAGATTTATTCTCCTTATCCTTCTGACTATGTTCCTGAAAAAAAGATGAGAAGAAGCAAAACTAAGCTACTGACATCTGCCTACCAGAATAAGACACTAACCAGGATCTTCAGTGATAAAGAGCCTAACATAGCCAGTAATCAAATCCCTCTCTAATTGTATCTGCAGTTTCTTCCTGCCACTCTACCATTTTCTCCTTCTTTAGACTCCATGTGTATGTGTGTGTATGTGTATATGTGTATGTGTTTGCCTGGCTTTGTTGTCTCCCAACCATAT
Source organism: Lontra canadensis (assembly GCF_010015895.1). Classification (NCBI taxonomy): domain Eukaryota; kingdom Metazoa; phylum Chordata; class Mammalia; order Carnivora; family Mustelidae; genus Lontra; species Lontra canadensis. Next base: position 45,144,464 of record NW_022630995.1, on the reverse strand, counting down.
TTTGAGGTTTCTTTTGCCTCCATATTTAGAAGCCAGGCCAGTGCCTTGGATTAGGTTATAATGTCATAATCTATGTAAAAGACCCAGTGCCCCACTTGTCAAAGCAAAGATTTGGGGGACTAAATACTTAAAAAAATGATCAAAAGTTTGCTTCTTGGAACATCTTAGAACAACTCATGCCAGATGCACCTCATTTTGCTTATTAATAATGGTGGTAGACTATCATTTACCAGTGCTCCCTAACCTTTTAAATTCAGATAAAAATGACAAGAGTTGTGCATCCATGCCAGGATGCACTTTGGGCTGAGCTGAGTTGCATCCACCACACTTTTTTTTTTTTTTTCCTGGGAGTACACTGGAAATAGACAGAAAAAAAAAAAAAGTTTTGGGAAACTCTGTCACAGAATAAAAGAAACTGAAGATCAGTAAGGAGTTTGCAGATTAGTTATACAATAAATTGTTTTAATTAGTTGGTGTATTCAAAGTGTCTTGAATAAGTGACTAAAGATCATCTTTTAAAACTTTCAATTTTGACCTGACCATTTTTTTCTTCTGTGAACAAATAGTTCATAAAGGAAAAAATAAATTTTTTGGTAAGAATTTGAAGGTTAGGGTGAGATAGTTTCACAAAAAGAGATTTTTTTTTAAGTCTCTGAGAATAAAACTTAGAAAATAATTTGCACTGAGAATAAAGCAGGTGAGAATATAGATATGTAAATTATGCCATTCAGTATACATTTGCTAATCATTAAGAGACTGGCAAGTTCACTCCCTCATAGAATTTTCTTGCTAATGAAGGAGAAGAGAAAATGTTCAGATAAACACAATAATATACAGAAAGTACCAAATAATAACATCTACTCTGCACCTCATATTCCTCAAAATTTATTTTATAATGTCTGAGAACATTTTACATTTTCACATTAGTAATACTTTCTATTAGTTATTTTTCTTCTTTGTTTTTAATTTTGGTCTTTTCAGTGGTTAAATGAGTTGACTTTATCTAACAAAACTTAGAATGAGAGAAATTTTATTTCCAGCTTATATCCAAAGTAGTTATTTTTTGTTCTGATATTTTTTGTTTTCTTTTCTTTCTCTTCTCTTTTCTTCTTTTCTGTTTTTAAGAGTAGTTTTGGGTGTTCAAGTCCTGTTTCTCGCATCTACTTGCTAGGTAGGCCCATCTTATCTCTTGTATACCTAATTCAAGATAAGCAAAGAACCATTTTTCCAGAGGTTTTCCCTGGAAAAACCCTGAATTGAACCTTAGACATTACATCTAATTTTAGAAGTTCTGACTTTCTTGAAAAAGAGATTAAGTCGTATACAACTAATTCTTAGAATATTTTCAAACTGATCACATGAAAATATAGATATGAGATTCATAGCCGTTTGTTCTTTAACCAGGAACTTTACAATACAAGAATGCAGCCATGAATAAGGTTGCATATTGCTTTCACTTTCTAGAAACAAGGAAGACCCAATTTTATATGATATCCAATTTCATTTAAAAGAAAAAAAATAACTCTAAAGTTTGATACCTTTAACAGTGTAGTAATTATAAATTAGTAAACTTATAAAGAGCTTAGAGGATAGCTATTTATGAAGACCTCCTTATTGGCTTGCAGATTCTAGAATGATTTCTAAGAAACATGGAAGCTGGAAATCTATTACCAAGGGAAGTTTCTCCCTTCAACCTCAGCTCACTTGATAAACACACACACACACACACACACACCCCCGCAGGCACACAACACACATGAACACATGCTGAAATAAATATTATATAGAGGCATGAAAAGAAAAAGAAATGAAAGAACAGATTTCCTTGCTGAGAAAAGAAAAAGTTACTCTTAAATTATTATTTTTATATTTTGAATGAGCTTTTAATGCTCTCTTATAAAATTAGTATATATTTATTATAGAAATTCAAGTAATGCAGAAAATTTCACTGAAGAAATTAAAGTGAGTTTATAATCAAAACAGGAAGTATAAATTAGAAGACTTGTCTTTGGTATATGCATATCCACATGTATAAACACATGAATATGAATGTAAATCAGACACTGCCAAATTCACCAATATTTAGAGGTATTTTTCATGTTCATGATTAAATATTCTCTGCATTTTACACTTATGTCTAGCAGTTTATCCTACAGATAATCCCATTTTTAAGTACTTTTCTATTGCCAAATTTTAAATTCTTTCTAATACTTGTCCTATTTAAATAACCTTGTAGTAATTATGTTTGTATCTTTATGGTTACCATAAAATAAAAAAAATCCTAAATGTAGAATAAATGGGAAAAAGACTCTTTCCTTAATGTAAACTGCCACGTTTTTTTCAAGGGATCCTGAAATATTACCCCATTCTGCACTAGCAGCAGCAGCAGAGAAAGAATTGCTGATTTTTCCTTGCACTTGCTATTATTGGAACTTATGACTGTTTTTATTTTTGCAAATTGGATAGGAAATATCTGTTGGCATCTGTACATCTACTTTATAAATTGCCTGTTAATTTTTTTTGCCCAAATTTATCAGTGTCTTTGTCTCTTTTTGATTTCTAATTCTCTTTACTATTAGGTATATTAAGCATGATATGCATATGTGAAGTAAATGCTCAGTTTTGAAAACTTGCTTTCATACTCTGTCTCTATACTATTTTTTAATATGCACACTGAAATATCAACATGACCAAATGTTGCAAAATTTTCTTTTAGGCATTGTGCAAGAAGTCTCCCCTGTTATATAAGATAAATGCACAACTCTATTTTGGGCTAGTTTTCTAATTATAATTTTGTTCTTTTCAAAATTTTTTGTTATTTTAATCACTTGGTGATTTCAGGGAAAGTGCACTTCTTAGTCTCCATCTCCTATTTCACCCATGTCCCCATCCATCTCCCCTCTAGTAACCATCAGTTTCTTCTGTACAGTTAAGAGTTAGCTTCTTGGTTTATTTCTCTCTCTCTTTTTTATTCCTTTGTTTATTTGTTTTGTTTCTTAAATTCCACATACAAGTGAAATCATATGGTATTTGTTTTCCTCTGACTTATTTCACTTAGCATTATGTATATGTATATAGATGCACATGTATATATATATGTACATATGTGCATGTATGTATATATGTATATATGTATATGCGTGTGTGTGTGTGTGTGTGTGTGTGTGTGTATCACTTCTTCTTTATCCATGCATCAGTAGATGGGCTCTTGCATTGCTTCCTATCTTGGCTATTGTAAATAATACTGCTATAAACATAGGGGTGCACATATCCCTTTGAATTAGTGTTTTGTATTTTGAGGGTAAATACCCAGTAGTGCAATTCCTGGATCATATGACAGTTCGATTTTTAAGTTTTTGATGAACTTCCATACTGTTTTTCACAGTAGCTGCTCCAGTTTGCATTTCCACTAACAGTGCAAGATGGTTCCTTTTTCTCTGTATCCTTCCTAGCACCTGTTGTTTCTTGTGTTTTTTATTTTAGCCATTCTGACAGGTTTGAGGTGATAGATCATTGTAATTTTGATTTGCATTTTCCTGATCATGAGTGATGAACATCTTTTCAAGTGTCTGTGGACCATCTGTATATCTTCTTGGGAGAAATATCTGTTCATGTCTTCTGCCCATTTTTAATTTTTCTTTTAGGGTGTTGAGTATTTTAAGTTCCTTATATATTTTAGGTATTAACTTTTTATCAGATATGTTATTTGTAAATATCTTCTCCCATTCCATAGGTTGCCTTTTAGTTTTCTCAACTGTTTCCTTTGCTGTGCAGAAGATTTTTATTTTGATGTAGCCCCAATAGTCTATTTTTTGTTGTTGTTTGCCTTAGGGAACCTATGTAGAAAAAAATTGCTACGGCCAGTGTCAGAAAATATAATGTTATTCTTTTACATTTGAAAAGTTTGCTTCTGAAGGGTAATTTTTTACTTAATTTTATATGAAAAAACAAACCAAATGTCCACATGTCATTTGGTTAATTTCTACCTTTTCACACAATTTTGAAACACCATTATTTTCTGTACAAATAAACACATATAAACAAAGTTATATACACATTCTCTCATGCACAATCTTTTTATTTTTACTTTTATTTTATTAACATATAATGTATTATTTGCCCCAGGGGTACAGGTCTGTGAATCATCAGACTTACATATTTCATAACACTCACCATATCACATACCCTCCCCAATGTCTATAACCCAAAAACCCTCTCCATATCGCCCCTCCCTCCAGCAACCTTCAATTTGTTTTGCGAGATTAAGAGTCTCTTACGGTTTTCTCCCTCTTGATCCTTTCTTGTTTCCTTTTTTCTTTTCTTGTCCCCCAAGCCCCTCACTCTGCCTCTCAAATTCCTCATATCAGGGAGATCATATGATAATTGTCTTTCTCTGAGTGACTTTATTTGCTAAGCATAATGTCCTCTAGTACCATCCACATCGTTGCAAATGGCAAGATTTCATTTTTTGATGGCTGCATGGTATTCCATCACACACACACACACACACACACACACACACACACACACACCACATCTTCTTTATCCATTCATCTGTTGATGGACATCTAGATTCTTTCCATAGTTTGGCCATTGTGGACATTGCTGCTATAAACATTCGGGTGCACGTGCCCCTTTGGATCACTACGTTTGTATCTTTAGGGTAAATACCCAGTAGTGCAATTGCTGGGTCATAGGGTAGTTCTATTTTCAACATTTTGAGGAACCTCCATGCTGTTTTCCAGAGTGGTTGCACCAGCTTGCATTCCCACCAACAGTGTAGGAGGGTGCCACTTTCTCTGCATCCTCACCAGCATCTGTCATTTCCTGACTTGTTAATTTTAGCCATTCTGACTGGTGTGAGGTGGTATCTCATTGTGGTTTTGATTTGTTTTTCCCTGATGCTGAGTGATGTGGAGCATTTTTTCATGTGTCTGTTGGCCATCTGGATGTCTTCTTTGCAGAAATGTCTATTCATGTCCTCTGCCCATTTCTTCATTGGATTATTTGTTCATTGGGTGTTGAGTTTGATAAGCTCTTTATAGATTTTGGATACTAGTCCTTTATCTGACATGTCATTTGCAAATATCTTCTCCCATTCTGTCAGTTGTCTTTTGGTTTTGTTGACTGTTTCCTTTGCTGTGCAAAAGCTTTTGATCTTGATGAAGTCCCAATAGATCATTTTTGCCCTTGCTTCCTTGACTTTGGCGATGTTTCTAGGAAGAAGTTACACAGCTGAGGTCGAAGAGGTCAAGGATGTTGATGGATTCCTTTCTCACATTGAGGTCTTTCATCCATTTTGAGTCTATTTTTGTGTGTGGTGTAAGGAAATGGTCCAGTTTCATTCTTCTGCATGTGGTTGTCCAATTTTCCCAACACCATTTGTTGAAGAGACTGTTTTTTTTTTTCCATTGGGAATTCCTTCCTGCTTTGTTGAAGATTAATTGACCATAGAGTTGAGGGTCTATTTCTGGGCTCTTTATTCTGTTCCATTGATCATGTGTCTGTTTTTGTGCCAGTACCATACTGTCTTAGTGATTACAGCTTTGTAATAGAGCTTGAAGTCTAGAACTATGAAGCCACCAACTTTGGCCTTTATTTCAACATTACTCCTACTGTTCAGGGTGTTTCCTGGTTCCATATAAATTTTAGGATTGTTTGTTCTATTTCTTTGAAAAAAGTGAATGGGATTTTGATAGGGATTGCGTTAAATGTGCAGATTGCTTTTGGTAGCATAGACATTTTCACAATATTTGTTCTTCCGATCTATGAGCATGGAACGTTTTTCCAGTTCTTTGTGTCTTTCTCAATTTATTTCATGAGCACTTTGTAGTTTTCTGAGTAAAGATTCTTTGCCTCTTTGTTTATTCCTAGATATCTTATAGTTTCAGGTGTAATTGTAAATGGGATTGACTCCTTAATTTCTCTTTCTTCTGTTTTGCTGGTGGTGTATAGAAATGCAACTGATTTCTGTGCATTGATTTTATATCCTGACACTTTACTGAATTCCTATATGAGTTCTAGCAGTTTTGGAGTGGAATCTTTTGGGTTTTCCACATAAAGTATCATATCATCTGCAAAGAGTGAGAGTTTGACTTTTCTTTGCTGATTTGGATGCATTTAATTTCCTTTTGTTGTCTGATTGCTGAGGCTAGGACTTCTAGTACTATGTTGAATAGCAGTGTTGTTAGTGGACATCCTTGCCATGTTCCTGACCTTAGGGGAAAAGCTGTCAGGTTTCCCCCATTGAGAATGATATTCGCTGTGGATTTTTCATAGATGTCTTTATTGATCTTGAGGTATGTACCCTCTATCCCTACACTTTGAAGAGTTTTGATCAAGAAAGGATGCTGTACTTTGTCAAATGATTTTTCAGCATCTATTGAGATTATCATATAGTTCCTGTTCTTTCTTTTATTAGTGTGTTGTATCACATTGATTTGCAGATGTTGGACCTACCTTGAAACCCAGGAATAAATCCCATTTTGTTGTGGTGAATAAGCCTATTAATGTGTTGTTGGATCCTATTGGCTAGTATTTTGGTGAGAATTTTTGCATCTGTGTTCATCAAGGATATATAATTTTCCTTTCTGATGGGGTCCTTGTCTGGTTTTAGGATCAAGATAATGCTGGCCTCATAAAATGAGTTTGGAAGTTTTCCTTCCATTTCTATTTTTTGGAACAGTTTCAGGAGAATAGCTATAGATATTAATTCTTCTTTAAATGCTTGGTAGAATTCTCCTGGGAAGCTGTGTGTTCATGGGCTTTTGTTTTTTGGGAGATTTTTGATTAGTGCTTCAATCTCCTTACTGGTTATGGGTCTGTTCAGGTTTTCTATTTCCTCCTGGTTCAGTTGTGGTAGTTTATACATCTCTAGGAATGCATCCCTTTCTTCCAGATTGTCAAATTTGCTGGCATGTAGTTGCTCCTAATATGTTCTTATAATTGTTTGTATTTCTTTGGTGTTGGTTGTGATCTCTCCTTTTTCATTCATGATTTTATTTATTTGGGTCCTTTCTCTTTTCTTTTTGATAAGTCTGGCCAGGGGTTTATCAATCTTATTAATTCTTTCAAAGAACCAGCTCCTAGTTTCATTGATTTGTTCTAATGTTATTTTGATTTCTATTTCATTGATTTCTGCTCTGATCTTTATTATTTCTCTTCTCCTGCTGGGTTTGGGCTTTCTTTGCTGTTCTTTCCCCAGCTTCTTTAGGTGAAGGGTTAGGTTGTATACTTGAGACTTTTCTTTTTTCTTGAGAAAAGCTTGTATCACTATACACTTTCCTCTCAGGACCACCTTTGCTGTGTCCCACAGATTTTGAAGTTGTGTTTTCATTTTCATTTGTTTCCATGATTTTTTTCAATACTTCTTTAATTTCCTGGTTGACCCATTCATTCTTTAGTATGATGTTCTTTAGCCTCCATTCATTTGGGTTCTTTCCAAATTTCCTCTTGTGATTGACTTCTAGCTTCAGAGCATTGTGGACTGAAAATATGCAGGGAATGATCCCAGTCTTTTGGTACCAGTTGAGACCTGATTTGTGACCCAGAATGTGATCTATTCTGGAGAATGGTTCATGTGGACTAGAGAAGAATGTGTATTCTGTTGCTTTGGGTTGGAATGTTCTGAACATATCTGTGATGTCCATCTGGTCCAGTGTGTCATTTAAAGCCTTTATTTCCTTGTTGATCTTTTGCTTGGATGATCTGTGCATTTCAGGGAGGGGTTGTTAAAGTCCCCTACTATTATTGTATTACTGTCAACATGTTTCTTTGATTTTGTTATTAATTAGTTTCTTTAATTGGCTGCCCAAGGTGGAATTGCATCACCCTTGCCAGGGGCCAATCTAAGTAATCTGCTCAGGATTGCTCTTGGTAGCTTTTGTTCCCTGAATGCTTTCCATAGAGCTCTTTCAGAAGGTGGTTGATTTTCTGTTCCTAGAATTGCTGCTCTTCTTTTCTTCTATCTCCTGGTGAGTTTGTATATGTTCAGAATGATTTGATAACTATCTAGCTGAACTCCTGGGACCCAATGCCATTTCAGTCTGCTACTCGTCCACCATCTTCACACATAATCTTTTAAGAAGCTTGCCATTCTGTTTAAAAATCTACTTATGTATTCTTCACCATGTAATGCAGTTTAATATGCTATTATATCCAGATCATACAAATCCCTTCTCATTGTTGTTCACTTTTATAGTTTTCTTGAAAATTGTGATGGAAATATTTTCTCACATTAATTCAAATATCACTTAGTTTAGTTACAATAAGATATTGGGGTATTTAATTAGACTATATTAAATTTAGATATTAGTCTATGGACAACTCATATATTATAGAGGTTTCCTAGAACAGTTTAACACAATGACTTATGAATCAGAAAATAGGTCTCAAATGCCATTGAAGATTCTTTGGTATCTGTATGGATGATTTGTTTTTTTCTCTTTTACCTTCACCTACTGATATAATGAATATCATTTTTCATATTATCTAACATACCTAAATTAAATACTGTAGTAATGTAAATAATGTAATATTTATAATATTATATTATAAATAATGTAATATTTGGAAATTATATATATTATTTTAAATATATATATATATATATATATATATATAGATAGATAGTAAAATAAGGAAGGGTGTGGTTGTCTTCCTTACTAGACAAAATCTAGGTTTCAACTTTTTTTTTTTTTTCAATATTTGTCTGTACATGAAACCTTCCCAGTCTTTAATTCTCACAACTCCACAAAAAGGGCTTTCATGATATTATAAATAGTACAAGAGCCAAATCCTTCAGAACTCATATGACAATTTTATGTCCTTATTTTAACATCTTAGCAGCATTCTAGGGCAAATTACAGTTCCATTATGTTCCACTTAATTGGACTTCAATCACATTGGCTTCCCATTATCTGTCTTTTCTTACTATCTTTCTTCTTCAACTAGAATTCTAATTATTAAAGTGCTAAAGGTTTCTACTCTCCCTTTCACCATTCTGTCTTCAGTGATTTTATGCAGTCTCAAGATTTCATATACTTATGTCTTTCCAGTTTACTTCCCAAGCCCTGAACTTCACCCTTAGTTTTAGAAGCACATAATGCTATACTATTTAAGATACTATTGTATTTTGTTTATCACATGTTTTATTTAGGAATTTCAAAATCTCTGTATCCTTAATATCAGTTTCTGAGTCTTCCCATGTTATATTTAGCATGTTTGTTATTGGGAATGTATTAACTTACTGAAAAAAAAAAAGTAATTTGTTTTATGCTCTGAAGAAGTGAAGGATTATGGGATTTAGCTGTTAAATAAAGATAGTATATTTTTAATAAATAAGTAACTGTCCAGAAAATATGAATTGGTAAAATTTTCTTAAGGGAAGGATAAAATGTGAAAATAGCATTTAATTATGGGATAAAGTATGATGAAAATTTTTTTCTAAAAAATTTTCTGTCAAATTTTAAGAATTTCCATAATATTTAATTATAATGTATTAGCCTACCCATATTATTTTATCCACTTCAATCTGTGATTGCTTTCTAAAAGATCTGGCTAACAGGTATGGAAAAGTTTACAAGGGCATTTTGAACAATGTCAAGTAGATGAACCATTACCTTGTTGGTATTAAGAAGACTGTGAAAATTATTTAGTGTCAGAATGATAAACAGATCTGCATATTACAAAGTCTCCCTCACTCCACAGTGAGTTGAAGGGTGGACTACTACAAAAAAAATAATAATCTTTTCAGGTGAAAGTTAGAATTGTCTGTACATTGACAGTGGGCAGGTAAGGAGAATTTTAATTTCAGAAATAATAATACATACAATTTAGTAAGAATAACTTTGTGCTAGTCACTGCTTAAAGTGCCTTATTTTTATTATCTCACTTAGTCCACCTGAATGAGCGCTTTATTATTGTTTCTAATTTGTAGATGAACAGAGGAAAGCAGAGACATTTAGGTCACATTTCTCAGACCACATAGTTTTTAGATAGTGCATACAGGATTTGAATCTAATCAATTTGCCCCTGAGACATTGGTCTGAAAGCTCTAAAATTACAGCTTTCCAATATATCTAACCTGGAGATGTAGGAGGATATGCAAGCCATAAGTTTAGGAGTGTGGAATATTTAATCACTAAGAAATATTAATTGAGCATTTTTGTCATGTTAATGCAGTCTAGAATTTCAAGCTTATTCTTCTTGTAAGATGGTGGAACAAATCTTCAAAGTAATAGAATTTAATAAGAGAAGACTCATTAGGGGTGCCTGGGTGGCTCAGTGGGTTAAAGCCTCTGCCTTAGGCCCAGGTCATGATCCCAGGATCCTGGGGTCTAGCCCTGCACTGGGCTCTCTGCTAAGCAGGGAGCCTTCCTCTCCCTCTCTCTCTGCCTGCCTCTCTGCTTAACTGTGATCTCTGTCTGTCAAATAAATAAATAAAATCTTTAAAAAAAAAAAAACAAGAGAGAAGACTCATTACATTTTCAGTTGTGGATCTTGGGTTATTTGGGAAAAGTGTCCATCAGGCTATTAGGTATACTACTCTGATTTTAAGAGACAAACTCATCCAGGGTATATAATTTATGGAGGTGTCATCATTTAAAGTGATAGCTGAATGTGTGGAAACATATGAATTCCCATGAGAAAGAATTTAGTCTCATATGAAAAAATAACTGTTAATTGCTTTCCTAGCAAAAAGAGACATGTAAAAGGGATTGTAGGAATGCAACCTACTAGGTATAACATCATGGAATAACTGAAAGATCTTGATAAATTAGATAGAAGAATAACTAGGAAGAAAGATATACAGTAGTACAGCTGAGAGGAGTATTCTAAGACCAGAACTAAAAAAGTATACATTAAACAAGGAAAACAGAAAATATGTCCTGACCTTGGAAAGAGAAGTTCAAAGGAAACAAAACAAAACAAGATAAAACTAAAACTAAAGCCATTTAATTAGTATAAGAAAGAAATAATATTGAGAGAAGTCTTTATTTGTAGAAGACATGATTTTGTATCTATATCTATCTAATATCTAGAAAACATTAAAAACTTTATAGAAAAACTGTTAGAACTAATAAATGAATGAAACTTACAATTTAAAAAATCAGCATACAAATATCAGTTGTATTTTGTATGCTAACCAACTATTTGAAAAGAAACTCAAGAACACAATCCCATTTAGAAAAGCACCCAAAAGAATAAATTACTGAGTAATAAACTTAACTTTGGGAATGAAAAGTTCCAAACTATGTTTTGCTAACTGAACAGAATATAAATAAATAAATATCACAAAATGTTGATGAAAAGAATTAAAGAAGACACAAATAAATGAAAACACATTTAAGTTTATGGATTGGAAGGGTTAATATTGTTAAAATATTAATATTTCTCAAAGTGATCTACAGATGCAATGCCATCCCTGCCAAAATCCCAACAGCATTTTCTCCAGGAATAGAAAAAAAAAAAAAAAAAAAACAACAGTTCACAATTCATATGAAAGACAATAGACCATGAATAGTCAAAGGGGGAAAAGAATAAATAACAGAGCTGGAAACAGTACATTTTATGAATTCAAATTGTATTATAAATCTATATTAATCAAAGCAGTATGGCATTGGCATAAAGAAAAACCTATAGAGCAATGAAGCAGAGCAGAGCCTGAAAATAAATCCACGCATATACAATAGACTGATTTTAACAATGATATCTTGGATACAACATCAAAGCCTAGCAAAAAAATCCAAAAATCATCAAGTAGGACTACATCAAACTAAAAACTTCTGCATAGCAAAGGAAATAATCAATAGAGTGAAAGGCAACAACAAAATGGGAGAGCATACTGGTGAGCCATATATCTGACAAACAGTTAATCTGTGAAATATGCTAGGAACTCCTACAACTCAATAGCAATAAATCCAATATCTCAATTAAAATTGGATAAGGACTTGAATAGAAATTTCTCCAAATAAGATATACAAATAGCCACCATGCATATGAAAAGATGCTCTTCATTGACTAAGGAAATGCAGTTCAAAATCATGAGATTTCATCTAATACTTGTCAGGAGGACTGTTATTTAAAAAAAAGAAAAAGAAAAAGAAAAGAAAAGCCACCAAGTGTTTCCTAGAATAACTAGAATCCATGTTTTCCAAATTGGAATGCTTGCACACTGTTAATGGGGATGCAAAATGGTGCAGCTTCTATAGAAAACAGCATACAGATTCTTCACAAAATTAAAAATAGAACAAGCATATAATCCAACAATCTTTCTTCTATTTATCCAACAGAACTGAAATCAGGATCTCAGATATTTTAGCACCCCATATTCATTGCAGCATTATTCATAATAGCCAAGATTTCTAATGTCTAATGACAAATGACAGATAAATAAAATATAATTTATTATCTACCTATTATCTATTTATCATCTACCTGGCTATCATCTATCATTGATCTATTTCTTAGATATAGATACACCCATATATATACACACAAACAAAATATAATTAAACTTTTAAAAAGAAAAAGAAATTCTGCAATATATGGCAACAAAAGTGAATCTTGAAGACATTATGTTGAGGAAATAAACAAGTCACGCTAAGACAAATATGGCATAATTCCACTTACAGGAAGTATCTAGTCACATTTATAGAATCAATTAGTGGACGCTAAGAACACAACAATAATGTGTTGTGCCCTTAAAAACTGAAAGCAATTGTCTTTGTCAAAACCAGCTAACAAACATTACCCCCCAGATGTAACAGAGGAATATTGTATATAAATAGGTTTAAAACTATGGATTTTTGGAGATGACTTATTTCATGTAAGAACTAGATGTGAAAAACAAGGAAATTGTTAAGTCGTTGGTGATAAGATACAAATAAAAATAAGATAAGATATAAATAAAAGTTAGTTTAGGAACAGAAGCATCAGGCCTGGAGATTTATTGTATTTATTAAGTTCAAAAATCTTGAAATACATAATTAAGAAGTATTTAACAAAATCCAGAAAAATAAGAAGAAAAAATGACACTGGAGAGAGGAAGCCAACATGAAAATTTCTTTCCAAGAATTGTTAAAAACAACAAACAAGCAAGTTACTGGAAGGAACCAGGTATCATGGACTGAATTTTGGCTTTATGTCTATGCTTTGTTTTAAGAGAAAACAAAAAAATACTAAGGTTTGGGTTTGCTAGCTGATTTTATGAGCTGGAGCCTGTGATATTTCAAATATCTGTACCTAATGTCATTTTATTGTTCTTTCTGGTTGATACATTATTATCTACAGCATTTCTCAGATTCATAATATGTGCTGGGCTGGTTTTTAACTGCTGCCAGTCCATTTAATGTTAAAATGTCATACACACGGCAACAACCACAAACAAATAAGCAAAAAGCTATCACACAGTATTTTACATATGAATTTATATACCAAATTGCTTATTAGCTTGATTGATTCATTCATTTATTCTACAAATATTCATTGAGTTCATAGTGTTCCTGTACTATTCTAGGTGTCAGCAATACTGTTCTGAGCAAAAATCCTGAAACTCTATTCTCTTACTTTTATATTCTAGAGAGAGACAATGAAGAAATAGATGGATAAAGATAAAATAGAGAAGTAATTACAGGGGACATGAAGAAAACTTAAGAAGGTGAAGGGATACAGAGTGATGGGGATACTTTAATTGAGAGTTTAAGAGCAGGTGACCAAAGGCATGGGTACTGGCTATTATACGAAGGTCACCAAAAGTAAGAATCAGAGGGGGCTCAGAACAAAGGTGTGAAGTGTGAAGTGTGTGTGAAGTGAGTGTGAAGTGAGTGTGTAAGAACAGTGAGGACTTATGAGCACAGGGACTGAAGGGTGAGCCAGGGACCACTCACTCCATGCAGAACCTTGCAGCAATTCCAGGGAATTTGTCTTTTATTCAGCTGTGATGGAATGAATACAAAAATAGTGTAAAGAGGAAAGACTTTATAATTACGTATCTTCTTGGATTCCATGGATTCTATAGGTGTCGATTAGATGTCTGAATATCAACACATATAGTCTCATGTTCTTGTAAATGAGAATGTTGAAGTATTATCTGCACAAATAATAATTTAAAACCTGATTTTTTTTGGTGAACTTATGTAAATTGAAATAGAGTTGTATTAATTTGGGTTGAATTATAGAGCTTCTCTACTTTATTTACCACTTTGCTGCCACATCAGCCATTTGAATTATCTAAGTAAGAGACTGGCATCAACTCCTAACAAAATTAGCATATTGTCCATGGCACTTCCAGAGCTCAGTTTTTTGAATACTGTCACTGGGAGTGGTTTAAAAAGTGTATTCAAAGAAGAAAACTTATTTTGCTTTCTCTCCTTTAATCTTCATAAGATTCTGTAATAACTAAAGAATAACATGAAACTGAGAAGAAATTGAAAAGAATATTGGATTTAGCAAGCTGAAAGTCTCCCCTGGACTCCAAAAGCTTGAAAAGTTTTCCTTAGTTTTTACTTTTATTGTGACTGTGTTAGAAGAAAGAATCACCAAGTACTGCTTTTTTATCCCTTTTTTTTTTTTTTGCTGTGACTAACACTCTTTATAAAGCATTTTGTGATATACAGTATGTGTTTCTATATAAAAATAAATGGTATTGCAGTTGGGATACTTTTTTCTTTTGATGTATTATATGGAATTTCTAAAAAGGTTCCAATGAATAGCAGATGAGTTATATCTCATAACAGATAGGTGAGGGTATATTCTCTTCTTGAACTAAAGGCATAACTTCTCTTAATCTTACTATGAGTTATATTTACAATATATACTTTAAAATGTGTCAGTCAGTGTGCAATAATATGGAACAAAATTCACAGTTGATGAAGAAGGTAAGTATCGTACTACAAGAGATAAGCAATAAGAATGGACTCTTGTAGTTGTTTTATGCCAGAATATGCATTTGTGTGTGTGTGTGTGTGTGTGGCCGTGTATGTGGCTGTTCTAAAGAGCTGACATTAGAACTGAATTATTTTCTTTAAAGAACAGCAGAAACCACATCAATAATTTATCTTTCTTTGGAATACATCTCAAATATACCACTACACGAATAATTTGGAACAGATTTGGGACTTAACAGATATGATAGTCCACTTTAACTTCTAAAAAAGATGTAAGTGAATTTTTTTCTTACTAAAGTCATCGGATTCCTTTTCATGTCATAGACAAATTTTTACTGATGGGATATAGAAGTGCCTGCTTACACTAACTTATTTTCTTTACGGTATTATCATATTATCCAAAATTCCCTTTCTCAAGTTTTTTTTCAACAAAATATTGTGCCCCTAGAAGTCTCCTTTAATATAAGATTAATGTAAAATCTTAAGTCATTATTTAATCTGTTATATGATATTGCATATGAAAATGAAAAGTGGAATTTAAGAATCAATCTTGAATATAAACAGTGGAACTCAGAAAAACTGCATTGTCATAGGAGAAGAAGAAAGGTTGGATCATAAAATAAAAGCAAGGGAAGGAAAGAAGCAAGGTGGGAAGGAGTGGACCCAAGTGAGACATTGCTGGTACATTTTTAGTCGATGACGGACTAACATTATGTTTTTATATTTTCTATTAACACAAGCATTATTATACTAAGTATAACATTTGGCATATTTGCAGGTATACATGTGGGTATGTTGATGCCAGAATTTGCTTGTCCCATCTGTCTCTTTTTCTGTCTAAAGGAATGTTTACTATGCAACTAGTTTCCTTCACTCCCAGATATTAATCAATGAACTGGTAAGAATGAACTGGTAGAGTGGGCCAAGCTAAGTCTTCAAAATGAGATCTATGGACTCCTGAGTATATATGAAAACTTACCAAAGGGCTTTTTGATCTCAGCCCTATAGAAATTTTTTGCTGCATTATTCTTTGTTGGAATGTGCTGTCTTGTACATGGGATATTTAATAACAACCTGGTCTCCATCCACTAGATTCCACCTGAAGCGGAGATGCACAGAATGTCTCCTGGGAGGGAGATAAATTTCCTCCCATCTAGAATCACTGTTTTGGGAAAGCCAACTTCTCGGTTCTCCACTTCCCCATGAACTTTTTCCTGTAACAGATATGGCCAGAAACTTTGTTAACAAAACATCCTTTAACAAGGCAACACAAACTCCCAGTTGAGCTTCATGATTCAAATATATTTCTGAAAATTCTGAAGCTTGATGTTAAATGTTGTGTATTTTGACCTGTGTGAAGACATTCTAAATTAAAAGATAAATGACAAAAATAATGACAGGTTTTATTTAACGGAGTTATTTTTTTCATTTGGCTTCACTAAGGGAAAAAAGAAAAAAAAAGAGGAAGAAAGGGAAATAAGACATTGCTCCTCTGAGATCAAAGCAGAAAAACTGATATTAAATATACAAAAGTGACGGTGGCATGCCGTTTCATCAAGAAGATAAATATTAAAAGAAGCAAGACATAATCTAATAATTTTTAAAAATTATATTGTAGAAATGATTATTTTAAGAAGACTTATTTATTTGTTAGAGAGAGAGAAAGGGCAGGGGTAGGAGCAGAGGAAGAAGGAAAGAAAGAATCTCTAACACACTTCTCACTGAGAGCGAAGCCTGACACGGGGCTCGATACCACCACCCTGAGATTATGGCCTGAGTTGAAATCAAGAGTCAGATGCTTAACCAACTGAGTCACCCAGGTGCCCCAAAGTGATTTTTTTTTAAATATTACAATGAAGCATCATTTGTCCAAAATTATTTTAGGGATATTTTGAAGCAAATTTTAACTATGATTTGAATTATGCCTACCAATAATCCTAGCTATTTTGAATATGAAATACACACAATATGAAATACACACAAGACATGCAAGATGCTGAGTTATACCAAGAAACTTTAGTAATATGTTCAAAGTGAGAATTACCATTATTTTGTCCCACAGAATACTATTTTCTCCTGATTAAATAGGAAAGTTTATAATAATTAAATGTAGCGTTTTTAAAGAGGACTATGAGTCCTAAAAAAATTAGAGTTTATTATAAATCATAAGCCTGAATTTGTAATTAAAAAAATAAGGAAGAATCATGTGCATGCATGTATATGTGTATTGGAATTTTAAAATCTCAAAAATAGCTTTGTTATGATAAAATTCCAGGAAATCATGCACTTTTCTTTCTCAACTAAAATGATTACCCTTTTGAAATCAGGCTTTGAGAATTGTATTTCTCTTTATTCTGTCATGAGAAAGATTTCTCCTTTTTTGGAAAAGAAAATAATATACTATAATTCCTGGAAGGAAATTGTATTTGGTAAAACTTGACTATTAATCATAATTTGAGGATTTTCTAGCAGCAGGAGCTGAATAATTCTGACTGCTAGTCCACTGTTAAAGGAAAACAGACATTCTGGAATAATGAGCCTGTGTGAAATTCTGATGTTGTTGATACAGTATTAGCATCAACATTTTCCTCTGTGACACAAAGCATTGATCCTTTTGGGGCCTGCTAATTGCCCAGCTGGAGCTTTTGGTTCCTGCATAACTGAATTTAATGATAAATCAGACCTGTATTTGCTTTCAAGGGACTTTCAGTCTGGTTAGTAAATCAGAAAGGTCAACACCAGATCTTGGTTAAGGATTGTAAGACTTATGACAACATAGTTTAGAAAAAAAAAAAAATCACAGAAAGAAGAAATTACTTTTAGCTTACAGGAAAGAAAAGAATTGCACAGAAAGGAAGACGCAGTGTGGAGTTTGCTGAATTTGAACTGGATTGAACGGTGAAGAGGTAGTTCATAATGAAAGACAGAAAAAGAATAAGTTCCACACCAAGCAATAGCATGAACAAATAAACGATAAGGAGAAATCACCATCACATACATCAAAGAGGAAATAGGTCAGGAGAAAAATTTTATTAAAATATATATTGAGGAGCACCTGGGTGGCTCAGTGGGTTAAAGCCTCTGCCTTCGGCTTGGGTTGTGTTCCCAGGGTCCTGGGATCCAGCCCCACATCGGGCTCTCTGCTTGGCGGGGAGACTGCTTCCTCCTCTCTCTCTGCCTGCCTCTCTGCCTACTTGTGATCTCTGTCTGTTAAATAAATAAATAAAATCTTTAAAAAAATAAAATATATATATTAAAATGATAATACTATAGGGACATTGTGAGTTGGTGAAATAAATAGTATTTTCTACTTAAGAACAACTTATCTTCATCTTATTGTTTTGCATTCATTAAAAGGTCATGTGTTTTTTATTAATAATTTTTGAGTTGGGCCATATGAAAAAGCCTTATTAGACATCAGATTTAATTTGTATATGAATAAACAGAAGCATTCACATAGCATATATAATTTCATACACTAACGAATAAAGCAACATATCATTAGTACCTCACCTTGTCTCCTATCCTCCAATACCCATTCCTCACTTGTTAAAAAACAATGTGATAACTTTTTATTCCTTAAAGAATCAATAAGGAGTGAGATTATTATTTTTTAATTAATTTTTAGAAGAGTATGGTGCATTTGTCTTAAGGATATCTTCCTTATTTTGAAATGACATTATATAAAAAATCCTGGACAATTATTCAGTCTTTTACTTGCTACTTTAGCATGTAGTTGCCTGCTACAGTATTTCATAAAGAAAACATTTTAAAACATTCTTTATAAACAGGGTATTTCTGTATGAATTTGTCAGCTCAGGATGGGGTATTTTTTTAATTCCAATTCATTGTTGAAAAGGCACTTATTCTTATAATGTATTTCATAATAGTAGATAGGACAATCTGTTTTGTCTTGGGTATGTAAGTAGTGTGCTCTCTCCTTCCTAATAGATCATTGTAGGGCCTATATAATAGTCCTGAGAGAAGACAAAAACATGTGAGAGATCTGACATTAATAAGAACTCTGAGAAGTGATTCCCCAACCTTGGTGATATTACCCTTATTAATTTGAGAGATTTTTCAGATTAACAGTTAAAAAAAACCACAAAAATAATTGTTTTTATGACTTGAGTGTGTCTATTGAAATGAGACAAGCTCTTTATTATTATGCATATGTGTGCAACATCATATATCTATGTTTCCACACCATAAGTGAGATTTGGATATAAAAAATTCAAAGAGGGAATAATAAACCTAAGATTAATGTATTAAAATCTAATAAAATGAATCTTCTCACATTTTGTATATGCACAGAATATTTTGAATACTTAAAGTCTAAGTATATTAAGCTAACCAGAATGGGTTTCCATATCAATTTGTATTTTTTAATATTGATGTTGAATTTAGCAGAGAAATAAACTGTATTACTGACATATTATTATTTGTCCCACATAAAAGAGATGGGTAGAAAGACAAATACCATGTGATCTACCTCATATGTGGAATTTAAGAAAAAAACAGATGAACTGATAGGAAGGGGAAAAAGAAAAAAAAAAAAAGAGAGGGGAGAAAGAAGCCACAAGAGACTCTTAAAGATAGGGAACAAATTGAGAGTTGATGGAGTAATGTGACTGGGGGATGGGCAGATGAGTAATGGGTATTAAGGAGGGCACTTGATGTATTCAGCCCTGTGTGTTGTATGTAAGTGATGAATCACTGAATTCTACTCCAGAAACCAATATGGCACTGTATGTTGACTAAAATTTGAATAAAAAAAGAGCAAGAAAAAAAGAGATTGGTAATTATATGGCCATATATGTTTAAGATCTTTATGATCCCCATTACATGACATTGTTATATGGTAAATGGCATATATCTATGTTCTCTTTTATTTTCTTGTTCAAGATTTCAAATATAAATATATAGCCCCAAATGTACAGATTAATTTTTGTGTATCTAGACTCTGGGAGGACATAAATCATGGCTTTTGCCTTCATATTAAGAATCTTATCGGAATGCTTGTGACATAGCAAATATTAAATAAGAGTTGCTCTGGAAATTTATTTCATAGAATAGACTGAAGAACAAAATGCAGTATTAGAACATAATGTCATATATTTCTTTTTTTAAATCACATATTTCTAAATACACAATTTAACAAGGTAGATATGTACATGTCTAAATTGAATGTATTTAAAAGTAGGTCTTGAAATTATTATAAGAAGAGAAAGATAAATCAATAGATATAATGGGTAATGACCAACTGTTTTAATAATTGGTAGATCAACCAGATTTTTGAAACAAATATGAAAATAGATGTTTTCGAATACATAGTTGCCATACCAGATCTAAGTATCAATTATAGACCTCAGTATCCAATAATTAGAAAACATAAGTGTTTTAAAATCTCAGAACACATATATTTTATAAAATACTAGACTCCAATGAAGTTTAAAAATATCAAAAATTTAAATCAAATACTTCAATCTTAAAGTGATTAAATTCAAAGGCATTCATAATAAATTTATCCAAAAAATAGTGGTGGAAATCTCTGGAGACATAATGGAGATAAACATACTAGAAATAAAGGTGAAAAATCTTAAGTTGAAAGTTGATAGTGTGCTAAAGAGGAAATGAGAAAAAAACTTGGCTCTAGAAATGTTAGGATGATATTTTAAAATGTACAAGAAAAGAGTAAAGCAATTTTAAAATAATATTTCAAGAGACACACAATATTATTTGCAAAGGAACAAGGGTCAGATCTACATCATATTTCTTTTTAAGATTTATTTATTTATTAGAGAGAGAGTGAGTGAGTGCGAGCAGGGTGGCAGGGCAGAGGGAGAGGGAGAAGATCTCAAGCAGATTCCTCCTTGAGCTTGGAGCCCAATGTGGGGCTTAATCCCTGAACCCTGAGATCATGACCTGAGCTGAAATCAAGAGTTGGATGCTTAGCCAACTGAGCCACCCAGGTGCCCCAACATCAGATTTTTAAAAACCACACAACTGGCTATAAGAAGAAAATGGAATAATTTTTTTTCAAATATTAGAGAAATAGTACATAGAATTTAGCATTTTTTATCTAGTTATATAAGCAAATCTAATAGTGTTTAAAAATGCAAAATACTATGCTCTTATCAATCTTACCCTATATATACAAAGGAGATATCATACTTAAAAATCTATATAGAGATATAAGATACACATGATACATTTTATAACAAATCCATCATAAAAACAGTCAGGATATCAGAAACAGGAAGGAACTTATTTACACAATAAATATTATTTTTAAAAGTCAACAAATATGGGGCACCTGGGTGGCTCAGTGGGTTAAGCCTCTGCCTTTAGCTCAGGTAATGATCTCAAGGTCCTGGGATCGAGTTCCTTATCAGGATCTCTGCTCAGCAGGGAGTCTGCTTCTTCCTCTCTCTCTCTCTCTCTCTGCCTGCTTCTCTGACTACTTGTGATCTCTGCCTCTGTCAAATAAATAAATAAAATATTTTTAAAAAATCAACAAATATTATTCTAAATGGGTCAATGCAAAGCATCTCCAATTTGAAATCAAGAATAATAGAAGGAAGCATATTTTCATAATTTAAATAAACTCTTTGGTGGCCCTAGCATGCATCCCAATAATCCAAAAAGGAATAATATACATGAGGATGGAAAGAAAATAGTAAACTGACATTGTTTGTATAATATATGATGATATATTTAGAAAAAATAAGTAGATGCATTGTTATACAAAATTTTTGTTATACAAAAATATCCAGATAGCAGGTAATAATAATATAAAAAATTCAAATGAATTTCTTTTATATGAACAACAAACAATGAAAATAATTTGTTATTCTTTAATGTAATATCACAGAATGTCAAGTAACTAAGAATAAGTCAAACAAAATGTGTGCTGGATTTTACTAAAAATTTGATAAAAGTTTATTAAAATATCTTCTACCTATACTAAAGGAGAACCTGTTTTCAGTATAAATATGCCATCATGAGACTGTCACTCTTCTGAAATAAAGTTATGAATTACACAGAAAAAGAAAGACTTCCCAATTTGTTTTATACAACCAGTATTTCCCTGATGCCACAATCTGACAAAGATATTGAAAAAAAATTATAAAGTAGTATTTTTCATAGATATAGACATCATGGATTTTATTGAGTAATATATCTCAAAAATTCAAAGCTGACATATCATTTAAAACCAGTTAAATTAATTAACTATATTAACAGAATAAAGGAATAAATCATGCAAACAACTCAACTTAATGATCATCCACTTGTGATAAAACTTCTAAGCTAAGTACAAATACATATTGATGCTTCCTCAGTCTAATAAAGATCATCTCTGATGAATCCTACAAATAACATTATATCTAATTATAAAAGACTGAATACTTTCTCTCTCAACAGAAGAATGCAGATACCACCTTTCAAAACTTCTTTTCAGCTTTGTACTGGATGTCCTATCTAGCGCAAGAAAGCAAGAAAAAAAAAAGATACAAAGATTGGAAATAAGTCAAATTGCCAATATTCTTAGAGCAGATTTTTTTAAGTGTTGAAAAACCCTATGGAATCTAACAAAACAAACTCAAATTCTACTAGTTCTGAGGAACAAATACAGTAAGTTCCCAGGACATGAGGTCTATATAAAAAATTGATAGTATCTCCAAACACTGGCTATAAACAACTAGGAAATGAAATTAAATGTTCATTTTCAATAGTGCCAACAAACCTGAAAGACTTGGGAAAAATTTAAGAGTGAAAAACATCTATTCTGCAAACTACAAAACAATTTCTGAGACTAAAATAAAGAAATGCAAGTAAGTGAAGAAATACGGTCACCCAGAGAAACTAGAACACTCAATGTTGTTAAAATGAGAGCTCTCTCAAATTGGTCTATGCAGTCAGCAAAATCTAAATCAAAATCTCATCAGACTTTTGGTAGAAGTGATGAGATAATTCTAAATTAATAAATGCAAAATATTTAAACTGGTCTAAACAATTTTGAAACAAAATAATATACGATTGGAAGATGTACACTACCAGATTTCACAGCTCACAGCAAAGCTACAGACACAGCGGTAGTGGAATAAATATAGATAAGTAGATCAATGGAAGAGAATAGAGCATCTAGATGTAAACTAACAATAATAAGTTCAATTGATTTTTCAATAAAAGTTCCAAAGTAATTCGGTGGGAAATGCAAAGACTTTTCAAACATAGGTGGTAGAAAAACTGGATATTCATATCCAAAAAAAGTCAATCAATCTTGATATATATTTAATATCTCACAGAAACCTAACTCAAAATGAATCAGGAGCTAAGTGTAAAAGTTGAAACTATAAAGTTTAAATTATAGCTAATGGCTCAAAACTGACCTGAGGATAAGTGAGCTCAGATTAAAACAATTACCACAAATATATTATAAGGAATGTTTCAATATTAGAAACTTCTGATCATCAAAAGACACCATTAAAAAATTAGTAGACAACCCACAGATTGTAAACATACATCATCTGATAACAGACATAGCCAGAATATATTTTAAAAATCTACAACTCAAAAGTTCACAAACAGTCCAATAAATAAATGGGTGAAAGGCTTAAACAAACATATCTAAAAGGGAAATGTTTAAATGAACAAAAAGCTTATGAAAATGTGTTTGACATTATGAGTTAACAGGGAAATACAAATTATAATTACTATGAGACACAACTATATTTTCACTGTAATGACAATTTTTTTAAAGTAATCTCTTTGCCAAACAGGGGCCTCAAACTCATGACTCAGATCAAGAGGCACACACTCTACTGACTAAGCCAGAAAGGTGCCCTACTAATGACCAAATTTTTAAAAATAGTCTCAATTCCAAATATTGGCATGCATGCTGAAAAACATGAATTCTCACAGATTGCTGGTTGTACTGTAAAGAGCACAGCTATGCTGTAAAATATTTGGCAGTTTACTGTAAAGTTGAACATACAGCTCTCCTTTGACCTAACAGTTATACCTTCCAGGACATAAGCAAGAAAAAAAATGTATCCCCACCAAAATAAGATGCATTCTTTAGAGGAGATTTATTTATAATATCTCAAAACCGGAAATAACACAAAATTCTATCAACAGAGAAATAGATGCACACTCGACTCTATATTCATACAATGGGATATTGTTTAGCTAAAAAAATTATTCTTAACAACTGTATAAATCTCAAAGATATCTTGATGAACAAAACAAACTAGAAACAAAGAGTACATGTGACATGATTTCTCTTATAGGAAGTTTTAAAGTAGGCAAAACTAATCTATAGTGAAATAAAATCTGGACTGTGGTTGCTTCTGGGTCAGAGTAAATAGAGTTGTGACCAACTGCTGAGTCATGTCAGGGGGCATTTAGGTTTGAGGGAGTCAGGTATATGATATTCATTGAATGGATATATTCACTTAAAATGCATTAAATCATAGTCTGTGAATATCAATATATAAAATTTACCTTGTAAAAGAAATAAATAGACTCTAGTTAGTATATTGAAGACAATGAGATCAGGTTTCTTACTATTAAGACAGAGTTTCAAAACTGGGAAAGGAAAATTGGTATGTACTATGTGATGTTAGCTTGGAAGTGGAAGTGTCAGTATGTATGCATATTATATATAAATAAGGGGATAGGAAGAGACAGTAAAAAGAACAAGAAGAAAAAAAGAATAAGTACGCTTATTCCTTATTCAGATTTTTTTTTTCATGTTCAAACGATGGAGGGCTTTTTGGAGAAATTATTATTTCTAGGACTGGAAAATGCAATATGAACCCAGAACATACTATTGCAAAACACAAGGGGAACTCAAAGAATCATGAATATATGTCAACGTGACACTAGCCATTTTGACAGAACTCCCTACAGCTGTATTTGGGACTATTTAAGTCTCAAAAAAATGAAAGGAGTGGATTAAGAACTATTACATAAAATAATCCATGAGTGCATGGTGAGATTTTACATATATATATTTTATATATATATTATATATATATCCTGATTAACAACATTGGGTTTATTCATATAATTATATATTTATATATATATAAATATATATGATGTATATATATAATATATAATATATAATATTTTATATATATGATATATACCCTTTACAATATAATAACAAATCATAGTAAGAGTGATAAATCACCAATAGATACTAAAGCTAAATGGTAAATGTTTGACCAGGTACAGGAGATTTACCTAGTTTCAAAATATCTCCCCACAGGCTACTTACTAGTTTCAAGAGGAAAAAAAAAATAGTAATACCAGAACTGAGAAACATATGGAATACCATCCGAACCATGACATCAAACCTAGCATCACCAAAATTGGGACAAAAACCATCACGTGTCAAATAAGATGCTTTGTAAAAGAAAGATCTTCACCCAATGAATCTAATCATGAAGAAGCATCAGAAAGAACTAAATTGGCAGACAGTTTACAAAATAACTTGTCTTCTTCAGAAAGGTTAAAGTCAATAAACATAAAGAGAGACTGCCACTAATGAGATGTGACAACTGAGTGCATTGTGTGATCTGTATTTGATCCTGGAAAAGGAACATAAATTGCTAAGAAGGACATTATTGTGAAAACGAATTAAATCTGAATATCGTCTGTGGATGAGATAACTTCCTAATTTTTAAAACTGAATTGTGATTTGGTAAGAATGTGTTCTTTTTCTTAAGAAATACACATTATTTAGGGTTAAGGAGGTGCATTGCTTCCAACTTACTATGGTTCAGAAAAATAGTACTACTTATATATGTATAAAATTAAAATACAGAAGTAATGACAAAGTGAATGGTCTTAAATCTAACAATTATTGAATCTGAAAAAGGCATAAAGAGGGATATACGACATCCTGGTATAATTCTAGCAAGTTTATTGTAGGTTTGAAACTATTTCAAAATATAACCTACAACAAAAAAAGGAAAGAAAGAAAAAAAAGGAGGGAGGGAGAAAGAAAGGAAAGAAGGAAGGAAGGAAGGAAGGAAGGAAGGAAGGAAGGAAGGAAGGAAGAAGGAAAGAAAGAAAAAGAAGGAAAGGAAAGGAAAGAAAGAAGGAGAATCTGGTATAATATATAAGCCCCTTCTCCGCCCCCCGCCCCCGCAGAGTCAGCAGTGCTCCCCCCAGCTGCTGCCTACTTACACACATGCACACTTGACAAAGTACTTAATGTGTAGTCCTTTGTCTAGATAAAACAAAGTATCCTCAGATTAGGGAAAGCAAGACCTAATTTTTCATGAGTGCCATGATACAAAGTTAGGAATAAGAGTTTACCTTATGAAGGTGGAGACTTCATGATCATCCCTTCTATACCAGCATACTTCCTCACTTCTCTTTAAAATATTAGCATTCAGGTGAAAGTGTAAATCTAATCTTTCACCAAAAGTGAAATGACAAAATAAGGAATTGGTAAGTGGAGTAGTCTCCACCATAACCTCAAAATTTTGTTTGAATTTGAGCACCGTAAGGATGGTTAAGCTTTTCCCCATCCCTCTCCAATTCAATTAATAGCAACTGTATTCTTGCCGTTTTCTCAGGCCAAAACCTTCAGCGACTCATGGTTGTTCCCTACAACACATGTAGTCCATTCATATAGTCTATGAGTTTCAGGCTTTTTCAAAAGCTGTCCTCGTGGACTAAATTGCTTTCTCCTATTATTTCTTACCTCTTTCAAAATTTTGGAAAAATCTCTCTCTTTTTAACATAATGCTTCCCTGTCCTATTAGAATTGCAGCTCCTTTTCACTTTGAGAAATGTATGTAACTTATCTTATCATGCTTTTTTTTTTTTAGATTTTATTTATTTATTTTTTGACAGACAAAGATCACAAGTAGGCAGAGAGGCAGGTAGAGAGAGGAGGAAGCAGGCTCCCTGCTGAGCAGAGAGCCCGACGTGGGGCTCAATCCCATTACCCCGAAATCATGACCCTAGCTGAAGGCAGAGGCTTTAACCCACTGAGCCACCCAGGCACCCCTATCTTATCATTCTTTTATTAGAAATATGTATATATTTTTTACCTTATAAGATGTCATGTATATATTTCTTATGTGAATTTAAGCTCTAAAGAGACTGGGACAGTTGATGGGTCTGGTAGCTGTTTCCTGAGTACACAGAATAATTCTGTTGACACAGTACATCCCTACTAAGTATTTGTGGAATAAATGTTTCTTTTTTGACTACAGAATTGTCATTTAAGTAACACCTATTCTGTTTGAATCTAAACCATTAGATTCACTGAAAAATAAGGTTTTTAAGAAATGTTTATAGCTTCAATAACCTTTTCAGTTTTCAGATGTAGCTCTGATTTATTTAGCATTTTTGTATTTGCTATAGTTCGTGCCAAATACTTCAAATTTAATTAATCCTCAAAACAACTTTATGTTATCATAGCCATTTTATATATCAAACAAATCTAGACTCACAGAGGTTAAGCAAATTGCCCAAGGATGTAAAGTCAGTAAGCAAAAAAGCTTTTAAGTCTTTTAGGGATAAATTTTGCATACAAAAATTAGAAAATTGTAAGTATGAAGCTAAATTAATTGTTGCAAAATGAACACATTCATGGAAGCACACCCTAAGACAAAAGAAAGAATCCAACAAAAAGCGCTTATGACCCCTTGTGTCTGATGCAATCTATACAACTTGTCTCCTATCTAAAGACAAACACTGGCTTCTAATCCTATAGTATACTTTTCC
Organism: Lontra canadensis; assembly: GCF_010015895.1. Lineage (NCBI taxonomy): Eukaryota > Metazoa > Chordata > Mammalia > Carnivora > Mustelidae > Lontra > Lontra canadensis. The sequence continues at coordinate 45,116,820 of NW_022630995.1, read as the reverse complement.
CTATTTTTGAAGTTCACATCATTGTAATCATATTGTATATATTGTTTTGTGCCTTGATTATTTCAGTTAGCACTACACTTTTATCACTGAATAGTATTCTATTATAGGGACACCTGTGTGGTTCAGTGGGCTAAGTGACCACTCTTGATTTCGGCTCAGGCCATGATCTCAGGGTTCCCGGATCCCTCCCCGCGTCAGGCTCTGCACTCACTGGGGACTCTGCTTGAGGATTTCTGCTCTTCTCTTTCTGCCCTTCCCCCAACTTGCAGATACTCTCTCACTCTCTTTCTCAAATAAATAAATAAACCTTTAAAAAAATAGTATTCTAAAAAAAGTAGTATTCTAGTGTATGGATGTGCCACCAGTTGTTTATTCATTCACTGACTGAAAGACATCTTGGATTTTTCCAGTTTTGGAAATGATGAATAAATATGATAAATGTTTGCCCATAGGTTTTGGTGTGGACATAGATTTTCAAATCATTGGGCAAATATCTAGCAGCACAGCTGGATCAAACTGTTTGGCATTTTAAGAAACTACTAAATTGCATTCCAAAGTTTTTTTTAATTTTTATTTTTTTTATTCCTACTCACAATAAATGTGAACTCTGGTTGCTCTACATCACCTCCAGCAGTTTCTGTTGTTAGTTTTGAATTGTGCTTATTCTGATTGGTGTGTATTGGTATCTCATAGTTGTCTCAATTTGCATTTTTCTAAAGACAAATGATGTTGAGTATCCTTCCATGTACTTATTTGGGATCTGTATATCTTCTTTTGGTGAAGTATTTGTTCAGGTCTTTTGCCAATCTTTTAATTGGCCTGGTGACTTTTCTTTTGGAGAAGATTAATTAATCCTGTTAATTATGACTCAGTTTCTTTAATAGACATTGAATTATTTTAATATATTAGTCATTGAACTTTGTGTGAGTTTTGGTAGTTTGTATCTTTCAAGGATTACTACATTTCAGAAAATTAAGACATCTTGTGGGCATAGATTTGTTGATAGTATTACTAATATGTTGTCTATAGGATTGATTTAATGTCCATTGCTTACTCTTTTAACTTTAAACATTTGTAATTTATGTATTTTTTTTAAATTCTGGATTAGCCTGGTTACTAGATACTTAAAAGCTTCATTGATCTTTTTAAAGATAAAGAACCAACTTTAGATTTTATTCAACTTCAATATATTTCAATTTCGCTGATTTCTGCTCTGATTTTTATTATTTGTTTTCTTCTGCCCCTTTAACATTTTGTAGCAGCACTCATTACCTCTGATAATCTTCCTTATTCTAAGGTTTGCTTTGTCTGAAATTAATAGTTACACCAGCTTTTTTTTTATTAAATGCATTGTGCATTCTTTTACTTTCCATTCTATTTAGCCCATCTGAATCTTTATAATTAAAGTGGGTTTCTTGTAGACAATGTATAGTTTGGACCTTTTCTTTTTATCCATTCTAACAATATCTGCCTTTTGATTGATTCAGGCCATTCACAATTGTAATGATTGTTGATATAGTTGGATTAATATCAATGTTTATTTTATTTTCTATTCATTGCACTTACTCTGTTCTCTTTTTTTTTTTTTAATACCAATTCAATTAGCCAAGGTACGGTACATCATTCATTTTTGATATAAAGTTCAATGATTCCCCAGTTCAGTATAACATCCAGTGCTCATCACATCATGTGCCCTCCTTAAGGCCCCTCCCTCATTTACCCCATCCTGCCCCCCTTTCCACAATATTCAGTTTGTTTTCTGGAGTCGGGAGTCTCATATGGTTTGTCTCCCTCTCTGATTTCTTCCTTACACCGGTCAGAATGGCTAAAATCAACAAGACAGGGAACAGCAAATGCTGGCTAGGATGTAGAGAAAGGGGAACCCTCTTATACCGTTGGTGAGAATGCAAGCTGGTATAGCCACTCTGGAAAACATATAGAGGTTCCTCAGGACATTAAAAATAGAGCTATTCTTTGTGGGTTTTGTTTTGTTTAAGTTCTTTTTTCCTTCTCCAGATTTAAATGAAGATTTTATGTGATTCTAATTTATTTCCTCTACCAGAAATTATGTTTTGAAAAATAAAATTGTGAGTGCTCTGAAGTTTGCAATATACATTTGTAACTAATCTAACTCAAAGTAGTGACTTGGAATTTGGTTTATATAGAATCTTCAACAAAAGACAGTAAGTTTGGAAGAGAAAGGACAGTTTTAGGCTTCCAAGGGCAGCAAATTATGGGAAAGTAACCATAAGGCAGGAAACTAATGGAGCAAGATGTTTGCAGATTCCTCTGGTAGCACCTCTAGGCACTTAAGAGTGTGTCTCCAGTAAAAGGAGATTTCATATCCTGCCTTTAGGCAGAAAAGGGAAGGGTAGAGACAGCTTTTCTTATGTTTGTTGCTTCTTAATTGCCTTCAGCTCAAAATAAATTTTTATGTCAAAAAGGCATATTTTGAACTGACATATTGTGGTTTCCTTCGGTTCCTTCTCTGATGCTTTTTTTTTTTTTTTTCCCCAAATCCAAATTTGTGACCTGGATCACTTTCCTTCTTCCTGATGAATTGCTTTTAACATTTCTTGCAGAACAGATTTTCCAGTGACTAATTTCTTTAGCTGTTCTTCATCTAAAGAAGTCATTATTTCTCCTTTACATTTGGAAGTTAATTTTGCTGGATATAGATTTCTAGTTTGGTGGTATTCTTTCATCACTCTAAATACTGCACTACACTCGATTTTCATGGGTTTTGATAAGGACTCTGATATAATATTTATCCTTGTTCCCTTATAGGTAAGATGTCCTGACACCCTGGTTTGTTTCCTGATTTTTTCTGTGTCTTTGGTCATCTGCAGTTTGAATAGGATATGCCTAGTCATTTTGTTGTTGCTTGGGGCATTTATTTTTGTTGGCATTATCTAAGCTTCCTTGATCCATGACCAATTTTGCCATGGTATTCCAATGATGTATGCTAAAACTTTTGAAATTGTCCCATAGTTCTTGGATTTTTTTTTCTTTTATCTTTTCCTTTTGTTTTTTGGTTTAGAATATTCTATTGACCTTAGAGCTCACTAATTCTTCCCTCAACCATGTTCAGTCCAATAATCAAAGGCAGTCTTCATCTCTTTTCAGATTTTTTTTTAAGATTTTATTTGTTTATTTGACAGAGATCACAAGTAGGCAGAGAGGCAGGCAGAGAGAGAGAGGGAGAAGCAGGCTCCCTGCTGAGCGGAGAGCCCAATGTGGGGCTCGATTCCAGGACCCTGGGATCATGACTTGAGCCAAAGGCAGAGGCTTTAACCTACTGAGCCACCCAGACACCCTTCAGTTTTTATATATATATGTATATATATATACATATATATATAATGTTTTATATATTATATATTATATTATATTATATATAGTTTATATATTATATAATATAAATATATTATATATATTATATATATCATATAACATATAATATGATATAATATCATATGTTATATGATATATAATATATATATAATATATATAAATATATTTATATTATATATTGTATATTATATATTATTTTAATATATATATTATTTTTATTATATTATATAATATTATAATATTAATATTATAATATTATATATTATATATATTAATATATATATATATATTAATATATAATATATATTAATATTATAATAATATATAATATTATAATATTATATATTATTTTTTTAATACCTCTAGCATTTGGTGTACCTGGGTGGCTTTTAAAAAATCTTTTAAATATATATATATATATATATATATATATATATATCTAACATTTCCTTTTAATTTTTCTTACAGTTTCCTTCTTTCTGTGTACATTGCCCATCTGCTGTTGTATGCTGCTTACTTTTACTCTTTGATCACTTAACATTTCAATCCTAGTTGTTTTAAAATTTCTGTGTGATTATTACATTTTAAAATATCTCATTCTGATTTTGGCGATTGCTATTTTTCTTCAGATTCTTTTTTCCTTTCCCTTTTGTCATGTCTTAAAATTTTTTGATAAAAGGCAGACGTTGTATTAGGTAATAGGAATTGATGTAAATAGACCTTTAAGTGTGAGGATTAATGTTTCTTCGACTGTGAACTGGGATATTTAATGTTTGCCAGAGGTATAGGTGTAAGAGGTTCAAATTCTTCTGTTGTCGTTCGGTATCACTACCTGCTTCTTATGGAAATGAACTGTGTTGTAGGTCTTTCAGCTAAAACTCACAACATCCTTGAACCTTGTTGGTATAGTGATAGGGCATGGGAGACAGAGCATTCTATAAATTGTTTTATGAAATCTCAAACATTAGTGGGCCTGTGTCTCAGGGTTGTTACTTTTGCAAGTCTTTCACTGACACTGTAGCTTTTTTTTTTTCCATGTCCCTTCTATTCATACCTGATTCCATCATTCTAAATGTATGTCCTTGATATTCACACCCCTTATTACTATGTCCCTTTCCTAGATAAGACAGAAGGATGTTGGGTTGAAGGAAGTTATTTCCTATATTGGGATAAGGCTCTTGCAAAATGTTTTCCTCCGTAGAATAGACCTTTGTTATGAAAAATGCTCTGGGTCCATTTTACAATGATCACTCTTCCCTCCCTGCCTTGGCCAAGAGAGATTGAGATCTCTCTTGTTATGGGCTGCCTCTCCCCCTGAAAAAATTCTCTGAGTCACTTTTATGGGCACTGAGCTCGGTGGCAGCCTCTGTGTTTCTGGGCTTGCCTCACTTAGTATGGAACATGTACCCTAGGAGAGAGCTGGGGTGAGGGATCAGGTATTCTCAAACTGCCATGACTATGGTAGATCCTCCAATCTGATGTGTGTGATGGGGGGAAAGGGAGTTGGCATAGGAAGGGAACCTCTGACCTGTCCTGTACTCAGAAAGTTAGTTTGTTCCATTCAGAGTTTGAAAGGATGAGAAAGGCTGATGGTTTCCATCTCCTGGTGAGAGAATATAACCCTTGATTGTGAGCTGAGGGGAGATAAATTTCAGTTTTCTTGTCTATATCGTTCTAGAGTAGATTTAATTCAAGTTGAATTAGATGGAGGAAAGGTAGAAATAGATCATTGGTCAAATGCCAAAAACTCATGGTATTCTTACCATGCTTTAGATTTTCTTGAATACATTATTCCTTTACTGTAATCTCTTAGCACAAATCCCAGTCTTTAAATGAGTTTTTGAAATAACTTTCGTTAGTTGTGCTTGTTTTGGTGTGGAGTGTTTCCAGGGAATTCTTCATGCTTCCACACTAGAAGCAAAACACCTCCACACCTATTTTTGTACCATTCATATTGAATACAGTATGTATACTTACTACAGAAGATTGGTGATAACATGCCATGGAACAATGAACTCTGGCCTTGAAGCCACATACATACTAGAAGCTAAATAACTCTGATGTGTACTGCCTGAGCAGCCTGGGGCAAATTACTGTAGTAGGGCAAACTTAGCAAAAGGAGCACAGAGATGTTGAAAAGGTTTTGTCTATTAATTCCATTTTATTTATTTATTTATTTGTTTGTTTATTTATATGTCAGTCACTATACATCATTGGCTTCTAAATATCTCTTATTTTCATTTAAACATTTCAAAGCTTTTAATTAAAATAACTAAAATTAAAAATGAAACACTGTTCTATACCACACTTACCTCCTTACAAATTCACCAGCATGTAGATTCTTCAAAATTAAAATTTGCTTACTAATTAAATAACCCTTGCACACACAGTAGATCATTTCCTGGGACATGTATTCAAAGGGTGGGTTGAGAGGAAGGAAGAGATGAAGCAGAATGGAATATGACTGCAGACCTCCAGAACAGCATTTCCCCCAAACTCTTGCATGCATAATAATCATCTAGGGAGCTTATTAAATAGCAGATTCTTTTATCTGATCACCAGAGATTTTGACTCAGTAAAGCTAGGATGGGTCCTGGTAATTTGAATTTTTAATAAGCATCTCAAGTGATTTTGATGGAGGTGCTATAAGAAACACATTTTGAGAAGTCTAGAAGCATTGAGGTTCTAATCACAGTGACTGAAATGTCGGACGGGATACTAAGGAGGAGCATGAGGGATTTTATACAAAAGCTGAAAATAGAACAGGTATACCTGCTCATGATGGTTCAGCAATACCCTGTTCCAAACATTCTAAGTGCCTAAAACTCATGCTGACTACCTCTGCATTTTAGTGATTCTACCCTCTGCATTTAGAAGTTATAATACATAAGGGTTTGATTTGCTTAGAAAGAGTAGAAAAGTGGTGGAGAGAGAGAGGTAGAGAATGGTTCTGCATTTGGTTTTAATATCCTACGCATAAAAACAGAGGTGAAATGAAGCAAATTAAAGTTCGGGGTTAGGTACTTTTTAAAAACTCAGATATACTCTGTACAGGCTGCAGATGTAAAATTTAAGTTTCTCAAAGTAGTTTTGCTTTTAAAATGTGTCATTTTGAAGAACATTTTTAATCAGTAATTTATTAAAATAATATTCCACTTGATATACTTTATTTCTGGAATTTTAAATTTTAATGTGACACATATTAATCTATATTATAGTACCAATGATAATAAAATGCTCTACATGTGACATTTTCTTATTTCATTATGTGCTATTGCACAAGATAATTTCTTATATGCTTTATATTTAAAGCACCATAAGCACAAAATGAATGCTACTCTAAAATTTATAAAAAGTATGACATCTTTTGCCATTGATGTCTCTGGTTTTACAGTAGCATCTGTGATGACAGAAATAAGAAATTACATGACAGTTTTTTTTTAAGATTTTTATTTATTCATTTGACAGACAGAGATCACAAATAGGCAGAGAGGCAGGCAGAGAGAGAGGAGGAAGCAGGCTCCCTGCTGAGCAGAGAGCCCGATGTGGAACTCAATCCCAGGACCCTGGGATCATAACCTGAGCCAAAGGCAGAGGCCTAAACCCACTGAACCACCCAGGCACCCCTACATGACAGTTTAATGTTCGGTGCAATGTATGTGTCTGTAGATTTTAATTTCTCCAATGAGAAACTTCCAGAGAATTGGAATGTAAAAAATATGTTCAACTACATAATTTCCAAGTTATAGATTCTCACTTATAATAAGAGAGAAATATAAACACACATGCATGCATACAGGTGTCTGTGAACACACAAACACAACATGCTTTAATTGTTGGTGGAACTCTTTGCAAGTCATTTGTTTTGTTTTCCAAGAGTTACTCATTCCAACTTAAACAACTAAAAAAACTCATCTTTTTTTGATTGGGTGACATATAGTGACAATTTGGTAGACATAGAAACTGAGTTGTGGATTAAACAAAAACAAATTATGAAGAAGGACTGTATTTTGGGATGCTATCCATCTATTATTATCCAAGAGGGAAAAAGGAATGTGGCCTTTCAGGAATAGAAGATGTACAAATCCTCCTTGATCTTGCTATTAATTCCTAACTCTTGCTGTCTCTGTTGTTGATACCAATAATTTTAATAATAGCCATAGAAATGTTAAAGTCACATTTCTTTTTTTAAATTTTAATTTTTGAGAGTGAGAGAGAGAATGCTAGTAATGAAGGGACAGAAGGAGAGAGAGAAAAAGAATCACAAGCAGACTCCGTGCTGAGCATGGAGCCCAATGTGGAACTCAGTCTCACGACTGAGATCATGACCTGAGCTGAAATCAAGTCTGACACTTAAATTACTGAGCCACCCAGGCATTCCTTAATGTCACATTTCTACTTGCAAAGTGTTCCTATTTTGTTTTCTCTTTTGAATTAACTCTCCGCATAGGTCTCTCTTTCACTTTTTCTTTTTCTCTCCTACAACACACACACACACACCCCATATCCTCCCTTGCATTGCTTCTACTCATTCGCTGCATCTCAGCTTAGTGCCCTGCTCTTTAGACAGCTTCCATTTCTTGTTGAAGACTGGATTAGATCCTTAGCGGGTACTTCAGTAGCACTATCACACTCCATCATAGTATATATGTGCCTATCATTTGTCTTCTCTACTAGATCATTAACGGCTTGGTAGCAGAGAATGTAGCAAGTTGCTTGGCATATCCATGGTATTCAGTAGTTTATTTTAATTTCATACAACAACTATATATAGTATAGGTTACTTGTCAATGATCATGAAATGAAAGCATTTGCCCAAGCTCACTCAGCCAGTAGTTAGAGGAAGAAAGCCCTGAAAACAGACCTCATGGTTCTTTTTTTTTTTTTAAGATTTTTTTTTTTTTTTAATTTGACAGAGATGGGGAGAGAGAGAGGGAGAAAGAGAGAACACAAGCAGGCAGAGCAGCAGGCAGATGGAGAAAGACAAGCAGGCTTGATTACATCTCGATTCTCCTCTCTGAGAGAAGCAACCATTCCGTTATCTCCTGAACCATCGCTTCATCTTCTGGGAAGTTTTCCATATGCATTATTGTACTTAGAGAATATCCGATAAAGGCAACATTTGGGAGCCCTAGGGTAATTCTCAGTTGTATGCAGCATGCTGTTTTAAACCCTCAACTCTCACAAAATTTTATGCTTTTAGTTTTGGTTTCTTTAGTAGTATAGTTGGTTTCTGTGTATTTGATTCCTATCAGTTCCCGTTGATTCCTGTCAACTTGATGTGCAGACATCCATATCTACAGTTCTTTTCCAGAGATTCTTAGACATGATATTTTTCTATGTTTCATTACCTTCAGGCTTCTGTTTTCTCTTAACCAAATCATAAGTAACTAGGACCACTTATGTTGGAGAGCAGCTGCATTCTTACTCTGCCTTTTCTGAGCTGTTTTGTCTAACCAGGAGTATCTAATGGATATCAAGCTCATTAAAGGGTTTTGCTGATGGTTGTAAAATCTCTACTCTGTACTTAATCTTTGCTCAAAGACCAACTAGAATTTGCTTTTGATGTGAAAGACCTATTTCATTTTATCTTTTGTTGTTTGGGATAAAGAAACATTTGTCTTTCCAACCCAAAAGATTCCTAAATTCATGAACTATACTTTTTTTGTTGCTTGCTTCAAAACAACTAATTCTTTTCTGAGCTCACTTTCTAATAATACTTCCCATATACAGCCTACAATGAATGTCAAATATTTTCAACATTCTGTTCTGGAACATCTTCCCTCAAAATGTAAGTTCATGAAGGTGACAGTTTTACCAAATATTTCACCAATATAGAATTTTCATCAACATCTTTCTAGGTTCTCATAACAGTTTCCTTCCTGTCTCCCTCCTGTTCCTTAAACTGACACCAAATATTTTAGTATTTGCATGAGATCAGTAACCTGATTCTGGTATCAATTACTGTACCAGTCAGAATGGCCTTGATTGTGCTGAAGTAATAACCTATCATCAATGGTTATGGCTAACAAAACAACATACGCTTATTTATTGATGATGTCATATTATATCCATGGTAAATCTGCTACAAGCTGTGCGCTGTATCCTTATTTCACATTTCAGATGGAGAGAAAAGTCACCATCATTGTTAATGGTAGGAACAGAAGGAAAAACAAGCTGAGGTCTTGTGCCAGCAGTTTAATGCTTGGCCTGCAAGTGACACTTCCCATCTGCTCAAATGTGTTGACTAGAATGAGTTCTATGGCCCCACATAATCAGAGCACCCAGAAGTGCAATTAATCCAGGTGTCCAAAAAGGGGGAGAATGATAATGAAATAATTGGTGAAGATTCTATTACAATTACAAAGTAGGATTTATCTCAGCCATGTAAACATGGTTTAGCTGTATAAAAATCCATCAGTGTATCAGTTAGCACTCTGTATAGAACACAGAAGCCTTTCTCCTTTCCAAATTATAAATGTTCTAATATTGGAAATTGGAAGCTGTTACAGTTTTGGAAGGACTTATGCACTTAAGGTCAGAGAATGCTTCACCCAAAATCGCAGGCAATACTATTGGATCAGGCGATTTTCACCAAGTTACTGATGACCTACTATAGCAAATCTAAAGAACTGTTAAGAAGCTCTTTTATTTAACTTAGGATGCATTAAGTAATACTCAAGAATCTCACCTGAAAGTTGCTCACCATACTAGCATGTGTTTGTCCACAAATACCTACTCAGAATAATGGTCTCTCCTCTTGTGGCATCCAGATCTCCTATAATATCATCGTCAGCTTTTAACTTAGTGAAAGCTAGGTGAAGAAGATACTGGAACTTAAAATAGTTTCTAGTTTCTCCTTTGTGAGGCAGAAGAGATCGTAGAATGGCACATTGGTGATACTTCATTGACAACAGAAAACTCAGCATGTGAATAAAACTATATGATCCTATCACAATACAGAAAAAAGTATTGATAAATATCAAGATTTATTCACAATGTAAAAAAAAAAAAACCTTTAGTCGATGAGAAGAGGAAGAAACCTCATAAATACAGCTTACCTATCAGAAATTCATAGCAGACATCATTCCTAACAATGAAAAAGTAGAAACTCTCACATCAAATAAGAGCAAGAGGGGGTATTTACTGTCATAATAATTCAACAGTTGCCCTATGGGCCTTAAACATAAATGCCTTCATGGGCTAGTGATAAAATCTAAATATCTGTGAATTCCAAGGTTGTCAGTCTACTAAACATTTTTACTCAGATGATTAGTGGCTATCTGGTATTTAACATGTGAAAAGTAAATTTTTATATTTTCTTCTAACCTTGTTTCTCCCACTGCTCTGGTTCTCTATTGCTATCTAACAAACTGTGCCAACACTTAAAGGCTTAAAATAACATTTATTTATTTGTTTTTTTTCCCCCCATGACTTTGTGAGTTGACTAATCTCAGCTGGATATTTTCACTTAAAAACTTTCATGTGGTTTCAGAAAGATGGTGTTTGAGAAGGAGACAGTTGATGGCTTCTTCATTCATATATTTGTGACACCTGAATTGGAGTTGCCATCTATGGGCTCTTTGGTTTCTCTCTTTCCATATGTTCTCTCTACATGTCTTCCTTACATTCAAGAGGTGTCTATGTAGTTGGACATCTTTCATGATGACTGGCAACTCTAAGATAAGTGTCCCAAAAGTCTCAAGTGGGAGCTGCAAGGCTTCTTATTATCTAGGCTGAGAATTCCCGAATATCACTTCCATCACACTTTAACATTCAGTCCAGTCACAGAGATTTGCCCAAACTCAAAGGAAAAAGACTTACAGTCTACCTCTTAAGAGTAGAGATAACAAAATATTTGTTTCATTTTGAATTTATTTCACCCACAGTCCTTTCCATCTTAATATATAGTAGCTCCAGGCAAATCCAGATGTACTTTATCATTTTATCCTCATATACTTTACTATTCTTTAAATTTCCAGTATTGTTAACAGACCATGTTAGTTTAGTTTCAGGTGTATAATATAGTGATTCAACAGTTCTATACATTACTCAGTACTCATCATGATAAGTCATACACTTTATAAGTTTACACTTTATACGATCCACAACTGAGATAACCTATCCCTCTTTGGGAGTCAATTTGACTACTGGGGCCACCAGTTAAGCCCATTGAGTTTACCTTTGAAATAGACCACTCTATTTTCAGCTCTTCTATAAGTAACACCTTGGTCCAAGCAAGCATATTTGCCCAAATTATAATAGCCTAAACATAGATGATCATTATGCAATCTATGTAGTCCACTCAACAGAGTCAGTCTTCTGAAATTTAATTAGGCCTAGTAACTAAATAACTTCCATAGTTTTCCATCTCAGACAAAAGCCAAAGCTCTCAAATATAAGATACCAAGTTATCTAGCTGCTTGATAGTTTTCTGAACTATCTTTCCATTGTTTCCCTTCTTCAGGAGGCTTTACTCATATTTGCCTCTTTGTGTTTCCTAAAACACACCAATCCATTCTCACCTTAGAGCCTTTTGCACTAATCTCTGCCCACGTGTCTTGTTCCAGTTATCACTACACCTTTCAAGTCTTTACCTCTTCGTTTATAGTACTATAGTCCTCTTTACTTGTTGACTGGAAAAAAAAAGTCTAATACATACTGAACATTGCATATGTATATGTTGAAGTCCTTTATTCTGAGAAAAACTTCAGTTAAAAAAATACAATTAATTGGCGTGCCTGGGTGGCTCAGTGGGTTAAAACCTCTGCCTTTGGCTCAGGTCATGGTCCCAGGGTCCTGGGATCAAACCAGCATCTGGCTCTCTGCTCAGCAGGGAGCCTACTTCCCTTCCTCTCTGTCTTCCTGCCTCTCTGCCTACTTGTGATCTCTGTCTGTCAAATAAATAAATAAAATTTTTTTTTAAATTTACAAAAAATTAAAAAAATACAATTAATTGACCCATAAGTCTCTTTTTTATTTTCAAAGATGTGCTTTCTGACTGGCACTGATATGTGTAAGACTGTTCTCTTTGTCATACTAAACTTTTAAATCTTGCATTTTAATTATTTTACTAAAAATTTTACCTTTGAAGCAATAATTATTTCAAAATATGTGTTTAAATTCTCAAGTTATGAGTTTTAAATTAACTTAAAAATATATGGTGTTAATGTATCACTATTAGAGAATTCAAACTTTCTATATATCTTTTTTCAATTATATGATATATAATATAAATATATAAAATAGATACTGATAAATTTTTTTGGAAACTTAGTGCAATTTTTAAATGTATAACTCAATATAGGATACAAATGTCACTTTAGGTATGTTATTAAAATCATGACCATCTTATTATTACGTGATGAGATAAATTTCCAAACTCTTAGTTCGCTGATCTTATTACAATTGTACTGGCAATTTCATCTGTTTCTAAAATCATTAGCTTCTGTAATTATCCATAAATGAGTAATCAGTTTGTGATTTGTACTTTCTTCAATACAATAACAATAAAAAATAGTTCATTCCACTTTGTACTGTATTAATATCATACTTGTATTTCACTAGTCTTAGGATGATAATTATTTTTGCTTAACGTATTCAGAAAGTGAAAGCAAACAGACATTTTTTAACATGTATTGTTTTTCCTAATAGAATTAATATAACTTTAATTCACAATCTGTATAAAATGCAGAAATGAACAAAGAGAAAGGCATCATCCATAATCACAGCACATATTCATTAAAATATTAAATTTTAGTGTATTTTTTCCAAAAATATGTGTGCATATATGCCTCTGTGTATATAGACATAGAAAGTTAAGATATGCATTTAATAGTTTCTATTACATATTTTCATTTTCATGAATTTTATACCATTTTTAGTATGTAAAAACTTGTGAGGAATGAATAATATTGTGTTGTATTACTGGGTTTTCATACTTTGTAGTTATTTACTAAATTATTCCTCTAATATTAGACAGTGGGCCTAGTCTCCGAATTTTGCTACCATAAATAATGCTGCAATAAACATTCTTATGCATAATTCATTGCTCACTTCTCTGATTATTTCCTTAGGATGTATTCCTAAAATGGAATAATTGGGTCAAAGAGTATGGGTATTTTAATGATTAGGATAAATGTTGCCAAGTTGCCCTCTAGAAAGTTTCCATACATTTGTATTCCCACAAGCAGCACATTAGAGTACCTATTTGCATTTCTTTAATTATAAGTTATGTTGAATATTTTAATGCATTTATTAACCATTTATAGTTGTTGAGATTATTTTCATGGGTGGAGTTGCTTCAAGTGGTAATTTGTTCATTGCTTATTTTTCTTAATTATTGAGGTATTAATTTTCTAAGTTACATAGATAGCATATTATTTTCTAGTTTACCATTTGACTGTTAAATTATTTATAATTTTAAGATATATATAACTTGTATGCATACTCAAATTTTCTCATTTTTTCTTTCTCTTATTTTAACTTTCTCTGATTAATAATTATTTCCATATCATGAGATTGTATATCTACCTATGTTTTCTTCTTGTTAACATCCACTTCTAATATTTTTATTTTACCATGCTAACATATACATGTATATTTTAATTTTCCCTGTAACCTATTATTTATGAGTCTAGTATTTCACTTACAGAATTTATGGTGACATTAAGAGTTTTGATATGGGTCCTAACTAAAGTACGATATCTTCTTATATTTATCATTGTGACTGTTAGTTAAGGAGTGAGCAGGGGAGGAGCAACATGTCTTAATGTATGGCCTTATAAGTTCAAAACTGTAACTTCCATTGTTATATTCAACAAATATTTCTTAAGTTTCTGACTCCATTTTTGTCCAGGAAGTATTTGTTGGAAGTTAGACTGAGTATTGTTGGTATTTTCAAAGTATGACCATTTTCAGAATGTTACTGATCTTTTTTAGCAGACAAAATTGTGTATGACAATAAATGGGTTGTTAAAAATCCCCAGAAGAGAAGATAAGACTTTCAATAACTTAAGTGTAGAATGACATGATTTTACTTCATTTCTGGCAAGCCCCATAATGTTCCAATGTCTACTTGAAATCAAATTATATTTCTTCTTTTTAAGCAACTATATGTCAAACAACAGCTTCCCTTAGCTCTTTTCTGTACATTGAGTCTTACAAAAATTCTTTAAACATGACCAGTGCCTAACAGTGGGTTTAATCTCCTATAAGAACATAAAATGCTATTGATAGATGAAAAAACTGAGAGATTAAAATGTGAAGGACAATCACAATAAACTGGCTTCATTTTATGTTAACTGTGAAAACTTCCATACTTTCAATCCATTACTGTTATTGTTTTACCAATGTCTGTGAATTACCTGACATTAACAATTAATCCCATATATTTTAGTAGTCTCCCTGATCTGTAGCTTCATTTTCTGTGATTTCAGTTACCCATGGTCAACTGTGGTCTGGAAGTAAATGATCCTCCTTCTGAAGTATCATCAGAAGGTCCATAGTAGCCCTATTGCTATGTCACAGTGCCTGCATCCAACACCTCACTTCAGCCCATCACATGGGCATTTTGTCATCTCACATCACCTCAAGAAGGGTGGCATAGTACATTAAGACATTTTGAGAGAGAGAGAGAGAGATACCACATTCACATAACTTTTATTAAAATATATTGTTATAATTATTCTATTTTATTATTAGCTATTGTTAATTTATTCCTATACCTAATTATAAATTAATCTTCATCATAGTTCTGTATATATAGAGAAAATATAGTATATGTAAGGTTCAGTAATATCTATGATCTTAGCATCTACTGGGAGCCTTGGAACGTATCTCCTCTGGATCAGTAGAGGTGGTAGTGGGGGCTACTGTAGAGGAAAAAATAATATTCAGATAAATGCATAATGCTTATAAATTGAACAGTGAAAATCCAGTATAATAGTTGGAATAAATTTTCTGAGCTTGCATTGTCCAAAGACAGAATGATGGTAAAGTTTTAATTGTCTAATTCAAGATTACTAACTAGTTCAAATGTTGCCAGATAATGGCAAATGTTGTAAGAACATTTTATTTTGCACCACAATTAAGAAAGTTTCTATTAGTCATGGTTGTTCAGAGAAACAGAACTGTATATAACTACATCCATCCATCTATCTATCTATCTATCTATCTATCATCTACCATCTATATATAATTGGCTACAAAAAAATTAGTTTATTAGATTATTATGACTGGCAAGACCAAATTTGCAGTGTGGGCCAGCAAGCTCAAGAAATAATTCCCTATCATGGGTGAAATGTTGCTAAGTATGTGAAAGTATAAAGCAGAGTGTGTGGTCTTGGAGGTCTCAATGCAACATATTTGAATGTAATTATCTAAAGGGCAGAAGAGGATACAGAGAGGAAAGAGGGTAAAACTTTCTTCCCCTTTAAAATGAACAACCATAATGAATGATTCTGAGATAATTTCTGTTTGAATAGCTTCTTAATTTATGAGTGTATGACAGAGTCATTGATACACTTCTGTTTACCTCATAGATAGAATTTTTCCACATCTCACTCCTGTAAAGACTGCCCTTGGTGGTCTATAATTCAAGTGAAAGTTGCACCAGAGCCCAGAGCTTTAGATTTTGTTTTCACATCTGTGCATCTTCAAAACCTAGGGAAAAAATAATAATAAGATGTATTTTAATTGTTACAAACTTAAAAGGTGAGATGAGCAATAATGGCTTGTACTCTATTACACAATTCCAAATAAAAGACTTATCTTTCTACTTTGGTAAAGCAATCTATGTTGTAAGTATCCAAGATTGCCTCAACATCTGGTGTTTCACAATCTTTTGGATAGACCTTGAACATTTTCCCATGTATAGATTTGTTTTGTGTTAAGTCACCATGCCAAAAAGATGGCATAGTTTGGGTCCTATTTTAAGATACAAGGTCTGAAAAATATCATCAAGGATTTCCTTCTTCATCAAGATGTATAATTTGGCAGATAGCTCACTAATTGGTCTTTGTAGGGGTTATTGTCTTCAGAGTTGCCCATTGATTGTGCTGTTTAACTCTCAAATATAATGGGAATGTCACATCGTATGAAATCACCTGCCAACTCTCAGATAATTTTATGGACTCTATAGCTGACATCCGTCTAAAGCGACCTGGACACAAACATCTAATATTTTGTGAAAACAATATTCAAAAGTTTATCATGTTTATTTTTAAATGATTAACAGAGGGGAAAAAAAAAAACTCTGTTTGCCTCTTAGACACATTATGGAAATACACTGACTGTAGAAAGACCTACTGATCTCAGAAATTTATGAAATTGTGAATTTTTCAAAGTTCACAAACTTTTATTAATTGTCAGATTGTTTATAGTATTTACTCTCATTCCATAGGATTTGAAAGATCTATGAATCTCTACAAAAATTCTATGCCTCCATGAGCATGCCACAAAAATAGTTATTTTATGATGATTTTGTTGAAATCTATTTTTCTTGTGAAACATGGAGTCAGAGCTATAACTTTATAAACTGCAATAAAGTCATCACTGGAGAATATTAATTATTTGCTTTATTGGTCTTATTTCCTGTTTAAAAATCATTAGGTAACAGAAGAGCTATTAACATATGTATTTCCCTTTTTAATGATGTATATTACTGATTTTAACAGGAATCACTTAGTAAGTCAAATGCAAATAATCTCCTGAGGAATAAAGATTGAATATACAGCCAAGAAGCCAAATGTTAAAGACACAAATGAACCTAGACAAAGACATGCTCACCCTCTCATTGAGGTCACAATTTTTTTTTTCTTTTTTTTTCCTTTTTTTTTTTTATAATTTTATTTTTTATAAACATATATATATATATATATATATTTCCCCCAGGGGTACAGGTCTGTGAATCTCCACGTTTACAAACTTCACAGCACTCACCATAGCACATACCCTCCCCAATGTCCATAATAACCCCACCCCCCCTCTCCCAACCCCCCTCCCCCCAGCAACCCTCAGTTTGTTTTGTGAGATTAAGAGTCACTTATGGTTTGTCTCCCTCCCAATCCCAACTTGTTTCATTTACTCTTCTCCTACCACATTAACACCCCATGTTGCATCTCCTCTCCCTCATATCAGGGAGATCATATGATAGTTGTCTTTCTCCGATGAGGTCACAATTTTTGTCTTTATATTTGGAAGCAGGGACAATAAACCTTCTGAGGAGCTGTTTTACATGAGAGTGAATAAAAATGATGAATTTCCTTCAAAAAAGTAATGTGACAGCAGTTGAAGACCCAGAAAAAAAGGTATCTGCCTTAAAATATTCTAATGCAGAATGAGCAAAATAACATCCAAGTAAATAGGTCAAATATACACTAAAAATATATTGTGTCTCCCTGAAAAAACTACAATCATGTTAAAGAATGTTCACCCAATTTCATGGGGTTCACAGACTCTCAGAACCCCTGAATTAATGAATTTCAGCTTATTACTCTTTTGTTATGTTACTTATTGCATGCTGCACAAGAATTGAAAATGGAAGAATTGAAAATTAAGAATTTAATGATATGCTAGAGAAACATGCTGTCTTGAAAGTTATTATTATTTTTTTTCGCTATTGCAGACTGACCAGAGTACCAAAATGAGGAAAAGAAGCCAAGGAATTTGAATAAGGGTTAAGACATGATATCAAAGCATAAAAACATCCCAAATAAGAGTGTAAGAACAAAAAAAAAGAAAGAAAAGAAAAGAAAAGAAAAAAAGAAAAGAAAGGAAAAGAAAAGGAAAGGAAAGCGTATAAGAGCAGCGAATATATAGACCAATGGAACACAACAGGAAACTCAGAAACTCTCCAACAACATATGAAAAATCTATTTACAATGTCTAATAACAGGCTTTAATTCCATTCCCTTCCCCTCTGAATAACTATTGGTTAAAACTCTCTTCATTAAATAGTTGTTCTTTTCCTGATGATACACATATCACCTACCATCTATTGGATTTCTACATATGTGTAGGTCTATTTCCCTTCCCTCGGTCAGTTATTCTATCCTTATACCAACCCCATGCTATGTTACTTAAGAGTCAACCTGATAATTTGGTTGGTACCAAACTTCTTTCAAGCTATCTTAGTTGTATCCTTTTTAAAAAATAAAGTGTATGGCACTTTGTGAAATGTCACAAATATACATTTGGGGATATTTATTGGAGATATTTTATTGATCACTTAGAGTATTCTATGATTAGCTGGGGGAAGTGACACTATATATCATGAGGCCTTCTGAACATGGGATATCTCTCCATTTTCTGAGGTCTTCTCTAATGCCTTTTATTACAGTTTTCATTATTCATCATGAATAATATTTGTACATTATTTGCTAAATGTATTGTCAAATAAAATATAGCTTTATTCCTACTGTAAGTTATATCATCTAGCCAGTTGTTCATATATTTGTTGCTCACATTAAGATATAAAATTGGCTTTTTAAGTCATATCCAGTGAGCCTTCTAATATTCTCAGTTATGTATAATAAATTGGTCACATATCTGTTTGTGCTTCCCTGTAGAAAATCACAAGTAATGACAGTTTTATTTTCCTTTTTCAATTTCCTATGTATTTATTTAATTTTATTTTCTTATTGGAACATGTAAAGCCTTCAGTGCAAAACCGAATAGTAGTGGAGCCAAAGGAAATTATTCTCTGTTTTAAAGAAATGCTTTTAATGTTAACCTACTTAAGTTGTTGTCAAATAAAATTTTAAGTTGTATAGATACTATTCATCAAATTTAAAAGTTCATTTTATGTGTTCAATAAAGGGTTGACTTATTGTTTGTCTTCTATGCGTGAGAAACTGTTCTAGGTGCCTGAGATCCATCAATAAAGAGAATACGGCAAATTCCCTGTCTTCATGAAACTTACATGCCAGAGTTCCTAGATCACTAATACTGTTTGTTTGTTTGTTTGTTTGTTTCTCCTAATTATAAATACATACTAAATTCTATGAAAACCTTTTTCTGTATCTATTGAGATGAACATATTTCCCCCTTTAATCTCACAATGGACTTAATGATATTTAAAAATATAATATTTATACATCTTTGCATATATAAGAGAATCCCAGCATGGTAAGTGTTGAATTTTGAATTTTTAAAACTACATAGCAAAATTCAACTTGCTAATATAATGAAATTAAGAAAATATCTGATCATAGGATCACAAAGGGATCTTCCTGCATCATTTCAATGCAGTCCCAAATCCACTGATACTTCATGATAGTTGTTTTATTCTCAGGTTTAAGTGTGTGTGTATGTGTGTGCATGTATGTAATTTCTGACATTGAAAAATGACAAACTCTTGGATTTCCAGGACAATACCTAACATTTCCAAAATGGCCTGGTTTATTAAAGCTATTATTGGCCTAATTCAAAGTCTTGACTTGGGAAAACTCTATGAACAGAAAAGCCTGATCTCTATACCCCTGGAAATGATTTCTACCCCGTAGAAAATCCTCAAACTAGGATTGTGTGCTATTTCCTCTGCGTTTTCCTCTTCTTTGCTAAGATACAGTTTTAACTTTCATTCATTTTTTTTAAAGATTTTATTTATTTATTTGGGTGAGAGAAGGAGAGGGAGCATGTGGGAAGAGAAGGGCAGAGGAAGAGGGAGAAACAAACTTTCCACTGTGTGCAGAATCCTATATAGGGCTCTACACAGGCTCAAAGTGGGGCTCAATCCCAGGAACCTGAAATCATGACTTGAGCTGAAGTCAGACACCTAAGTGAGCTATCCAGACACCCCAAATTTTAACCTTCTTTTGTTCACAAAGGAAGGGAGTTTACTCTGTAGGATGGAATTCACCAATTGCCTTGTTTTCTAATCTGTGTTATTTCAAGTTTTACTGGATTTATGTAGGGTGTATGCATCTATATTCATGAATCAAAGAGGCCTATAATTGTGATTTCTCACACTTTCTTTGTCCAGTATTGGTAATAGAGGTTATATATTAACTTCATAAAATGAGATGTAGAGTGTTCATTCTTTCTCTGAAAAAGATCAAATTGATATCTACCTTGAAAATTTAGCAGAAATATTCCTTACAGCCAGGGCTTGTTGTTTCCCTTGTAGAAAGATGTTAAAATATGACTTCAATATGTTGGATACAATATTATTTAGGCCTTCCATTTCATCTTAAGTCAGATTAAATGCTAGCAAGTTTGATTTTCTTATAACTATTTTTATTTTATGTAATTTATCATATTTATTGCTATATGTTATTGATAGTATTCTTCTATTATCCTTATGATGTCTGCTAAACTGTAGCTATGATTTCCTTCTCAGTCAAATGCAACTGACTTGTGAATTTTTCCCCCCCTTGGTTGGTGTTTTCAGAGGTTTGTCCATTGTTTTTAGTCAAGCTGAAAAAAAAAAATCAACTTTGCCTTGATTAATCCTTCCTGTGCTTTTTGTTTGTTTGTTTTTAGATTTATTTATTTACTTTTGAGGAGAAAGAAGACACACATATGCATGAGCATGTATGAGGAGGGGCGGAGGGAGAAGGAGAGAATTCCAAGCTGACTCCACACTGAGGGCAGAGCCAGAAATGGGGTTCCATCCCTGAGATCATGATCTGAGAGGAAACCAAGAGTTGCATGCTCAACCCACTGTGTCACCCAGGTGCCCCACGTGCTTTTTAAATTTCATATTGCATTGACTTCTAATTTTATCTTTATTATTGTTCTTTACAATTTTCAGTATTTACTATTCATGCTATGTTACCAGTACTCTCCATTCTGTTCCACCAAATAGAAACTTGAAGTTACCTTTGATTCCTCCTCATGACCCCTCCACAGGCGTACTTTTATCCCATAAACATCTCTCAAATCTATTTACTGTCACCTCTCACACAAGGAACTTCATAAATATTTCTTTGCACTGACTTTTCTCATTCATTATGTCAACTTCTCTTCAACTCCTAAAGCTCCTCACATCTAAATTATTTCTTCATAGCATTTATCACAATCATAATTTCTCATGCTTTTGTGATTTATTTGAACAATACTTTCTCACTAGACTTACATCTCCAGGGAACAGGAACCCAGTCTGTCTTTCTCACCAATAGGATCCCAGATCTTAGTAATTAGCAGTTGTATTTTTAATGAATAAATAAAACAAAATAGAAACAAATGAACTCAGCTACCAGGTAAAATTAAGGAGACTTAGATTTTGACTCTATAATATACATTTTGATTCAGATAAACGAAAAAAAATATATACTGCACTTGGAATGTAGTTTATCATCAGTCTGTTGGCAGAAATATTGCAAAGAAGATTCAAGAACTGATAAAGGTTACATGGATTGATTTTATAGTTGTTCCAATTTGGAAGTACTAGGATTAGGAGTAAGTAAAAATAATAATAAATTCTAAAGGAAAAGGAAATAGAGGCATTTATAGACTTAAGAGTGGTTCAGTTCATTCCATTCAGAACACTTGATATGACCTGTATTTTGTCATCTTGTTGATAAAGTAGTTATAATCAGTTTATATGTATTGAGTGAAATGTGTAATCCTTTAGTACTTCTAATAATTTATTTTACTTTTTTTCTGACTCAAGCATGCAATCATTAAGTAGATGACAAGTGATAAACTATTAATATGGCCTTTATGGTTTGGTTGTGCATTTTGTAAAATTAAAAAAAAAATAATAAATGCCATTAAAAATATCAAAAGTGATACAACCAGAAAACTAGACACACTCTACCTCATGAAAACAGCAGAGTATAATTTTTATTTTATTTTATTATTACTATTACCATATAATATTTATCCTTGTCATTTTTATGGTAGTTGAAAAATAAAGTCGAGAGAAAGAGTCATAGTAGAGCTCATAACGAATAGTGGGAATGATGGATAACATTTAGAAATATTTGTTTCGGGATATTTGTTTTGGTTTCATGCTTTCTGCTGCAACCTTTGGGAAGAGTCTTTAAAACTCTCACAGGCATCAAGTTGCAAGTGAAATAAACTCCTGTGCTTTAAACTGTGAATGAAATTTTTAGTCAGGCAGCTTCTCTGGGAAAAATCAATAAACCCTTTTAATAATGTGGGTCAAGCTATTTCCACACTAAGGTTTAGAAAAAATAATGTTACCTTAAAGAAGTATTCTTTTTTTCTTTTTCTTTTCTTTTTTTTTTTTTCTATTCTGAAAGCATTTGAAATAACATGCTGGCTCTTCAAACATCCATGGATGCTCTCTCCATATCAAACGTCTGTCCCTTGAACTAGAGAAATAAAATTTGCCAATACAGCAATACACTTTATTTACGAAAAGAAGTGAAGAGTATAGATCAGGTAATCATACTGCATGCAAATATTGAGCTAATGGCTCAATGAATAACCAATGACATTTTTTTTTTAGAAGCAGAGAATGTGACTTCATTTTGTGAAACTCCCCAAGTTTTATTTCCCATGTAGAACTTAGTCTTTCAAAACAGGAGAAATTATTGTTACATTTTGAGTCTTAAGTCATGGATGAATCATATTTCTATAACTTCATTTAGTGAAACCATTTATTTTCTTGAAGTCCATGCACAATTGGTAATTCCATGAAACTAATTCCATGGGCCACTGCTCCCATAGAAAATATGACCCAGAGAGAAGGAGACATGTAAACAATTACAATATGATTCTTTTCTGAAGACTAGGAAAGGACACTCAATAAAAGATGAATGTTGTGAAGACAGAATTGGAAACTATATTGTGGAATAGCTTTGTAAGTGATTGGCTCAAGGGGATAATTAAGATGAGAAAGTCTAAAGATATTCTAGATGGCTTTCATAGTTTTAGCCTGAATTGTATTCTTGGACTTTTTTTTTTTTAACTAACCAAATTCCCTGGAAAATTAGAACTAACTATCAAAATACATGGTTTTAATATTTAGTACTTAATAATATTAAATATATCATATTTATATATATATTTTAAAATATATTAATATTTTATACATTTAAATATTTGATTCTTTTGTTGGAATATAAACTCAGTGAGAAATAGGGAAATAATAGTTCTTGCCATAGCTCTGTGTCTCACACTCATTTTAAACCCATAAATATTGAATAAAAGAATTAAGCTCAAGTATCAGATTTTTATTTCATTTTATTTATTTATTTGAGAGAGATAGAGTGCGTGCAGGTGAGCTGGGGAGAGGGTAGAGGGAGAGGGAGAAGCAGACTCCTTGCTAAGCAGGGAGCCTATTGCCGGCTTGATCCCAGGGCCTTGAGATCATGATCTAAACTGAAGGCAGAGGGGTTACTGACTGAGCCACCCAGGTGGCTCAAATTACCAAAGTTTTAACAGAAAAATAACTGATTAAAATGCTCTAATTAGTGAAAGTATATAATTGTTGTGATGATTTTATTTCTTTGCAAGACCCCTGTATATTGTATGGGGGACTTGTATTTTTTATATATTTCGTATATATGTATAAGTCAGCAAATAAATATATAAATTACAGGAATATTTAAATGCCTTCTCACAAAAAAACACAAACACACACAAAAAACCATAACTTATGAATCCAGTCTCATAGTTGTTTCAAGAATTCACCACCTTTGGTATAATATTGATAAAAACCAAATTCGATTATTATAAATGTAAATAATAGTTTACATTTGGAGTATTTGTTCTGTTTCTAGTATTGTTCTATAATTTTATGTGTATCATCTTAATTAATTATCATCTTATCATCTTAATTAATACTCAAACAAAAATATAATTTGATATCATTATTCCCATGTTATAGATGAGAAAAGTGAGATACTAATAACTTAATTAAATTATTTGTAGTGACTAGCTGTTTATTGACTGAACTATGACTTGGGAGAAGGAGAGGAGAAGTGAGTTGGAGGAAATCAGAGGGGGAGACAACCATGAGAGACTGTGGACACTGAGAAACAAACTGAGGGTTTTGGAGGGCAGGGGGGTGGGGGGTTGGGTGAACCTGGTAGTGGGTATTAAGGAGGGCACCTATTGCATGGAGCACTGGCCGTGGTGAATAAACAATGAATTTTGGAACACTGAAAAAATAAAATTAAATAAAAAAATCGAGTGGTGGATTCTAAAGTTTGTACTTGGCCTTATTGCATTAGATAAACTTCTAATTAAATTAGTGATGATTAAATTGATGATCATGATGACAATAGTGATAAGTAGGTTATGTTTACTAAGCATTCATTTTTTGTGAGGACTATCCAAAGTGCTAGTTTGTTTTTTGTTTTTTTTTTTGCATGATCTGTCAAATTAAGAACTCACAAAAGTCTTAAAAGAGTGTTACTCTTATTATACCCACTTTACTAAAGAAGATACTGAGATACAGTGTGTTTACATTTACACACCTAGTGAAGGTGAAACCCAAAAGTTTAATTTGGTTGGAGTTAAGTAAATATATGCTCCTGGGAGATTAAAAGTATTCTTTTTAAATTATTTTCTTATTTTTTAATTAACATATAAAAGTATTCTTAAAACTGCACAAAAATACTATATTGTATCCTGCAATCAAGTGCTACCCTGGTAAAGGTATTGCTTGATATGAACATCAAAGTCATAGGCTTTTTAAATGCAAAGTAGCCAGTGCTCTCTGAGGATAAATATCCCATATTCAGTTCTTTCCAACATCTCATCCCTCTACATGCACATACACACACATAGGCACAAACACAAGACAAACACAAGCACACACATGTACAAGCCATGCACACACAAAGACACATAGGCTGATGAGTGCATCTCTAAGTAACACATATTTGAAATACACAGTTTTTGCTTTTTATTTATTCTTTCTAAAAACAATAAATATGAGGAAAAATATATTCTATATTTTAACTTAAAGTTTGATGCAGTAAGAAAAGCTCAATGAGTAAAGTAGATTTAAAAAAATGAAGGGACAAGACATAAACCAAAGAATTTTGACATTATAGAAGATCTTAAAAGTTTTCTCTTTTTCATAGCTCTTATATTTTAATAGTCTTACATCTTTTTTCATTTTTCACAAGTCAACCTATTTCAAAAGGTTGCGATTGTTACAAGTGTCTTCTGCATGATTTATTTAGATTTTGATTCTTTATCTTCCAGTCTTTGTTACAGTTCTTCCTTTTGGAATAATATATAATAAGGTTATTCCCTCTTCTGTAACTATCATCTTGAAGCTCAGATTTTCCTTTTGAATTAAATACTCCCAGTTTTTCAGCCATTCATTTGAACCTTCCCTTTCACTTCTCCTTATTGTGTGAAGATTCTATGACTTTTCTCTTCTGACCCCAGTTTTTTGATTCTGCACTGTGGTTACACTTTTGGTTACTAATATACTTTAATAGTTGAATAATACTTCAAGGTGGCACAACTGATCAACAAGAAATATCAGAGAGGGTAGGGCAGAAAACAGACCTCTGAATTGCGCCGCAAAACCATAATCCTCGGAGTGACATAGAAGGTATAAAAAGGTCCACAATTTATGGAAGTTCCTCCACTAAGGGGAGTCTCTTTCTCCCCTTCTTAAATCTTGTGTCTCCTCTCCTTAAATTTAGGATTTCCTTGTGACTTGCCTGGATAGCAAAGTC
Organism: Lontra canadensis; assembly: GCF_010015895.1. NCBI lineage: Eukaryota > Metazoa > Chordata > Mammalia > Carnivora > Mustelidae > Lontra > Lontra canadensis. The sequence continues at coordinate 45,090,850 of NW_022630995.1, read as the reverse complement.
AACATTGTGGGTGAGTTCCAAACCTGGGTCTCAATAGGCTTTGTATTTCCATTCTTCCTCTTGGTATCACTGCCTAGAATTCAGCTGAGCTAGAGAGAAACTGAACTGAGCTGTCAAGTACAGGACTAGCTGATGAAGAAAATAAGCGAAAATGATAATAAGAGTCAAGCTTGTAATAACTCCCTGCAGTAGTATAAGGAAGAGGCTAAACTGGACAAAATATGGACACTTCTCATTTCCCAGAAGGGAAGGTGTAAGGGGAGAGGGTCAGGTAGGCAGTAGAGATGTTTGGGATCATCTCACTCCTTATGACCCCAAACAAAATGTTCCTCCAGTTTTTCTGGGACCAGGGGCAACAGGAAGGGAAAATATTGACAAGTGAAGTCTAGAAAAGTGTTAAGTACCAAGTCAAAATGGAAAAGATAACCTCAGAGTAACCACTTCCAGTCCTCTGGTATAAGATGCAGAGACCTCTGTGCATAATCTCTGTGAAAGAGGCCTCTAACAGAAGCTCCTGGACTAGAAACACTGATCAGCATAAGAGCATGGTGGGTCTGTGTCCTTGACTGCACCCCCCCTTCGGGGGTAATACACTGGCTGTGCATGAAGTCCAGTGTGAAAGAGAAGGTTCTCCCCTTGAGGCCTGACAGGAAAAGCCTTTGAGATGGCCTATGGGGGCATCTGAAAAATCACACACAGATTTTTAGCCAGGAGCTGAACTCCTCAATCTCTGTCACTGATGGCAATTAAGTAAGTCCAAGGTAGACCAGTAACAGATGAGAAAGTCTGGTAATCATAAAGGCCGCAGACTAAATTAATGCCTGAGTGAGTGCCGCTGAAATCAGCTAAGTCTGACCCAAATCGATAGAACATTCCAACTGAGCCCAGCCCAAATTATCAACCCATAGAATAAATTACACAAATGTGTGTAGTTTTAACCCACTCAGTTTTGGTTTCCTTTGGTTTGTTAACATACACAGGAAAGGAGAGCCTGGGTGGCTGGGTTGGTGGTTTGTTGGGCATCCACCTTTTGATTTTGGCTCAGATCATGATCTCAGGGTCATGAGATCGAGCCCCACATCAGGCTCTATGCCTGATTCTCTCTTTCCCTCTCCTTCTGCCCAATCATCTGCTCCTATGTACTATCTATAAAACAAACAAACCAACCAACCCAACAAACAAAAACAGACAAAAAAAAAAAAAAACACACACACACAAGCTAACTGACACAATTATTAACCAAAAACCTTTAAATAAAATCCACTAATATATTTGAAACCACCTAATCATACTGTTATCTAGGGATTTTTGGTTTTATATTCCCAAAGCAATTTCAAAATCAGTGCTACTATGTCTGTCATTTACGTGCATTTCTGTGGTTATTACTTATTTCAGCATCACTTTAGACACTCTCTCAATTTTGCTGTCAGATTCTCACATTTAATTTCTGTAACTTTTCCCACTTACCATGAAACTTTCCTTACCATATTTTGATCTTTATGTCCCAAAGAAAGAAATAAGATAAATAGTAAGACATTCTACAATATGTATTTACAAAGTTATAACATATTGTTCTAAAATTTCATAAATATACAAATATTTTACACACATGTCAAATAATTTTTTGAAAGATTTTATTTATTTACTTGACAGAGATCACAAGTAGGCAGAGAGGCAGGCAGAGAGAGAGCGGGGAAGCAGAATCCCCACTGAGAAGAGAGCCCAACATGGGGCTCGATCATAGAGCCCCAGGACCATGTCCTGAACCGAAGGCAGAGGCTTTAACCCACTCAGCCACCCAAGTACCCCAATGTCAAATAATTTTAAAGATGAAGAAACTAGAAAAAAATAATCCACAGGTTTCTGGAAAAATCAAATTCTCTTTCTTGGTATGAGAAAACTGGGATCCAAAAAGAAAAGAGAAATGATAAATCTTCAAAACTAGTAAGTGGAAAAACTGTGACTTAAACCTTAGTCTTCTGAACATAAGTCAGTCAAAAAGGTAACCAAGCTACAAGAAATACACAAACATTTATTTGGGGTCTCAGAATCATAATTTGTGGAACATGCATTTGGCAGCAACCCAAAACTGGCAGCATCCCCTCTGGGGATGAACCCTCCCAGAGGGAGAAAAACAAACAAACAAGGGGTTTTTAAATTAAAAAAAAAAAAAAACTTTTTAAAGATTTTCATTAATTTATTTGACAGACAGAGATCACAAGTAGGCAGAGAGAGAGGAAGGGAAGCAGGCTTCCCTGCTGAGGAGAGAGCCCGATGTGGGGATCGATCCCAGGACTCTGGGATCATGACCTGAGCCAAAGGCAGAGGCTTTAACCCACTGAGCCACTCAGGCGCCCCCAAGGGGTTTTATAGACAAGAGAATGCTTGTAGGTGTTGTCTATATATATATATGTGTGTATATATATATATATATATATATAATTCTACCAGTGTTCATAGCAGAAAACTAATCTTAGCTAGATATACATGGTTACTAAGGTTATCACTAAGTAAAGTCTCTTACTGTAGCAAGTTGCAAGCATTTGGGCTCAATCTTTCGAATATTTGTGGTTTGGCTCAGTTTAAAAGATGATGATTTCTCTGGATGAGGATGTCCATTAAGTTCTGTCTCTTTACTGGCCTCCTGGCTCACCTTTAAAACCCCTTGACATAGTGACCTCATTTTACTTGAACTTTTACAGATATATCAGCACTCTTTCAGAATGTATAATTATGATAGGTAGCACATTTTCAATGGTAAGTTGTTAGGTGTTCTTACACTGTGGCTATGGGAGAGCTATGATAGAAATTGGATGGAATTCAGTAGAAATGACAAGATCATCCCTTACTCTATTGATTACCCATTATTCTGGATCCACTTACTGTGCAAATTTGGAGGTGTTCATAGAATAACAATATCTATAGATTATCTGTGCTTAATCCTCCTTACAGTACCCATTTTTAGTGTAATCTTGGTAAGTTCTTTATCTTTCTTCACTATAGTTATTTTTACTTATAAACTGGAAGTGAGTTTAGTACGGATCTCCTCGGGTCATTGTGATGATTACCTGTGATGACAGGCTGTAAAAAGTATTCAAGCCTGATGTGTAAGCCTGATGATTTACAGACCTGTACCCCTGGGGCAAATAGTAGATTATATGTTAATAAAAATAATTTAAAAAAAAAAGGATTCCTGGGAAGCACACAGAGAGTTTTAGAAGGGAGGGACATGGGGGGATGGGTAAGCCTGGTGGTGGGTATTAAGGAGGGCACAGATTGCATGGAGCCCTGGGTGTTATATGCAAACAATGAATCATGGAACACTACATCAAAAACTAATGATGTACTGTATAGTGACTAACATAACACAATAAAAATAATTAAAATATTAAAAAATTAAAAAGAAGTATTCAATGTTTACATCATTCTTTTTGCTATTTCTTCTTGACTATCAAGACCAGTCTATAAGGTTCTTGAGGGTGGGATTTCCTTTCATTCAGTTTTAAGTTCCCAAGGTCCTTGTCAAATGTCACATGCTCCATAGATATTTGCAGAAGAAGCAAGAGGAGAAAGAATGGAGAAGAAAAGAAGGTGGTGGGGTTGGGGAGGAAGTAACTGAAAAAGGAAGAGGAGAGGAAAAGAGAAAGGAAAGAAGAATTGAGTCCAGGATGATTTCATGAGAAACATCAACATGTTTATTCAAGTGCTTAAAGTCAATTAGTAAGAATATTGTAAGCCATTGATGAAATAATTGAAGATAAAGAGAAAGAAATCCATATATTGTAAAAGCCTATGATTGTTGTTAAGTAGTTATCTGACGTTACCAATGGGAGTAAAAAAAGAGTAGCCACCATCCTCTTAGCTCTTCTGTTTGGGCATAAGTTATAAAGCAATATATACTGATGTGATTTTCAAGAAAATGGGTAGGTCAGAAGATAAATCCTTCACTCTGCCCAAATTCTTACTTTATTTACTCAGTTTACATCGCATGCCCAATCACTAAAATTACTTCTGCCTACACAGCAACTACCTTTCTCAGTTTTGACAGGGATCATTTTACTAATCTTTTCAAAAAATAAACCTTGGTTTAGGATTCTATTTTTTTCTGTTTATTTATTTATACCATTTATTACTATTTTTCCCTTTTCTCTCAAATTAATCTGTTGTTATTTTACTAGCCTCTTTTAGTGGATGTTGGGACAAATGATTTTAAATTTTTCTTCTCTTTAAATATATGTATTTAAAGGCAAGTATTTTTTTGTGTGTGTTTATGCCCATAATGCCTTTCTACAGTTATAGTGTATTGGTATTTCCTTTCATTCCAAGCACTTGCTAGTTTTAATTATGACTAAGCCTTTAATATAATTGTAACTGACTTCAATCCTGGGTTATTTAGAAATGTATCACTTAGTTTCCAAATATTTATCAAAGAATTTGAAACTACATATTTATTATTGGCTTTTTAGTTAAGTCTTCCAGTGTCAGAGATATGGTCTAATGATTTCATTAAATGATTCCAACATCAAAAATGCTGGAGACACTATATATGACTCAGCATGAGTCCATTTTTCAAAATATTTTATGTGCATTTTAAAATAAAATATCTTAGCTGTTACTGGGTACAGTCATTTAATTCTCCTGCTAATTCAATGAGGAAAATATTGTAATTATCCTATTATTCTCATTTTGCAGGAGAGAACATTGAAGCAGATAGGTTAAATATTTTGCCCAAATTCACATAGCTTGTAAACAATGAAACTCCCAGGGAATTAGGTCCAGAATATGTCCTCTTAAACCTAAACTATATTGTTTTATTTGTTATATAATAGTAATACAGATATTGCATTGAAGGTTAAAGTAGAAATAAAAGAAAACTTTTAGGTTAGGTTATATGAAGACTCAGTGGTAAAATCATATGTAATCATGGGAAGAAGAATTAAATTTTCTCCCTGTGTGACACCAAGCGGTACGTTAAGAGTAATAAAAGGAAGTTGCAAAGAAATAAAAAGAAATCGTACTAAACCATTCCAACATACAGAGCCACCCAGAGAAAATAAACTTCGTTAAGAATCATGAAATTCCCCTAACCTAAGACTTTCAGAAGGGCTGAAGGACCACTAAGTGTAGTAAAGAGAGTACCAAAAGCAATTGTGGTTTTAGGTCACATACATTTTAGCCACTATCAGCAATATCTCCTACAGTCAGGAGATTCTATGACTATCGATACTGGCACATGAGCTAATATTTCATATTCTCACTGATCCCTTCTATTGCCCCTGAAATATTAGTTTTTCTGGAGAAATAATATTTGAGTTGGTAGCTTAATAGTACATCATCAAAAGCTGCATTTTTATCAAATGTTAAGTACAAGAATGATTATGTTTATGTGCTGCTTCTTAGTCAATATTAAAAACTATAAAAATGATTAAACCTTAGGAAAAAGAGTCCCTGAGAAAGATGAAAAACAACATATACCCAAGAAAAGACAAAGCTGAGGAAAAACATGAAGGAAGTATTAAATATTAGCAACAAAACAAAAACTCATAAAGAAATACTAAAATAATTTGTCTTCTGCTTACCCACCCCCTTTCCATTAATTACAGATAATCCATGTTGTAACAAGATTTAGAAATAAGGGTTCAGTATCTGAAAAGGTTGGCAAGCTTCTGACAAAGGCAAATTCAAGGTGAATTATTATGTACCTCAGTAGTTGATACCACAAGAATATTAAGGGCTTAGAGGAAAAGCAAATGAATTTGCTTCCAGTAATCACCTACAACAGGTCACAAGTAGCTATCAATTCTCTATATAACTCTTTTTACTTCACAGCACCTTGCCTCAAAAGAGAACAGGAAAAACTTCTGTGTGTTTAAGGTTGGGGGCAGGGGGCAAGATAGTTGTGGTGATGGAGACTCAGAAAGTGTGACAAACTACCAGACTTGAGGAATCATGGAAGTGCAAAGTTCATCAATGTGCCCTGTACAATTCTTCCTGTTTAGTCTCCTCATATCTGGCCAAATTTCACCATCTCAATTGATCAGGAGATAACTGGGATTACCAACACTGAGCTCAATATCATAGCCAGCCACAGGGTCTATTCATTGTCTTAAATGGGAGCAAGTAATTATCACCCAACGGTTCCAGTGCATACCAAAATCATGGCTGGATGGATAGCTCTGGTGGTCTTATGGCTAGTTAGCTGTGTAGTCTTGACTTAGCCATTTTAATAAGCCCAGATTAAAAAAAAAAGGAAGAAAGAAATCAAAAGAAAATTCTCATTTTGGTGAACCGAAAACTTGAAGCTCACTTTTCATGTCAGCTTAGAGTTACCCGGTAACTGGTAACTAAAACACTGATCCTGAAAAAGATGTCAGGAACACAGTCATACATGTTTTTGTGGTCTAACCCTCTTTAAATATACTGCTTTAAAATTTGATACACAGACTCTTGAGAGGTAGAGAGAGAAAGAGAATAATAACATGAAAAATTACATTGTCAAAAATTGCACTTTTAACTTTGCATTTATTGCATTAAAATTTTCAGTTCTGGGGGCAGCTGGGTGGCTCAGTGGGTTGGGGCCTCTGCCTTCAGCTCAGGTCGTGATCCCAGGGTCCTGGCATCAAGGCCCGCATTGGACTCTCTACTCAGTGGGGAGCCTGCTTCTCCCTCTCTCTCTGCCTGCCTCTCTGCCTACTTGTGATCTCTGTCTGTTGAATAAATAAATAAAAATCTTTAAAAAAATTCATTTCTGAGGTCAAAGAAGTTACTTGAGGGTTTTCTTGTTATAGGTTAAAAAAATAGAAATTATGATTTTCAACTAATGTTTACATAATTGAAGAGTGTGTCAATATAACTGCAAAGCATTGCAACCTCACACTACATTATTCAAATATATTTTCTTGATATACTGAAATAGTAGTCTCCCTATATTTTAGTACTCCTTTGGTAAAGGGCAAATTATATTAAAGGAGACTTTGGCAAACTTAAGAATCTCGAGCATGTTAATCAGCAAGAAAAAGACTTAAGATATAGTGGCTTATAATGAGATGCAGTGGAGGAATTTAAAAGACTTTAGCTTAGGAATATACTAAGTGATTTCAAATCACTGAAGTTCCTTTGTACAGAGGGGACGGCCTTTGTTTTGGCTGAGATTGGAAAAGCCATGATCAGTCTGCAAATAGTCCACAAACCTAGATTTTGGTTCAGAAAAAGGAAGAGCTAAGTATCAGAACTCCCTGAGAATACAAGTCACCAGAAGCTGAAGTTTAATGACAACTAATTAGATGAAGTTATGTTGCTGTGGGTTGTAGGTTGAACCAGGTTTCCATTATTATCCTGTTTAACTCCAAGTTTTTCAGAGGAATGTTTCACAATGGGACTGGAATTAATGTAGCTAACTCTACCAAAGCACAACCTCGAAGTATATAAACAGCATTTCACTTCCCTGAACTCAATGCACAAGTTAAAAAGAAAAACATAACTCTGGAATAGACTTGTTAAAAAATAGCACTATATAAAGACGTGAGAACTGTACTTTGCTTTCATAAAAGAAGAAAGTAAAATATGATTCTTTCTAAGCTTCATAGAGCTACAGACGTTTATAAATACTTTTTGACAATTAAGTTAACGATGTTAGCATTTACTCAGTTTATACAAGAGGGACATAAAATTGAATGAGTTCAAAAACCACAGATTTTTGGGAGAGGATAAATCACTCAACTTGTAGCCATGGCTTTTGAAATGTGAAGGTTAAATTTGAATTTTGAGGTTCCTGTATTACTATGTAGAGATGAGGATCTATTTTTGCAGGCAAAGGGATCTTGTGAAAGTTACTGAAAGTCATGATTGGTTATTCATCAAGACACTGAGCTAACTGCCCAGGACCCCTCACGTCCTGCTACCAGGTCTAGTGAAAATAATTGCTCAGTGAGTTATCAGAACAATTAGAAAACCAAAGGAAATTTGTTAAACTGCAACTTAATCACAATCCTACATTTTGTATTTGGGAAAATTAAATCACTTAACTTCAACTTCTTACTTTTAAAAAATGCACATAGTAATAGTCCCTGTCTACAACAAATTCTAAATACTAAATAAAATAATTCGAGTAAGCACACAGTGCTTATTATCTTCATTATTAATAATGCAACTACTCTTATAAAATAATTCAGTATTGACTATAATGAAAGTACTCCCTGGCCTCATTTAAATATCTATCAGATCGATCTATCAATTTTCAAATAACTAATAATAATGGATAGAAATGTGGTTCTTGGAAAGGGAAACAGCAATCCTTAAATTTACAGATTATAGGTCTCTCTCCTTGTTTGAAGCCATCAGAAACAGAACTATAGTAGTCAGTTGATAAATAATTATTGAATGAACATTAAATACATGAATTCAGTGTTCTTTACAGTTGTGTTTTAAATAAATAAAACATAGTCTCATCATGCAAATAATCTGAGAAAAAACAGCTAAATTATATATTTTAAATTGAATAACTCATTTTAGTTTTCACATTGCTTTATTATAAATTTTTAGGTCATAACAATTTTAAATAAAATTTTATAGTGTAATCAGCATTCAGTGACAATAAAGAGATAAATACAAGGATTTTCTGTTCATTCTATTTTGTTTCATTTTGTTGTTGTCTTTGTCATGGGAGGATCTTTTATCAAGCTTTGCTTAAATAATAATGCCAAAATCTCACTAGCTTATAACAACACACATTAAATTCTCATCCCCGCACCTGTGGATCAGCTGCAAAATCTCTGCTCCAGGCTATAGGTTTGGTTCAGGTCTGCTCCTACATCCTCATTTACCCACCCAGGCAGAAGGGCAGCTGCTTCCTGGAGTGTCCTTGTCTTCCTGCAGGTGAGACTGGCCAAGAACTTAGCAATACTGAGTAACAGCCCCCACTAGAGATAAGCCATGGTCACTCACATTTTATTCACTCAAAGCAAGTCATAAGGCTAAGCAAAATATCCATAGGTTGATAAACATATTCTTCCCATGCATGTCAGTGAACAGGTATATATTTATTCCCTTTAATAATCATCTATCAGAGTTACATTTTATAGGCTCTCTGTGCTATCTCAATAATGAAATAGTTCACAACTTTTAAAAGATGTTTTTTAGTGATTGAAATAGGAAAATAGTCTCGGTATTAAGTTATTATAATAAGGGCCTTATTCAAATGATCTATTTTGTGTCATGTTATATTTGGTAAGGAGTGGGACTGAAAAATATCATAGAATTAATATGAGAATATTATAATATGAAATGTGTTACTTTTCATCTCGAACACCAAAACTCATTTGACATGAAATTACAACATTGGCTTTTAATTTTCAATTTTAATTTTTAAAGTTTAGACTAAATAGTAGTGAGAAATTTTGATCATTAGTTTTGATACTTTGTAGTACTTAACAATTAAAAATCAGAATGTTCTGGGCAGTGGAGTGTTACAAGTCTAAGAATCTTAACTAAGAAGTTCACTGCCAGATGTGTCATACCATGTCCCTCCAAACCACATGATGGATTGTAAGTAGTATTTGTGTGAGAATAATAGTTAGACTCTAAGAAATAACAAGTAAGGACACAAATGCCAAAATATAAATAAATTCCTCAATATTTTTAAGCTTTAAATATCTGGTAACTTATTTACATAAAATTTAGAATTATTAGATTTTCAATCTGTAAATTTTCTACTGATAGTGTGTCCTGTATGTCATGTATGTCATATATGTATGTCATGTACAGAATTGGTATATTATGCCAGTACTATTTGAAACATTATAATATATAACTATATCATATATAATTTTAAATATACTCTCTGCTCCTAAACAAGTGACTGAAAACTTTTAGTAATTTGTTAATCAATGACAAATACTATTAATTTGCTTTTTTTCTTTTATGAGAATTTAAGTCAATGTCTTATTTGAAAACATAAATATTAATGATTTATTAGTATTAATAGGGATTTTAGCAACTTCATTTATAGAGTAATTGAATAATAAAAATTAAAGATGAGAGAGAAAGAGAAATTCCATGAAATAGTTTAAATGAATATTAGAGGAACATTTCAAAATAAGCCTGTCACAATGTAAGTTTTGCTTCAGGGATAGATTTAATGACTTTTATCATGTCCTCTAATTTAATCCTTTGTTTTAATACTTGATGTGTTGAAAGAGAAGTTGGACAGGATTGATGATCTTGGGATCCAAATATGTAAGATGAGGTTCTTAGGTACAATACTGCTTTTGGTAGAACTGAATGAATACTTCCTTAAACTCTGATTGACATTTAAGAGATGAGAGTGCATTCAGGTATAGGAGTTATGCTGTATAAATAAAAATAGGATTGATATAAAAATGCAATCATGGTGGAGTTTGACATCAAGGCCATGCCTAGACAAACAAAAACAATTCCACAACAGTCTTGAAGGTACTGCTATTTCTACCATCTTAATAGTCCATTTGACTTTCTGTAATAAGAAGGATTATTTAATAATCACATAAAGCAATATCACAGTATAAACTGTATGTTAACTGACATAACTGACAACTAGGTTTGACTTAACTGTTTAGGTAAGACTCCATAACTCTTAATGGCTTGAGAGCATTTAATACACAGTTTTTTCTTCCTTAATGTCAGTGTTTGTTGCATGACCTTAGTCTAGGTTTTACTCCAAAATGATTGAGTTGAGAAACCTGAGAAACACAATTGTCAAAATTATGAAAATCAGAAATCAAAATCCTAATTGTCAAAATAAGAAGCCTGAGAAATATAATTGTCAAAGTTACTGTAAAGGGGTATTTCATCATATTTCAGGAGAATAAAAAGGGGGAACACATGAAAAAATGCGATGAAATACCAAACATAACATTTCAATACCAGTAAATTCTTATGGATGTTTTAGCTTCTATGTTATTCATTTTTAGATTTTAATTATTCAAAGGATACCCATGTAAATACCCTATCAATAGTACTATATTTTTATGAGAATACTAGTATACAATTTACTTAATTTTTTTGTTTTGTTTTGTTTTGTTTCAGAAAGCAATGTATCTGGATTAAGTTCTATTTTTTCTTTCACTGTTATTTGCATTTTAAATTATTGGACAGACACTCTGATTTTTGCTGGCATTTTACTACATTGAAGTACCGACAAAAAAATATGTATATACTTTTTGTCTGTGACTTCTCTATAGAGAAAAGAGGCAGTAATAGTGCCAACTAAATTGCTCAAATATTTACCTCTTCCTTCTATTATTAGATTATACTTCTCCACCCTGTTGATGTAAAATTTGCTCATATAATTTGTTTAGTCATAGATTGTGAGAAAAACAACATGTGGCTTTCTCATGGATGTTTTTAACAGTCATTAGGCATTCACACATTTCTTTTTTTCCATTGGCCATAATTAATGCATGACCCAAAGAAGGTCTGCTTTTGGAGCTCAGATCCAAGTATGAATAAGACAAAGCAAGACTTCAACCACTATTTGTACAAGCAAAATATAAACCCTTACTATTATAAATCAAGAAGATTTAGGGATTGTTTGTCACTAAACATAACTGACTAAAACAGCATTGATATAGAAGCATGACAATTTTGGCTAGTCTGAGATATTTAAAATAAATTTAAATTCATCTTCCTACCAGATATGAGTAGTCAACAACTTTAAAAAAATGATTGGATTTCATGCAATTTCCAGTGTAAGATGATGAGTTGGGAGGGACCTGAACTCATTTCTCTCTATGGACACACAGAATCTTCAGCTACACATGGACAAACTCTTTCTAAAAGAAATCCAGAAACTAGCTGATTGACTTCTATACATTGGGAGAAAGAGAAAATACTCACATTGGAATGGGTGTTGACACAATATCAACTACTGGGAACCAGGAACAAAGAAAGAGGTTTGAATAACCACAAAGGTTTGAGAGACAGCTAAAAGATCCAGATGAGATGAAAGATAAAGTTCATCTTCAATGCAAGAGCACTCCACCAAGGCTGGCAGAGGAGGCTGTACTGTCTAATGCATAGAAATGGACAAAGAGAGTCAAGGAAAATAAAGAAATAGAGGAATATATATTCCAGGTGAAGGAATAAAATAAAACCCAAGAAAAAGATTTTAATGAAATGGAGATTTGTGATTTACCTGAAAAAGAGTTCAAAATAATGGTCATAAATGTATTTATTGAGATTAGAAAAACAATGAATGAACAGAATGGGAGTTTCAACAAAAAGAAAATTTAAGAATCTGTAAAACAGACATGGCAGAGTTGAAGAATACAATAACTGAACTAAAAAAATTCAATAGAGGCTGTCCATATCAATTAGATTAAACAGAAGAAAAGATCACCATTCACAAAGATCGGGAGATATGGTGGTGGAATTCATCCAATCAATCAGAGGAGCAAAAAAAAAAAAAAAAAAGATGAAAAGAGTGAAGACAACTTAAGAGACCGACATGACAGCACCAAACAGACCAATAGTCACGTTATAGGGATTGCAGAAGGAAAGGAGAGAGACAAAGGGGCAGAACGCTTATTCAAAGAAATAGTGGCTGAAAAGCTTCCTAGTCTGAAGAAAGAAACACACATCCAGATCCAGAAGGACCAAAGAGTTACAAATAAGATGATTCTAAAGAGAATCACACTGAGACACATTACAATTAAATGGTCAAAAGTTAGACAAGGAAAGAATTTAAAAGCAGCAAGAGAAACAATTTGTTACATGCAAGAAAACTCCCATAAGATTGTCAACAGATTTTTCTGCAGAGACTTGTAGGCCAGAAAGAAGAGGATATCTTCAAATTTTGAAAAACAACATAAAAAACTGTCAATCAAGAATACCCTACCTGACAAAGTTGTTCTTCAAAACTGAAGGAGAAATGAGGAGTTTTTCAAGCAAAAGCTGAAGGAGCTCATCATCACTAGATCAACCTTACAAGAAATGCTAAAGGAACTTCTTCAAGATAAAATAAAAGGATGCTAGTTAGAACAGGTAAGTATATGAAAGTATAAATCTCACCAGTAAAGGTAAGTACATATAGGTAAAGGTAAAGATAAATTCAGAATACTCTAATGTTGTAAAGGTGACGGATAAATCACTTATAAATCCAGTATAAAGGTACAAAGACAAAATTATAAAAAAAACACTATAATTTTTTAAATTATAAGGTTAAAATAGACTGTTATGAGGTGTTTTATGTAAGCTTCATTGTAAGCACAAAACAAAACTTATAGTAGATATACAAAAGATAAAAGAATGGTATCTGAGTATACCACTATACGAAATCATCAAATTACAAAGGGGAAGTGCAAAAGAAGAAAAAAATAAATTACAAAACAATTAACAAATTGGTAATACCTATTAATGATAATTTTAAATGTAAATGGAGTGATTCTCCAATCAATAGACAGAGTGACTTAATGGATACAAAACAAAAACAAAAAAACAAGACCCAATTTTATGCTGCCTACAAGAGACTGACTTCAGATTTAAGGACACACAGATAAAAACTAAAAGCTTTAAGAAAATCTTTAAAGTAAAAAATAGGCATCTTACAAAATATAAATATAGCTGCACCAAAGCCTTAAACAAAAATAAAGAGGAAAAAGACTGTTGAAAGGACAGGGCACATATGTAAAATTTGTGGTATTACTATATAAAATCATTGCATCAATAGAGACCTATATCATAGTGGGTTAATAGATCATGTAAATTCAGAGCACTTGAAAAGACATGAAGAATTAGAAAGAAAAGAGTAACATAAAAATATCCACTTCACCAATGACATAAATATTTGATATATAAAATACGTATGCATATTTAAAATGGCAGTATTTCCTGCCCAGTTGATGTCCAGTTATTAAGTTAATATTACACAAATTTTGTGGTGTCCAGTAAATGTGACAATTTTTATTAAGACATGTTAGGAATATACTAAGATTCTAATTATATGAGGGTGATTAAAGATTATAAAGCCTTAAAATTGTTCGCAGTAGTATTTTTTCTTTACTCTTGACTTTATTTTTGGAGCAGTTTTAGGTTCACAGAAAAACTGAGCACAAGATCCAGTGATTTCCCATACACTTCTGCAGCCCCCTCCCCCTCAAGTTACAACCTCCCTAATCATCAATATGCCTCACGAGAGTGGTACATTTGTTACAGTTGATTAACCTACATTGATGTATCCCTCAAAATAGTTTGTATTATATAGTTCATTCTTGCTGTTTTACATTCTATGTATTTGGTAACAAATGTAGAGTAACATGTATCCATCATTATATGATCATATAGAGAAGTTTCATTGTCCTAAATTTCCTCTGTGCTCCATCTATTTATTCCTCTTTCCTAACCCCCAATTCTGGATAACCACTGAACTTCTTACTCTTTCTGTAATTTTGCCTGCTTCATATATCATATAGCTGAAATCATACAGTATATAGATCTCTAGATTGACTACTTTCACTTAGTAATAAGCATGTTGGTTTTCTCCAGGTCTTTCCATAACTCATTTTTTTTAGTGATGAATAATATTCTATTGTCTGACTGCACCACACTTTATTTATCCATTCACCTACAAAGTTATTTATAATTCCCAAAACTTGGAAGCAAGAGAGATGTCAAACAGTTAAAAATGTTCATGCTCAGGTTTTTATGTAGACAAAAGTTTTTGGCACCTTTGGGTAAATACCAAAAAGCACAATTGTTGGGTTGTATGGTAAGAATACAGATAGTTTTGTAATAAATCACCAAACTATCTTCTAAAATGGGTATACCATTTTTCATTCCCACCCACAATAAATGAGAATTCTTGTTCCATACACTTGCTATTAATTGGTGTTGTCAGTGACCTGAATTTGGCCTTTCTAATAAATGTGTAGTAGTATATTGTTGTTTTAATTTGGTTTTGCTAGCATATGTTGTAAGCATCTTTCTTTTTTAAAAACAATATTTTATTTATTTATTTGACAGAGAGAGAGAGATCACAAGGAGGCAGAGAAGCAGACAGAGAGAGAGGGAGAATCAGGCTCCCTGCTGAGCAGTTAGCCTGATGCAAAGGCTCGATCTCAGGACCTGAGCTGAAGGCAGAGGCTTAACCCACTGAGCCACCCAGGCGCCCCTATAAGCATCTTTACTTATGCTTATTTTCCATCTGTATATCTAGTTTGGTGAGGTATTTGTTAAAGACCTTGGCCCATTATTTAGTTGGGTTTTTATTGTTAAATTTTAGGTGTTCTTTGTATGTTTTGCAAAACAATCCTTAATCAGAGGTGTCTTTTGCAAATATTTTCTCCCAGTCTCAGGTTTTTCTTCTTATTTTTCTGCAAAGTAGAAATTTTTAATTTAAGAAAGCCCAGTGTATCGATCATTTCTTTCATAGATTGTACTTTGGTGTTTTATTTAAAAAATCATTTCCATACCCAAGGCCATTTAGGACTTATCCTTTGTGATTTTCTAGGAGTTTTATAGTTTTGCCTTTTACCTTTAGACCCTATAATCCATTTTCAGTTAATTTTTGTGTAGGACCTAAGTTTGCAGCCAGAATTTTTTTTTTTTTTCATGTACATGTCAAGTTGTTCCAGCACCATTTGTTGAAGAGGTATCTTTACTTCATTGTATTGGCTTTGCTCTTCAGTCTAAGTTATTTTAGGGTGTCTATTTATTTTTATTAATGTCTATTTCTGTGCTTTATATTCTTTTCTATCAATTTATTTGTCTATTCTTTTGCCAATACCACATTGTCTTGATTACCATAGCTTTATATTAAGTCTTGAAATTGTGTAGCTTCAGTCCTCCAACTTTGGTCTTGTCCTTTAATATTGTGTTGGACATTCTGTCTTCAGCCCTCCATATAAAATTTAAAAACATTTTGTTGACACCCACAAAGTAACTTGGTATGATTTTGATTAGGATTGAAATGAACCAACAGATCAATTTGGGCAGAAATGACATATTGAACATATTGAAACTTGCTTTCTATAAACACAGAATTTCTCTCCATTTATGTGGTTCTTCTTTAATTGCATTCATCAGACTCTCATAATTTACCTCACAGAAATTTTACATATTTTGTTAGATTTATACCCAAGTATTCATTTTGGGGGGTGCTGATGTAAAGGGTATTTTGCTTTTAATTTCAAATTCTACTTGTTCTCTGCTGTATACAAGAAAGCAAATGACTTTTGTATATTAATTTTCTATTCTGTAACCTTGCTCTAATTGCTTATTCTAGGAGGTATTTTATCAATTCTTTAGAATTTTCTACATAGATGATCATGTCCTCTGTAAACAGATAAAATTTCTTCCTTCTGAATCTATTTGCCTTTTTTCTTGTCTTATTGCATTAACAAGTCCTTCCAGATTTTATTACATTATTTTATACAGCCATATGATTTTTATCATTTGAAGATATATGGAATAACTTGGATCAATGTTTTTATTTGAATAAACTGAGCTATAGAGTTGTTAACAGATTTGATCAAAACCATCAAGGTACATCTTATGTGTTGGTATTGAGCCAGTGCATATGAGAAATTATTTCTGATGTAATATATTTTGCTAGAAAGAGGATTAACTATTGTTAGATTTTAATTTCAATTATAATTATCTTTTCATGAATTCAGATAAAATTCTTGTCTCTATTTATGTATTCATAGATCTTCTACTATGTTATATTTTACTTTCTTCAAGTTTTTATCTAAAGAATAGCTCAGAAATTTGATAAATCTGTATAATTGCCAAACAGATATCTCAACTTTAGAAAGTTCCATCACAGTGAAATCAAATCTAGAAAGACAGATACTGCAAAGGCATAAGCTTTATTCTATATTTGTATTTTGTTGTTGTTGTTTTGGCTTTTCTGTTGTTTTTCTTTTTGTAATATAGAACATTAATTCTAACTTACTGATACACATAGGTATAATCAGAAAAAGTCTTGCTCTTTCTTTATTTTGTTCTATTCTTTAATTTTTCTTTGTAGACAAGATAATACATATATCATAATTTTATACAAACAGGGATATTCATGACTACTGCATTTTTTTCCATTTATCATAAAATTGCCTCCTGACATAAAGTTTAACTAAAAGAATTTTGTTTGGGGGAGCAGTTGAGAAATCTGAGTTTAATTCCAGCTGTATGGCTTTGGAGTAGAAAATTAACTTCTGAAACTGTTCTGCATGTATACAAAAACATTATAGTGTTTGTGATATCTTCCTCAAATGTTCAGAGTAAATAAAAGGATTTTTTAAATGTAGGACTGCTAGTATAAAAATGTTCAGAATTCAACATTCCAATTGTTAGACATTTTTTAGGAAAAATTAGTAAGATCTCTCCTTAACTAAATGGAAAAATAACTAAGGTTATCCCAGGAGTATATTAAAAGCAGCACTATCTGAAGTATTTGCCTGGCTATGCCATAGTTATTAGTTATATGCAGTAAGCTACTTATGTTAATGGGAAGATAAGTGCTTTTAAATGAGAATGAAGTTAATGAGACAACAGGGAATTAAAAAAGAAAATCATATGATGATGTGATTTAAAACATTAAGTAACTAATGGAAGTTGGAGTGATATGTAAATCTCCTAGTTAAATTCTAGGTAGGTCATGTATAAGAAAGAAACCTCCATGAGATGACACCAAGTAGAGAAGAAACATTCTTCACAATCATTTGATCTCCACTGACCATTTCAATTCTATTTGTTGTATCACTTGTTCAATAGCATATTTAATATTTTTTACATGTGTGGAAAGCTAAATACAGAAATATAGGATTAACCTTGATAACTTGAACCCCAGGTAGCCAGACATGCATTCTCCTTTTGGTTGAATATCACATCTTCACTGGATCATGCACTTTGAACTTAGTCCCAGTTGTCTTGCTATTTGTCTTCTTTTCACTAATTCTTAAGTTCAGATACTTACTAATTGTTATATTTACTTGTATAATATTCAATTTTCTCAATAAATTGTAAGTACCATGACTGAAGAGTCATTTTGGTTTTCTTTATGATCTTCAGTCCAGTGTGTAGGATGGTATCTGGAACAAGCAGGCACCAAATAAATGTGTGTGGAATTAAAAAAAAAAAAATGGTCTTATAACCCTACAATTTTAGATATTTTTAGGTACTATTAGCTCATTCATTTTTAAGTAACTATTTATTGAATACATACTAGGCAATTGGACTATACCTGTACATAAGGCATGTAAAAAGTCCTACCTTATTGTATTCACATTGCCTAAGGGGAAAGAGACTATGATAATAATAAGCAATAAATAAATAATTTTATTGTCTGTTAGAAAGCAATAAGTGCTTATGGGGGAAAAAGGACATATAGATTAGCATAATAAGAATTAGAAATTTGGACCAGGGTCCAGGGCAGGTTACTGTATTAAAAGATAGAAATGCTAGGTTCATTCCTGGGATTTTCTACTGACTAGCTTCATGACTTCATTTTTCTAAGGTACTTCTGTATAATTAGATATTTAAAAATTTACTCTGAGCTACTTCCAACTATGCTATTCTATGACTCTATGTCCAAGTTAAGCAACTCTTTTAAAGAGAATAAATCAATTACATTAATGATTGCTACAACCTAAAAATATAAATGGGGACATCAGATAATTTTTTTTTAAATTGGCTTTAATAATATATGAACAAACACATTTGCTATTGTTTGTGATTCAGCACTCATGTTGTTCATTACTCAGAACCTCTGCATATGAAAATATAAGCTTACTGTGTCAGAATTTCTTGAGTTTTTCAAAATAATACACTGGTAAACACAAAGAAAATCATTTCACCGTAGAACATGAATAAAGTAAACATTTTATAATGTTATATAATATAACACTATGTTATATTTATGATGGTATATAATGCCAGGTTTGTTTGTTTTTTTGGAATACAAAATTGTGATATAAAAAATGTTAGGTATTCAGTCTGGATTTAATGTGCGGATGTACTGCCTGTCTACACTTTTCCAGGTGGTTCTTCAAACTAACACTTAACTACTTAAGAATTTCAAATATGACAAATAGCTCTTTGAAGTTGACTTTTGTGTGTGTGTCAGAGAAACATAAGATGGAACATAAATAAAAACAACTCACAGAAACAAGGTTTAAGATCTGACATTTCTAAGCAGCAGATTTCTTCTGTCCTCAGGGAGATAAACAAAACTATTGAAAACCCCATTAGGTATATTTATAGCCCAGGTTTAATGTCTGGGATGTAAACAAAGATGCCAGACTGCCAGCTACCAACTTGGGATGGAAGAAAACAGCTTCTCAGAGTGAACATTTTCATCCTTTTCTCATCAATATTCCAAAGACATGGCACCTTAATCTTTTATACAGTGCAGGAGGAGCCTTCTTTCAGATTACTTTCCATGAAAAATTTTATTTATTTATTTATTTATTTTTTTATGAAATGTCTGGAGAAAATTTGCTAACCAGCTTTCCGTTATACTTACTGATTCTTGAATAGGGGCAGAGAGGGCCAGGAAGGCAGTGTTCAGATCTTTACATGGCTCCTCAAATGAAAAAGAAACATGTGAATCAATAACTAATCCTGAAGGAAATGTACCAATGAGCTGTTCTTGGAAGGACAATTACAGCTACTGAGAGGTATGTGAAAGCCAAAAAGATCTGATGAGATGTTTCAAATAATCATTGTGATAGTCTCTGAAATAGACTTTTTCATATAGTGTCAAGGGGTCAGCTGGTATATGTGTTATGAACTGAAAGTTTGTGTCCCTGAAGACTCATATGCTGAAATTCCAATCACTAGTGCAGCTATATTTGCAGGAATTGAGGAGAGAAGAGGTGATAAGGGTGGGGCCCTGATCCAATGATCCAATGGGATTAATGTCTTTGTAAGAAGAGATGCCTGAGAGCTCCCTCTCTCTGTCTCCATGCACAGAAAGAAGAGGCCATGTGGGTGTCCAGTGAGATGGGAGCCACCAACAAGCCAAGAGACAAGGCCTGAGAATGAAGCTTTTTTTGCCAGCACCTTGATCTTGGACTTCCAGCCTCAAGAAATGTGCGAACTAAATTGTTTAAAGTTGGGTTTGGCCAGGAAACTCTGAGATGGCAAATGAAAAGATTAATCCAGACACCAAAATAGGGGATCAGATGCCCTAGTGGGAAAAAGTCACAAGCCAAGGTCTGTGTACTCTTTTATTCTGAGTTTGATCAATACACCAAGTACAAGAGCAAAACAAGAAGGAGTGTGTAGCTTTAGTGATCAGGGCGATAATAATATACAGGGCAGCGTGGGATAGGACCAAACAGTGCTCATGACATGTGGACAAGGTAAGGGGTACACGAAGTACATGACCACTGCAGGTACCTGTTTTTCTTTAAAATTTAAACATTTACTCCCTAGGTGAGAGCTTTGAGCCACAGTTAGAATCCTCCAAAACTTCAAAGGAGGCCCAGCGTTCCGGGCACTCCTCCTTTGCTTTTCAAGTAGTCTCATCCAGGGAGGCATATACCAATCAGAGTTTGTCTATCCAGGCACAATGACTCCCCATAATTTAAGTCACCGAGTTGTGGCATCTTGCTGTGGCAGCCCAAGAAGACTAAGATAGTATAATGAGATGTAGGGAGAACAATGTCAATGCTATAGAAGCAAACTTTCTAGAAGTTTCTTGAAACTTTCTAGAAACTTTCTTGAAGGCAGAATTTACTGTTTTAAGGGAAACCCTGAGTTCATTGTCATTAGTGGTCAAGAAAAAAAATCAGAGTTCCTTGAGTTGCTTTTTGATGTGGGTAGGCATCTGGCATCAACTACATAATTGTATTAAATCATAGAGTTCTATCCCAAAGTCGGATAAAATTCTTGATTTCTGTGTACTGAATTGACAATTTGGACCAGGGAATATATTTATAACACAAATGTTAATCACTATAATTGTGTGGTTTTAAAATGTTAGAAGAAAAAAGAAAAAAAATAGTGAAGGAGACTAAGGAAAAGCAAGACTTCCAATGTTGGCGAAGGAGGTGGTACTAAAAGAAAGTAAAAGTGACACTGAAATGGGGGGAGGAAAACACAATAATAACTCTAAGATATTTGGTGAAGGAGGCAGGATTGTCTGGATTTCTTTGAGATGGCTAATTAACAACTGACCGCAGTAATGGTTGAGAAAAAAAATTACTATTACTTTTATTTTGCTGTCACACACACACACACACACACACATATTTCTGTTTCATGGCACCCCTTAAGAGGTGCCTGGGTGGTGCAGTAAGTTAAAGGACCGGCTCTTGGTTTTGGCTCAGGTTGTGATCTGAGGGTAGTGAGATCGAGCCCTGCCATTAAGAGCTGTCCTCACTGGGGAGTCTCCCTGAGATTCTCTCTCTTTCCCTCTGCCCCTCCCCACCTCTCTAAAAATAAGTAAATAAATCTTTAAAGCACCCTGTAAGAAAGTGATCAAATCCCATGGGTATAAGCAGATTACAAGACACTGATCCCAAATTAGAAATTGTTTTTATTTGTTTATTTAAGATTTTTATTCCTTTATTTGACAAAGAGAGACAGCGAGAGAGGGAACACAAGCAAGGGGAGTGGGAGAGGGAGAAACAGGCTCCCCATTGAGCACGTAGGCTGACACAGGGCTCTATCCCAGGACCCTGGTTCATGACCTGAGCAGAAGGCAGACGCTTACTGACTGAGCCACGCAGGAGCTCCTAGAAATGGTTTTTAAATATTTCTAATAATCACTGAAGCAGGAGAGATTCCCTTAAATATATTTGGTCACTTTTAAACACTGACTCTATAAGTAGTAGTCTTACACATGCCCAAGCAGTAATACACTTTTTCTGTGTTTTCCAAATTCACTAGAAATTTAACAAAATTTTTCTCTTCTATCAAACCTTCTTTTTTTATGGAGCTGCTCGTTGGAATCATTATCTTTTTGCTGAATTAGTATTTGTCTCAGGAACATTTTTAATATAGCAAGAAAAATAGCCTAGAGAATTCTACTACCCTGTGGATTAAACTAACAGTCCAAGAATCTTGATAAGTAAGCAAAATTCACATTCAGAAACAATTTACATATTTATTAGCCTTTGTATAAGCAGGTACCTTTAAGTCTCAACTTATGTACAGGTTGCCAGTTACTTAAAATTCTTTGCAGCTGTTACGTGACAACTAAGAAATAAAATGTTTGACCTTTTGTTTAGAAAGCTGTGAATAAGAATATAGCATAACAAGACATTTTTTAGCTGAGATGTTTAACAGGCAAAATTTGGTTAAAAAGAATGTTTGGCAAAGGTTTTTACATTCTGTCTTTACATTGGCAAAGGCAGAAATGAGAGGACTGGTTTCTACAAATTCTATATGCCAAGCCTTTAGCAAGTGAATGTGAAATCTGGTATAGAAGACTATCTAGTGTACTTTTCCGTTTAAGAGAACAAAGTATTTTTTTTATTATTACTACATTTGTCTGTGAACAAAGCTAACTAGGTTTTTGAAGGTTTGAGTTTTTCATTTTTGGTCTTCTTATGATCAGATTCATCAGGACTGTTTCAATCATCATCTGCAATTTCGATTTACAATTTTACATTCCTCTAATACAGGTTTCACCTTGTTGCTGTGGAAGTATTTAAAAAAAAACACACAAATTTAATTGTTTTATTGCCAATTTCAAGCAAGTCAATATCACCCATGGGAAAACCCCCACACTCTTCAACCCATTCTATAACTCTGTGTGTGTGTGAGAGAGAAAGAGAGAGAGAGAGAGAGAGATAAACCCTACTCATGTCTGTTTCTTCCCTCTCTCAGAAGCTGCTTTCTACTCAGGCTAGCCCACTTGTTCTTAGAAAGTGCCACATTGTTTCGTATAACTTTTTTTTTTTTTTGCCTCAGACACCATAATTCCTGCTTCATAAACCCCTTCCCTTCCTTCACCATGAATAGCCTAGAAAATAGGCTAGAATATTATATTTACCTTTTGAATTTTATTTCAAAGGCCCATTTATTTGTTTTAGTAGGTATGTTGAACACCTTCCTTCTGCAAAGTAAAATTATTCAAACCAGTATGTCACCCCGTTAAACTTAGTAAAGTTTTCTATCATAATACCTCTAACATTTTATTACATTGATTTATTTTCATTGTCTAGTTTCTCTTCAAAACCAGTGACTCTCAAGAGTTGAGGATTATATAAGAATATTCATGTTAGAATTTGAAGAATATAAATAAAAATGAGAAGGACTGCATAATGTATTACGAATAGAAAAAAGCATAAAATAAAGATGTAAACTTGCAAAAAAAAAGAATATTCATGTTAGAAAAAAAAAGAATATTCATGTTAGTAGAAGGTGATAGGCATGGGGGAGGGAACCAAACTCAGGTTTAATTTTCTTCACTAAGACATGTGTCCCTTGTGTGAAATCAATGTGAACCAAGGACAGGGTCTTTGTTTCTCTTTATAACCAGTACTCAGCAAAACGCCTAGAAATCATAAGCTACACGAAAATACTTTCTGCACAAGTGAATATTTGCTTTCTCATGAGAAGGTTACAAAAATATCCTGAGTGTGTGCAAACATTTTATTTTTTTTCTCTGTTGCTGAAATTTGAAGTTGTGAGAGGGAAAATAATCTTTATGTTAATTTGCATAAACATGGAGGAAAGGCTTGTCTGTGATTATAACTTAAATTATACAGAACTTTATTTTATATATGTGCAGGTTTACATAATGTATATTCAGAGACCTGGTAGATTTTGAACTCTCAAAGGGTGGAGTCATGTCTATTTTACTTATCTTCATATTTTCCAGTTTTTAGCAGAACATCACATAGTTGCTCAACAAATGTTTGTGGATTAAATGAATGCACTTGTGGATATGGATGAGAAAATTATTTTACAAGCTGCCTATATGTTCATCAGATGTTCTAGGAATGGAGACAACATTCATCTTTGGAAACACAGCTTCCATTATTAAAGAGATGAAAGCAAGCCCACACACATGTATAAACATGCATACATACACGCACACACTCAAATATGCCTTTGGAGTATGCTGAGGAAGAGCCCCTGGTCTAGGTTTTTGGTCCAGAGAGAAGAGATAAATTGCTCTGCATAGTAAAGTAAAATGATTTCTGTTGTTTCACCATCAAGACTATGAGTTCAAGGGATTTTTGCTTATCTTTGTTTTGAAAGCCTTGAGTATAATTTTTGTCATTTGATGTTTGCTCCATAAATTCCCATTATCTTGAACTAAATGTACTGATTTGAACTGATTCAGGATCCAACAAACAGCAACATCAATCCCTTATGTATATCTAAGTGTTATTTGCATTATCATTAACTAAAAAAAACAAAAAACAAAAAACAAGAAAACTCTTGATATATCAAACCATAAAGTCTTACTTAACAGCAGAAGTGCTACATCCAAAAGATTATTTTCATATATAGATTGAAATTGTTTGGAAAGCTGCAAAGCAGTAACCTCCTGTGAATTGCCATGGGCCAAATGTGGCTCTAAAACAGTTTATAAACATCATCACATTTTATCTTAAAAGTCAATTTTATTTCCATTTTACAGATAAGAAAATTGAGGTTCATAAAGTCTAAGAGTCTCACAAGATGGCAGGTGTAGCAGATTTGCCCAATAACATATCATAGTGCCTTTCTCCTAGACTGATAATATCTCACAGTGCTGGGTTGAAAAAAAAAAAAATTTAGTGCCTGGACATTGATGAAGACCTTCTTTCCTCTGCTATTAAAAATACATATTGCCTGGAATGGAAGAGCAGACAGGATTTTTAAACCATTTATGTACATTTATTTTGTTTATGTTTGACTGAATATTTGTATTGAATTTTGAATAATGAAAGTATAATTGTGCTCTAGATGTGTTTAACATTTCTATAGGGTAATTGCTTCTTCATAAAATATGAAGATGTTTCAGAAATTCTGATCACTATTCTTTCTCCAATTAGTCATGCCCCAACAGATGTTTGCAAAATGATAAAACTGGCTTCATAAACCTCATTAACATTAGTATTTGAGAAATTATTGCCTTTAATATATCTAAGGATAAAGTACAGCTAATTGCTCTATCATACAAAATTTCTAGACACTCCAAAATCTTACCAACTTTAGGAAAATAGTGAGCAGTATGCCCAGAAAGGCAAAACTTGGTCCTTTTTTTTTTGTAATGTTTAATATGAAATATATAACTTTTCTTCTCAAATAACTAAATAACTTCATTCTTAAGTTACCTCTTTCTTTCCCTTTCTCTCTCACTCTCACATCTTCATACAGAATTTAGTTATAAATTCTGCTTATAACTAATTTAGCTATAACAAATAGTTTATTTATTTAGTTATAATAAATGCATATGATCTTTTACGTTTTATATATTTATACACCTTAATCCTAAGGGTTACAAAATAACACTTAGCAAACAGCTTGACTGGTTAAAATTAGAGCCCTGTGTTATATTTTAATGAATGATAAAGTAATTCTAATAAGAGCTTAATCACTTATTAATGTTAAGAGTTTTATTTTTCTTTTAATGAATACAACCTTGTAAGCAAGATAACGTCTGCTGAACAATTTATAATCACTGATTGGACAGTGTGCTTAATCAATAATATCATCTAGGACTATGTCAGCTCCATCTGTTACTGACTGATTCATTCATTCATTGTAGATATATTGTTGAACACAATCAGCCAGGTAATGCTCTAGGTTTGGGAGATACAGCAAAAAAAAAAAATGAAGCTTCTGGCCTGGAGTTTATTTACATGGTCATGTTTGGTAGCAACACGAACTGGAACAAACCCTATCTTATCTCGTGTTTCTATCAGTTATCCTTATCCCACAGCTGTTTTTCTCACTGAATTAAACAGACTTAGCAGAGATTCTTGTTATTTCAGTCATCTTAAATTGCATGTTAGCTTACCAAGGAAGTTTTAGCATGGCTGAAACCAAACTAAATGAGTCACAAAAGAGTCAAT
This sequence comes from Lontra canadensis, assembly GCF_010015895.1. Lineage (NCBI taxonomy): Eukaryota > Metazoa > Chordata > Mammalia > Carnivora > Mustelidae > Lontra > Lontra canadensis. Next base: position 45,064,856 of record NW_022630995.1, on the reverse strand, counting down.
TTGCATCTCCGTAGGGCCACATGTACACATAGAAGTGTGAAGGGCATGCATCTCATGTATCTATAAGTATCCTCTGTCAGACTAAATATTTTGAACCAGAACTGCTCTGGTGGTAAGTAATGAGTCAATAGCTTTTGAAATAGGATCATACAACAGAAGGCTTTTTCATGGTCTGCTCTCAAGCAATCAAATGTATCAGCAGATAGATTAGCTAGAAATTTATGTCACACTCTGAATAAAGTGCAACGAATTTAAACTTCTCTACGTGTGTCATCTGTTTGTTTGTTTGCTGCAATTATCTAACTAAAAGAGAAGGATTTGGCCTGAATTATCCTGATGATTAAATCAGTCATATTGTTAATCCTTGTATCTGGATAAAAGTTCTTAAGTGGGGCTGTTTTGCTTCCAGGGGAAACTAGGGAACATCTGTAGAAATTTCTGGATTATCACTATTGGGGGGATGCTCGTGGCATCTAGTGGGGAGAGACCAGGAATATTGCTATTTATTCTATAGTGAGTAGGATAGTCTGCCCTCCTCTTCCCAACCAAGAATTATCTGGCCAAGAATCTCAACAGCTTTGAGGCTGAGATACCATGATGTAGATAGTGTGAACAGAAAGTAAAATTTTACCTTTCTGACATAGTGTCATTCATTTGAGGACAACGTTGCCAGATTTAGAAAATGAAAATAAGGGATGCCAATTAAATTTTTATTTCAAATAAATACCATTTGTGTGTGTGTGTGTGTGTGTGTGTGTGTGTGTATAAACGTGTCACATGCACTATTTGGAATGCAACTACACTAAAGTAGTACCAGCTGTTTACCTGAAATTGAAATTTAACTGTGTATCCTTTATTTATTTATTTATTTATTTATTTACTTACTTACTTACTTATTTTTTTAAAAAGATTATTTATTTAGATATTTGATGGGGGTGGGGGGCACAAGCAGGAGGAGAGGCAGGCAGAGGTGGAGGGAGAGAGAGAAGCAGACTCTCAGCCAAGGAAGGAGACAAATGTGGGGCTCGATCCCAGGAACCTGAAATCATGACCTGAGCCAAAGGTAGATGACTGACCCATCCAGGTGCCCTGTATCCTGTATTTAATCTTGCACCCTATCTGTGGAGGAGCCAATAATTATAGACGACGGGTTTTTGTATGCACTTGTATAGATCTTACCATTTTGTCTGTCAGTGTTGCATTGCACACATCTCAGCCATATATATGTCTCACTTAGACATAATACAACCTGAGATACTGTTTTGGATCAGATAATAATTGGTGAGGAAAAAAAATGGCCAATTGGAATTAGCAAAATTAGGGAAAATTAATAAAATCAGCAAATTTTTCAGGACACAGGAGTGTCTTAGATATTCAGATAACTTTCAAAAAATATTCAGATAACGTTCATCGGAAATAAGTGGTTGAATTGAATGATTAGGATTCATCATGAATTATGATGAATCTTCATTCTAAGGGGTTTTATGGGAGTTTGTGATATGCACACTCTTATTAAATTTATATGATCATGACAAATGACTTCACAGCAGAATAACCCCTCTTTCAGTAATTATTATATAAAAATGAGATAGATGATAAATATTAGTTGAAACCTCCAGACCACATTAGGATCCTAGAAGAGTTGTTCTCAGCACTTGTTCTATGAAACAGATATTCATACCTTCCTGGTTGATGGAGTTTTACTTGTAACTGTTAAGAGATTATTTTTCTCCATTCATGACTGAAACAGAATTCCTTGGCTTTTGGGGAGAGTTGGATCCAGATAGTTCTAAGCTATGTTCCTCTTGGAAAACTGCCTTGAAGAGATCTGGCTCAATTTCAGTGATTTGTCCCAGAGGCATTCAGTGATAGTTGATTACATGGTGTGAAGTCTGGTCCTCTTTCTTCTGTGGAACAATTAGGATGGGCCGTTGCAAGCTCTAAGACCCCAGAAAATCAGCAAAATTATCCTTCACAATGGTATTGTAATCCAACACTACTTTCTACTCATTCTGACTTCCTTTCCTTCACCACAGAGCTGATCCCAAGGGACTTCTCAATAAACTTCTGGCTTGCAAATATCCATCTCAGAGTATGTTTCCCCCATGGCCAAATTAGGAGTCAGATGGGTTGTTTGTTGCCAAAGACCCTAACTAGTAAAAGTGGAAATGTGTATATTTTTGCTTTAAGTTTTTTAGAAATATGTGCCTGTTTGCATACATACACAGGTATACACATAAACACATGTATGTTTTTGTTTGCATGTCAAAAAATGAGACACTTGTCTGTTTTTATTGTGAGCCTAGAAAAAAGTTTTGGGCAAGTCTTTGTTTGTCCTGTCTGTGTAACAGACAATGGAGAATTTTAAACTTCATTGGATTTCCCAGTGAATCAAACCATTCTTCTTGTGCATTAACCACACGCTTAACCTACTTTACCAGGCACTGTGTAAAATCCAAGCTGCGGATGACTCAAATTATAACTGGGAGGAAAAAAAATGTATGTATTTTTCATCTTATTATTAGTTTGATTGGTAATAATATATTTATTCTGTATAATGATTAACAGGTACTTTTTCTTATTGTATTCTCATAAAATCATGTGAGCTGGCAAGTATTACCATTTTCCTTTACTGAAGAATGAACTGAGACTTGGTTACATTGATTATCTTGCCTAAGATCACCCAGGTGAAAAGTCCCAGAACCAGGTAGCTCCAGTTCCTGATCTTACACAGAACAAGTCACTTTAGGAATGAGTCTGTAGCCAGCCTTGGGACTTTAGACCTGAATCTGCTACTGGATTGTGGAACATGTTTGTGCAGAGAGTGATGAGGATGAGATACCTGGGGGTTGAAAGGAGAAAATTAAACAAGGAGGCTTTGAAAGACTTAATTCTATGGCCAGACGTGACATCTACAACATTGTAGTGTTGGCAGCACCTGACACGCAGTAGCTCAGTACGTGAATCAAGACAGAAAACTTGAAGCACAGAATCTGCCATAACTAGAGGTTATCTATGGGTTCAGTGCCTAACGGGCTTCAACAACTATTTGTAGAAATTATTAATGAATAAATCTATGGAGGATGTGCAGATTCAGCCTGATCTGGCCATCTAGTAAAGTCATAAGTCTTTCAGTTTCTGGAAGAATCAGTCTTAATATACAGTGAGGTATTTCCTTGGCACTGATGACATGAGTCTACTGGTAATGGTCTGCGCTTGAGTCTCAAATGCAGAGGGAGTATGCTGATATGCTGGGTGCAAGGAAGAGATGTTAGACATAGATTTATATTATTAGGAATAGTGTTGGGGAGGACACTCAGTGCTCACGTATCCAACATCCTGCCTGAGAAAAGACCCTCAAAGTGCGGCAATAGAGCACTTTCTATACACATGGATTTGTCTAGCCATCACCTCCATGCCTTCACCAAAAAAATCGAAGTATTAGAAAACTCACTGAACTGTTCTTTCGATTTACTTTGATTTAACCATAAGGTTCTTGAAGGCAACTATAAATCTTGAAGATAATATTTAAGTATGCTGTCCCTTTCATATGGTAGTCAGTTAGTAAATCTCTTTAAGAAGGCCTACAGGCACTGAACTTGGTATTGAATAATTGGAAAAATTCAGATAGTAGAGGCCACTGGAATAGGTATCCATGATGGCCAAATGCACAAGTAGGTTTGACCTATACTAAAAATGGCATAGGAAATTATCAGATTAGAAATCATGCAGATGTGAAAGACTTGAGGGAGACAAAACTTAATTAGGGAAACGGAGACCATATTATAGAGGATTTTGATTGTCAGAGAGAAGGTTCAACATAGTTGGCCAAGAGACCCAAAATAGTTATCAGACAGAGAAGAGACCATATTAATTAGAAAACATGTGACCATGCAAGGGAGTTCAAGAAAAAAAAAAATCATTCGTTTGTGTTTTTTAAGATAGATTTATTTGTTTGTTTGTTTGTTTATTTATTTATTTATTTATTTGACAGAGAGAGAGAGAGGCACAGAAAGAGAGGGAACACATGCAGGGGGAGTGGGAGAGGGAGAAGCAGGCTTCCCGCTGATCAGGGAGCCTGATGTGGGGCTTGATCCCAGGGTCCTGGGATCATGACCTGAGCTGAAGGCAGATGGTTAACCGACTGAGCCACCCAAGTGCCCCCATCATCGCTTTTTAAGTAAAATCAGAAAAGAGACAAGAAATAACAGCATAGAATATGTAAATACTATGGAAGTCATTGTTATTTCTGAGGACTGCATTTTATAACATTGAAAAAGCACAATTTTTTTTTTCTGTTCTTTAGCATTAAATTCTAAATTTCACTTCACCCTTTTGGAAAACTACAATTCAATTCAATGAGATTGATTACAATTTTACAAAGTGTATAAAATCTGCAAAAATATAGAATATACCTCTGACTAATACATCTTCAAAGATAAATCAGCAGAAAGACATGAGACGTAGTTATTTAAGGTCCTGAAATGGTTCCAAGGTCCTTAGATTGTCAAATATGCAGCTACCCAATATTTTCTGATTTATGCTCAATTTTTCAAAAAAATGTATTTTTACCTCATGGTTAAGAAAACAAAAACTATGTATATACAGTGATGCCCATTACAATGAGGCTTCAATGATGTGAGATAAAAGTCTCCTTTTATTTTTAGAAGAAAAAAGGCAGATCTGAGATAAGGAGTTCATCTAGTTTATGTTTCGAGGCAATCATATAACTGTTTATTTTGGTTAGTGTAATATTTTGTTGACAATTAAGTCTTATCAATTTATACCATATTCATATAATTTAAATTTTTTCTCTCCAAATGGGTACTCCTGCTTATCTGATGTTTCTTCTCAACACACAGGTATCTATAGCTATTAATCAAAACACCTCTCTCTCCAATTCAAGTACTAACCAGGCCTGACCCTGCTTAGCCCTTTGAGATCAGATGAAATTGAGCATATTTAGAGGGGTATGGTCTTAAATGATGAGCTTTGAGTAGTAAATGGATCCATTGAATTACTATATTGTACATCTGAAACTAATATAATACCATATATTAACTACACTGGAAATAAAAAAATTATCTCATGACTTACACTGTGCTCTTTGCTCAATATAACCTATGCAATTCTATGGATAGCTGACATGGTGCTGAATTATCTGAGTATAATCTTGAATCTCTGAAGTTTTCACTTGAGACAAATCATTGAAGAATGCCCTACACATCCTCTATCCTTTATCACCCTGTCCACAATTAAGTCATTTCAATACCATTATCAAATATTACCTGACTCAAGACACACTTCTTACATCACTTTCTTCAGAATAAATTTCTCATTTATATTTACCTCACTCCTATAGCCCTTTGTCTGAATATTTGTTGTACTATTTATATAAACCTGCTTTATATCATTAGCAATTTATAAATAATTACTTCATCTATTACCTTATGAGTCCCTGTGATATTAGAGAAGTGGAGATAGCAGATTGATTTTTAATTTATCACAGTGTCTTAGACATCTAACTTGAACATCCAAAGCTATCAATAAATCTTTACTGAATTAAATAAAATGTCTTAAAGTCAATTCTAATAATTTTGTTTTGAGAAAAAATATTGATTTTGACAAAAATCCTGTCATAGATATGATTTCAAGAAAAATTCTATATGGTGGACAGCAACAGATCAAAATATAATTTCTGTCACTTGATTTGTAACCTTGGCAAAGTTACTTTCAGGACGCAAAACACTGACACTGTAACCAGCTTATTTTTGTTATTTTCCATTTGTTAATATGTGATGTTTAGAAATGACCACCTGTATATATTAGTTTTGTTATTGAAAAAAATTAGAAAAAACACAATATCTATTTTTTCTTTCTTCATAGATCAACATGAATACCAGAATGAGTGTAACCACAGTACTCTTATATTTGAAGTTATTGTTAGTACTGTTTCTATTTCATGATCTACTGTGTTAGATTAATACTCCTTGCCTTATCCAAGGAGTATTAATATAACAATGAACATAACAATGATCTCTGAGTGTTGTATAATATGTAAATCATGCTTATGTATATTATCTCAATCCTTATAGTAAACTTGGAAAGTTGACTTTATTTACATACTCATAAAACTGGTTATACAATTTTTTTCTGAAATCTTGTCTGTGTGTGTGTGTGTGTGTATGTGTGATTTGTGTTTCCTCTCTTTTGCCCTGAAAAATTTATTTGGTAACTTCTTTTGGTTTTAGTAGGTTGTTTTTTTTTTTTTATCCTTAAACATGATACAAATAGTATAGAAGCATAACATATAAATAGAAAATATTTATCACATAATTCCTACTTCACACAAAAAAATAGAATGAGTTAGCATCTCAACATAAGAGTGAATGGTCATATTTTGGATATTATTATTGAGAAACAACTACTGGACATCTCTTGTGTTTGAGTAACTATATGTATAAAATAGCACCTCAATACTGCTGTTGAATATCGTCAGAAAACTGAACATTTGCATAAACATATCTTACTAAAAATGTTCATGTTAATTTTGCTCAAAACTGAAGAATAATTCTAAACCTTTAGGCTTATTCCATATGACATGACATAAACTCGGTAGGGACTCTTCTATTTTCCCATATGACACTGTTAATGGTCTTTGACAAAAGTTTTCAAACAGTCCAAATGATATTCTTTATTTAGCAAAACTGATCACTCATTGCATAAAACCCTTAATTTCTGAAATATTTAATGCTTTTTTTTTTCCAACTGGCAAATCAACTTTTAAAATTCTCTTTCTCTGGCTTCTAGGTTCCTAACAAATATAAGTCTTATCTTCTATGTTATTGCTCTGGTCTTTCTCATACTGCCATCCCCAACCTAGAAATTTTCATTCCAAAAGGCCCTGTCTCCAAAACCTTCTTTCTTATTTCATTTTGTCTGACTCTATTTTGAATCTATTCCTACAGTTGAATTTGTATTCTTTGCATTTGTGTTATCAACTTTTATAATCCAAAAAGACTCTCTTAAAGTTTAGGTTTGTAATTTCAACTGTTTGGCATTACCTCAAGTTTGCCCCAATGGAACATTTATCTAAGTACATCAAACAAATATATTACTTCTGCTTCAAAAACACTACTGCCTTTTCCATCCTTCTGATTTCTGTTAATTATACGAACATTACCCTACATATCTTCAATAACATTTCTAATAAATCCTTGACATCAACATCTAATGTTCCCCCATGGTAGGAACTGATCTAATTACATAGATTCTGTCTCCATACTGTATCATGCATTTATTCATTCTTCCATGAATTTTTCTCATCCATTCATCATCCATCAATATTTATTGTTCCTTTTTTTCCCATTTAAATAAATCTCATTTGCTGTATTCTGAGACAGTATTACAACAAGTTTCTATACCTCTTTTTGATCATTATTTGGAACCATCTTAAACCCAATAAACAAACAAATAAATAAATGTTATGAAATAATGATGTTTTTAAACTAACAATAGAAAATAATAACAGTCTACAGCATAAAACATAGTTCATACCACTTTCAGCAATATCTAATTGATACTGGTCACTTAGGCAGCATGAACAGGACCCAGCAGGCCACCCAGTCCAATATCAACTGTCAGGAGCCTATCTAAGGGCCCAGTGTTGGAGCATGATACCAAAGAGAACACTGACCCCAGCAAGCCCAATGGCATCCCCCAGCAGTCACCACTTGTGCCCCCAGTCATCAACATTCCCAGCTTGACCCTCTCATCACCTCATTTTCATGTGCCATGCTGCCTCTGGTCCATCCATGCTATAATTGTGGCCACAGCACCATCATGTCCTTGGCCCCAATGGCTCTCATGGTTTGACTGCCCCCAGGCTCAACTATCACTCCCATGCTGCTTATCATACACTCACCCAGGATCATTGTGGTGCCCATGATTCCCTTGGCCCCTTACCATGGCACCTCGTCCTCCCCTATGATTGTGCCAACAGCCTTTTTCCCTGCTTCACTTTTGTCACTGGTCCCAGCCCCAGGCACAAAGCCCACTGTCCAACCCTGCCTCCCATGGAAGGCGCACACACCTCCAAGACCCTGAAGACAGAGAAGAGCCTCATGCCCGAGGAGGCGTTCTTGAACAAAAACAAGGCTGGTGGTCTTCAAAATCCAGGTGCCTAACATGCAGGATAAGACAGAATGGAAACTGAAAGGGCAGGCACTACTCTTCAGCCTCCTGCTCACAGATCAGTTCTCTACCATCACAGAGAAGATTTCTGAAGCCACAGGCATGCTTGAAGAGAAGGAGAAGCTGTCTTATGAAGGTATCTTCACGAAGGATAGCAACTTGCTGGCTTACTTCAACATGGCCAATGGTGCAGTCATCTGCTGACCCTCGAGGAGAGGGGTAAGCAAAAGAAGTAGGTGAGAGAAAGCTGCTGTCAGGTCCCAGTTGTTTTGCTTCTCTTGTCCCCATGCTCTGCCCCAGACCCAGGAGACCCTGCCTCCAAATTTACTTCCCTCTTACTAAGTTTGGAAATTCAAATTGTCCCACACAGTTTCCTCCCCAGTCCCTCCTAACATTGATAAGAAAGCAGACTTTCTAAGGTCTCTGCTCCCCAGTGGTCTCAAGAATGCCTTTGCATTAGGATCTTGATTTGAGGGGATTCATTTCTTGGCAGCCCATTAGGAAATGAGAGCCCAGGGGTATCTTGCAGGATTGTGCCATAGTGCCAAGTGGCACCTGGTTGATGAAATATGATTGTTATGGTCACTGAGCATTTTGTATCTTGCCATGGGCTGTCTAATAAACCTCTTGAACCCTTCTTGTGTAAACAAAACAAAACATGTCATTCTCTAATTGACAAACTTAATGATTTCCTGTTACTTTTCAGCTTAACATAAAAGCCTTACATTGGCAACTCATGGTCCATAACACTGAGTTAATTTATCTGACCAAATTTGTTTCCTAGCACACTTGTACATATAATCTATGTTCCTACAAAAGTAGATCATTCACTGTTCCCTTAACACCCCCTGTGAGTCTGTGGTTATACCAGTGCTCTCTCTAATTCATCGCAACCACCCATCTGCATCTGTCAAAGCTTATCTCAAATGCCATCCTCTTTAAAGATTGCTTTTGGACTTCCCATAACACTATCTCTCTTCCTAGATAGTCCTATAAATCCTTATTTTTATATTTCTCTCTGAATTCACTATAATCAAGGATTTCAAACTGAAATTTCAGGAGCTGAAGTTTCCCTCAGAGGTGCTCCAGGCATTGCATTAGGGCCAGGGCGAAGAGGATGTGGTTATAGGTTCAATTTTTTTTAATTGAAGTAAGCATGACATTTATTTTGGAAGACAATATTTCTATTCCTTGAGAAACTTCTTTTTATTGAGAAGACTTTCTTTTATTTTACTTATTTTGTACACTCATTTAGCAGGAATGCATTTATATTGCAAACTTGTTAAGAGCAGGAATTATATTGTATTCCCTTTTGCTTCCTACACCCTCCTAGCATCAAGCACAACCCCTGAAGGAGGAAAATAATAGAATGTTATATAATCTGTCTATTTTCAGTGAGAAAATTTTCAGTGACTAGGAGAAAAAATATATATTTCTAAGTATGGATCATGATCTATCTAGGAGAGCTGAGTTGAATCAAAAGAACTTTGTTTTTCAGACTTCACACAAAATTGATGCAAAGAGTAAATGAGTTAAAATACCAAAGGCTCTTGGAACAGTGTCATATCTTGTACACAGTAAGAAGTGTATGTGTTAGTTAGTTATTATCATGTTTAACCTGTATTTCTATTTAAATAAAGATAATGTATACTTATACAGTATATTTTATGTTCATTTATCTGTGTGTATTTGTCATCTTTATCTTCCCATCATCTGAGTCCCTTTCCTATGCTTGAGAAACTCTCACCTGGTAGGGACAAAAAGATGACTTCTAATATAGCAGAGAAAAAAGGCTTTGTATTTACACATTCTGCTTGGGCAGGCATGTAATGCAAGCTTACACAATCAGATGAGTCACTCAGTGGTTTGAAACCGGAGCTAATGATATAAACAAGGAAAGTGGAGAATCTCTTTGGATAGTGGAACCAATGACAGAAGTCCTTGTATATAATATCCAAGGAGAACTGGTAGTAGCAGGGCAGACTTAGTAGGCAAGCATGAAGAGCCTCAAATTTATGAATTCATTCAGCTTAGTTCTGGTAGCCTGGCCATCCCTTCTTCCTGATCTTTTTCAGAGCCTATTTCTCTAGTCATCCCAGTGATAAGGTGAACCACCAAATGTGTACTTAAATAATATTTGCATAGCAGCTTTATTGAGATATAATTCACATACCATGCAGTTCATTGCCTTAAAAGCATATAATTCAATGGTTTTTAGTATATTCACAGAATTGTGCAATAACCATCACATCAATTTTACAGTAGTTTCCATCACCTCAAAAAGAAATCCTGTACCTAATAGCAATCACCTCCATCAGTTTCTCCCAACTCTAATGCCTCTAGCCTTAGGCATCCATGAAAGCTTTCTGTCTCTATAGATTTGTTTATCTTGAATATTCCGTGCTATTTTGTGACTTGCTTCTTTCACTTAGCATAATGTTTCAAAGTTCATCCATGTTGTAGTTAATTCATTCAGTTTCATTTCAAAATAATATGCTATTTGGGGAATATATACCTTATTTTCTATTTATCAGTTAATAGACATTTGGGTTCTTCCCATTTTTGACGGTTAATTTTGAGAATCGTCTTTGAGATTTGTCCAGACTCCAAGAGGGCTCATCTCAGCTGTTTTTTACCCCTGTTTTGTCTGGTCAGCTAGCTAGCTTATAGCTTAGTTTGCTACACTGATAGAGTTGCCAAATTCCTTTTTTTTTTTTTAAAGATTTTATTTATTTATTTGACAGAGAGAGAGATCACAAGTAGGCAGAAAGGTAGGCAGAGAGAGAGAGGGGGAAGCAGGCTCCCTGATAAGCAGAGAGCCCAATGTGGGTCTCGATCCCAGGACCCTGGGATCATGACCTGAGCTGAAGGCAGAGGCTTCAACCCACTGAGCCACCCAGGCGCCCCAAGTTGCCAAATTCCTTTTAATCGCTTATCACCAAAACCTCTCCTGTTTTTGAGATGCCCTTAGATTTTAACTTCTCATATTCTGTTGAGAATAAGGTCAATTCTTTTGGAGAGAACTTGAGCTTTGTTCTTTGGCCCCATTTCTCTTGCATTCCTAACTCAGAATCTCTGAGTTAGGAACAACAGCAATGGTATACTTCTCTCAAAATGACACCCCCCTATACAAGTAGCGTGTTCAGGGTGGGTGGCAGTCTCTGATATTCTCTGCTTTCTTCTCTCACAATGTAATTGCCACCCTGAGAGTTTTCTGGGTGTCCTCCAGCTCCAGGGTTCTAGGCCTGCTAAGCCTGGGATAGAACCTCTATTGTAGGAACCCCTAACTTCTCAGAAACATTCACTTGGAGCTCAGCTTCTACTATACAGAGATGAAGGACCATGGGAAATGCTGGCATACTGCCACTCTCAAGTTGGCACCATATCCCTTGTTGGGAATTGGGGGTGAAGAAAGTTTCCATCTTCTTAGCAACACATGCCCAGACTGGTGTTTCCCTCATGCTGAGCTCTATGGTGGGGGAAGCTGATGGGGTGAGTGGGATGTACTTGACTGCCACAGAGTCTTGCTATTCTTACCAAGATTTCGTTTCTTCACTTATTATATGCCTTTGGGACCATTTTGAAAGATTTTTTTTTTCATGATTTTCACCATTTATGGTTATTTCACTGGGGAGCAGTTTTGCAGAGCTCTTCATACTGCTATTTTGAAGTCATACCCCTACATATCTTATCAATAAATCCCCTTCCTACTTATACAATCCAAATTTAGTTTCATTTATTGTTGTTGGTATCTCAGAATACTAGCTAGTATCCCACTGAAGCTCTGCGATCAGATATCCAGATAGAAAGACCCACTGTGGGAGCAACCTGTATTTCTCACTCTTGAAAAACATGAAAATAGGACAGAAATGCATGTAGAGAATTTAATGAAATTTCACCTGAACCTGCAAAATTTAAGCTCTTTTGATTGCTTTCCTCAGTGACATAGTTTAGACTTATGAATATATTTTAAAAAATTCTCTTAGCCCTTTTATTCTGCAAGTGAATTTATGTAATCTATCCTTAGTTGTATTGCAACTCTTTTTGACGAGGTCAAAATTCAAATGGAATTTTTTCTCAAATTTAACATAGATTGGTATCTGCCTATAATTAAAATCATTTGAGTTAAACTGCATTTAAAATTCTCTAATCCTTTTGAATACATCAACCCTTAAGTTTGAAGAATATTGTGTAGAAATATCTCTTATATGACAGTTAATATTTATGAAGAATGAAGAAAATGTAATACCATGTGTATTTGTTTATTTCCATATTACAACTCTCATTCCTTAAAATGCCAGGTTTTTCTAAAGAGGACATTGAGGACAAGGTACTTGGAAAATGTTTTCTTAGTGAACACAATTTGAAGTTAATTGTGAGAAGATTTTGAAATAGTCTGGGGCACCTGGGTGGCTCGGTTAAGCAACTGCCTTCTGCTCAGGTCATGATCCTGGAGTCCCTGGATTGGGTCCCACATTGGGCTCCCTACTTGGCAGGGAGTCTGATCCTCCCTCTGACCTCTCCCCTCTCATGCTCTCTCTTGCTCAAATAAATAAAATAAAATAAATCTGAAATAGTCTGTATTTTCTTCTGATAAAATTACCTTGCTATATAAATGCACACTCATTCTGAACAAAGTATCTAGGTAGAGTGTGAATGTAAAGGGAGGATGCATCTGTCAGTGTCAACGTTCATCCATCTTGTAGCATGTGTCAGAATCCCTTTCCTTTTTAAGGCAGAATAACATTCCATTGCTTATATATGCCACATTTTACTTACCATTCACTTGCTGATGGCTTGCTTCCATATTTTAGTTATTGTGAATAATGAATGTTGCTATAAATATGGATATACAAGTGTCTCTTTGAGACTTTGCTTTCCATTCTTTTGGATATATACCTGGAAATGAAATTGCTAGATTATATAGTAGTTCTCTATTTAATCTTTTGAGAAATCATCAAACTGTTTCCCACAGAAGCTGCACCATTTTGAGTTCCCTCCAACAGTGTATTAGGGATTCAACTTCTCCACATCCTCAACAAAGCTTGTTATTTTCTGTCTTTGATTTTTATTTTGTTTTATTTTCTTTTTATAGAAGCCATCCTAATAGGTGCAAGGTGGTATCTTCCTGTGGTTTTGTCTTGCATTTCTATAATGATTAATTATAAGCATCTTTTCATATCCTTATTGGCCAATTGTTATCTTCTTTGGAGATATGTCTATTCCCACATTATAGTATCTTGCATACGTATAACTCTCTATAAGTGAATAAATGACTGCTTAAAATTCTAGTCCTGATTTTCTGAACAATAGAGTTGTAGAAAAACTTTCCATTGCTGGTCTTTACATTCCAAGAGAAGAAGAAAAATGCATTATTCAATATATAAGTGTTATATGTAACTCTTATTTGTTTACAGTCTGGTAAACTAGAGGAAACATTGATTGGGAGGCAAAAACCTGGGACCTAGCATTTTTCCCACTCTCATATTTTGAGCATGTCACATCCTCTTTGAGTTTCAATTTCATCATTTGTAAACTTAAATTTTTTATTTTCAGTTATTTTTTTAGACCAAATAACTGTAATTCTGCCTTTTTAATATTCCAGTAGTGGTTACTTTTAAATCAACCAGTTCTTAGTAATAAAGAATATTATGTTTATAAAAAATAAAAAATAAAATTAAAAAAAAGAATATTATGTAATAAGTAGTATATATGTAGTAAACATTATATGTATGTATGTTTATTATGTGTGTGTATATACATAATATGTATATAATATATATATAACCCTAGCCTTCTCATTTTCTTTTTGTGTATTTAATCTCTCTATTACTTATGTAAAGAAGAACTGCATTTCTTAATTACTTGATCACCATCTTGAGAAGTTCAGCCTGATACAGACTACTAACAAAGGAAAAAACTAAACTTTAAATAAATTATTCTAAATTTACCAAACTTTTCTAGAAGGGAATTGACCACGGATTTTTGCCAGAATATTCTTCTGTTTTCTGTGATGATCTGAAAATGCCCTGTGCCACTAATCAATTCACAAAATAGCACTTTGCACTATTATAAGAAAGGCATTTTTCTCTTTGTTTGTTTGTTTGTTTGTTTTTCTTAAAGATGTTATGAGAGCACAAGTGGTGGGAGGGCCAGAGGGAGAAGCAGACTCCTTGCTGAGTGGGGAGCCTGATGCAGGGCTCAATCCTGGCACTCATGGACCATGACCTGAGCTGAAGGCAGATGCTTAACTGACTGAGCCACCCAGATGCCCCCACAAAGGCATTTCTATAAAATTGCATTTCAGTTATTTAATGAGTTCATGCATATTTGTTAGATTTTTGTTTTATCTTTTTACAAAAAGAAAACAAAATTATTCAACCATTGCTTATCATATCAAATTTTTTTGTGTAAATTATTGCCCGAAGAATGTCTAAATATGCAGACTTTATTAATATTACTGAGCAGTTTTAAAGGAATTACTCTGCCTAAAACATCCTGTTTAGATCATAAATTGTGCAATGTGCCATGAATTTTATATATTTAAATATCCAGCTAATTTTTGTGTTGATTATAGTCATGTAATGTTCTTTACTTCCTGGTCTTTTTTCAAAGTCTGTTAATGTAGAAAGATAGTTTTTAAATAATTATCATGCCGAGCATGTTCCATTAGCAGGATCAAGGTGTTCTGCTGCTGTAATTGAATAATGAGTCTCTTCCGAATTTTAGAAAAAAATAACCTAATGGAGACATTTTTTTTAATGTGTTTTTCTTCCAAATACATTTGTCTTAGAACATTGACTCTTATTTCATCTTATTTATATTATATCTGTATAAAATGATATTGAGTATGCCACAAAATTGTGTATGTGGAATTTAAAGGTACACTGAGTATCTCAGTATTTCAATGGTGGTCCACAAATTGCACTGTGACTTCCAGCTCCTAGACCCATTGAATAATTTTAAGAAGCACTGATCTAAGTCTAAGAACTTAAGAAAAACAAAGGAAAAGTATAAATATGGAAAGATGAAATTAATATTCCTGGCTAATAAACCTCTTTGAGTTTAAGATGTGAATTTCACAGTAGGAATTTTTTTCTTTTTAAGAAATTTCCAGCCAAACAAGTGGATATTAAAGCTTAGTCTCTCCTTATTTGGATGAAAATGCTCCTCATGAAGAAACTTAAAACATTTATAAAAGCTCATTTACCAAAAGCAATGGCAGTTCAAATACTGTACCAAATTTTATTTTAATATTTACATTAAAAAATACTTTGTTTCTATAGCCATAATGTTGCAGAGGAAGAGATAAAAATTTACTTTCAGTGCTAAGGATAAGAATCTCTGTTTCCAGGATACAGAATTACAATTGAGAGAGAGAGAGAGGAGAAAAGAGAGAGAAGGAGGATGGAAGAAAGGGAGGAAGGAAGGGAAGGGGAAGAAAGTCAGGTGTATAGAAGAACACGGGATGGAAATTCTAGTATAAGGGTCATTATTATCCATATTACATAATGATGTCTTAATTTTTTAAATTTTTGTTCAGATTTTAACCATTTTTTTCTTTATTAACTTGATTTTGACCCAGTACTGAAATGAATTTAAGAAGATAATGTCATTATTTGCATAATCAAGAAATAGAA
The DNA here is from genome assembly GCF_010015895.1 of Lontra canadensis. Classification (NCBI taxonomy): domain Eukaryota; kingdom Metazoa; phylum Chordata; class Mammalia; order Carnivora; family Mustelidae; genus Lontra; species Lontra canadensis. The sequence goes on along the minus strand of NW_022630995.1, from coordinate 45,049,023 downwards.
CTTTCTTTCCTCCTTATGTCACTATGAATTCCAAAGATATACACTTTGGAAAGCAGACATCTCTAAAAATTTCCTTACAATAGGGAATGCCAATAACATTATACATATCCCTGTGTTTGTTTGACATCTAAAATAAAGACTTCTTTTCAAATCTGGCCTAAGAATTTTTGATAAATTTACTGTTGCTATCTTACAATTAATTTTATTATTAATTAGTAATTTTACTATTAATTAACTCTACCACTTAACCTATCATAGGTTTAAAGTAATTTTAGGTGAAATTGTTCACCTCCTAACAACGGTTTATGTGTATATTTCTTAGATTTTATCTGAGCTTGGTCAAGGATACCTACTCTTGCTTTCCATATGATATAATCTCCCTATGATTGGGAAATTTACAAAGTTAATTACCCAAACTTACAAAGTCTCTTAAGTAAAATAAGCCATTTTCATGGGCTTTAGGTCAGTATTTGAGGAGACTATGGTGTTAAACTCTCTTCCATGAGATAGTTCTTCTTCTAGGGAAGAAGCAGAGCTCTTCTTCCCTCCACTGTAACCTTTACTATACAGCACTCATGCAGCTACAGAAAGTCATCGCTGCCTTGCTAAGATGTATTGTTTTTGGTCATGGTGCAAAAAGAGCAATCTGGAAGAGATTAAAATCTGTTTTAAGAAAAATGATGTTAGAGTCCAAAGAAAAACATCCATGAAGCTATTTGACAATTCAATGTTTGAAGGACCAAAATCAGTCATTACCTACATTATTCTTTACCAAAAGATTTTCTGCCCCCAAATCCTAACAGGGATCCAGGTTTTCATTAGTTAAAGAGAAACATTATAAAGTGCTACATGTATATCGAAAGTGCTCAAACAGTATCCAGTGTACACTTTGTATAATGCTGAAAAACAAGTATCAACCTATCAGGTAAAGATGTAAATTGCTTTAAGACATTGCTACTTGGTCTCCAAAATATTAATATGGTTATTAGCAAGTAGTCATTTTACATGCAGGACCATGTTTTCCCTGACAATTACTTTTCCCATCTGCTTTGCTAAATTTTGTACAGTTTTGTTCAATATTTTCTCCACCTTTTTGGCATTTATTGTACTTTAATAGACAAAATAAGGACTAAATATAGAATAACAGTGAAATCATGCTCAGGTGAGAACAATATGGCAGAGAAAGGCTTATCTGGTATATTTTAATCGAATGCCTACAACTTGTAAAACACACTCTCCAACTGCTAAGAATTCTTGAGTTTTTCAAATTTTCTATATGTAAGTATAACATTCTACCAATTATACCTAAAATGTAAGTCAAGAGTTTTCTTTCCTATCATTTTGATAAAAATGCAGTTTTATAGGAAATGCATTTTGGGAAAGCAGATGTAAGTATTTCCTACTTGAACATTGTATTGAGACATGTACCTAAGAGAAAATTTGGAGTTTAAAATCCCAGAGATGCTTTATCGGGAAAATGTTTAGTTATAGAATCTTCAGAGGTCTGTCCAAATTCTTATTTGGCAACAGAAAATTAGCTGAATCTTTTTAGCTTACATATAGTAGAGCCCTCATAAAATTCTAGGTTTTCTCTGCAAGGTGAAGGTCATGAAGACATTTATTTTGTAACTGAAACAGGCAAGGATACAATCTTAAAATTTCCATATTTCAGAATTCTCAGGTATTTTTTCTGAACAAATGCATTTATGTTGTAGTTGTTTAAACTTACTACCCATCCTTTACATAATTGGTAAAAGAAATACTGGATATCACTGCTTCAAATTTTTAATCAATGTTAATGTTATGACAAATTCACCCATTTTGACTTCACTAAGAGCAGAAACTTCTCTATTCTAGGATTTTAGCCTTATTCCATGATTAATTATTGTGCTATAGCAACACAATAGCTGTTTAGTTTAATTAGCTGTATGGTTTTACAGACAGCTAAATCAAGACCTTCATTTTTCTACCTGGGATTTATGCCCTTAGAGAGGCAAGCTTTTTCCAGATGAAAGTATTTCTGGCCATCTCAAGAAAAAAGAACATCTAGCCAAGTAAGAACATAAAATGCACATAAAACATTTAATAATTTAATCTTAAAATCTTCAAATGATGATCAAATGAGTGATAGAACTATGTTAACCTTAATTAATAAAGATATTAATTGAATTTTAATTTGAGCAAAACAGTTATGTTAGTTGTATTAGGCGCAGCCATCATCTATATCTAAGGATGTTTGAGAGAGGGGAAAAAAACACCGGTATTTGAATATGCTTTTGAAAATAGTTATCTATCTATTGAGTATCTTTATTGATGACCCTTTATTGATCATGTATAAGTTACTAAAATAATGCATAAATTATTCTCAGTTCCACAAGTTATTATATATATGAATGGTGATAGAAAGATTATATAAAAACAAACTAATGCTTACAAATATACAGATAATGTATAACTATATATTTGCACATTATACACACATATATATGTGATCTCCATATGCTATGCATTGTAAATAATCTATAATCATACTGATTTAAACATTAGATTAAGCTTTTATATCATAATTTCATAACCATTCAGTGCTTCTGAAACTTTTGAGTTGAGACCTCCTTTGAAAAAAGTGATGACAGCAATAGACCCTGTTCTTCTTCAGTGTGTTTATGGTTTTAAGTTATTCAAAAATCTTCAACTTCCCCATTTCCAAAGCACATCTATAGAAACTTCAGATTAGTACCTTCCTTGTTGAATCACTTGGGATGCAGGATACTGAGTTTATGGTGTTTCAGGAGTAGGTGTTGGAGATGGCATCGTACTTCTCAGCATTGAGGTTTTGTCACTCTGTTTCCCTGTAGTGTGTCCATAAGGATTTAATCTTGGTCTGTAGTGCCACCTTCCAAAAATATATGGCAAAGTCAATACTTGTCTTATGCAAATTTAAAAGAGCATAAAATAAAAATTTCCTCCTACAGCCTCCACTCAAGATTTATAATGAATTCATTTTTTAAACCAGAAATCCTTCCATTCTTTTCCATAACATTGCTAACCAAGGTCACTCTGATTTTCCTTGCTTGCTCTATTAATATTATTTGCTTGGTTATTGTTTTTATTGTACATTAAACAGAACATGTTTAAGTCAATTTGTACTCTTAGATAACTTAAAAATCAGGATGTGGGCAGTTTCTTAATGTTTTGTCCCTGTATCTGATCTTTGTCTTGCTCTAAAATACATTCTTTTATCCTTCCAGCATATTCACTTTCCCCCTTGTCGGTTATTTGCATGGATTTAAAGCATTTCAGCCTCTTGCCAAATCTCTTTTTATCTTAGTTTTTCTCAGCCTTAATCTATTTTCCTGTACTAAGTCTGTAATTCTGCCTCCACATTCTTTTATTCCCCATGAACTTATCTCTAATCACAGGCATTTTTTTCCTGCATAAAACCTCCAATACCCTGTGTTACTATTCATTCTGCATAGTTCTCACAGATCCAGTAGATCAGCATTTATATTAGCATTCTGGGCCACACAGACCCATTTTCCCAACTAGCAGCTCTTCCTATAGGTTTCTCAGCCAAATAAGAGAGAGTGTCTGTACTGAAGTTTGTCACTATTAATATGTTATTATTTTAGTCATTTGTAGACAATATCATTTGCCACAGGAATAATAAAAATCAAAAGAACAAATTGGACTAGATTGCAAGAATTTGCTCCTTTCCCACCTGAACCATGTGAATAAAGATCTTGTGGTTTAGAGAAATACATAAAGCAATAATCCAACTCTGACTTTATTTCTTCATTCTGGTTTTACTGGCTTCAGGTTTACCCTCCTGACTGAATTCTCATAGTAGCAACATGCACAGTATATGTATGTATATATATATATATACATATATATATATATATACACACACACACACACACACACATATATGTGTGTGTATATATATATATGTATACATATACATATATATATATAATCTTTTCCTTTTTCTTTTTTTTTTCCCCCTTAGGACTTTGAGTTTCACCTCATTGCCTAACCTCTCTCCTTTGTCTAAGGAGCAGAGTTCTGATAACAAAACCCAGCTTGTTAAAATTAGAATCATATATCCCAATGGCAGGGTTTCTTATTAGATAATTCCTTGCTCTTACATCTGCTGGAACTCTGCTCTAGGACCCATGGGGAGATGCTGCAATGTTCCATTGATGTTCCCGGTGCCACCACTTTGCTGTAGGAGTGTGTCTCGCCTCTCATCCCAGCTACCTCAGAGTATGGGTGGCTTATGTGGACTTTTCACACTTCCTCTGGCTGTTTCCCCACAGCCTATGCAGTTATAGGGAGGAGGATAAATCCCAAGCACTCTGACTCATCCCCTGGCATACTGAATTTAACAGACTGCGGGCTATAAATATGGCCATATGGATACAGGCTGTGTCTCCACTTTTCCTATCTTATATTATTGATATGTGTGCCCCTCGTGCTTTCCTTAGTCAGTTATCTCCCCTCCCCTGATTCTCTCTGTTGGCTTTAGCATCTCAGTGGCTTTCTATTTCATTTTTCTTCTCATCTGACTTGGGCTTTAGTGAGTCATTCATTCATTGGTTAGTGCATTCATTCATTCATTCATTCAGTAAATGTTTAACAAACACAGCTGCCTGCACTGTGTGGGAGTACTGAGGATGCAAAAGGAAATAATACAAATGGCTCTCACTGGTGAAACAGACTATACAAGGTAAATATATAAGAATTACAGTAATTTATTATTACAACAGGTGTGGAGAAAGAAATAAAATTCAAGATGTGATGGAACATAGAGAATGATGAAAGTGGGGAAGGAAGCCATCTGAGAGTGTATGGGTAGGACAATTCTCCCTACAAATGTCTTTTTTTAAATATTTTTTAAAGATTTTACTTATTTATTGGACAGAGAGAGAGAGAGACCACAAGTAGGCAGAGCAGCAGGCAGAGAGAGAGAGGGAAGCAGGCTCCCCGCTGAGCAGAGAGCCTGATGCAGGGCTTGATCCCAGGACCCTGAGATCCTGACGTGAGCCAAAGGCAGAGGCTTAGCCCACTGAGCCACCCAGGTGCCCCCCCTACAGATGTCTTTAAATAAAAACTTCAATGAAGGGTAAATTGAAATATACATGAGATCAGTGTTCTAGAAAAGGTAAGAGAAAGCAAAGGCCCTGTGGTGGAAAAGAGGGGAATTGTTAGAAGAACAAGAAAACCTGAGGGGCGAAGCAGAGTCGTAGCATTGCAACATGAGAACACAAAGCAGATGTTGTGAAGACCTTATGAGATATGAACATGTACAGTATCTTTTAATGATGCTAAGAATCAAAAGAGAGTTGTAAACTGGAAGTTCGGTTGGCTGGTTTATGTTTATAACAATTATAGCTGATGAGGTAGTCCAAGGGAGAAATGATGAAGTCTTAGACCTGAGTAGTGCTAATGGTATTAACAGAAGTCGATATTTGGGTATTTTTGTAGGTTTAGCTGATATGTTGTCCTATGGTTCTTTGGGACTTGTCATTCATCCTTCAATGTTACTTGATAATTTTTACATCTTCATAAGATAACCAAATGTTTTACTTTATGTGTAGAATGATCCCAGTTAGATGTTCAAGGTGTCTCCAGTGACTTGTTTTATCTGGGCCTAATATAATTATTTAGGAGGGGAGAAAAATATTCATGTAGAGCTATCATTAGCAATGGGAAAATCAAATGATAGGCCAATGGGAGATTTGGTTGGTGACAAGAATCCATAAGAGTTAGATTTTATTGCTATTTGTATTATACCAACAATTTAAAGAAGATGTAAGTGCATATTGTTAAATAATAATAGATAACCTTGAAAATGACTACAAAATATTTGTCTCTGATATGAAAGATGCTATTGGGGAAATCCATTTTAAATATTGCTTTTTTCAACCAAAATAAAGAAAATTTCCCAAGATGTAAAACATGTTCCCTCATGATTCCTTGTTATAGAATATAGTATGTAAAAGTTCAGCATAGAGATCAAGGCTCTTCAAAATCTACCCTGATCACCTTTATTGGTTGTTATTCCTAACACATGGCTTATGCTTTTGCCACACTTGCTTTTTTAAAAGATTTTATTTATTTATTTGTGAGAGAGAGTGAGCTGGTAAGAGAGGGTGAGGGGGAGAAGCAGACTCCCCCCTGAGTGGGGAGTCTAATGCAGGATTCGATATTGGGACTCCAGGATCATGACCTAAGCCAAAGGTAGACAATTAGCCCACTGAGCCACCCAGGGGCCCATGCCACACTCGATTTTTAAATTATTCTTTCAATACCTTTTTTTTTTTCCGGTAAATTACTTATCCTTGCTTATCCTTATCCTTATAACTTATCCTTACTTCGAAAGTTTTCCTCTTGTTTAGCCAAGTCTAAAATTACTACATCAAGTACCTCTACAAATATAAACTCTGTGAAAATTACCCTGAGATTGCCGATAACCTTTCCTCCTACATTCCCATAGCACTTACTACACATGTTTGTTTATTTATTTTTTAAAGATTTTATTACTCTATGAAAGAGAGAGAGAGCCAAGCATAGATAGGGGAAGGAGCAGACGGGGAGGAAGAAGCAGACCTCCCACTGAGCAGGGAGCCTGATGTGGGGCTGGATCCCATGACCCTGGGACAGTGACCTGAGCTGAAGTCAGATGCTTAACCAGCTGAGCCACCCAGGCACCCCATATACATGCTTAGTTTAGCAGAGTCTAATTTTTATATAGACACGTTTGTATATCTTTCTCTTCCACTGTTTAGAAGTTGCTCCTCCAAGCCACTGATACTCACTTTTTTCCTTTGCACATTGACTGTACAGAGCAGGAGGCTACTGATAAGTATGTGGCGAACTGAATAAAACCCTACTTCACTTTACCGTAATCTAACCACAAACCACAATAATTAAATTAACGTACAGTCTGGGCGAGATACAGGAACCACTGTGCTCTAGTTTTCCTGAGATGACCCCTCAAGGCAGGCTCCACTTGTAATTCCATAGGGACCATAGTTATGTTTCCATGACATGCATACATTGTCTTGATCTCACAAAATAGTGGGTTGCATGCTTTCTACATTTGATCATCACAGAGGCCAAGACCCGTATCAGCTACTTTGCTAGTTGTTCTCCTGCATCATCTCAGTTAATCCCACAACATCGGTTTATGTGGGTAGTAGCTAATTCCATGCTGGAAAGAGAAAGGGGTTAAGCAACTTGCTTATGCTCTCATAGCAGGGAAATATCATTCTAGATGCGTTTGACCCCAGAGTACATGCCCTTTCCTCTGCAATTCCACTGACCAGGAGAAACACAACATTATCTTAGAAAGCAATAGGCAGGCATATTAAGTCTCTGTTGCCCATGCTAAGAAACAGGGAAGCCCGCGTAAACTACTTACCTGCAAACCTGCAGTGTTCAGTAGGTGTTAAAAGGTTTGCTGTCGGCCAACCACTAAGGGGCAGTGATACACAACAATCTGCTCGCTGTGGCTCTGAGCAGTGAGTCATGGCAGCTGCGAGTCCATTGCAAGGAAAAGAATTGAATCCTCTTGGTTTTATTTCTCAGTAGAGAACTGGAGCAGAAACAAAGCAAAACACTTTGTCTCCCTCCAGGATCTAGTTATACCTTTTACTAAGACAAACACATCACATTCAATTCTTCTCTCCCACAGCTGATGAGAGAGAAATACATTCAAAGAAGCAGCCAGAGCCGCCAGATTACTCTCGCACAAAAATAAATGGTAGCTTTGTTTACAGAACTCTTTCTCATTTTTACCCACGGCCCTGCGATCATAGAGGCAAGCAAGTTAACATCTAGCCTGAAAAGATATTCTCTTTTCATGGCTGGCGTTTAAGATTTCAAATGGGCTGTAATGTCTGAATGCTTGGCCTCCAGCAATTAGTGTCCTGGTAGCTAATGTTCTCTGAGCTCTATCAGATCCAGCCACTTTGCATAATATCCTCAGAGACTGCTTTTACACTGGGCAAGCTTTGGATGCAGGGAAATTGCTGGTATAAAGGTTGGGGCGGGGGGGAAATCCTCGCACTAGAGTTGACATGCTGTATTGATCGAGCTCGAAATCCAACCATTCCTGAGACAGATGGGGGAGCTCTGAGACTCTCAATCCAAAAATCGCATCAGCAAGTGCTGATGCCTCTGCATATGCTGACAATAGCTACAGTCTGAAAAGCAGGGTTTACACGCCCGAAATAAATTGTTTTGATTAGAACCTTTAGGAGAAAAAGTCATAAGGTACAGTTTTATTGACTACTTGCCAAACAACACAGACCCATGCACTGTAAGCTTGTTTTGCTCGTGTAAGTCAAGCACTGACTAGGCTTTTATTTTCTCGGGGTGTAATATATTATCATTTACTCTGAATTATTGCACACATGGCATACGACGAAGCAGAATTAATTCTCAAGTATTGCTGACCTCTGCGTCTGTGTCTGTTTGTTTATTACCTTATTTCCTTGCTGCAGGTGTATCCTGCTAATTTTGTGTAATGGAGACTGCTTTGATGACTTGGTAATCTATTAAGTGTTGTGGCCCACAAAGTGAGTTCAAAAGGCTGCCACCGGGCTCCGAAGAAACAAATTGTAGAGAGAATAATCATATAACTAGCTGTATTAATAATGCCTTCTCTCCTTTTTCTACCCTTCTTCCCTGAAGCGTATTTTTTTCTCCTGCAGAGAGCTTCCTTTTAAGCTGTTGCTGTTTTTCAAAAACAAGACAATTCAGTGCAATCAACCAAACAAAATTTGGACAAATCGTTGTAAAATGCAAAATTATAAGCCAGCATGTTTTTGTTTTTTGGTTTTCGGTTTTTTTTTTCCCCTCCTGAAGCTGGACCTGTGTTATATTTTCCCCCTAAGAAAGGAATTGATTGTGATCCTCTTTTCCCGACTCCATGCAAGGAGATTACTCTTCTTTCTTACTTTCTTAGCCTGTTTATGCAGGTTTCAGAGCTGGCTATTATAGATAGAATTTAGTAGACACAAGGATTATTGTATTACTATCTGTAATGACACTATCTTGCATCTAGTGCACCTGTATGAAATCAACATCTTGGCTGAGAGAGAAAATTGTGCGTGCATGTCTCCATACGCAGATTTCTTTGAGAATTAATAAAATGAAAGACAGGAAATCATATATATTATATCATCTATTTTATTATGGACACTGTATTCCATGTGTTACATATATCATTTCATTTTATGTCAAATCACCAAAAAAGAAAAATACAACTAACAAATATACACTGGTGTACCTATTAAGTGTAAACTTTGGCTCATCAGTCTTTTGGTATTTACTAATCCTACTACAGTCTAACATTGTGTCAGTTTAATTAATCAATTAATAAAGTGAATGTAGAACATAATGACTTCCCTCTAGGATTTTATCATCCATTCAAGAGATATGAATCACTGCATTTCATTGTTAGCTACGAAATGCTAAATGTCAAATGATTATTAAAGCAATGTAATAAGATATCAATAAGGGCCAGATATTGCTGTTCAAACAGAACAATAATTTATTTCATATAATAAATGCCTATTTAAAAAAGGACATGTAGTAATTAAAATGGCAACCCCAGTATATATGGCTAACATTTGACCAATAGGTCTCCACGTTTCATAAATTGTTCTTAATATGTGCTGACATCACCAGATTCTAAAGTGGTGAGATCCAGGGTCTCAATTTTTAATAACTCATTTGAATGACAAGTTGCCTAGCTTTCAATTTGTATGCTGCAGGAGAGCCAAAGGTAGAATTAAATCTGCTAGAATCTGCACCTTGGATTTTTGGGGTTAACTCTGAAATATAGGACCACAAATTCTGAATTTCATCATGCAATTTGCATTATCAGAAACTCACAAATGCTAATTGCAGAATGCCTGTCATTTTGCTAAATGACACCAACACAGTAGTGCTGCAATGCATGCCATGGAGATTTTTGTGATCATTATTACGAAAAAAATAAAAAGATTTTTACATGAAATTTCTTTTTTTTTAAGGTTTTATTTATTTATTTGACAGAGACAGTGAGAGAGGGAATACAAGCAGGGGGAGTGGGAGAGGGAGAAGCAAGCTTCCTGCTGAGCAGGGAGCCCGATGCAGGGCTTGATCCCAGAGTCCTGGGATCATGACCTGAGCTGAAGGCAGACACTTAATGACTGAGCCACCCAGGCGTCCCCTACATGAAATTTCTAAACATATCTCTATATGCCAGAAATACCAGGTGTGATTTTATGGGGTTCACTTGCCTAGACTGTTAGGGTACGGAGTCGACCACCCCTCAATTAGAGAACACTCTCGATACTGCAAGTCACACAGCGAGGTTTATTTCCAGCTAGCTGGGGTCCAAGTATCCGCCCTGCACAGCGGGTTTCAACAAGGACCCCGAGCACTCAAAGCCAAGGGTTTATATAGCATTTTCAAGGCACTTTCCCATAACTACATACATATCTTGCGCCCCACTTTGACAGTTTAACTTTGTTTAACCTTTTGCCACCCCGGCATCACCCTGGAGCAATCCTGGCGGTTAAGGGAGATTTAGGTTTAGAAGAACTTTCACCTTAACTACATTTCCTTCTGGCTCAGCCTCCCACAGTTTTGTGGTGGGGAGGGCGACCTTTGGCCTCGAGGAACTGAGCCATTTGTCTCTGGAAATTGGGCCATTGAAGAGATAGCCCTTTTTGTTGTAAATCACCAGGACATTTGCAAACCAAGGGAGACTCCTGTCTTGCAGGATTGTGATCTCTGCAAGTTAACTATTTGTTTTTCTTCAACATTTGGTCCCTGTGGCGCCACCACCTAACCGCCTGGGTGGTATATGATTAAGTTGTTTCTTAGGTTTTAGCTACTTTCTCTTGTCTCAAGTCACGTACGCCCTGTGGGCTGGTTAGGGATGCTCAGTAAAATGGCTTCTGGGCCTTCAAGATGGCCATTCTTATGCTAACCCACTCTTACAAGACAATTTCTCTCATTCAATTACTCCCTGAGAATGTGGGGCTGTTGGATGCAGCAGGAATATGTAGTTCAAGCACACTGCAAGGGTTAAATGCTGTCCCTCTGCTGTCAAGCAGCCAGGAGGGTCATAAGCATTGCAGTAAATGGAGCATCATTTATTACCTCTGTCTCTTCCACTGTGTTTTTGAGAGGAAGTATTGGCACTTAGTTTGCAACAGATTTGATCTTCTGTTCTCTGAGGAAATGCTGTCACTGGTATTATTTACTCTCTGAGCAACAAATCCTCATAAATTATAATGGTTCTCCAGACAGCCATTTGCAAATTTAATCAGGGATGATTTCCTTGCCTTTTTCAATTAGCCCCAAATTATATTCAGGCGCTATAATATACTAAGTCCTGTTCTATATTTATTCTGGAAATAGGACTACAACAAGCTTCCAATCTAAAAGAAAGTGTACAGATTAAAATACATCTAGCTTATAGCCTATTTTAAAAAACACTGTTTATATATATATTATACTTCTTTTGTTTTAAAGTACTTAAGTACTGCAAAAAATTCTAGGTCACCTTTGTACCAAAACATTTTATTGCTTCCCAAAGACAACACACACCACCCAAATAACCAATAATCATAGAATGTTAACATAAACTAGAGCCTTATCCCTATAGCACAGACTTTGAAGACAGATGGACCTAAATTTGCATTCTGCCTCTACCATTTACTAGGCATATGCCCATGAGAATATTTTAGCTTCTCTAAGATTCTGTTTCTTCAAATGTAAAATGGAATAATCCTAATACATCTCTCACACGATTATTAAATTAAATGATATAACAGATATAAATAATGTAAAGAAATTTAGACACAGTATTCAATAAATGTTAGCTATTATAGATAGCTCACCTCAGCTCTCTTTTTTAAATGAGACAACCAGGGTAACCTGAAAGAATTTAAATAACTACCAAGGATCATATTAAGAGTTGGGATAGCCTTGGGTATTGAACATGTGTCTCCAGTTTGGGATCACTTTTTATTAAACTCTTTGTGGCAGCTGAGTTCAACACCCAGCTATAGATAATTCCCCGAGCAGTTTATTCACTATTTAGTGAAGGTCCTACCATTTTTTTCAAATAATGGTGTAGAGGAGGAGGAGTAGTGGTCCCTTACCTCTGGATATTGCCCTCGAGATTTCAATGACATTTTTTTTTTAAGATTTCTTTTTTAATTTATTGGTTTGACAGATCACAAGTAGGCAGAGAGGAAGGCAGAGACAGAGAGGGAAGTTCTGCTGAGCAGAGAGCCTGATTTGGGGCTCGATCCCAGGACCCTGAGATCATGATCTGAGCTGAAGGCAGAGGCTTAACCCACTGAGCCACCCAGGCACCCTCAATGACAATTTAAAGCTTATTTCAAACTGTTCTTACATTTGGAACTGGTACTGTTGGACACTGATGCAGGATGGAGTTGAGCTGACTCAAAAACCAGGATTCTAGTCTGAGTTGATGTTAATAAACTAAGTAAAGCATCGAGCAAGGGGCAAGTGTAGGGTAGCCTTTATCAATTGAAAGAATAGCATTTCTCTTCAAGAGATGGAACATGAGGAGATGGTTATAGCTGGAAGTTGTATTTGATCTATTTTTTTTTTTGCATTCTTCTTATAAAGTTATTCTGGGAGCTAATAATGAGAGACACCAAAGAAATATGTGAACAGACAACCTGAAAGCTAAGCACACACAGCTACATAAATATATTTCTTTTTAAACAATTAGATTAAATACTAGTCAAAATTGCAACAGGCAGACAATAACAATTTTCTTAAAAATAAAGACAATAATCTATAATTTTTGTGTCAGCATCACCCCAAACCTTAGCAATGTAAAGATTTAGCAAACCAAATAGATAATTTTTTTAAAGATTTTATTTATTTATTTGACAGACAGAGATCACAAGCAGGCAGAGAGGCAGGTGGGGGCTGGGGGGGAAGCAGGCTCCCCACTGAGCAGAGAGCCCGATGTGGGGCTTGATCCCAGGACCCTAGGATCAGGACCTGAACTGAAGGCAGAGGCTTTTACCTACTAAGCCACCCAGGCGCCCCTAGATAATTTAAAAGAAAAATAAGCCCAAGTCAAGGAAATATTAACAATAAAAAAATGTTTGCCAAAAAGAAATCTTGTAGTTTTAACATGCCACAGTACTACATAGGATTACATTGAGCCAAACAGTAAAATAATTGCATTCTACTCCTGTCATTAATTTTGGCTTTGAGAATATATTATATTTTGATCCTTTTTTTTTTTTTGATTAGGAAAGAAATTTAACATTCAATCCTTTTCTAAATCAGAAAAGATCCAAAGTATATGGACTTTTAAGCTCTGGAATCATTTTATTAATCTATGAAAAATATGTTTTTGTAAATACGTATTTGTATATGTGGGTTGATGAATACTGGTAGGTATCAAAAATGGTATGTGGAAAGAGAAAAATATATATATATAGAAAGAGAGAGAGAGAGAATTGGAATCTTTAAGTCATCCTAATAAATAACACTTCTCTTCCTTCCCCAGATTTTTAAAATTAATGTCTTTTTTAAAAATATTTATTTATTTATTTGAGAGAGAATGAGTGGGGGGAGGGGCAGAGCAAGAGGATGAAAGATAATCTCAAGGGGAGCAGATTCCCCACTGAGGATGGAACTGACCCAGGGCTTGATCCAATGACCCTGAGATCATGATCTGAGCCAAAATCAACAGCTGGACTCAACTGTGTGAACTACCCAGGTGCCTCTAAATCAATGTCATAAAGAAAGAAAAATATATGGAGGACAAAGTATCATCTCATTTACTGATAAAGATTAAGCTGGAAAACATCAGTTGGTGTTGCAGTAAGTGGTTCTCTTGAGTAACCCCCCAAACAAAATAGATACGAACAAGAATGGATGTGTCATCTCATCCCTGTGGTGTCCTTTGGTCTCATTACAACTCTTATGATTTTAGCTCATAGACTTGATTCTTTTTGAATCTTTGTCCACATTAATATAAATCCTGGAAGGTTTAATACATAATCAGGAACATAAAAACAGTGATTTATTACAAGGAAGTAAAACAGTATCTTAATACTTTGATCCAATAAGAACTAGAATGTTGTCTCCAGTATCTTGCCATCCCAAAATCAATGGTACAGCAACATCACTTTCACTAATGTGGTATCCATTTTCACTCAGCTTAATGATTACCTTCCACAAGTATTGTGCATGCGGCATTTACTTTGCACTGGTAGTTTACCCAAGGAATATGGATATGTCACATCTGTTTAGCTTTAATGAACCTAACATACAACATAAAAGATCATTTCTATATCTGTCATACTTTTGCAATTTAATATAAGTTTAATAAATCTTAAGTGCTTCACCTTTGTTTGTTTTACACTTTTCATAATGTTGCACATTTGAAACTCATCCTCTACTCAAATACATACATATATATATATATATATATATATATATTCTATGCCAGTACTTAAATACATACATATATATGTATATTCTATGCCAGTACTGTTTTTAATAGAGTATGACTCTGTTGTCTCTATTCAAAAATCTCACCCAAGGAATAGTGGTGTTGTATCGCAGCTATTCTTCATGAAGCAACATAGGCTTTTCTCATTGCCTTCTGAACTCCATCATCTCAAAAGAAGAGAAGGAAAGGCCTGGGAGGACATCCTGTAGAAAAGACTTTTAAATGTACTAGTTTGCATATCCTCATCCTTTCTGTTGTCATATACTTATCAGAGCAGACAAAGGAATCTAAAGTTATATGCCTAGTTGTTAAGCCCTTAATAACAATGGCTAAAACACTTATTAATTATTATCTTATTGTAGTAAAGTTAATAGAATACTCATGGGAGAAGGTAATATGAAGTAACAATTGTCCTATCACTATTTGCTCTAATAGTCAAACTGAAACCACCTGGTTGAAATTGAAAACATGAAGATGCTTCATCTATCTCATTCCAAATATGGATATGTTTAGAAATCTCAAGAAGTGGGCACCTGGGTGGCTCAGTTGGTTGAGGCACAGACTTTCAGTTTAGGCTCAGGTCATGATCTCAGGGTTGGGAGATCAAGCAGGGCATTGGGCTGCACGCCCAGCGGAGTCTGCTTGCGATTCTCTCCCGCTGCTCCTCCCTCGACTTGTGTGTGTGCTCCCTTTCTCTCTCTCAAATAAATAAATCTTTAAAAAAAAAAAAGTAAAAAAGAAAAAAGAAATCTCAGGAGGATACCGTTATTACTATTATTTTTTAAATATCAGTAAACAATAATAATAACACCTCCAATAGAGTTAAATGAGGACTTCTCTCCGTTCTTAGATTTACTTTTGCCTAGAGAAGGAAGATGAAGTTTTCTCGTGGGTAAGGCCGAGAGCAGAGAATTAACAAATGAGACCCAGCCCCATTCTCTCTCTGGTACACCTGCTAGAAGAGAACACATGCTGCATCACTTCCTGAAAGCTTTGCAGGGTCAGGACCCCATGGAGGAGTGCAAGTTTCCACAACACTTGAAACTGAGTGGACAAGTCCAATTTCAGTGTCTAATCTGAGCCAGCCCACAAGGCTAACAGACTGAAAGACAATTTCTCCAATTTAACCTTTATCAGCATTCTTGGTGTTCTCTTGATCTCCATCTGTCTGATCCCTGTGTCTCTTAATTGATTCCAACCAGAGCATGAAAATAATGCTATTTAGTAAACACCCCTCAAGTTGCAATAATAGCTTACATTTATTGATGTTTCATTTGTTTGAATTTTATAAATTTATATTGCTTACAAACTCCACCGAATTATGACTCAGAGTTTCACAAGTGTTTAATTATTTACCTCTATAGCAAAGTTATAGTTTTCATTATATTGATAATAGATTTTATTAACTTTTCATTACTTAGATTCAGTTGGACATGAATAAAATCTCAATGATCATAGATAGAAGACTGACAGTAAGATCAAATGCAGAAGAAATCAACTCTAGTAACATCTAAATGTGTGGGAGAATTTGCAAGCAGAATGTGAATTGCCTTTTTTTAATGTGTTTTAATTATGTCCACTTCCAGGAAATCACAGTATTACCAGGTTTTCAGTGGAAAGAGTTACAAGTTTTTCGATCCTTGAATATTATTGGAGATGTTCCAAATTTTTTTTTTTTTTAGTTTTTCTACAACAGCTTAAAATCATTACTCTGATATTTCCCCGATTTTTCACAAATTCAGTCATATAGACAGAGCGTCTTCAACAAAACATTTTGTGCCAGAATTTTTCTTGGTATGAACCATTTTGAAAGGATCTTTAATATGTCTTTGTTTAATATATTAATAAATGAAACATCAAGTGAACTGATTTCCTTTATAGCCACGAGATATTGCTCTTCTTAAGAACATATATTTAGGTACATGAATTTTGACTCTCCACATTTTTTTATCTTTGTATCACATTTATTATATTTCATTTTACACTTAAGCTGACCTTATCACCACCACCCCCTCATATCTGGAGAAAATGAGCGAAAGAGAAAAAATTTTCAGATTCCCTTGACTCCCTCTTGTATTTTTTGTCCTTCAAGTATAGAGTGATACATTATCTGTAGGCCAAGTGCTTTGAGTTCATTTCCCATTTATAAAAATCCAAGCATGCAAATATCCCTGTGCTCTCAGAAATGCAAGCTCAATTTAAGCTATGTCACTGAGGAACAAAAGCAATTAAATTAGCCTTCCCTGTTCTCCTTGATGCCTTTCTCCTGACCATACCACTTTACTGATAATTTGTCTCAAAAATCATGTCAAGAGAGCTCAAGATCAAACTCTTATGGTACTCACCACCATAAGCCTCACTTCACCTCTGGAAGAAAAAGGTTTGGGTGAGACTGACTTCCCTATTGGCATTCCACTCTGATGAAAACTTTCCTCTGGGGCCCTGGCTCTCTTCAGTGACACTGATGGCTCTCATTCCAAACTTAAACTTTCATTTCCACTTTAAAAGTCATTGATGTGACCTTCACTGTGGAAGCATAATGATTAGAATTAAAAAACACACCTAATATTACTGTCAGCTTACTTTTGCTGATGATTTTCCTAGTCCATCTTATAATTTTAAACCTGGAAAGGATGTAAGCCCCCCCCCAAAAATAAAATTAAAATAAAAAATAAAATAAAATAAAATCACTGTGTCATTTCATGACTAACATGCAATCATTTGGTGACTAATACAGATTCAGTGAATAACCTGAATGGGAAAGTTACTTCCTGAGAATTTGGGAATAGTAACTAAGTCCTAATTAATGTAATAAATAAAAGCAAGAATATAATTTTAAAATCCAGAGTGGTAATCACAAATAATCTTAAAAGTCTATTCTGAGTGCTTTGCACTTAGAAAGAATCATGGTCCAGATTATCTATAGATTATTATATATAGCCAGCCCATACCCAAATACTTCACACAATATTAGCATTTGTTGACTGATTTAACAACATTTTTCTGGTGACTGATTTTTTTTTTATCTTCCCTAAACATTTTGATGAAATAGATTTATCCCATCTCAAGTATCCCATACTTGCATGTATTCTCTGATATCTCAGAAGTAATCATAAAATATGGAAAATATAGAAGCAATTATAAAATGTGGAAACTATAATCAAACCCATCAAACATACCCCTTCATAGCAAAACTAAGCAAATGCACAAAGATAAAATACACATAGTGATGTTAGTCTGTGGATTTATGGATGGAAAACTGGTTGTTTTTATTATATGATTTTATGTGATTATTTTTTTCCTTTTCGGAATATCAGAGACAATGTCTCTTGAATGATAATGGAAAACCATCATTAATAAATTGAGACTCTATAGACATACGATGGGAAAAATGTGAATAAAATGCTAAGCATTGCTTTAAGTTGGATCAAGGAATACTGATATGCTTAACTGTCACTTTTAAAAAAAAAAACTTTTTGAACCAACCTGTGCAAAATAGCAGGAAGAAATGTCAACCAAGACACACTGTCCATCAGACTATGACATAGTACAAGCATCTGGTAAATATACTAAAGTCCCAGAGGAAATCACTTGGAGCATTGACACTTTATATTTTTAAATTTATACTAAAGGCAAAAAGTTAAATGAAACTGTACTGGTATACATTTATGTATCTTTTTACAAAGACCTAAATTATTTGGGAGATGATGAAGCTGAATGACCCAGAGAGTAGTAACACGTATTTAATGATGTTGTAAGGAAGAAGAATGGCCTTCTCTACAGAATCACACTACTGTATTGGACCTCCTCTCCCTTTCTTGCTCAAAGGGGCTGTTCCTAGTGACACTGGGAATAGCTAACAGTTCTGCTAACTGTACACAGTTGTAGAAGAAACATAGCTAAATTCTTCTGCCCTGTCTTCTGAAGAGGTCATTCTTTCAAGCAGTAGCTTTAGCAATTCAGTTCAATTTGGAGGAAATGAGTTTTTGTTACTTGACTACCTGTTCTCTGAAATACCTTTAGCTTGTCAATAGGAAAGGTCCACTTGGGGTTCAGTCAATGCATAAAGGAGGTTTTTCAATCACAAGAGATTCTTCCCTTTCAATAGAGCTACTTTCCCACCTTTCCTTTCCCAGGCTATCCCCAGGCTCTCTCTTACAGTTGTATTGTTTGAAAACCATTACCCTTAGCAATGGTATGAGGATTGTGATCTAAAACTTGACTGTAACCATTTCAAAGTGCTAAAGTTAGTGGTAATGCCACCTCAGTGACTAAAGGAACACCAACTGAATTGAAATGTTCTCTTGTTAATGGAAAAGAAAAATAAAAAGAAAATAATAACCCCCCCCCCAAAAAAAAGCCCTCTACAACTTCAGGGAGAGTGAGCAAGAATGATTCTCACAATGCCAAGAACAGCAGGGAGCTCTCTTATACGTACACTGAAATAATCATGTCTTGGTCATGTTGGGTATGAATTTCTATTAAGAGGTAACTTGGGTCTTTGTGCTGCAGGATTTTGGGCTCTCAGGAGGAATAAAAAGGCCTCCCTGGGAAAACCGGGTACCATTAGATAAAGGATATCTAAATGGCCTGGGGTGGAAATATGACACATTTCCTAATATGTCAGAACAGAATCAGAATCTGACATTAGCCTCCAAATGGCACTAATTCAGAAACCCATTTTTAATCAACTTGGCTATTTCCATATGTCTATTTTTATAGTTCTTGCCTGTCACCCTAATTTAAAGTCACTTTGACAAGGGTGCTATTTTGGGTGTCCATTTCTAGTCCGTCTCTAAGTCTCTGTGTTTTCTGACTTTTTAACCTAAGTTGTAATCCCAACTAGATATGAGAATAATAAGTATGCTAGATTGTGCCTTATACTAAGTTGGAATTCAGGAAATACCAACTATTTCTTATAAATATATAATTTGTTTCATTCCTGTAATTAATCGTGACCTCACGAATACAATAGTAGCTTATCTGACTCTAGATCAAAAGTCAGTATTCTGAGGGATCCCAGATCTCTTGCTAGAGTGGCATAGATGCTTTGGATGTCCAATGAATATTAATCGATGGTGATGGAAATATTAATGGATAGTAGAAAGTGATACTGTAAAAATGCAGCAGATAATATCTTTTTAAGTTAAATTTTAGGGATGGAAAAAGTCCACACACACACACTTTCTGTTTTTTTTTTGTTGTTGTTTTGTTTTTTTTGTTTGTTTGTTTGTTTTAAATAACTAATTTTCGGATACAGAGAGCCATGTAAGGACTGGGAGTTCCATTCCTTTTTGAAAAATCTCTTCCTATAATTTTTACCAGTCTGTTTCTAAAACAAGCCAGCTTTAAATTGTATTGTCAAAAGGGTAAATTTCTGTACATCGATGAAGCTGTTGCATTAATTTCAATAGCCATTCTTTTAAAATGAATAGTTTACTAGAGCTGTATCCACTCTCCAATTTTCAAAAATGTATATAGGTAAATTTCTTATTTTTATTTATGGTGTCCTGGAAAAAAATAATTGCTGAGTTACAAGGCACTATAGCTATGTTTCAGATTTACAGCACATGCATATATCTTTCAGGATGCAGAACTCTTGCACAGTGTGATATGCATTGGGCATGCATCAAAAAGAATTTCCAAACTGTGTATTGGCATGTGGAAGGGAGGTCGAATTATCACTGATATCGAGATATTAATTATTCAGTTTCACTGCCATGCATTATGAATAATGTATACAGCATTCAATGGTAAAACAGCAGTTCCCATCAGCATGCAATACTCTGTCAAGTTATAGGGACACCACGGCATTAATAATATAATTAATTGGTCCTGGGTCCTAGTATGAAGGCTTCATCTTCATCAGGACTAGTAGGACAAACCTGGGTTTTCATATGCTTCTGCTGTTGGCCTAGCAGGTAGCACGAGATAGGAAGGATATAGTTAAGGCCAAGTGGATTCATTCTGTGGGGAGAGAGAACTTAGAAAAGTTTTAACAGTGATATGTGGCAAATTGAGGTAGAAAAAATGAACTTTCTTTCCTTTTTCCGTTTTTTTTTTTTTTTTTTTGGTTTTTAAATGCTCTTACATTATACCAGTAGAAGTTTGCCAGCATTTACTTAGCATCAGAAAATCAGACAGGAACAGCTACAAGCTCAGAATCTGGGGCAATTCAGAGCTTGTTTTGAATCCTGCTCTGGAATTCAGGAAAAAATTTATTTCTCTAATATTTTCTTCACTTAAATAAAATGTTGAAAATAACACCCGAACTAATAGATTGCCATGAGGTCTAAATTAGATAACTCTTGAGAAGAAAATACGGACTAGAATTATTATTTTTTATGTAACTGAAAGTGGACCTTCTGCATGTCTATCACGGTACTAAGAGAACACCCAAAAGGAAAAGGAACACCCAAAAAGGAAACATTTCTTAAAAAACACAATTTATTATTTTAAAGTAAACCCAATACAATCAAGTAAGAGTGAATTCTAATTTATTAAAGGCCTATGAGGATATGATGAAATAAACTATTTTTTTCTGGCTCAACTCATTGGCACAAACATCATAAGAAAAATGGTGACAGAGAAATCTCAAGTTTCAGGCAAAGCAGTTTAAGACTCCCTCCCCAGGACACATCTCTGGGGAAATTAACGACAGGAGGGAAACGTGGACTCCAAGAACTAATCAATCAAACAATAACAATAAAATATGAGTTACCAAGTAACAACACAAGACAATCCCAGGAAGACAAATGCTGTCTTGGACGAGGGTATTTAGTACATGGCTGCAATCTGGAAAAGAAGACGTCTACAGAGAAAAGCGCTTGAAGACAACATTTCAGGTTCCATTCCTGTCTTGGCTCCTGGTGACCTTACTTCTTCAGAACAAAACCCTACCACATGAGCCTAGACCGTCCATGCTAGGGTCTGCAAGGTTACTCACATCTGTGCATGGGAAAAGCCTGAAGCTGATGAAAACAGGTGTGAATTGAATACCTCTTGGACCTGGGCCTCACTACTTCAGCCCCGACCATAAGACTTTCTTTTTCCTGATGAACTGGCCAAAAATGGGAATGATTAAATTGGCTGAGATCGTCACCGAAGGGGGGAAAATAAAAAATCTGAGCAAATCCATGCTCAACCCATGTTAGCATACCGTATCTGATAACCGGAAGTCAAGTGGAGCCCACGAGTCAAAACCTCAACATCTGCAGAGGACAAGCACCATAAAAGAAACTGACCAGCAGGAAGATTTGAATCAGCATTATTGCAATAGACAATAATTAAAAAAAAAAAATAAGGCAGCAACCTCTTCGACCTCAGCTGCAGCAACATCTTCCTAGGAACATCGCCAAAGGCAAGGGAAACAAGGGCAAAAATGAACTATTGGGATTTTATCAAGATCAAAAGCTTTTGCACAGCAAAGGAAACAGTTAACAAAACCAAAAGACAACTGACAGAATGGGAGAAGATATTTGCAAATGACATATCAGATAAAGGGCTAGTGTCCAGAATCTATAAAGAACTTAGCAAACTCAACACCCAAAGAACAAATAATCCAATCAAGAAATGGGCAGAAGACATGAACAGACATTTCTGCAAAGAAGACATCCAGATGGCCAACAGACACATGAAAAAGTGCTCCATATCACTCGGCATCAGGGAAATACAAATCAAAACCACAATGAGATACCACCTCACACCAGTCAGAATGGCTAAAATTAACAAGTCCGGAAATGACAGATGCTAGCGAGGATGCGGAGAAAGGGGAACCCTCCTACACTGTTGGTGGGAATGCAAGCTGGTGCAACCACTCTGGAAAACAGCATGGAGGTTCCTCAAAATGTTGAAAATAGAACTACCCTATGACCCAGCAATTGCACTGCTGGGTATTTACCCTAAAGATACAAACGTAGTGATCCGAAGGGGCACATGCACCCGAATGTTTATAGCAGCAATGTCTACAATAGCCAAACTATGAAAAGAACCTAGATGTCCATCAACAGACGAATGGATAAAGAAGATGTGGTATATATACACAATGGAATACTATGCAGCCATCAAAAGAAATGAAATCTTGCCATTTGCGACGACGTGGATGGAACTAGAGGGTATCATGCTTAGCGAAATAAGTCAATCGGAGAAAGACAACTATCATATGATCTCCCTGATATGAGGAAGTGGAGATGCAACATGGGGGTTAAGGGGGTAGGGGAAGAGTAAATGAAGCAAGATGGGATTGGGAAGGAGAAAAACCATAAGTGACTCTTAATCCCACAAAACAAACTGAGGGTTGCTGGGGAGAGGGGGGTTGGGAGAGGGAGGGTGGGGTTATTATGGACATTGGGGAGGGTATGTGTTATGGTGAGTGCGGTGAAGTGTGTAAACCTGGCAATTCACAGACCTGTACCCCTGGGGAAAAAAATATATGTTTATAAAAAATAAAATTAAAAAAATAAATAAAAATAAAGGAAAATACTAGAAAATAAAATAAACAATTTTAAATATTATATATGAAAAATACATTGGTTGAAATAAATGCAAACTACATGGAGATCATAATAGTAAGGATACAATAAAGAAAAAAATTAGTGGGATGGAATATCAGGTTGAAGAACTCCTAGATGATTTCAGAGAAGGATAAAGGTGGAAAATACATAAGGAAGCCTAAGATATATAAGGCCAAACTATAAAAATTAATAGTATTTTCTATACCAGTGATAAACAACTAAGACATTTCACAAAGCCCTAGTAATAAAAACAGAGCCATTTGGTTGCAGAACAGATAAATAGATAAAATTGATTAAAGGACTTAGAGTCAGAACCATATGTATGTGGACATAAAATGCCATAAATATGTTACTACAAATTTTAAGGACAAGGGCATGTTGTTCAAACTGTAAAAGTCCGCTCACAATATGAAGAAAACTAAAGCTGTATGCATCTTTATGTAACACCAGGTAGCTCCTATTAGATGTGTTACCTCAATATGAAAAATAAAACTATAAAAGTAGGAGAAGGAAATATGAAAAATATCTCCTCCCCAAGGAGAAGGAATTCTTATGCAAAACTTCTCATCAAAAAGCTCTTTAAAAAGAAATAATTGCATTACATCACAATTAACAACTTCTGCCAATGAATAACACTACAGACAAAATTAGAGGGAGGCTAGAAGAGGGGTTTGTATATGCATATCCAAAATTGGCAATGATTGGATACAACGCCCCTTGAAAACATACACACACAAAACATCAAAACAAAACAAAACACACAAAAACAAGAAGGTCTTGTAAATCAACAAGAATGAAACAAGATGGGACTGGGGAGGGAGACAAACTATAATAGAATCTTAATCTCAGGAAACAAACTTGAGGGTTGCTGGTGGGTGTGGTGGGGAGGGATAGGGTGGCTGGGTGATAGACATTGGGGAAGGTATATGCTATGGTGAGTGCTGTGAATTGTGTAAGACTGTTGATTCACAGACCTGTACCCCTGAAGCAAATTATGCAGTATATGTTAAAAAAAAAAAAGAAGAAGAAGAAGATGATGATGAAGAAGAATGATACAGCGATTCCAATGATCAAATGAGCAAAGCATATGAACTGTCATGTACAGAAGAGAAATACTGCAGTGCTGGTAAGCATATGAAGAAATGCACAGTCATTACAAGTCAGAAGCATGAAAATGCAAGTAACAATGAGATATGAGCTTATACTTACTTCTCTGGCAAAACTTTAAAAGGCTGGTATTAGGATACAGCTCTTATGCTGGTGATGGCGCTGTAGACTGTGGATCTATTCTGGACAAGAACCTGCCAGGACACACTTGAATTACACATATATTTTGTCCTAGCAATTCTGCTCCTGGGAATCCACAATGCAGAATTTCTTACACAGGGCGGGTAAATGCCAGAGGGGGCATTTATCAGGATGTTCAGTACAGTGTTGCAGGCAATCGAGGTGCCTATCACCTGGAAAGCAGATGGAGAAATGTAGTAGACACACATCATCTAGCCATAGAAGCAAGGAATAAACACACACATACATAACACAACATGGCTGGATCTTATAAATACAGCTTTGAGTTAAAACAACAACAACAATAGAATAAAACTGATCTAAAACCAAACCAAACCAAAACAAAAAACCCAGGAGATACAAAGCACAATATTACTTATGTAAATTTAGAAACTGCTTGCATGCATAATCAATACATGTTTTAAAAGGACACAAAGATGCCTAATAAACATATTAGAATTTTAAGGAGAAATGGAAGAAAAATGTCTAGGAAATGAAACAAGGAATTAAGGAAGGGAGGGAGGAAGGAAGGCCAAAGGGACCAGAGAAGGAGTTCAGAGAGAGGAAGAAGCAAACCAAAGAAGAGAAGGGACTTGAGCGGCTCAACAATGGTAAGGTACCACGAGTGGTATTAGCTCAATTTTCTTAATTTGAGGTTTTAAAACAATGAACCAATAATTTGTAGGAGAACACCCCTCCTTTCAATGAATGTTGCATGTGCACAAATGTATGTGCTATTTTGTACAAATAAATCCTAGAGTTATGCATAAGTAAACAGAGGAATGATGAAGAAAAAGATGAAATCATACATTTTCTTCCTAAAATCTCAAAGAACTTAGTATAATTTGTATGACATTTAATAACACATTATCTGACAAATAATACATGTAGTACATGTTTGATATGGTATCCATTAATTAAATCCTTTATGCCATAATTATTTTAAAAGAAAAAAAGTCAGTTTATTTGTTCTTCTGAAAAAGACAGAGTAACACTTCAAGGTCCATAGCTGGGCATCTGTCACCCCATGTTTGGTGGGTAAGACTCCTCCTGGTCCCTTGGTATATGGCACAAGCAACAGAACCAAAGCTAAATGGGGCTGTAAGCTGAGTCCTCAGGGGTACAATTTAAAAATCGGACTGAGTATGGGATTCACTTGGTTCTGCTTTGGGCTGTCTTGGGTCTGGTGGAAGGCCTCGAGTGTATATGAAATAAGGGCTAATTGTTCAAAAATCAAAATAAAAAATTGTTCAGAAATCAAAAAAGCCACAAATATTAGTGGACAGGGTCAAGCATTTAAAGGTTGTTAGAGCCCTCATCACCTCAAGAGGATTCCTGTGATAGGTCATCATAGATTTTAGTCTGACTCGGGGAAACCCAAAGTCCTAGCTAAAAGAAATTTGAAGCTTTATATCCGAAGAGTTTAACTCACCACCTCTGGCATGGCTATTACTTTATGTTTAAGAACTGTAGCCTCAGAAGCTGCAGATTATCTAGAAAAATGACAAAATTTTTCTAAAAATAACTTAAAGATATCATGGCCATCTTGGGGAACATTCCAATTAGATAAGATCACTCATTTAAGAAATTCACTTGAGAGCCTGGGATCCCAGGTTGAATAAACAGAATGGAATGCCTACTTTAATTGGTATGCAGAACCTTTCAAAAGACTTCAAGATTCCAAAATAGCTTCATTAAAAGGCTCGTTACAAAAGGCTAATGGAAATTTAAATACACAAGAGGTACCTAAAACAAAAGATCATAGGACTAATGTGACTCCTACTGCCTGCCCCCCCATTCTTTTTCACCTGAGTGCTCAAGTTTTACTAATTCTTTGTCTGAGCTGCCTTTCCACTCTGAAGAGACTATTATTAGACAGTTACTTTTTAAAATAAAACGACCTGAGGTTACAGATGAACTTCAGATATCCTTCATCCCTTGGTCAAAGATGGAATTAAGAGTCCTAGTTAAAGAATTTCCTAAACCTAAGGCAGAACCCCAAAAAGTTTTTTGAAGAATTTAGAGCTATTATGGGGCCTATGACCCTGGGTTGCCAGATCTTTGTCAGCTTGTACACATGTTGGGAGGAGTTGGTGGAGTCCAAAAATGGTTGCAGGAAGCAAGATGGCAAAACCGGGAGGATGATTGATATCCAAGATCCTTGGTCTTCCACATCTCAGAGACCAGAAAAAGCTCACACAGCAGCAGTTGAACTTTTACAAGCCATTCTTAGAGTTTTCCCTGCCCACCCTGATGGTCTATTTTTCAAACATGCAAACAGACATACAAAAATGAATTCATGCCATTCTTTAAATCCCATTTGGAAATCCTTTTTCTATGGCATCCAGGGTTCCATACAATAAATAAGGTCACACAGCCTGCTCCAGCTGACTTCTTTGTAAATAGATTATCTCTTAAGATCAGTGGATTGATAAAAAGGAAAAAAAATAATAAAGGAGGCTACAGGCCTGCTGGAACTCATGACTTAGCTGAGCATTTTGAAAGAACCCTGGAGCAAGATTGAAAGCAAAAATCTGCCCAAGTTGAGCTTTCCTGCTATAAAAGCTCCAAGGCCATAGACCCAAAACAACACCTGGGCCTCCTGCACTGCACCCTCCCCAAGGGTCCATCATCAAAACACTAGTCCCTAGATACTTGACAGGAGTCTGAAGGGTTCTCACACCTTAGATGGATTCATCTTCCAGAAAACTATTATCAGTAATGCCCTTAAACAACCAAGGGGAAATGAAAATGAAAATTTGACAAATTTTAGTTGACACCAAAGCTATACTTTCTACTTTAAATTTCACCCTCGTAAAGCAATATACACTTTGGAATAAAAAGAAAATTTCCATAGTGGGGGTATCTAATAAAGTTCAGGGATAATTTTTTTTTTAATATTTATTTATTTTAGAGAGAGAGTGTGTGTGAATGGGGGTATGGACAGAAGGAGAGAGCGAGAGAGAATCTTCAAGCAGACTCCCTATTGAGCAGGGAGCCCAACATGAAAAGTGGAAACAAAGGATGCAAATAGATGCAAATAAACATCTCTCTAAATCACCTCCATGTCCTCTAAAGCCTGAGGCCATTCAGGGCTTCATATCTGTGATGGTGGACTTCACTGCCCAGGGACCAATCTTTCCCAGTCTTCAACACTCAGATCTTGCCAGTCATGAAACTCAACAGGTAGAGATGGAGTTTTGTCCAGGACCTGAGAGCTATTAACAAAATAGTCATTCCTGGAGCACCTGGGTGGCTCATTTGGTTAAGCATCTGCTTCAGCTCAGGTCATGATCTCCGTATCCTGGGACTGACCCCTGCATTGGGCTCCCTGTTCAGCAGGAAGTCTGCTTCTTTCTCCCCCTCTTCCCCTCCCCTCTGCTCATATTCCCATTCTCTCAAATAAATAAATAAAATCTTAAACAAACAAACACAAAAATAGTCATTCCTATTTTTCAATTGCTCTAAACTCAAACACTCTTCTGTCACAAGTTCCGTCAAACTCAAAATGGTTCACTGGTGTAGACCTTTGTTCAACCTTTTTTTAGTATCCCTGTAGGCCCCAACAGCCAATATTCATTTGCCTTTACTTGGAACAATTGACAATATACCTGGACAGTTTTGCCTCCAAGGTTCATTGAGGTCCTTTCTTATTTTCCTCAAGTACTTCACTGAGATTTAAGTGCCCTCCAGCTCCCTGGGAAATCAGTTTTTGTACAATATGTAGATGACCTTTTGCTGTGCTCAGTTACCAAAGAGGCACCCATACAAGAGTCTGTTTATTTTCTGCAACAGTTAGCTGAAAAAGGACACAAAGTCTTCAAGAAAAAACTGCAATTATCTCTAGACACTATTCATTACCTGGGTCATGATTGAAATACTGAAGGAATTCAGCTATCTTCAAAAGAGTTAAATTAATCCAGAAATTTTCTAGACCCACAACTAAACAACAGCTTTGTAGATTTCTAGGCTTGACTGGTTATTGCAGACTATGGGTTCCTAATTTCTACCTAACTATTTACCTAGCTATTCAAAATCTTTCACGATGTTTATGCACAAAAGGGATAAGTTAGCCCTGGTAATGCTCACGCAAGAACATGGTAATAAGCATAGGCTTATTGCCTATTAGAGCCTGCAAGTTTCTTCAGTTGCTCATGTGTATTTCAGCTGTCTTAAGGTTCCATGGCTGCAGCTGCTAAGTCAGTGAAAGCTCCAGCAGATCTGACCCTAGGAAATGATGTTTATTTACAAACTACACACTCTGTCCAAAGCCACCTTAACTCTGAATTGACTCAACATTCCTCTGCAAGTAGACTAACTTCCTTAGAGTTCTTTCTGCTTTTGCCACCTAACCTACATCTTAAATGTTGTAACGTCCTTAATCCCAGTATTATCACCCTTGTCTGAGGAAGGCGAGCCCCATGACAATGAGGCAATTACATCCCATTTTGTGACACTGCAGACTTATCTACAAGACACCCCTAAACTAATCCTAATCTAAATTTGTTTGTGGATGGGTCATATGTAGAAATGAAAAAAAGGAGTTTTCAGGATGGTGGTGCTCTTACTACCCGATGTGACCCAACTGAAAGGAGGACTAACTACTCTCAAGCTAAGTTCTCCCAAAAAGCAGAGCTCCATTGTCTTACCTGAGCATGCCAGGCATCTGAAGGCAAAACCATTATACTGATGGCAGGTATACCTTTCAGGTTGTCCATGATTTGGGGATGCTATGGAGACAAACAGGCGATTTCTATTTTGTTTTGTTTTGTTTTGTTTTTTCCTTCCTCTGAGACCCCAGTCAAAACTGGGCAGCAAATGAATAATTTCCTTACTGCATTTCTCTTCTCTTTTGAGATTGTTGACTTTAAAATTGAGGCTCATATGCAATGACTGAACCTGAGTATCAGCATATGGAATTCTAATATATATCTGGTAGGAATATAAACTATTACAACCATTTGGAACAAAAGTTACAATTTCTTAAATATAGCCATTCTGTTTCTAAGAGTGTGGAAAGCCTATGTGTATGTAAAGACTTGCACACACATGTTCATAGCCTCTTTCTTTTTGATAAATGTTTAATTGTTGCTACATACAACAAAATGGATACATTTTAAAATCGTTATGGTGAGTGAAAGAAGTTCAACAAAAAAGAGTACATACTGTAGTACAGCCACATTTATGTAAAATCCTAAAAAATACAAACTAATCTATCTTGGATAAAAGCAGATTAATTGTTACCTGGGAAAGAGGGTGTTCATGGCATGGCAAATGTGCAGGGAGGACAAGAGGGAGGCATCACAAAGGGGAATGAGCAAACTTTTGTGAGTGACATGTTCATTATCCTGATTTCCATGGTGGCTTCATGGGTGCATTTGTATGTCAAATCTTACCAATTATACCTTTAAATGTGTATAATGTATTATATGTCAATTGTCTCAATATGTCTCAATAAAGTTGCATTAGAAAAAATTCATTGGAACAATATAAAGGTACATTTGAAGAAAATCATCCAGTAGTGTCAAGAGGGGTCTTTTTTTAAGGAAATGTTCCTTTTCAGATTTTTTTTTTTAATATTCATTTATTTACTTTAGAGAGAGAGAGAGAGAGCACAAGCTGGAGGGGCAGAGGGAGAGGGAGAGAGATTCTCAAGCAGACTCTGGTGAGCATGGAGCCTGACATTGGGCTTGATCTCATGACCTGAAACCAAGAGTCAGACATTTAACCCACTGTGCTTCCCAGGCCCCCAGGAGAGATCTTTATGGAATTTGAACAAATACACAGTTAAAACCAAAACAACATAATTAAATCTGAGTGACATATCTAAAATTCAGTGTCGGCTTGTTTTGGTACCCATGCAGGTCAATGTCTCAAAAGCCTGGAGTCTCCCATTAGCTCTTCCCCTGCAGAGGTCATCAGGACATAAAGCTCGTGGCCTATACTGGTATTTTACTACCTGTATTCTCTCACTCCTAAAGTCCTGCAACCACAGGCTGTATTTGATATAAATGTATGCAATAAGGCTCATTTTCCACGCGCAAGAAATACCTTAATTTCAACCTAATTGTTTTAAAAACAGTCCAACTTGAACTATGTATCTCCTTTCTATTTGACAGATAGAAAATTCATCTTTGGCCATGGGCGGCAGAAAAAAAAAAAAATCCTAATAGTTGCCTGTAGTTCTTGATCATCAGATTCCACTGTTGTCTCCAAGAAGCCTACAGAATCATTTCACAGCGTTCCTTTAGTCCTCTCTGGTCTCTTGCATCTCTGACTCATATATCTTTACCAAGGCTGGGAATCATGATACTGTTCCACTTAGATTTCTTGATACTGTCCTGGGAATTTTCTACAGATCAGATTAAGGAGCCCCACCGCTTGTACTAGCCATAGAACAATACTCCACTTTGCTTTCTCCAGTTTCCAGATTTTGTTTTACGCCTGAAAGAAACCCTCCCTTTCTGTTCATGTTGCTTTCCCGTCTCCTTCCTCTGGGGAACCTACACTGATTGCTTCAGTGGATTTTGGTTTTAGGAAACAAATGCCAAATAAGGAGAGTGTCATGCAGACAACTTATGCTTTTTCTTCCTGCCAAAAATGCCTCAGTTAAGAAAAGGCGGCTCAGAGACTGTTACCTGCAGGACAAAAGAAAGGAGAGGAAAAATTACAAGGAGAAAGATAAATTGATGTCTCTAACATTTCACAAGAACAAAAAAGTTGAATTTCCGAACTGTTTTGGTGGCATTTGCTAAAATCTCTCTAGTAGCCAATCCAAGGAACAAAATCAAATGAATCCAATAGGACTCACAGAGCATTACATGGTTCTACATCATAGTCAAGACCAGTAGAACCAGTTAGAGTGGAAGTTAGAATCTACCAGATAAGAACTCTAAGGTCAGCCTGTGAGAATTCACATGAATATGAGTCTGTGTGTATGTATGTGTGTATAATGGAGGGAGACAGACAGAAACCTAAACTCTTTGTGCATGAAACAAAATTACATTAATTATTTTACATTAATTTAAATTATTTTCTCACATACTGTACTATTTAGTCTCACTTCAGTCCTTGTAAGAAAATATTTTAATTTTAGTATCTTTTTAAAAAATCAGGTTTAGGAAGTGAAATGACTTGCCAAAAAAGATGTGATTTATGTGACAGGTAGGATTTGAAAACCAGTTTCTTTCTCTCATTTAAATTTCTTAATATCCTAGTGTTATCAACAGATTGAATTCAGATTCTGGCTTGACAATTTTGCATGTCAGATGTCTTTTTCTTTTCTATAAAATGGGGATAACCAGTTAGGGAGCCACCATACTTACATGCCTACATAATACAAAAAGATTGGCAAACCAATTTGTCCTAACTTGGTCAATTCCTCTGCTCTTCCTGAAGAAATTGTAAAAGTATTGCCAAACTATTTTGATGGTATATATCCTTAAAAAATTTTAAGTATTTTGTCTATTAGGTACAATCCAGACTTAATATAATGGAATAACTACATTTACATGAGACAAACTGTGAAGATCTTTCTAAAAGAAGTTATCTACATGTTGTTTTTGTTAACTATTTTACTGGTAAACTCTGGTTATGAGCAATTTTAATAAATAAGCAAGAACTATACATGCAGAGGAAAAGTGATTTACACTCCAAGATGCCTAATGCAGCAGAGTAGTGTAATTGATTTCTTCCATTTCTTTCTCCAGACCTGCTTTCTACCTCCTACTCTCTCTTTTTTGCCCTGAGAAAGTGATCCATGTGAACTACATAACCAGTACACCCAGGATCTCAGGGTTGGTTTTGTTGGGTTGGGTTTGCTGGATCCCTCTTAGAGAAGAGAGAAAGGAGAGTGACCTCAAGGTCCTTATTCATCTTGTTGTCTACCACTGAGACCAACCTAGGTTGTCGGTCCCTTAAAAGACAGCCTGTCCTATAAGATTGTTCCTCTTTCAGGCATTGGATAGCTTTCCTTTTCCCTAATCCCTCAGCCTTGGTAGATAACTGTTCTGCCACTAATAGTCAAGAATCTTGCATGATCCCTTTCTTTCAGTTTTCTATACTCATCCATACCTTTGTAATTAATTTCTGTGTAAATAAACCTTCTCCAAATTACCTTAATTTGAGTGTACCATCAGTTTCTTGTTTGGGTGCTGACTGATACAAATTATTATATAAACTTTCAGAAATTTGCTTACAGGTAAAAGCTTATATCCAAATATATAAACTGTTTTTCTTCACAATTAGTAGCATTCTCTGCATACTTAAAAAAAAATAGTAACGTATCT
Organism: Lontra canadensis; assembly: GCF_010015895.1. Classification (NCBI taxonomy): domain Eukaryota; kingdom Metazoa; phylum Chordata; class Mammalia; order Carnivora; family Mustelidae; genus Lontra; species Lontra canadensis. The sequence goes on along the minus strand of NW_022630995.1, from coordinate 45,016,417 downwards.
TGTAGATTTTTTTCCATATTAGCACAATAGAGATTTACCATATTAAAATGAAGTAGGTTTTAAATAGTATAAACTTTGGAAGCTATCACAAGAAACCTAAATGTTATGTATAATAGAAATGCTTATGGTCACAGAAATACTTTAATCTACCATCTTTTTGTCTCCCACATTTTCATAATCTATTGAATGAGAATTTAACATCACCCTGGGATTGACAATTATTCACCTTTTGAAAACAAGTTATTTTTCCTTTTAATCCCTTGTGTCAATGATTCTTTCAAAGTACGTCCTTTCATAGACAGTAAATATAGCATATTTACTACCTCAGTAAAAAGTGTGTATCACTTGAAAGTGAAAAATATCAAGGAGCAGTATAGTTGTAGGTAGGCTTCATTACTACTAGAATGAAGCTTGAAATGTATAAAATCAGCACACTGTATACCTTAAATTTATACAATAGTATATGCCAATTATATCTGAATAAAATTTTTTCCAATAAAAAATTTCAAAATATAATTTAGATTAAGCTTATGAAGCCACTCTTTATATCACTGATAATAAGTCTTTTCCACATACTAGTTTATCTTCTGGACACATTTAGGAGCAATTGTAGAGGTTGGGAGGGAGTAAGAACATCTTTTTGACTCTGAGATTGAGTTAGTAGGGTGTGTATCTCCTTTGTTCAACTTTCAGGCATCTGCCACTATCATCTAACTCATTTAGCTACACCTCACTTATGTTAATCAGGTTCATGGAACTTCTGAATAAACCCTCACAGGTTTTCAGTGTCTTGACATCTTCTTCACTTCCATTGATATATTTATTATCAGAATGTTCTAATAAAATCATTGGTATGCCTTTACAACTATAAATATTCTGTTGAAGTGTTAAATAACATTAGCAAAGGAAATACAGTATCTTGAAATCTAAGAGGAATAACATAACTCTGAGCAAAAATTATATTTTCACAGAAAATAAAACCATATGGCCAAGTGAGAACCACTTTTCCTTGTTTATATCATCTTATTATTAAATATTCCGTATGCTATTGTCTGGGCGACTGGAACCACATTATGTTTAAACAGATTCAAACTATTCATTTATTCAAACTGACAAAACAGAACAATTGTTTATTTCCAAAAAAAGCATACCATTTTCTCCATGGCACTTTTTTCTCTGTGGATTCCATCAGTTTTTGGCTAGGAAGTGTGTTCTCTCTGCCCTGGAGGAGTCTGCTTTCTTTTGGTTGGCAATTAGCCCTTTCTCAGTGTTTATTTCAGCACTAAGACTCAGGAGTCTTGTGGAACCTATCTCTAAGCTCATATAATTTCTTTTACTATTTTAAAGCTACATTAGTCTTTTTAAGCCAAAGAAGAATGGGCCTTCTCTGTGAATTTCAGTCCTAAACTATACTATTAAAAGGAACACTATAATTTCCTACAAAATTACATTAAAACACTGAGACAGTCTTCACTAAGATTAGAATTAAATATTCAATAGAAATGACAAAAACATGTTTTCAAATAAGTAATCTAACAATTGAAGACCTATACAATTACTAAAAAAATTCAAGTGATACTTAAGATAAAAATGAGCATTAGGTGATATACACATTAATTCTATCAGATGTTCCAATGTATTTCAATATTCACACATGGTAAGTAAAATATGGAGTTATAGTATATCTTAACCTGGACCTACATTTATGATGGTGCACTGGGCATAATGATGCTGCCCCACCAAAATATCATCATACCCTAATCTCTGAGAGCTGTGTTACATATCATATTCAGATATTATTAAGGTTACTGACATTGAAATTGGGAGATTATTCTGGTTTATCCAAGTGAACCTGAAGTAATCACATGGGTTCTTAAAAAGTGGGAGATGAGAGCAAAAGGGATGAGTTAGAGAGACGCAGCAGAAAGGGGAGACAGAGAGAAGACAGAGAGAAGATTCAAAGCACGACAAGGATTGGGTCATGATCACTGGCTTTGAACATGGTGGAAGAGACCTCCCAGGAAGTTTGAGAAAGCATCCCAGCAGATAACCAACAATAAACAGGGACCCAATTCCTACAACTACACGGAGCTCAATCTGCCAGCTCCATGAATTATCCCAGAAAAACACTCTCCAGAACCATCAAAAAGGAAGGCAAGTCCTGCCTACACTTTGATTTAGACCTTGTAAGATAGGGACTTTGTAAGACCGGGACAGGCAAACCAAGTCCACTGACTACAGAACTGTGAGATACTAAACTGATGTTGCTTAACCCACTGACTTTGTGGAAATTTGCTAAGGCAGCAGAAGAGAAGTAATACAGTAGCTGCATTTTGCTTGTGACAGTTTTGCTGGTTCAGAGCCTTCTAAATGACCTGATCAATGTTCTTTTAAATCACTTTATTTTATTGTTCTAACTGTATCTATTTTCAACAGGTAGAAGGAGGCCAAGAAGTAAGATGTATTACTACCCAATTAAGGCATTTTCCCTAACTTTGTAAAAAATTGTTTGAATCATAATACCCAGTATTATGTTTGAACCATAATTCATGATAGTGAATATGGTTCATTGTGAATATGGTTCATTTTTCACATATGGTTCATTGTTTGAACCATAATACCCAGTTTCAAAGTTTTCACGAATATATGGATGGTAACTAATTGAATGCATTAATTTGCTATGGCTACAGAGTACAACAAACTGAATGGCTTAACCAACAAAAACGCATTGCCTCACAGTTCTGGAGACTAGCAGGGCTATCTATGTTCTTTTCTGGATTCTCTAGGGAAGAATCTGTTTCCATTCCTTTTCCAGCTACTAGAGAACATCCTCGCTCCTTACCTCATGGCCTCCATCTACAAAAGCCCACATTACTGCATGTTAAATGTCCTTGTGATTAAAGTGGACCCACCAAAATAATACAGAATAATCTCTCTATTTTAGGGTCAGTTGATTAGTGAATTTAACATCTTAATTTCCCATATGCCATGTAACCTAACATTCCCATGTTCTGGAAATTAGGACATAGACATCTTTGTGGGGTCTTACTATACATACTTTAGGCACTAAGGGCTCATGGAGTAACAGTCAAGATAATTGGTTTTGAAGTACAGAAAAATGGAGCTCGTATTCTGCTTCTTTTACTATATGATCTTGGACATATATTAGTATACTTTGAGCCTCAAATTTCCCAGCTGCAAAATAGAGGCAAGAGGAGCTACATTGTAGGCCACTTTGGAAATTAAATTAATGTAAAGTGTTTAGAAAAGTGTTAATATTCTAACAGTACAAAACATGATTATTGTAAGTGTTGAACAAGAAAGGGAGATATCACTAGACTCCTGACTCAGAGGAAAAGAAGACAGTGACCATGATGAGGGATAAAAACAAGGACTCTCCTAACTCTTTGGAATATGAATACTCAAAGAGCAAGAGAGACAGAAAAAACGCCCCTTCATTACCAATCCTTTCATTTAGGAATGCCTACCAGGTGAGAGCCTCTAGGTTTAGTGATTTCTTTGGTGAGTTAAGTTGAAAAAAAGACCACCACTAGTAGAAGTAAAAATTGATTTAAAGGATATTTGGTAGTGTTTAGTAAAGTTGAAAAATGCCCAATCTGTTAGTTTTCTAGGGCTACTATTACAAAGCACAAGTACTTTGAATGGCTTAAAAAAAACAGAAATTTATTGACTCACAGATCTGAAGGCTAGAACAAGACCAAGATATTGTCGAGGTTGTTTCTTCTGGAGAGTCATGAGGGAGAATATATTCCATGTCTCTTCTCTAGCTTCAGGTGATATGCTGGCATTTTCAGATGTTCCTTGGCTTGTAGAAGCATCATTGCTATCTCTGCCTTCATCTTTGCATGATTCTTTCCATGAGCGCATGTTTCCGTGTCCAAATTTCCCCTTTTTATAAAGACACCAGTCAGATTAGGGTCTGCCCTAATGATGTCATCTTAATTTGATTTCTCTATATAGACCCTATCTCCAAATAAAGTCACATTCTGAGGTACTTGGGGTGGGGAATTAAACATACAAATTTCAGAGGGATACAATTAAACCATTAATAATCAAACTCATTAACATATTCCCTTTTTTTATTTTTAAAGATTTTATTTATTTATTTGACAGACAGAGATTACAAGTAGGCAGAGAGACAAGGGGAGAGAGAGGAAGGGAAGCAGGCTCCCTGCTGAGCTGAAAGCCCTACACGGGGCTCAATCCCAGGACCCTGAGATCATGACCTGAGCCTAAGGCAGAGGCTTTAACCCACTGAGCCACCCAGGCGCCCCAACAGATTCCCTTTTAAGAATGCAGTAGTTCCTCCTTTATCCACAGGGGATATATTCCAAGAGCCCCAGTGGATACTTGAAACTGCTGATAGTACCAAACCCTATATATACTTTTTTTTTTCCCATATGTGCATAACTATGATAAAGTATAATCTATAAATTAGGTGCAGTAAGATAAAAGTTACTAAAGGATAAAATAGAACAACTATAACAATATAATAAAAGCTATGTGAATATGGTCTCTTTCTTTCTCTTTCTCTCTAAATGTTTTAGTGTAATGTACTCACCCTTCTTGTGAGAATGTGAAATAATAAAATGCCTACTTATGAGATGAAGTGAGGTGAATGATGTAGTCATTAGTGACATGGCATTAACTTACAATTGACCTTCTGACAGTATGCCCGAGGGGAGATCATCTCTTTCTGGACTGTGGTTGACCACAGGCAACTGAAAGCATGGAAAGCAAAGTCATAGATAAGACGTAGATAAATCATAGATAATTGTAACAGAACATAAGCATAATGATTTCCATTGCTTCATTGCTACTATGGTTTTCATGGTAAACTACTGAGGGAAATGTCTGTTGTGCTCATGGATAATTTTTTTTAATTTTAATTTTTAATTAATCAATTTATTTATTTATTTATTTTGAGAGAGACAGAGAGAGAGTGCAAGAGCACATGCACATGAGCAAGGGTGAGGAGAGGCAGAGGGAGAAGAAAAGAATCTTAAGTGGACTCTATCTACACTGAACGTGGAGCCCACTGTGGGGCTCCATCTCACCACTCTGAGGACGTGGCCTGAGGCAAGAAAAAGAGCCAGACACTCAACTGTATGAGTCACCCAGGTACCCTGGTGATTACTTTTAAGTTTATATGTATCATATACTATCATGCAACATTCAAAATTCTCAAATTTATACATTTTAATGTTTCTCATTTACCAAAACACAATGTAAGTGGAAAAAGCCAGTTACGGTAGGAGAGTTTAAATGCAATTTTTAAAAGTATACAAAGAAGTGGCATGTATTACTTATGTAAACATAACCACATTTTAAAATTTGAAGAAACAAAAAAAGGAATAAATCCATGATAATCAGTATGTGTCCGGATAGACGGGAGGTGAACTGATGAAAGAAAACACAAACAAACCTGTTTTACCTATAATGCTTTGTTTTACCTATATTTCTTTGTTTTAAAAGGTCTGAACCACTATAAAATTATATTGGTAATTCTAATATAATCATTTGGTATCTTCGTTGTTATATTATTTATTTACTTTTCTGAATTTTTTAACCTAAGAAAATTTTATAGAAGGAGAAAAAATTGCAACAATAACTCCAAACTTGGAATTATTACTTTAATGTTTCTCAATTGGCCTGGTACCCATGGATAAGCCACAGCAAATGAGCAGGCTCTTAACACCATCATTTCTATCTTAAAGCTACCAGATGTTTGTGAAAACACTAGGTAGGCACATTTGCATTTTATTTTGCATAAATATACATATAGATTTGCTTAATCTGCATACTACTTCTGAGTTTTACATGGAGCATATAAGGAAAAATAAAATGTTACAACTTTTACAACAGAATTAAAAGTACAACTTTCAAATCCAAAATTATAACAATTTTAGAAGAATCCCATCCCAAGTGTGGCAATGTATGTCTCCTGATAACAGAACAGGAGGAAGACAATGAAGGAATTATCTGGGGGAAGTTAGGAGGAAGGGTAGTGACTGAGCTACAGTGTTAGTACACCCATCTAACTGGGTGCTAAACCTGTCAGTGTTCTCATTTATTTTTTTAAAAAAAGGCTAATAAATATATATACATCTTAAAGTTATATACAGTCCTCTAGAGACGGTTTATGTTAGGAACCTGGCACACAGTGACTTGGAAAAAAAGGAAAAAAAATGTTGAAGTATGTATTTTTCTGACATACCAGTGTATCATTTTCTGGACTGTGGGATGGAGTTGCTTAACAAATACCTTGGGGACTGTCAAATAAAAAAAAACAGATCTGAAGGTAGCTAAGAAGTTATTTGACTCAGATAGATTACTGCACAATGAGGAAAGTGACTCTTATGATAGGGAGGACTTTGCTAGGGAAATTCTATGCTTATCTTAAAGGTTAGACAGAAGAGACTCATGTTTGTATAAGAAGGAGTAAAGTAGGCTAAAAAGGAATGTGTGGGAAAAAGGATGAACAGATGGCATGATCTCATAGTTGATCTAGTAATGTTTTTGCCTGAGGGCAGTCAGTTTTCGGGAGTGCCCATCGAAGAGGGTTGTTCTTAATTATACTTTCTTAAATTCAAGGATAAGTCAAGGTCCAACGACCTGTGGGGAAGAAAGAAGAATGACTAAAATTGGCCAAGTTAGAAGATATTTTGTCCAGATTGCTCAGGTCAGATAAATTAAATTAAAATTAAAAGTACTAGAAATATATATACATAGATATATAATATGTATACACATATATATGTATGTACACACACACAATCTGAAAGTTCCTTTTAGAAAAATATCATAAAGGTATTTTATACATTTTTATTAAATGTAAACTAGATTCAAACTGTCTCCTTTTCCTATTTTAAGATTCTGAAATTCAAGCTCTGTATTATTCATATCTTCTCTATCTTCATTATTAGCTCAGAATAGACCTATGTGATTATATAATTTTTAACAAGCTATTTACCCTTAAAGTTTTGTTGTAAAAACCCATTACACCACATTTGAATCTCAAACTTGGGATTGCTAATGTTTTACACTGAAAGAAGTCTGAAGCATGGTCCTCTCTTTCTCTGTTTGAATGATCTTTCTTTCATTAATAACCTGGATTTTTTCATTTGTCAGTTAGTTTCTTTGTTTAAAAAAAAAAAAGAAATAATAGCAATAACAGAACAAAAGCAATGAACTAAGAAAAAACTCCAGCGTCTATATTCAGGTTACCTGACACACATATTCCTTATCAATCTCTTTTTTAATGTAAAAACCTCTATAGCTCTAGGTCTCTTTGAGTAAGCAAAACAGAACTGAAAGTGAGCTTAGAGGTTTTCTCCTAAGTGAGAAGTGTATGTAAGTATGATAGGCAATGAGGCCTTTGAAGCTCTTGATGACACTCTATAAATAATCTAGCTGAATTAAAAGAATCTTGAATAAGTAGTAAAATGCTCAATGTGGAAACAGCCACCTTGAGAGTCCTAGACAAATCTCTCCAAGTCTCTCTACCTCAGAGAGCTAAGGCAAGCTTCAGAGACTGGCAAATGCCTTATAGATTTGTTTCTAAAAGATCTGTACATGGGAAGATTAACTTAATGCAGGAAGTGGGAAGTGGATCATACTCATTTTTTCATGGTAGTTCAACACCTTTTATATGTCAGACACTAATAGGTGCTTTATATCATAACTAGTTCAGTCTATTTAAATGTGAGAGATAACTATACCAAAAGAAACCTCCAATTTCTGTGAAATTATGTAATATAATACTAATAATAAATATATAATATAATACGAATACAAGCAGAGTACTAAGGAAACACAAGATGAGGATCCAACATGCCCTTAAGAATCAGGGATTATTTCCTGTCTGGGATGGTGCTTTAGGGAAAGCATAGAACAATACAGGTGTGTAGACTTTCAGTTACTAGAAGTAACTCCCTTTGTCATTTTCTTAATTATTTCTATGGCTACCATTATATGACAAATATGGCCTTTGTAATTTTATTATGTTTAAATCCAGCTATTGAGGACTGACCCTAAAGTCCCAAATCCTAAAATATCAAATTCTCCTAGAAATGATTGAAAACCCAAGTGAAGCTAGTTTAAATAATAAGGGGAAGTAATTTCAGAGTATCATACATACTTTAGAGTTTTTAATTTTTGCATTCCTTTATTTAGCTCTATGCTTTGACTCTGTTTTGCTTTATCTTCTAATGCTGCCTTTTTTTTTTTTAATATGAAACTTTCAGAATCAGGTGGCTTTTCCTGAGGCAGTGAAATAACTTGAACTACTCTAGTCCACACATTTGTAAGGCAAACCATTCAGAAGAAAAATTATCTCACTCCAAACATCAACTATGAATCCTGGACAACAAAATTAATGTTCTAAGTTGGACCAATCCCTTTTGATGGGGAAATGCAGAGAGAGATTACATTAATTTTAGGCTATTACCATCCATGAAATAATCACAAGGATAAATGAATGGCTTTATGACCTTGACATAGAAGATATGGCTCTAGAGCAGGACCTGGAGTGAGATGCATTCTGAGTGTATGGGAGGGAGAGTGATGTCTTTCCCACGGAAGAACCTAGACAACTGCCCAACATCTGCACTGAAACTTCTCTTTACTCTTCTCTACTAATTTTATATTCAGTACCTATCAAACTGTATTTTCTGTTTGGTATGTGGAAACTAATATGCTAATTTGGTATATGTGAACTAGAAGGCTTTGAAGGATCTCCAGGTGTATCACTTAGAAACATCTATGAACTTCAATTCTTAGGTTTTGTGTTTTTGTTTTGTGTTTTTCATCACCACTAAGCAATTCTCCAATTCTCAGCAGACACTAACTGGGTGTCCTACAATCTTACTCAATTCTGACACTATCTGCCTACAGACAGCATGAGCTCCCACAAGTTGAAGGCATGGTCCAACAAGATTGCCACCCGCCACCACATTTCAGCACCAATCACACACCCAGATTGTCACATATGCTTCTGAGCAACTGGTTATATATAAACAGGAGGTTCCCATGACCTCCTCCTTGGGTGTGCTCAATGTGTTCAAGCAGCTCACAAAACTCAAGAGCAACACTTACTTACATTTAACAACTTTCTATAAAGGGTATTATAAAGAATAGTCAGAGGAAGAGGTACATAGGGTGAGGTCCAGAAGCCACAGAACTGAGGTGCCACCTTCCCAGCAGGTGGACACATACATCAATCTGAAAGGGCATCAAGTCTCCTTGTTCAGAGTTTTTATAGAGCTTAATCTGTAGCCCAACTCCTCCTCTTCCCAGAGTCAGGGTGGGGCTGAACGTTCTAACCATCTAATCACTTGGTCTTTTTGGTCACCAGCCCCATCCTGAAGCCACCTAGAGACTCCACCCTGTGACACCTTGTTACCATAAACTCAGATGTACTCAGAAGTGACTCCTCATGAATAACAGACACTCCTGATCTCTCAGGAAATTTGAAGGGTTTTAGGAGCTCTGTACCAGGAACAGGGGACAAAGACCTAACATTATTTATAATACTAAAATATGAATATTTAATTTTAGACAATTAGCTTCTTATATGAAGGTAGTATACATTCCAATATTGATACCTTCATTAGGCTTTTGAAGGCTGGCACAAACTTAGCAACTTAACACACTTTTTTTTTTTCAATTTAACTTTGTGTCTGTAGTTGTAAGTAGGACATGTGTCTAAATAGGCTAAACTAAAGGTGTCAGCAGAACTACTATGCTCCTTCTGAGGGCTTTAAGGAAGAATCTATTTTCTGCTCAATTGGACTGTTAGCAGAATTATTTCCTTGTAGTTGTAGGACTGAGGTCCCCAGTTTCTTCCTGATTGTAACCTGAGGCTTGTTCCCAACTTCTAGAGCCTACCACATTCCTTGGCTCATGCCCTCTTCCTCCATTTTCAAAGTAGTAATGATCAGATCTCCCTCACTTCAAATCTTTCTGACCCTCCTCTGCTTTTAGATCAGGAATAATGTGATCTAATATGACTAGATTGGGCTCACCCAAATAAACCAGTATAATACCCCCATCTAAAAGTTTCTGAACTGTATTATATCTGCAAAGTCTCTTTTGTTATATTTAAAGATTTGGAAAATTAGGACATGGATAATTTTGGGGATCATTATGTTGCTTACCATAAAACACATTAATCTCCCCATCATTTATTTCCAGAGTGATCCCCTTAAAATTATTACAGTTACTGTATTGTTTTCCAAACAAACAGAATGAATGGAAAGCATGTGTCATGCTTGATAGAGTGTCTTGTCTTCCTTGTCTTGCTAGTCTGACCGTGTGACTGAGCATGGGGACTTTGGGTCGTGTGGTATCTATTTGACCTCCAAGGGGCAAGAGTCTGAGATTGGTCATGTGGTCATTCAACTATGCTTATTTGGTGGAGCCCCAATAAATATCTGGACATCAAAGCTTAGGTGAGCTTTCATGATTGACAATACTCTGTCTATAATCACGCATCCTTAATGAAAAAGTAACATTGTCCATAGCTCCACAGAGATAGAACAACTGAAAGTTCCATAACTGGCACTTTCCTAGACTCGACTATATTCGTTCTTCCCTTGATGGATATAAATAGGTATCCTCTGGCTATAATAAACGATAACCATGAATATCACACTTTTCAGTAAATTTTATGAGTCATTCTAAAAAATTAATGAAACTTAGGGTTGTGTTAGTAACTCCGCTGATGACTTGTAGTTGATGTCAGAAGTAAGAGAAATTTTGTGGATTGGACTTCCTCTAATTTTTCAGCTCTCCACTGATAATTTGTGCATTTCTTAATCTGGTATTTTACCAGCCGGTTTCTCTATCTAACCCCAATCTGGTTTCTAAGCTTTCCCAGATATGTACCTTCTACTTGGGCAAAATGCTTCAGTGATACCAGCTCCTCCCTGCTGTGTATATGATTACAGTAATGTAATCATACTGTTCACACCTTTTTTTTTTAATCCACATCTTCTTGTGTGATTAGGGTTTACCCTCTTATTTGCTAATGGGCAACAGATATGATTTAAGGAGAGCCTTAACAAGTGCTAACTGATCAGGATTTCCTTCTGCTGCTCTTAAAACCCTTGTGTTGCCATGTAAACAGCCTGCTGGATCATGAGAGGCATGTGGTGACCCAGTTGCCCCCGTGACCCCAGCTGACAGCCTTTCAACCAGCAGACCTGTTAATGAGGGCATAATAGATTATATAGTAGTCAGCTGATCTGCTAGCTTAATACAGGTACATGGCAAGCCCAGCTGACATAATTACTCAAAGCTCAAGAAGGGATTGGAATTTATTAGTACTTATACATGAAAAAAGGACTTATAAGGGAAAAAGAGTATAAGGGGGATTGTCCATTTTGGGGTCATGTTATCTGCATATTATGCAAGGAATGGAAGAAGAAGTAGCTTATCTCAGACCCACTGAATGAACAGAACTTGTATTGACTGGAAGATATATGGCTCCTTGAATAAAAAGAGTACTGGATAAATGAGTTACTTATCCATTAGAGTTGCTCATACTTTCAGAGTGGGATTTGTAATTCATAAGGTACACTATAATTTTATAATACACTATACTGAAACATTATCTCAAGGTAGATATGTTAAGAAAATAGATTGTTTAAAGAGGTCCAGTGATATTCCAACTAGATTCACACTAATCTGTCATTTTTTTTTCTGGCTCCTCTAAATATGGGACATAGTTATAACCCTTTAGAGAACAATAGTAGAGTAGTGGTTTCTTGTCACTATTTTCTTGGACTATTTCTTGGACTATTACACAAGGAATAGGAAGGTAGATATAATACATTAATATGTACATGGGTTTTATCTACTGCACTCTGCAAAATATTTAAAGTTTATGCTTAAAATTATAACACAAAAGTTTCTAAAATGAATATTCAAGACTACTGCATGAGATCAAAGCCTTTCAAAATTCATAGGTTGAATCCTTACACCCAAGATGATTATATTCAGAGATAGTACCTTTAAAGAGGTAATTAAGATTAGAGGAGATGGTAAGAGTTGACACCTAATCAAATAGGACTGGTATCCTGAAAGGAAGAGGAACTATAGATCTCTCTCCCTCATCCCACATATCCACAGCAACAAGGCAATCAACTTCAATGTAAGAAGAGAGGTCTCACCAAACACCAACTCTGCTGCTACCTTGATCTTAGACTTCCAGCCCCCGGAACCATGTGAAAGTTAATTTCTGTTGTTGAAGCCACAGACTGAGCAGAGTAATAATACTCCCTGTTAGTTAAAATGGATCTTTATAATTTCTGCATCACAGGTTCATGTTTGTTACCCATCCTGTTTTACTTCATTGTTGTTAGGAACTGTATGATGCTTGTCTTCCTAGAACTTTAATTAGAGATTGTAAATCATTTTAATTAGACCTTTTAATGAAATATTGAATAATGGAAATTTCATTATTGGCACATCTTTTAAAATGATAATTAAGGATTTAGTAATCTTTCAATAACATTTATGCTTGTTTTATGTGCTTAAAATAAACTAAATAATAAGCATTATTTTTTAAATTCCATGTACATTCTGAATATTTGTGTTTAGACTTGGGAACTGAATATTTGGGTTTAGACTTAGAAAACTGGAGGGCAAATTGCAATGAAGGCAAATTTCTATGTGAGTTTCATTAGGTCTGCATGGTTTTGCTTTGCTTGCACTTGTAAATTAATATTATTGCATAGGTGAAAGAGCAATGGGATCTTGCAAACTATGGACTTGGGGTGATTATGATGTGTCAATATAGTTTATCAATTATAATAAAGGTATCATGGGGCGCCTGGGTGGCGCAGTGGGTTAAAGCCTCTGCCTTGGGCTCAGGTCATGATCTCAGGGTCCTGGGATCGATCCCTGCATCGGCTCTCTGCTCAGCAGGGAGCCTGCTTCCTCCCTCTCTCTCTGCCTGCCTCTCTGTCTACTTGTGATCTCTGTCTGTCAAATAAGTAAATAAAATCTTTAAAAAAAATATATATATATATATAAAATAAAGGTATCACTTTGGTGAGGAGTGAGCTATGCATGAATGGAGGTAGGGGGATGTGGGAAATCTCTGTACCTTCCTTCCAATTATTTTACTGTGAATCTAAAACTGCTCTAAAAAGTAAAGTTTTGTATATATAATTACAACCTAATTTTTTAATTCAAAATTCCACAAAAAGCAACTGACAGTTTTATAGCAATGATAGCGTATATTGATGATGTCAAATTTTCATAAATCAAAATTGAAGGCATCATAAGCCATGGGGAGGGGAAGCAATGGATACTATAGTTATTACCATACAAATGAGTGGATAAGCTATTATTCCTAAAGATGTTTTGTCATTTTGTTCATTCAAAAATGTGTGTTAGGCACCAATGAAATGGAATCTTCTGTATCAAAAATGTAAATTTCTGAAGTACGTGAGAAGATCTTAGTGCGAAAAATGATGAAATAAGTTAAAAAATAATTTCCTGCTCAGAATGATTAGAAATAAATTATGAATTAATGAAAACAGTGCATAATTTGAATGAAGGGCATGGAAATATCAGGAGACAAAGGAATAACTTATTCATGACTCAGTGTAGTAAAGAGGCCTCTATGAGGAGAAGAAATCTCCAAACTGGTCAGTATGTCAGGACAGGACAACAAATGAAATATGTGAAATTTATAATTAAAGAGACTTTCTGGGACGCCCGGGTGGCTCAGTTGGTTAAGCCGCTGCCTTCAGCTCATCCTATGATCCCAGTGTCCTGGGATTGAGTCCCGCATCGGACTCCTTGCTCCGCAGGGAACCTGCTTCTCTCTCCGCCTTGCCTGCCACTCTTCCTGTTTGTGCATGCTCTCTCTCTCTCTCACAAATAGATAAATAAAATAAAAAAAAGAAAAAAGAGAGAGAGAGAGAGAGACTTTCTTTTCAGAGAAAAGAAACCAATAGGCAGCAAGGTTATATATACTGACAGAAAAGGTAAAATTCTGCCTATGTTTTTGGCTGATTAGGTAATAGGAATTGTGTGGAAATCTGATATAAAATGACACAATAATTTTCAACCCAAGGTTGTGTTAAAATTCTTGATAAAAGGAAGGCTTACTCTATTGGGAGCCAATGTTCCCTATGTAGAGTAAATTTTTCTCCTCTTCATTTTTGTAGCATCCTGTGTATAAATTCTTACAGCTTCTACCACATTGCATTGAAATAATCTTTTAAAAGGCCTATCGTCAGCATAAGGTCAAATTCACCTAACACCAATGAGTAGGCTTTATTTCATTGTCTCTCCAGTACTGGGCACATGATCTAACTAACATCTAACATGTGCTCTGTCAGTGTATACAGATGTAAACTATAAATTCATCCCATGATTAACTAAAGGACTATTTCTCCCCAGTGGACATGGTACAGAGAAATGTTACCTTGATAGGATTTTGAAGACATTAGAGTTAAATAATGTAAGCGTCTAAAATCCAAACAATGTTAGAGAAAAGTAGCCAATCTACCTTTTCTTTTAAAACATTTTAAAAATATTTTCTAGTCGTGCTATTTTATAGTTTTATATTACTCTATTTATTAAATCATTTTTTTATTTTAAATTTTTGAATTCCAAATGAACTTCTGCATTAACAATTGATTTAATTGTTGACTTTTTATGTATGCTTGCCTGCAAACAAACATAAATCTCTACTTGTATTCTCGGCTTTTGGCACTTACTATCCTGTTGTTAATATGTTGAATGAATCATCAATGAGCTGAAGTACTTAAATGTCAGGATCAAGTACTTCGATGGCATTAATTAAAATTAAAAGAAATCTCAGATCATGTAATTTGTTTTGCTTCTAATTTGTTCTGAGATGCAAACAAATCCACTTAATTTTCATAATCTAAATTATAAATGAATGGAAAAATACATAATATGACTATATTTAAAAATTAAGAAGACATTTATTGATATATAAAATTAAATACACTGTAAGTAGAGAAATGGCTGCTACTATTATGAAATGGAATATGCCATAAAATGATTTAAAATGTTTTTATTGCTGTTGAAGATCTTTAAATGACATTTAAGGTAGTTGAATATATTTTATTACTAAGATAATACTATAATACTTTTATGGTTCTGCTTTGGACTAAAGAGAAATTGTTGGATGAGTCAGATGTACACTGGCTGGATTCTTATTTTTAGGAAAGTGTAATATGTATACACTGCTGACATATATTAAAGACCTTTATTTGAATATTTTATTTTGCATTGTGGAATTCCTGTTCCTGTACAGAAAAATCAATCTATTTTTAGGGAAAGAGACTGGTTTCTACGAATCAATTCTCACTATATTACTTCTGGGAACATGGCACATAGATGGAGTACCTTTGTTGGGTTTGAAAAACAAACCAGCAGATAACATACTTAGAAGAGGATGTAAATGTATATTCCTTTATCTCTCATCCAATAAGTAAGTTTCTTAGTATACCAGGCAAAGTCCATCTAGGTTCTGTTAAAAAAGATAAGATAAAATAAAATAAAACAGAAAGATAAAAAGAAGCAAAAAGAAAAACTCACTACATTTTAAACCAGACCTCTTCAATTTATGAAATGTCCTTGTTTTTCATAGAAAGGTGAAATCTGTTTTCCCTTTTCATTTCTTTTTATTCATTAAATATTCATTTGTTTGCTTGTATAATTTTACTTTCTTTATTGTGAATTACATTAAATACGTATTTTAAAAATTCCTAACAAATATTTAAATATAAAAAAAATCATAATAGGGGCACCTGGGTGGATCGGTGGGTTAAAGCCTCTGCCTTCAGCTCAGGTCATGATCCCAGGGTCCTAGGATCCAGGCCCGCATCGGGCTCTCTGCTCAGCAGGGAGTCTGCTTCCTCCTCTCTCTCTCTGCCTGCTTCTCTGCCTACTTATGATCTCCATCTGTCAAATAAATAAATAAATAAATCTTAAAAAAAATTCATAATACACAGCAAGCCCTCTATATTATTATTTCAGAATATTTTATATATATAATACACATATATATGTGTATTAATTGAAACAAAACTTAAAAATATAGGAAGAAAAGGCCAGTGGGACACCCTTCATCATACTATTACTTATCTCCCTTTCTCCCCAGAATTAACCGTATCCTACATTGGTTATTATTCAATAGGTCAAACTTATTAATATAAACAATATTTGCTGAGTGCCCATTATACACCAAAGATTCCCAAAGACACTAAATAGAAAGCAGAGTACAGCATTTACAAAATTTACAAATAGCACAAATTTGTGACTCCATACAAATATATAGTATTGTTTTCATGTTTTTGAAATATTTTAAATGATGACAGAAACATACACACACACACACACACACACACACACACACACACATTATATTTTCAGTAACTTACAAAATTTTTACTAAATATAAAGTTTTTGAGAAAATCCATATTAAAACATTTACCTTTTGTTAACTAATGTCATGGGTTATAGTGAATTTCCATGTATACCCTACTGAAAGAAGATGCTATATATATCCACATATTCTATATCCCTGCTTTTCTGTTGATTATTTGTTTCTTTTGTTATGAAAATGATATTTGTTGCCATGAGCATTCTTAAACACCTCTTACAAGCGCATAAACTTTAGTTTTGCTAGACTATATATCTAGGAGAAAAAGTGCTGGGTCAAGGGATATACACATCTTCTATATTAGATAATATGGATAAAGTGCTCATCAAAGTGTTTATACCAATTTACTCCCCAAATAACAGTGAAGGGTTTTGCTCCAACATATCTTTGCCATCAATTATTAATGCCAGTTTTCCCCTTTTTAAATTTTGACCTATAAAATACTGTCTCAATGTGACTTTGAATTGTGTTTTCTGGATTATAAGTGATATGAGAATTTTTAATATGTTTGTTATATTATCTATGATCAGATACCCCTCTTGCCTATTTTGATAATTATTTTTTAAATTATTTGTGTTGTTAGTATCTTGCTAACATAAGAACATAAATATATTATCTAAGATTTTATACTTGTTAGTTATATATTTTGCTTTTCTTGAGTAAATAATTTATCAGCCAGCCTGATAATTTAATTTTTGTGTGCAACAAAAAATAGGAAATTAATTTCTTTTTCTTATATGCATAGGTAATTCCTTGGCTAGTGCCACCTATGAAAATAGATAGGTATCACCTCCTAGGTTTCATTCTATATATAATATATCACATTTTAATGCAAGTATGTATTGTTTACAATTATCCTATATTATTCTATTTGTCTATTGATCTATCCCACAGTATCTTCACAAATTTTCTAATCAATTCAAACAGATAACATATGTATTTCCTTGCATTTTCTATATGGCAAATTCTGTTTGAAATCTGTTTGGGATTTTCTTGTCTTACTGCTTTGGCTCATCATGGTAATTCTGGACATAAGCAGAGGTACAGACCAGCAATGTAGGCTGCATTAACACATTTTGAATACAGAACCATCTTACGAGCCTGAGTTAAAACCCATGTGGACACAACATCCTTTTTTAAGTTGAGTGTTTGACAGGTGAGAATAAGAAAGTTTCTGTTTCTTCTAATACCCTTATCCAGTTTTCTATCAATGACAGTCTAAATGATAAATTAAGTTAGATAATAACCTTACTTTTTCTTCACTGTGAAACATTTGACATGACACCAATGATCAATTCTCAACTATTAGACTACTTGATCTGGTCATTTTTGCCATTTGGAGGCCTCAACTTTTCAGAAACTGTTATTTGTCATCCAAGAACTTTTCTCTGTTCATGATATGTAAATATTAAGAATTCTGCAAAGACATTCATTCACTCATTCATTCAATAAATGTAATAAGAGTAAATAGATCAATAGACAGATACTTTACACCGCAAGAGCAATGCCTAAAACATATTAGCTGCTCAATATTTGTTGAAAAAAATGAATAAAATAACAAGTCATGGGACAATGTGACTGGAGAGATTAACACTGGAAAATTGAGGACCGTTCATTTCAAATAGAATTTATAGTTCATCTTTTAGAAAATGAATTATAGAATTACATAAAATATAAATTTATATAAATTTAAAACATGAATTTTGTGGTCAACATATTTGAAGGTTAACAATTAAGATGCCATTGTCATCACCTTGGTGAGAATTTGATTATCTAAAGTGGGCCCATAGTAATTTGGATAGAGAATAGAAAGCACATGTTCTCTTTATATATATTCACACATGAGAGAATGACATGTATGGACAGGAATTGAACCAGCTGAACTTGTTTTTTGGTTCAATTTGGGGAATGGGACAGAAAAAGGAATCCAGAGATCATGCCAGGTTTCTAATTGGGCTGACTGGATGAATGATGCTTATACTACCAAAAAATATTGAAAAAAAAATTGAATAGCAGAATGAGAGCATGGCAAATACTGTTTGGGACATAGTGATTTTAAGATAAACTCTCCTAACTAACCATATCTCACACATAAGTCTCAAATGAGACAAGGAATGTGATTTTTTTTTAAAAGAAATTTATGGGGGTGCTGGGTGGCTCAGCTGTTAAGCATCTGGTCATGATCCCAGGTTCCTGGGTTCGAGCCCTGCATCAGGCTCCCTGTTCAACGGGAAGCCTGCTTCTCCTTTCCCATTCCCTCTGCTTGTGTTCCCTCTCTGGCTATGTTTCTCTTTGTCAAATAAATAAAATATTTAAAAAAAAAGAAATTTATGACACTAAAACAATCTAGGTACATAAAAGATACCCTTATTGTTTTCAATTGAAGAGACTTATGTAAATCAGAAGCAATGAATGTTATTTTCTTTTTACCTAAGAAGAATGGAATAGAGAGGTAAGGTATATTAGCTAATTAAATTAAGGTGAATCCTATATATCAGGAAAATAAATTTGCATACGTTGATATCTGTACCCTCAGACTTTGTGAATCTGTGTTTTAGGATTACATATTTTTAATATAATTTGCTCCAGAACGTCTTGATTAATCATTTTCTCATAAATACAATTAAAGAGAATATCATAATAGCATTCTCTGTGGGCATTACTGACTATAGTAAAAGTACCACACTTTGATGAGAATCTATCAGTCTATATTGAGGATAAAAAAGATTGAAAGATTATTATGAAATTCATCACAATATCTACTGTAAGGAAACTACTGTGAGGACTATACATTCTGATTAGCCTTCTCCAGAAAAAAAAAAAGTGTCTAATCCTTATAAATAATATTACACATTTATTTAACTAGTTTAGAATTCCAGAATAATGCTAAATAGTTTTCAAGAATTATAAGGTACTTGGTATTAGTGCATCCTTTAAACATTTGTGAAATCAAAGCTTATAAAATGATTTTGTTGGAACCCATTTGGAATCCCATAGTTGGTATGAAGATTATTTTAAGATGAAGACACTTGAGATTCAACAGATGAAGAAAGAAGCATTTTCAGAGCTTCCCTTTTATGACTAAAAGCAGCAATCATTTCTAGAAATGATACTGCCATAAATTTCCTCTCTAGGATGGGTCTATTCCCAGGAAGAAGAACCAGAATAAATCTACCATAAGTCCCTTATCCAGGGAGTTGTATGGCCTTGTAAAAAGTAGAAAGACCACCATACTTGTAGAGACAAACTTTATCACAAACTTTATTTCTCCTTTGTTCTCTTAAAAAAAAAAAAACTATCTATCTATCTATCTATCTATCTACCTACCTGTCTATATCTCCATCTCTCCCCGCAAAGGAGACTTTTCTCTTTCCTTCCATTCTTTTACCAAATTAACCTATATATATATACACACATATATATAGGATATATATCTATATCTATATCTATATCTATATCAACTTTAACCACTTAGCAAGTCAGCTACTTTGTTTTTTGGTTCCCATATACATATATGTAAACCTTTTTGTCCTACTAACCTATCATCGGTGTAATTTACAGGTTCCAGTTAAAACACAGAGAGTAGAAGAGGAGATCTTTTTTCCATCTTCTGCAATTCCAATATACACAATGAACAATTGGTGGAGCTCAGGCACAAATCCTAGTTATCGGATTCAAGATTCTGTGTCCTAGATAACCACACTCCTCTAGTTTATTATTGACTTGTGATTACTGTTTTTGCTTGTTTATTTATCTTTTTAAGTTTTAAATTTCAAATCTTATTGCCCCTGTGAGCAGTGTCACAGACCATCTCATTGATTACTAAATGTTTTGAAACAAACCTGTAAATCTTACTATCAAATTCCTATAAACATAGTATCTCAATAATCTATTTCCTTATTAGCAAAACAAAAATAAAAGATGGTATTTCACAGTAAATATATGAGATTTTTAGTTTATTCTGTCAACACAAATGATTGTCGTTCATGGTATAAAGCCAGGGAACTTTCAACTAGACCAAAGGTAGAATTTTATGAGATAAAATATCAGTAGTTTTGAAACTTTGTTGTTGAAATAAATAGCAACTGGAGGTTTACAGATATGGGAAACTAACAAGTCCAGGAAAAGAGTGAATCTGGTTATATATATTTGCCTATGTATATATTTTGTTAGTGGTAGAGAACAGACATAACAGCATGTGGGAATTCGTATACTAGTCAGTTTCAACACATGTCTAAGCCTCAATTCTAGAACTATTTTGTTTATATTTGTCTATTTCCACTCGTAATTTTTGTTACTTTGTTATATTTTACAATTTACAAACAGTCTTAAGTATTTCCTAAAACTACAGTGAAGAGGAAAACTAATAAATTAAACAATCACATATGTATGTATTATTCATATGTGCATATCTATATTTCCCACCCACCCCTTTTCTACTTGCCTTCAAAGGGACCATTTTGTCATGGAAAGCCATACTACCCAGGAATATATATGGACCAGACAGGATTATATTACATCCAGTTTTATTATTATCCTGCTACTTTATTAATCTCATCCTGGGATGAGTATCATAATAGTGATGAGGGTCTCTTGGCTGATAATTAGCAAGGGACAGCTTAAATTATGTCTAAAATAGGCTGATTTCTGACTCTGTTGAGAATAATGACTTTCTGATTTTTTTTTTAATTTCATAGCATACTTGTTATAAGTTTTCAAAAATGTTTTTCCTGGTTTTGAAATTAAATCCTTTACTAGTATGATTATATTTTAAATGATCTTTCAGCTTCTAAACCTATTCTTTACAAATCTATATTGTGATTAAATACCCAGGCAAAAGGTGTGAGAAGAAAACCGTTAATTGTGTATGGATATTGGCGGTTTCTTAATTATACAACTGGTGAAACCAGAGGAACGGTTTGATGTTTTCTTTTCTTTTGTAGAGAAATTTTGAGAATAAAAACCAGTGACTGTCTTTGCAAAACAAAGAACTGATTACATGTTTAGTCAATAAATAAAGAATGGCTGGTTACACATTACGTTTTGTTCATTTATTTTCCCACCTGCATTTACAAGGTTTCTTTTGAAACAGCAGTCAAATGAGATAGTCTCTGGGTAGAGAATAGAGAAAACAGTGTTTTCTTGTTTTCATAATGGTCGAGCACTGCAGAGTACCAGGTACAAGCAGGTTCTAATTGCAAGGAGGTGAGGGCACAAAGAAAATGTTTCCTACGGTGAAGGTTATGATCTACTTTAGGAAAGATCTAACATGAGAAGGGCTGCCCTGTATGTGGGCCTGGGGCGGGGGACAGACAGCAAAAGGAGGCAGAGGAAATCTGCTAGGAAAATGTGCCAGAGAAAAGTAAGAAGTCAATGGACTTCTCAAGGACTGTATCCATTACCACCTTACTTGCATTTCTGCTAAATTTTCTGGGGCATTCATGCAAGGAAATCAGGTATGCCAAAGCACATGGACCTAATCCAGAAACGTGCTTACCCTAGGACGGGACCTCACACCAGCTCCCACACTTGATAGACACCAGAAAGAAGTTCAGTCGGCTCTCCTCGCGTCGCCTGGGCTTGGGTATCAGAGTGTTCGCATCTGGGAAGAAAGCCTCCTAAATGAACCCAGAATGAGCCCAGAATGACTCATTTGCAGCAAAGTGAACAGTGCTGAAGTATTATGTTGGAATATCTCCCGGTTTTCTGCTAATGACTGAGTTGTTGTCCCTCTCGGCTCTCAACAGCCATGGTCATTTGAAGGTGGATTAAGAAGCGAAAGGTCACTTTATCACACTGATGTGAGTCCCACCACTAGTCTGTGGTTTCTAGGTAGAATAATGAGGCTCACCATTGAAGGTCCTCAGAAAGACCTGGGAAATGAGGTCCCTGTGCCCGGCTGCCAGGAAGCCAGTCGCTTACTTTTTTCTGGTTTGGAGGACAGTGACAAACAAACAAACAACAGAAACAAAACTAAACTAAACTAAACAACAAAACAACAACAACAATAAAAAACAAAGTCCTTACAGCAACAAAACCAAACATGAACCTAGTTAAGCAGACTAAGCAGGCACACACATACACATCTACCAACATGTTTCCTTTTCTGTTTATTACGACTTATCTTCAAGAAATATCTTTCAAGGTGATTCAAAGCTGAGGAAAGGAAAGTGCACACACATCCCCAAACTAATATAACATGGTCAGCATCTTCGCAGAATATTTTTAGTATTCTTATTATAAAAAAGAGAGAGGAAATAACAATCTGAATCTTTTGTTTCCATTTCTTTGTTTTGTTTTGTTTTGTTTTCTTTTCTTTTCTTGCCTCTTTCCCCTTTGGAGAGTAGACTCGTACTTTTTGTGCTACGTTCTATAAGGAGAATCCTACATATTTGTTCAAGTGTAATAAAAAAAAGTTGATAGTGTTTCATTAGATTTTTATATTTGTATATACACACATACATATAAACACACGTATGTGTATATGTGTGTAACCACTAACTCTACACTGAATAAACATAATGGTACATTTATAAATTTAAAGGTTTGGGGTTTGCACTGGATTAGTTCCTATAGATAGTATATTGAAAACTGATTTTCTGGAATAAAAACCATTGTACCATAGAGGCTTGTGAAACTGGATTCTGATATTTCAAATAGAGGCATTTTTCTACATTTCTGTAAGAACCAAAGATTTTCGTTGTGATTCGAACGAGAATGACAAAGGTGACTTATGGTTTCCTTCTTTGATTTTTGTAGGGAGAGTTCATTACCACTGCCTTAAAGATCCCCCTTTCTATAAATCTGACAGTAGATTATTCACCTTAAATCTAGGAGGCCTAACCATTTGGAGATTGAAACTCCTGCATCTGTCTGACTTGGAATCACCGTGAGAGGAGTCAAAAAGCCAGACACTATCTCATTGGGAAAGAAAAATTATCATGTCTGAGTACCAGGGATAATGATTCTAAATATGGACAGGTCTAATTCATTCATCACTTCAGTGATGGCCAAGTGACATGTGCTGGGCAGGTTCTGCCTCTACAGCTGGGATTTCAGCTCTTTGGAAAAACATGGCAATGTGGATCTGTTGAAGATAAATGATGTACACCTTTGGGGGAATGAATGGATTTTCAGAGAGGGACATTTCAGAAAACTTTGGGGTTATATCACTTTCTTTTTTCTTAATTATTTAATTCTCTTAATCCAACAAAAGCTCCTCATACCCCACCCACCACCCTCAGACATAGTTATTCTTGATATTAATTTTTATACTTTTTCTTTTAAACTATTACTGCAAAGATCATATTTTATCTCCTTTGGCAATTGCATTTGCATTTTTTGTGGAGGGCTATTGGAAACAAATGGGAAAAAAACTGATTTAAACAAAGATTTATGAATGTATATATTAAAAAGAAGTGATTCTCGGAAATGTAAAATAAGTTATGTAATATCTTTTATTTGCAACCTCCCACAAAAGGAATAGATTGAATGCTAATGACAGATCCAACAAAAGCGAGATACCACATTGCTGTTGCCAAGCTGCTGGTGTTACCCGAATGACTACCTTTCACACCATTATCATTGTACAACCATCTCTAAAGGTATATTTCTGTACCACTTTCTGTCTCGGAAAATTGATACTCAAAAAAAAGAAGGGCTTGACAAAATCAAATGCACACCTGGATCTTTTATATGGTCTAATAAAATTGGATGATGTGTTTTATATGTAGTGAATTTTGGTATCTTCTTGGTCAATCACAAAATAAATCCTCTAGCACTGTCCTGGAATCCTAAATTGAGAATTAGGCTGTGACAGTGATGAATAAAGTTATATATAAGTGAGGAATAGACACACCAGATAAAACCAAACTTCTAAAGCCTAAGTAGTAACTTCAAAAGATACAAAAAATACAATATATATTTTCCTTTTATACTTGTAGAAGTAAAAAAAAAGTTGATCCTTTTATATTTGTAGAAATAAAAAAGCTGATTCTAATTGATATTAATTAAATATAATTCTAATGTATGGATTTCTTTTTTTTTTTTCAAATATAAGAACCCATCAGTGGCTAATGTACAAAAAGGCATTGAAATACTAGCAGAAAAACAGCTTTCAAGAAAAAACTTGTTTTGATAGAAATACAGCTCATTAATGGACTTTCATGAGCTATATTTTTTAGAT
Source organism: Lontra canadensis (assembly GCF_010015895.1). Taxonomy (NCBI): domain Eukaryota; kingdom Metazoa; phylum Chordata; class Mammalia; order Carnivora; family Mustelidae; genus Lontra; species Lontra canadensis. Next base: position 44,991,776 of record NW_022630995.1, on the reverse strand, counting down.
TTCATCACTAATGTAAGCCGTTTCCCATAGTTTCACTACAGGAATATAGTCAGATAATATTTCCAATTTATTTAACAAGTCTTTTTCTAGTATCTACTATCTGTCTGGAACAGTAGAAAACACTGAGTATGCAGCAATAAACAGAATATAAGTCCTACTTTAAGATTAACTGGAAATGATTTTCACTTAATATGAAAAAAATTTGCTAACATGTATAAATTTTCCTATGATTTATAAAATACTCTTACAAGCATTAACAAATTGAGACTTCCTATGACCTATGAAAAAGTGTAAGTATTTACTAACATTATTTCCAATTTCATGTGAAGAAATCAAGCTCCAAAAGCTTAAATAAATTTACTTTTTTTTTTTTTTTGGGCTGGTAAATAGTGGAGTTTGGACTTACCTGCAATTTTATTCTCACTGCAGCATGCTTTGCAGATGCTTTATGAAATATAAAGAAATGCTTGTTTACTTTCTAGATGTGCACGTTTTCACTCTCTATTCTTCCTTTAGCAGAAACTCCAAGTAATATCTTCCATGCTGACATGTAAGTAGTTATGCATTTAATAGAACTTTAATTAACCAAAACATGGAATTATTCCCAGAATCATGGGGTAAGGAGGGATTGCACTGTCTGGTCTCACTCACGTTCTCCAGATAAGTAAAAACATCAATAGTCCTAAATCCGAACAATTTATCCTTATATTTTTTAGGCTTCAGCAGAACTTTTAGCTGCTTATTATAGGATTTAGTCATTCTAGGAAAGAAAAAAAATAGTTATTCTAGACAAAATATTTCCTAGTAACAACTGAAATCCATTTTTTTCCTAACTTCAAGTTAAGAATGATTGATAAAATCCTATTAAAACGTTCCCCATCTCTCTAGAGCCAGGTAAGTTTCATCTCTGACCACTCCAAATGTCATAACCTATTTTCTTTGACACTGAATATTTATAGTATTTCATAGAAGCCTATATTACATAAATAGGGTAGTATGATTTAGATCTTATTTTGCATTTATTAGAGTTACATTTTCTTATTTTGTTAGTTGTAAATTTATTAGGGCTTTGTCTTTCGCTGTATCCATCTTTAGTTAATTGCATATTACTAACAGTTGTTTTATTTGGATGGTTTCTCAAGTGGATTATATAGAAGCTAAAGTCCAGAATTATATTTCATTTCCCATTTTTCTTTCACTTCAGGCTAAGGCCAGTTACAAACAATGGTTAATGAGGATATCTTAGAGGCATTGCCCCATTCTAACTAACGAGCTCAATTGAAGCTATTCTCCATAGTTTCTATAAGCAGGGCTGTGTGGATGTTAATAGAATTGTGGGGATAGTAAAAGATCTTCTGTACAGGAAATAGTTGTCACCCATTGATTGTCTATTTTGACTAAAATTTTGACTATTTTAGTCAAAATAGACAATTATAGATGTCCAAAAATAGAAAGCTATTTTAGCACTACATGTGGAGGGCCAGTGATATGGAAAAAAGTATGATAGAAAGTAGAAAAAAAACCCCTGAATTTTGTTCTTGATTTTATTTCTAATTAGACTTGGATACTTGCTAAATTTGTGTAGGCTTTTCAAAATTCAGTTTCCACACCTGCAAAATAAATAAGATCACTTAATATTTATTCACTTCCCACCAGAATATTCAATAAATTTATGTTATCTTAAAAATAAATGCAATTAGGTTTTCTGCTTTTCTCCTCTTTTTTTTTAAATCTATCATGATATATTAATTTCAGTCTTTCCCATTTCTCTTTGCATATGTCACTATACAATCCTGAATTTAACAATGTTTGGTATTCACTCCACATTACTCCAGTTTGACCCATCGGGGCTGAGCCAATAGGAAATAAGAAAACAAAAGGGTGAGGGGTTCCTGGGTGGCTCAGTCAGTTAAGCTTTTGCCTTAGGGTCTGGTCATGATCTTTGGGTCCTGGAATGGAGCCCCTTGTAGGGGGATAGAGCCCCCTGTCGGGCTCTCTGCTCAGCAGTGAGTCTGCTTCTCCTTCTCCCTTTCCCTCTGCCCCTAACCCACCCTCCTGCTCTCTCTGTCTTTCAAATAAATAAAACCATGAAAAGAAAACAGAAGGGTAAGAAAATCAGAGTGAGTTCAAGTAATTGGAAATATTTTCTGTGAGACTGGCTTGTAAAAAATTAGATGTAGAAATGCAAGACATGCAGTCAGTGATATAACATGCCATTTTATTTTTAAATTATTTTTAAAATGATTTTATTTGTTTGTTTGTTTCTTTGTTTATGAGAGAGAGAAAGAAAGAGGGAGAGAGAAGGAACCAAGCAGGGAAAGGGGCAGAGGGAGAGAGGGGAAGAGAATCTCAGGCAAACTCCATGCTGAGCTTAGAGCTAGACAGGGAGCTTAATGTCAAGACCCAGAGATCATGACCTGAGGCGAAATCAAGAGTCAGATGCCCAACTGATTGAACCACCCAGATGCCCCATAATGTGTCATTTTGAAGAGTTTGGATTTAATTCTCAAGAAACAGAAAACCATTCAAGAGTATTAAAGAGGGGAAATGCTATGATAAAATTTGGATTTTGAAAAGCTGACTTAGGACTTCCCATTTCACATCTGGCACATAAAGAGCTTGAAAGTCACAACTCCATCATAACAACAAGTGAAAAGCACAACAGACTGAAAAATCCACAGCTCTTCTTAGATCCTTAAGAGAAGTGATATAATAGGGCAAACTGCTGACCCTGAATTTGAGCAAAGACACAAGCAGATACAGAGAAGCAAAACTTACCAGCGCAGAAACACAGCAGCAAAAACTTCTACGTGTACCAATGCCAAGATAGCAAAACCGAAGCTATAATTAATGAATCAGTGGAGACAGCCTGGAAAAGCCTACGAGTTCGAAACTCCAGGTGAACCTAGTCCCCACACCTCGATGAACTCAACCAGGTCCTTGAAGAGAATATCAGAAAGATTTGCTCACGCTTCTGTCAAGGAGAGTGGAAAAGTCACTATTTGAAAACATCTGTGCATTTTGTTTTTCTTTACAGTTCTGGTCACAAGAAAAAGTATTTTAACCAGAGCTTAACCTCTTAACCTGCTGGGAGTTTTTTCAGAGCCTAACCTGCCTGGGGGAAGGGCAATACCCACTTCTACCTTGTCTAGCTATCCCGTCCCACTAAGGTAGTGGTGGTGAGAAACCGAGAGCACTTGCAGAGTTCGCAGCGCAGAGACACAGACACACTAAATTACTAAGCCTGAATCACAGGGCTACGGAGCACTCCCTTCTTCCTCATCACTTGCTATATTATTAAGGCCTTTTTACAGAAGTTCCTTTTATCGAATGCATGTCTAGCTGTCAAAAAAACAAAAAATCACAAGCTATACAAAATGGAAACAAACAAACAAACAATTCAAAGAGACAGAACAAGCATCAAATCCAGACTCAGATATGGCATAAATGTCAGAATTATCAGAATTGGAAGCCTATCACGCTTTACAGGTGATTCTGACGCACACTTACATTTGAGAACCACTGGTCTAGAGGACTGATTTGAATACTAAATTTTCTGATGTGATTTTCCCATTCTGCTTTTTTTTTCCTTTTTTTAAACTCACAACTCTACTCACTACAGACTTCAAATAATTCTCTTTATTCTACTCCTGTAATCCTTACCTCTACAACGTTACCTTAAGTCTGTTAAGAGGTATATGATGTATATGTTTTAAGTTCCTTCATGGTCTAGCATAATGATGTTAAGGATGTAGTTAAGTCTTTAATGAAAGAAAAGTTAATAACTTGACTCATCCACTAGCTAAAGCTGATTTTGCAGACAACTTCTCTGCAGACAGTGACCTGGATAGAACACTACCTTCTAGATGATGCTGAGTGTCAATGTGATGACCTCTAAGTTTCAATGGACCAGAGATGACTCCCTTTTATTCAGAGAGATTTTGTCCCATTTAAGACTATCTAAATCAGAAACTCTCCTGTCCTGTCTCTTGCTGTTATACAGCAAATGTACAGAAGAGAGGAGAGAAAATCAATCTGGTGTATTGGCATGTTGCTGTTTAGTATCAGCTCTGGGAAAAGGTTTGATGGAAGATGAGCTGAGTGTTTGATAAGCACTAAAGGTCCTGATTAAATGGTAGGTACATTTCATTCATTAGGCTTGACTGAATGTAATGTATCATAGGAAAAAAATGATCTTTCCAGCCAATCCCACCTTATTCTCAAATTCCCAAATGAGTAAGTACTTGGACCTTGCACAGCACTTGTTCTTCTCCCAAATTCACTTTTGTGATGAAAACCCTGAACCATCTAATTACCAAAGAAAGCTGTTTTGTGTCAGAGAGTGTATATGGGCCATCTATAACTGTGCATACCTTCCAAACAAAAAACAAAATCTGTGTTCACATCACGCTTTCTTCTTATTTATCTAACATGAAAACAGAATCTCAACTTCATATTCCAGCCTCTGTGGAAGCTAAATACATATAATTAAACATTTTTAATTTTAAGTTGAATTTATGCCCAGCATGGAGCCCAACTTGGGATTTGAACTCCTAATCCTTTTTTTTTTTAAGATTTTATTTATTTATTTGAGATAGAGTGAGAGAGAGAGGGCACAAACAGGGAGAGCAGCAGGCAGAAGGAGAAGCAGACTTCCCGCTGAGCAGGGAGCCTGATGTTGTGCTCTAAACCAGGACTCCGGGATCATGACCTGAGCCAAAGGCAGACACTTAAATGACTAAGCCACTCAGGAGCCCCCTGAACCCACAGTCCTGAGATGAGAGCTGAGCTAAGATCAGGAGTCATTCACTTAACTGACTGAGCTACCCAGGCATTCCTAAAGTTGTATAATTTGTTTAGACTTTATTATGTTTGTTCTGCTGTTCTCAGCAGTTTTTTATGTATTTAATCTATGATGTCCTAGTAAGAGATATCCAGTTACTGACTGATGAAAAACTGAGGCTCAGAGACCTTGATTAATTTTCAACAGGTCACACAACTAGTAAAGACCAATAAAAAAACAAACAAGCAAACAAACAGACACATTCATTGTGGCAGAAAACCTGATTTCTTAACCACATCCCAGACCTTAGGTAAACGTTTATTTCATCAGAACTTTTAGTGGATACAGCCTCAGTTGCCTGCATGCAATTTTGAAACTTTAAATTATGTTTTTGTGGAAGCCATGGGTTTGGTTTTTTGTTTGTTTGTTTGTTTGTTTGTTTGTTTTTTGGCTTCCAAGTAGCAATTTTATTTAGTGTTCCCTTACTGGTCAAGTCTCCTGTGAATTTCCTATTTACTTCTTTGGCCAGGGGAGAGAGGGATGTTTGCTAACCTGCTTGTACAGCCCATGAGTTGACCTTTCAGTTTCCCTTCTGGTCTTGCTTGTTGGAGATTGTCCACTTCCCACCTGCTTTTGTTTGTACTCTCTGAACCACTGTTTGCATTTAATTTTAAAATGTCTCCTTCTATTAGCTCCTCTGGTTTTCAAGTCTTTTTTATGCCACTTTCTTTTATACCTTTCATACTTTCTAATTCATATAAAACTTTTTAAAATATATTCTAGAGCATGAGAGAAGATGCCAACTGGGAGTGTACTCAATGAAGAAGAAAAAGAAGAAAAATTAAAGTGGACAGAAATGTCAAAAAGATTGAAATACAAAAAATACTGGGTTGATACCTGAAAAACTTTTTAAATAGAAGTAAAAGAAATAGAGTAAAAGTGAGAAAAATACCATAGCAAAGAGTTTGGGACAACAGTTGCCTGGGTAAAATTGTTACAGATTCACCACTGAGTCCTAGAAACATAACCTGTGGATCTGTCTTCACATAAATAGGAGAGAAAAATTTGAAATGACTTTGTGTTTAAATGAGAAAATGAAACAAGTATATGTACACACAAGTATCAGTTTTTTATTTTTTTAAATTTTTTATAATCCTGCAAATGGGAATTTGACTTTAATAGTTCTTTACCTAATACTCCATGTATTGGGTGGACCCTTGATCAGAGAAGATGCAATATGAGAAACACGTGTTCTCATTTACTGAGGTAGTCAGGGATGATAGGGCTCATTTCTGTCTCAGACTGAGCTAGCCCAGAACAAAATTACATGATCAATTTCCAGACTTCACTTTTCAGTTTTGTACCTTTCTTTTCTTTGTTTCTATTAATGGAAATTCCAGTAACTTTCTGTTTAATGTTTTCTCTTTTAACAAAATTCTCTTGGTCCTAACGTTATTAAAATTGTTATAAAATGTCATTAAAATCTGTATTAAGAGTGTTTATTGTTTATTTTATAGATATAATGACCTATATAGATATTTAGATAAAGGTATATAGATATAATGATCCAGTACCCTTTTATAATTGAGGTATATAGTATTTTAGGGCCCACTATATAATGAGAAGGAATGGACTGTGTGAAGTATTGCATGTTTGTCATGTCATTTAATTAAAACAACAATCCCAGGAGGAGTCAAGATGGCGGAGAAGTAGAAGACTGAGAATACTTCAGGTAGCAGGAGATCAGCTAGATAGCTTAACTAAAGATGGCAAACACCTACAAATCCAACAGGAGATCGAAGAGAAGAAGAACAGCAATTCTAGAAACAGAAAATTAACCACTATCTGAAAGGTAGGACTGGTGGAGAAGTGAATCCAAAGCAATGGGAAAATAGACTGAGGGGGGAGGGGCCGGCTCCTGGCAAGCGGCGGAGCAACTGAGCACAAAATCAGGACTTTTAAAAAGTCTGTACTGCTGAGGGACATTGCTCCAGAGGCTAAACTGGGGTGAAGTCCACATGGGGTCAGCGTGGCCTCAGGTCCCGCAGGGTCACAGAAGGATCGGGGGTGTCTGAGTATCGCAGAGCTTACAGGTATTAGAACGGGGAAGCCGGCTACAGAGACAGAGCCGAGGAGTGAGCTCTCAGCTCGGGGTTGCCTTGAACCGGTCGCAGGCACAGTGAGCTCAGAGTGTGGCCGGAGGCCAGGGAGACGGGAGTAATTGGGCGCTATACTCTGAGGGTGCACTGAGGAGTGGGGCCCTGAGCTCTTGGCTCCTCCAGACCCGAGACTGGGAGGCCGCCATATTCATTCCCGTCCTCTGGAACTCTACAGAAAGCATTCAGGGAACAAAAGCTCCTGAAAGCAAACCCGAGCTGATTACTCAGCCCGGCCCCTGGTAGGGCGGTGCAATTCCGTCTGGGGCAAAGACACTTGAGAAACACTACAACAGGCCCCTCCCCCAGAAGATCAACAAGAAATCCAGCCAGGACCAAGTTCACCTACCAAGGAGTGCATTTCAATACCAAGGAGAGCAGCGGAATTCGAGAGGAGGAGAAAGAAATGCACGGAACTCATGGCTTTCTCCCCATGATTCTTTAGCCTTGCAGTTAATTTAATTTTTTTTTCCTTTTTCGTTTTTTTTTTTCTTTTGCTAATTTTTTTTAACTTTTACCCTTTTATTTTTTAACCTTTTTTTAACTAGTTTATCTAATATATATATATATATATATATATATATATTTCTTTTTTATATTTTTTCTTTATTTGTTTTCTTTTTTTTTAATTGTTTCTTTCTTTTTTTTTTTTTCCTGAACCTCTTTTTATCCCCTTTCTCGCCGCCCCCCCGCCATGCTTTGGGATCTCTTCTGATTTGGTTAAAGCATATTTTCTTGGGGTCTTTGCCACCCTTTTAGTATTTTACTTGCTCCTTCATATACTGTTATCTGGACAAAATGACAAGGCAGAAAAATTCACCACAAAAAATAAAGAACAAGAGGCAGTACCAAAGGCTAGGAACCTAATCAATACAGATACTGGTAATATGTCAGATCTAGAGTTCAGAATGACGATTCTCAAGGTTCTAGCGGGGCTTGAAAAAGCCATTGAAAAAGGCATTTTATATCTCCTTTCGGAAGATATAAAAGCCCTTTCTGGAGAAATAAAAGAACTAAAATCTAACCAAGTAGAAATCAAAAAAGCTATTAATGAGGTGCAATAAAAAATGGAGGCTTTCACTGCTAGGATAAATGAGGCAGAAGAAAGAATTAGAGATAGAAGACCAAATGACAGAGAATAAAGAAGCTGAGCAAAAGAGGGACAAATAGCTACTGGACCATGAGGGAAGAATTCGAGAGATAAGTGACACCATAAGATGAAACAACATTAGAATAATTGGGATTCCAGAAGAAGAAGAGAGAGACAGGGGAGCAGAAGGTATATTGGAGAGAATTATTGGAGAGAATTTCCCTAATATGGCAAAGGGAACAAACATCAAAATCCAGAGGTGATGAGAACCCCCCTCAAAATCAATAAGAATAGGTCCACACCCCGTCACCTAATAGTAAAATTTATAAGTCTTAGTGACAAAGAGAAATTCCTGAAAGCAGCCCGGGAAAAGAAGTCTGTAACATACAATGGTAAAAATATTAGATTGGCAGCAGACTTATCCACAGAGACCTGGCAGGCCAGAAAGAGCTGGCATGATATACTCAGAGCACTAAATGAGAAAAACATGCAGCCAAGAATACTATATCCAGCTAGGCTATCATTGAAAATAGAGGGAGATATTAAAAGCTTCCAGGACAAACAAAAACTGAAAGAATTTGCAAACACCAAGCCAGCTCTACAGGAAATATTGAAAGTGGTCCTCTAAGCAAAGAGAGACCCTAAAAGCAGTAGATCAGAAAAGAACAGAGACAATATACAATCACAGTCACCTTACAGGCAATACAATGGCACTAAATTCATATCTCTCAGTAGTTATCCTGAATGTTAATGGGCTAAATGCCCCAATCAAAAGACACAGGGTATCAGATGGATAAAAAAACAAAACCCATCTATATGTTGCCTACAAGACACTCATTTTAAACCCGAAGACACCTCCAGATTTAAAGTGAGGGGGTGGAAAACAATTTACCATGCTAATGGACATCAGAACAAAACAGGAGTGGCAATCCTTATATCAGATCAATTAGATTTGAAGCCAAAGACTATAATAAGAGATGAGGAAGGACACTATATCATACTCAAAGGATCTGTCCAACAAGAAGATCTAACAATTGTAAATATCTATGCCCTTAACGTGAGAGCAGCCAACTATATAAACCAATTAATGACAAAATCAAAGAAACACATCAACAATAATACAATAATAGTAGGGGACTTTAACACTCCCCTCACTGGAATGGACAGACCATCCAAGCAAAAGATCAACAAGGAAATAAAGGCCTTAAATGACACACTGGACCAGATGGACATCACAGATATATTCAGAACATTTCATCCCAAAGCAACAGAATACACATTCCTTTCTAGTGCACATGGAACATTCTCCAGAATAGATCACATCCTCAGTCCTAAATCAGGTCTCAACCGGTATCAAAAGATTGGGTTCATTCCCTGCATATTTTCAGAACACAATGCTCTGAAGCTGGAACTCAATCACAAGAGGAAATTTGGAAAGAACCCAAGTACATGGAGACTAAACAGCATCCTTCTAAAGAATGAATGGGTCAACCAGGAAATTAAAGAAGAATTGAAAAAATTCATGGAAACAAATGATAATGAAAACACAATGGTTCAAAGTCTGTGGGACACAACAAAGGCAGTCCTGAGAGGAAAATATATAGCGGTACAAGCCTTTCTCAAGAAACAAGAAAGGTCTCAGGTACACAAGGAGCTGGAGAAAGAACAAGAAAGAAACCCTAAACCCAGCAGGAGAAGAGAAATCATAAAGATCAGAGCAGAAATCAATGAAATAGAAACCAAAAAAAACAATAGAACAAATCAACGAAACTAGGAGCTCGTTCTTTGAAAGAATTAATAAGATTGATAAATCCCTGGCCAGACTTATCAAAAAGAAAAGAGAAAGGACCCAAATAAATAAAATCATGAATGAAAGAGGAGAGATCACAACTAACAGCAAAGAAATAGAGACAATTATAAGAACATACTATGAGCAACTCTACGCCAACAAATTTGACAATCTGGAAGAAATGGATGCATTCCTAGAGACATATAAACTACCACAACTGAACCAGGAAGAAACAGAAAGTCTGAACAGACCCATAACCAGTAAGGAGATTGAAACAGTCATCAAAAATCTCCAAACAGACAAAAGCCCAAGGCCAGACGGCTTCCCGGGGGAATTCTACCAAACATTTAAAGAAGAACTAATTCCTATTCTCCTGAAACTGTTCCAAAAAATAGAAATGGAAAGAAAACTTCCAAACTCATTTTATGAGGTTAGCATCACCTTGATCCCAAAACCAGACAAGGATCCTATCAAAAAAGAGAACTACAGACCAATATCCTTGATGAACACAGATGCAAAAATTCTCACCAAAATACTAGCCAATAGGATTCAACAGTACATTAAAAGGATTATTCACCACGACCAAGTGGGATTTATTCCAGGGCTGCAAGGTTGGTTCAACATCCGCAAATCAGTCAATGTGATACAACACATTAATAAAAGAAAGAACAAGAACCATATGATACTCTCCATAGATGCTGAAAAAGCATTTGACAAAATACAGCATCCCTTCCTGATCAAAACTCTTCAAAGTGTAGGGATAGAGGGCACATACCTCAATATTATCAAAGCCATCTATGAAAAACCCACCGCAAATATAATTTCAATGGAGAAAAACTGAAAGCTTTTCCTCTAAGGTCAGGAACATGGCAGGGATGTCCATTATCACCACTGCTATTCAACATAGTACTAGAAGTCCTAGCCTCAGCAATCAGACAACAAAAAGAAATTAAAGGCATCCAAATCAGCAAAGAAGAAGTCAAACTATCACTCTTTGCAGATGATATGATACTATATGTGGAAAACCCAAAAGACTCCACTCCAAAACTGCTAGAACTTGTACAGGAATTCAGTAAAGTGTCAGGATATAAAATCAATGCACAGAAATCAGTTGCATTTCTCTACACCAACAACAAGACAGAAGAAAGAGAAATTAAGGAGTCCATCCCATTTACAATTGAACCCAAAACTATAAGATACCTAGGAATAAACCTAACCAAAGAGACTAATAATCTATACACAGAAAACCATAAAGTACTCATGAAAGAAATGGAGGAAGACACAAAGAAATGGAAAAATGTTCCATGCTCCTGGATTGGAAGAATAAATATTGTGAAAATGTCTATGCTACCTAAAGCAATCTACACATTTAATGCAATTCCTATCAAAATACCATCCATTTTTTTTCAAAGAAATGGAACAAATAATCCTAAAATTTATATGGAACCAGAAAAGACCTCAAATAGCCAAAGAAATATTGAAAAAGAAAGCCAAAGTCGGTGGCATCACAATTCCGGACTTCAAGCTCTATTACAAAGCTGTCATCATCAAGACAGCATGGTACCGGCACAAAAACAGACACATAGATCAATGGAACAGAATAGAGAGCCCAGAAATAGACCCTCTACTCTATGGTCAACTAATCTTTGACAAAGCAGGAAAGAATGTCCAATGGAAAAAAGAGAGCCTCTTCAACAAATGGTGTTGGGAAAATTGGACAGCCACATGCAGAAAAATGAAATTGGATCATTTCCTTACACCACACACGAAAATAGACTCAAAATGGATGAAGGACCTCAATGTCAGAAAGGAATCCATCAAAATCCTTGAGGAGAACACAGGCAGCAACCTCTTCAACCTCAGCCGCAGCAACATCTTCCTAGGAACATCGCCAAAGGCAAGGGAAGCAAGGGCAAAAATGAACTCTTGGGATTTCATCAAGATCAAAATCTTTTGCACAACAAAGGAAACAGTTAACAAAACCAAAAGGCAACTGACAGAATGGGAGAAAATATTTGCAAATGACATATCAGATAAAGGGCAGTGTCCAGAATCTATAAAGAACTTAGCAAACTCAACACCCAAAGAACAAATAATCCAATCAAGAAATGGGCAGAAGACATAAACAAACATTTCTGCAAAGAAGACATCCAGATGGCCAACAGACACATGAAAAAGTGCTCCATATCGCTTGGCATCAGGGAAATACAAATCAAAACCACAATGAGATATCACCTCACACCAGTCAGAATGGCTAAAATTAACAAGTCAGGAAATGACAGATGCTGGTGAGGATGTAGAGAAAGGGGAACCCTCTTCCACTGTTGGTGGAAATGCAAGCTGGTGCAACCACTCTGGAAAACAGCATGGAGGTTCCTCAAAATGTTGCAAATAAAACTACCTTATGACCCAGCAACTGCACTACTGGGTATTTACCCTAAAGATACAAACGTAGTGATCTGAAGGGGCACGTGCACCAGAATGTTTATAGCAGCAATGTCTACTATAGCCAAACTATGGAAAGAACCTAGATATCCATCAACAGATGAATGGATAAAGAAGATGTGGTATATATACACAATGGAATACTATGCAGCCATCAAAAGAAATGAAATCTTGCCATTTGCGACAACATAGATGGAACTAGAAGATATCATGCTTAGCGAAATAAGTCAATCGGAGAAAGTCAACTATCATATGATCTCCCTGATATGAGGAAGTGGAGATGCAACATGGGGGTTGGAGAAGAATAAATGAAACAAGATGGGATTGGGAGGGAGACAAACCATAAGTGACTCTTAATCTCACAAAACAAACTGAGTGTTGCTGGGGGGAGGGGGGTTGGGAGAAGGGGGGTGTGGTTATGGTCATTGGAGAGGGTATGTGCTATGGTGAGTGCTGTGAAGTGTGTAAACCTGGCGATTCACAGACCTGTACCCCTGGGGATAAAAATATATGTTTATTTTTTTTAAAAATCCAATATAGTAGCTATTGTTATGAAAGTCCTAAAACTTTGGAATACTTGCCAAGTTATAGACAGTGAACACTTAAAAATTTAGATTCAGATTCAGATTCAGATTCAGATCACCCAATTTTTTTTTAAGATTTTATTTATTTATTTGACAGACAGAGATCACAATTAGGCAGAGATGCCAATAGAGATTGAGGAGGAAGTAGGATCCCTGCTGAGCAGAGATCGATGAGGGGCTCTATCTCAGGACCTTGAAATCATGACCTGAGCCTAAGGCAGAGGCTTTAACCCACTGAGCCACCCAGGCACCCCAGGTCACTCTAGTTTTAAAGTCAGAACTTTTTACCAGAGGTAGATTCAGGTTATGTAAACCCTGGGGCATATACAATTTAGAGGAAACTAATTTAAAAAATTAAATTGATATCCAGGATCTATAAAGAACTCCTCAAACCCAACACACAAAAAACAGACAATCATATAAAAAAATGGGCAGAAGATATAAACAGACACTTCTCCAATGAAGACATACAAATGGCTATCAGACACATGAAAAAATGTTCATCATCACTAGCCATCAGGGAGATTCAAATTAAAACCACATTGAGATACCACCTTACGCCAGTTAGAATGTCCAAAATTAGTAAGACAGGAAACAACATGTGTTGGAGGGGATGTGGAGAAAGGGGAACCCTCTTACACTGTTGGTGGGAATGAAAGTTGGTGCAGCCACTTTGGAAAACAGTGTGGAGATTCCTCAAGAAATTAAAAATAGAGCTTCCCTATGTCCCTGCAATTGCACTATTGGGTATTTACCCCAAAGATACAGACATAGTGAAAAGAAGGGCCACCTGTACCCCAATATTTATAGCAGCAATGGCCACGGTCGCCAAACTGTAGAAAGAACCAAGATGCCCTTCAATGGACGAATGGATATAGAAGATGTGGTCCATATACACTATGGAGTATTATGCCTCCATCAGAAAGGATGAATACCCAACTTTTGTAGCAACATGGACAGGACTGGAAGAGATTATGCTGAGTGAAATAAGTCAAGCAGAGAGAGTCAAATATCATATAGTCTCACTTATTTGTGGAGCATAACAAATAGCACGGAGGACAAGGAGAGATGGAGAGGAGAAGGGAGTTGAGGGAAATTGAAAGGGGAGGTGAACCATGAGAGATTATGGATTCTGAAAAACAATCTGAGGGTTTTGAAGGGGGGGGTGGGAGATTGGGGGAACCAGGTGGTGGGTATTAGAGAGGGCACGGATTGCATGGAGCACTGGGTGTGGTGCAAAAACAATGAATACTGTTACACTGAAAAGAAATAAAAAAATTTAAAAAAAAAAGAAAGAAAAAATAAAATGAAATCAAAATAAATAAATAAATAAATAAAATTGACAAATGCATGGTTAATTATGAAAGTGAGAATTTATTTAGAATGGCACAACACAAAAATTGCACACTCTAAAAACTCTGTAAATATAGCAAACATCACAAAATCCAGAAAAAAACATTTTTAGTTAAATAACTATCTCATACACCTCATAATACATTTTTCTATATTTTTGGCTTCATATTCAGATTATAACGATTATGTTTTGTCATTTTCTATAGAGAAAATAGTAAGATAACTCAGTCCACTATCATGGTTGATCATATATATATTTTTATTAATATTTTTTCAAAAATATTTGAGCTTCACAACTTGCTATTGTTATATTAGTGTGCTAGGGCTGCGATTACAAAATACCACAGACTAGATGACTTGACCAACAGAAATTTATTTCTCACAGTTCTGGAAGGTGAAAGCCCACAATCATTGTGTTATCACATGGCATTTTTTCTGTATGCACACATTTCTGGTATCTCTTCTTCTTATAAAGCAGCCAGTTCTATTGGTAAGTTCACCTGTATGAACTCATTTAATCTTAATTGCCTTCTTATAGGCCCTATCTCCAACTATGGTCACAATGAGGGTAAGACTTCAACTTATAAATTTTTTTGTGGGGGACACAATTCAATCAATAAAATTGATATTGTCACGCAAATATTTCAGGTTGTTATCAATTTTGAAAAATTTTTGTCAAGTTTATTGCATACATGAAAATTACACAAAGATTCTTCTTTCATATTACTGTGAGAAATGTGTGCTCTATGAAAATAAACTCTATTAAATTGTACTTCCATAATTTTTATCAAAAACTAAAAAATAATATTGATGGTATATTTACAGTTACATACTTCATGTTATCAAGTAGACCACAGATAGAAGATATATTAAATAATAGTATATTAAATATATACTGGACATTAAATACATTATATTATATAAATATCACATATTAAATTTAAATTTATTATATAACAAATTAGAAAATTAAAAAAATAGCTTATATAGGACAGTCATAAGAGCTCTAAAGTTTACTCATAGGAAAGCTACAACCTAATTTTAATTGCACACTCGTTCACATTTTTTATACCTTATTTGTGGAACATTGTCTATCTCATTTCATCTCATTTTCTTCTCACCGATGGATTGAAATTCTTTAATCACCTTCTTGTTTTTTTTTCTTCCTCAAACACATAAATGTCATATCCACCCTTAAGCTTTTTCAATGGTTAGTTTTTCCATCTAGTATATTCTTCTTCTAGATCTTCATATAACATTACAATATGACTCTAGTCTGCTTCCAGGAAAATTGGTGTAACAATGACCCAATTTACTTACTTCCTGAAAGAACACTAATACTTCATGTAAAACATACAAAAGTGTTTTAGATATAAAACAGTATAGGACAGTGATCACTTAGACAAGAAGACATGAAGTGATCCCTAAAATTGCCACAACTTCCTGACTGGAGTGAGATTTCTGGCCATGGTTGAGGGAGGAATTTCTCAGTTAGAGCCTAATGATCTCCCTGAGCTAGAATTTGGATATGGAAGCCTAGAGAAGGCAAAGCAGCTAGAATTTTTAAGGGAGAGTGTCAGAGAAGAAAAAGCTTCACAGAGATAGTTCTGGAGATATCTTCTGGATTTACAGAGAATCCACTGTAAGTTTTCAACTGAGCACTGATCACTTCATGTGGATAAGAGAACTACCCAATGGTTTGGAAAATCGACCAAAAAAAGACTGATAGTAGAATCCTGGATCTTGCATAGGTCTGAATATAATTTATGTTCCTATGAGGCATAGTTGAAAATATCATAATTTATGGGCCATTGAGTAGAATATTCAAAAGCTTATTACCAAAACAAAAACAAAAACAAAAAAGCCTTATTACCTTAACAGTATGACAAAATCAGCCTTAGAACTAAAGGCTACTCTGGTTATAGCTAACAAAATTTAAAAGCAAGTCTCAAAGGGATCAAACATTTTCTAACTAAATTTGATTAACTAAATATATTATGGAGTAAAACTCAAAAAACATATAGGAATATAAATATAATAGGCATCCAACATAGTAAAATTCACAGTACTTGTGACTCAGTCAATAGTAATAATTACTATTAATTATTATTAATTAATTATTATTAATTGTAGTAGTAATTACTACAAGAAATAAAAGAAGAAAATATATACCATATTAAGGAAAAAAACATTCATAGAAAGAAATATACCTGGAAGTTAAATAAATGATAGAAATGGCAGAAAAGCATATTAAAACAGTTAAAACTGTATCCCAAGTGTCAATAAGGAAGAGCAAAATTAAACACATTAAGTAAAAATATGGAAGAAATGACAAAACAGATGAACTTCTAGAGAGGAAAATCATGCCTGAGATTAAAGAAAAAAAAAAATACAGCGCTTGAATGAAATGGTTAGGAGTTTATACACCGTAAAAAAAAACAAAATATCGCATGTGAAAACACAACAATAGAAGGTATTCAAAACAAAATACAGAGAGTAAAGAGGCTTAAAAAAATAATCAACAAACTGAGAAAAAAAACCTTCATGAGTATTAACGCATTTATTTGAAGTTCCCAAGGGAAAGATTGAAAAAGAAAAAAATATATGACGATATAATGGCTGAATATCTTCCAAATTTGGTTGAAAGTATAATCTCATACATCTAGTAAATTCAACATACGCTTAGCACAAGAAAAAAAATGTGTAGAAATGAGAAAATATTAAACATTGATAGAGGGTAAACACATACGTGCGCACACACACACAAACACACACACCATATACAGAGAGACAAAGATGAGGATGACAACAGACTTCTTGTCATAATGCTAATCAAAAGACAGTAATACAATTTAAAAAGAGAAAAAAATTAAGCACAGAATTCCGCAACCGGCAAAAATATATTTCAAAGATGAAGGGAAAATAAAAACATTTTCAGACATAGAAAAACTGAAGTAATAACTATAGTCTAACATGAAAAATGTTACGGGAAATCTTTTAGGAAAATTTTAAGAGGTGGTAATTTGCATTCTTCACAAAGTAACAAAGGACACTAGAAAGAAAAGACATGGTGAAAAAAACAGTAAATAAATTGCTACACAGAAAACATTTGTCTTACATATTTAGTTTTTTTAAAAAAATGACCTACTAAAGCAAAATAATAATCCTGTATTATAGGGTTTAAGATATGTAGAGGTAAAACATAAAGATCAGTATAACAAACCCAAAAAATTAGGAAACTTTACAGGTTTTTATTACACATTTAGTATGCATGTACTTGAAGGTTAGCTTCATGAAGTTAGAGATCTATATTATGAAATGTAAGGCAAACAGTAAAAGGAACAATATAAAGAGACAACTAGGGGCGCCTAGGTGGCTCAGTGGGTTAAAGCCTCTGCCCTCAGCTCAGGTCATGATCCCAGGGTCCTGGGATCGAGCCCTACATCAGGCTCTCTGCTCAGCAGGGAGCCTGCTTCCTCCTTTCTCTCTCTGCCTGCCTCTCTGCCTACTTGTGATCTCTGTCTGTCAAATAAATAAATAAAATCTTAAAAAAAAAAAGAGACAACTAATAAACCAATAGAGAAGATAAACCCACAAATACCACTTAAGCCAAAAGAAGGCAGAAAAAGAAGACAACGAGAATAACAATAGCAAAATACACTTGACAAGTAGAACACAAATAGAAAGATGGTATACTAAACTCCAACCACACCTAGAATCACATTAAATATAAATGGTCTAGGGGCACCTGGGTGGTTGAATCTGTTGGATGGCTGGCTCTTGGTTTCAGCTCAGGTCATGGTCTTCCAGTGGTGAGATGGAGCCTTGGGTAGGGCTCTGTGCTTAGAGCAGGATTTGCTTCGGATTCTCTCCCCCTTGCACTCAAATAAACAAATAAAATCTTTAAAAATAAATAAATAAATAAATAATCTTGTCATATTATTTTAAAGGCAGAATTGTTAAAATTGATTTTAAAAAAAAGTAAGACCCAAGTCTATGTTTTCTACAAGAAGCAAACATATATAAAGACACAGATGGTTAAAAATAATTCGTTTAAAAAGCATTAGCATGCTAACACTAATCAAAAGGAAGGTAAAATGGCTAAAATAATATCAGATGAAGTAGATTTCAGAAGCCTATTATAAGGGGTTAAAAAGAAAAAAAAGCCCTCAAACTCATACTTACAAAACAAAAACAAAAACACCTCAAATCGGTCAGAAGACAAAATGCTTTTAAATGTTTTGAACCTAATAAAAGGATTTCAAAATGCTTGAAGAAGAAATTTATAGGATTATAAGATTAGATAAATCCACAGGCATAGCAAGAGATGTCAATAGCCCCTTCTCAATAACTGATGGAAAAAAAAAAAACAGCAGTGACATAGAAAACTTAAACAACACTACTAATGAACTTCACTTAATTAACATTTATAAAAGACTTCATTCACTTTCAACAAAATACATATTTTCAGTTACACATGGAGCACAGAACAGTAAAAAATATATGTAACCACAATGAAAGTCACAATGGATTTTAAAAGATTTAATAACATAAAAATATAATCTTTATCACAACACAAAGTTGAAATCAATAACAGGCAGATCTCTGGGAAATTCCCAAATATTTAAAAATTCAATAACCACAACTTTGAGTTGTATGTCAAATTAAAGATGAAATTAGGAAATTAAGAAAAAATTTTGAACTGAAGAGAAAATAAAAACACAACATGTCAAATTGTATAATATCAGCTAAATTAGTACTAACAGAAAATTGCATGGCTCTTAACATCCGTATTAGAAAATAATCAATAATTAGAAAATCATCAATAAACCCAGCCTATTTTCAAAATGTTATTATGTACATTGATATACACATATTAGTACTTCATTTCTTCTCATGACTAAATAATGTTCCACTGAGTTGGTAAACAGCATTTTGCTTATAATTTATCAGTTTATAAACATTTGAATTACTTCCCTCTTTTGCTATTATAAATTTGTTGTTACAAACATTTATGTACACGTTTTGTTATTTGAATGCCCAGTTTTCAATTCTGGTCAGTATATATGCAGTAGGGAAATGGCTAGGTCACAATGGTAATCTATGTTTGCCTTTTTGAGAAACAACTATTCTGCTTTCCACAGAAGTTGTGCCATTTTATATTTCCCACTAGCAAAGTACAGAAGTTACAATTTCTGTACATTCTTGTAAATTTTTATTGAAACTGGGATATTTTGATTAGTGTGGCAACTATGGAAATTATAGTCTCACCCTCTTCAGACTTCGCTATTTCTGCTCTTTGTGGATTGTTGTGTGGCGAATCTTCTAGCAATTTTTTGTGATGTCTATATTCTTTGCATATGTGACTATTAAAGTCCCCTGTTCCATTGCATTGATGGTCAACTAGAGATTTGACACAGATTTCTTGAAACACTTGGAGCAACAAACAAACTACAACAACAACAACAACAACAACACCTACTTTCTGTCTTTGTAGATTGCCTCTGGATTTGAACACCACCTCCCTGCTTAGCCAGGTAGTTTATAATTCTGTCTTATCTTTTGCTTTCCACAGATTCCACCAAGTATCTCTGTCCTCTCCTCTTTTCCCTAGAATTTTTAATCTGTCTACTGCTTGCCCTATTATTCTTTTTTCTTGGTGGCTATGGATGATACATCTGCTTAAAAGCTTTTGACCATGAAGCTCCTTGGCTCAGTTTACTTTTGTTTTGTGGACTTCCCCTACTACTCTACCATTTTCAGAGATGTCACTGTTGGTATTTGTCATTTTTCACTGGACACAATCCCCTTTATCAATGTTATTATGTACATTGATATACACAATTTCTTCTAATTGTTAAGTCATATTTTATGCTATGGCTGTAACAATTCACTTAACCAATCAACCATTAAATGAACTTTGTGTTCTTTTTCCACACTGAGCTATTTGAAATAATGACACTGTGAAAATCCGTTTATGAATTTTACGTAAATATAATTCTACTTTACTCTGGAATAAATACTCAAGATTATGACTTCTGGATGGTATGATAGATGAGGGTTTAATTTTAAGAAAATGCCAAAATGTTTTTCAGACTTGTTGTATTATTTTGCATTCTCTCCAACAATAAATAAATGATCAAATTTCTTTGCATCTTCACCTGTATTTGGTGTTGACAAGGTTTTTTCTTTTACTCACTCCAATAGATGTGTAGTGATATCTCATTGTGGTTTAATTTACATTTACATTTCCCTAATGGGTAAAGAAATTGAACATATTTTCATGTATTTATTTGCTATATGTATATTTTTGTTCAGTGAAATTTCAGTTTATGTCCATTTTCTAATTGTATTGTTCCATTTTATATATATATATACACACACACACATTTATATATATATATATATACACACACACGTTTTTATATATATATATACACACACACATTTTTATATATATATATACATATATATATATGTATGTGTATATATATATATATATATATCTCCTATATACTAGTCCTTTGTCCTTCGTTGGAAATATGGTTTACAAGTACATTTTCATAGTCTTTAATTTGATTTTCATTCTCTTACTAGGATCTTTTGTAGAGCTAGGTAATTTAATTTCAATGAAGTCCAATTTATCAAGTTTTTCTTTTATAGATCATGCAATGGATGAGAAATTTAAGACTTTATTGCTCAGCTCTAGATTCTGAAGAATTTTCTCCTAGGTAATTGCTGCAAAATGTAATAGCTTTACATTTAAAGTCATGATCTAGTTTGAGTTTATTTTTGAATAGTATACAAAGTTAGAGATTTTATTTGTTTTGCTTTGTTTTATTTTGCCAACAGATTCTGATTTCTACATCACCATTTTTAAACTATTCTTTCTCCCTTAAATTACTTTTGCAACTTCATAAAAATCAGTAGAGCATGTCTGTGTAGATCTATTTTGGGGTTCTTTATTCTCCATTGATCTATGTATACAGGTCCCTATGGGAATACTACATTGTATTGATTACTGTAGCTATGTAGTAGGACTTAATACCTTATAGAGTGGTTCCTCCCATTTTATTCTTCTTTCTCAATATTGTGTTAGCTATTCTAGGGCCTGTGCCATTCCATATAAATTTTAGAATAAGGTTGTCTCTGCCTTCACCAGCACTTGCTGGTATTTGATGGGAATTGCATTACATGTACAGACCAATTAGGAAAGAACTGACATCTTTACTATATTGAATTACATATGTTGTGATTTGTCTAATTTTTCACTGGTTTCCACAATTAGAAAATGTTTTCACATAGGTAGAAGTTTGGTTTTTTTATAGTAACTTAATCTTCAGCAAAGATTATGCAAATTTATGCATAAGGAAATTATCTCAGGAATATAATTTTAGCAGTTTGGTAGGGGCAGATGTTCTCTTTTTAGAATTTGACTTATTTAAAAGAAAGATAATAGGGGCCAAAAGATCTTTTATGTCTAACGCAAGAACCATGTAATTCTTTAGCTCATGGATCAAAAATATCTTCCATTTATACTTTACATACCACTTACTCCTCTAACAATATTATCAAAGTTTCTTTCAATAATTAGCATTAACTTACTCCCTCACTCCTCCATTTTGCTTTATTTAATTGTATTTTAAACAATTCTGGCTATGCACATAGCTCCATTGAAATTTGTTTTATACTTGTTAGCATCATCATTTGCCTACATGTAGCTACAGTGCAAACAATTTTAAATACATGAAATCTGCCAAAAATGACTTCTTTTTCTTCCAAATTGTAGTTTATGTTCCTAAATAGGTGAAAGAGAAGTACGAGGCACACCCTGAAGTGGGTACTTGACCTGAATTGATCAAGTCAGTTGGAAGGAAACAACTTAAATGCTTGGAGATTGTTATTTCTCTCTTTCTCTCTATGTAACTCTGTCTCTCACTCTCTCATTTTTTTCTACAGAACAAGAGACTTAATGGACTCAGTTGATTCAGGAAGCCTTCTTGTGACAATAAAAGACAAAGATGACATAAGAAGAAAGGAACCTAGAATATGATGTGATGAACAAGTCCTGAATATGTGATACTCTGTATTCCTTGTTATGTGAAATTATAAATTTCCTAATTTTTTTTAAGATTTTATTTATTGATTTGACAGACAGAGATCACAAATAGGCAAAGAGAGAGAGGAAGGGAAGCAGGCTCCCTGCTGAGCAGAAAGCCCAATCCCAGGATCCTGGGATCATGACCTGAGCTGAAGGCAGAGGCTTTGACCCACTGAGCCACCCAGGCACCCTAAATTTCCTAATTGTTAAACCAGTTCCAGAAGGAGTTTTATAACATTCACAATGAATGCTAATAATTAAGAATTCTTAAAAAATGCTTATATATCATTGAAGAAAAGAAAAATATTTCAAGAGGGAAAGGATAAGGAACACAAATGCAATACATATAGGGAGAAGCATAAATAACCAGTGAGTTGTTGAAATTTGTCTCAATTTTAAAATTAAAACATTATATCTTTTCTCTATAAATTTTAATTTTTTATCATTTAATACTAACCCTTTTTTAAAGAAAAAAAAGGATGTAATTGTGAATATGTGCATATTAAATGACTTGATTTTCATGATTAAATTTGAGGATATTTGAAGGCTTTCTTTTTCTTTCTTTTACATTTATGAATTTTCTGAATATTTACCAGTACAAATAACATTTTTGTGCAAATAGATAAAATGAGAGTTGTTTCTGAAATATAAGTAAATGTAACAGGAACAAATCATTAAATGTGTGCATTATAATTATGCTATTTTGAGCCATTTTTTTCTCACAACATAAATTAGCTATATCAAGAATTCCTAGTTCTTCCTCTCCCTCTGTTCCCACCTCCAACCCCACTTTTTCTCTTTTTCTCCCTCACTCTCTCAAATAAATAAAATCTTAGAAATAAAAGAATTTCTAACATTGTTATCAATAATGTATGCATGTAACAGTCAATAATTGTTCTTTTATTTACAGAAATTTTTACGGGAAAAAAAAAATGTTTCCCCTTACACGAGACCTGTTTGCATAGTGAGTGCCATGACTTATTTATAAACTATATCTCTCTGTTTCTTTTTATATGCCTATATTAATGTATCTATATATACATCTATATCTCTATGTAAAGCATCAGATATATAGTTAAGATTATTGCTGAAGAGAAATTTTGTTTGGAAATTTACCATACCCAAGCATGTCATGAATAATGAAGAATATATCAGACTCTGAACACAATGAAGTGCATGAGAACCCAGAGTAAGTATGTGACCTTGGTGTACATGTGCAAGTGTATGTATTAAATTATCACTTATTTGTGCAGGGTCAATTTATAAAATCAGGCATGTTCTCATAATCCAATTTATAGTTAATAAAGGTTAGATCTTTTTTTAAGATTTTATTTATTCATTTGACATTCACTTATTTATTCATTTGAGAGAGAGCACAAACAGTGTGAGCACAGGCAGAGGGAGAAGGAGAAGCAGGCTCCCCACTGAGCAGAGAGCCCAACATAGGGCTTGATCCCAGGACCCTGGGATCACGACCTGAGCTAAAGGTAGAGGCTTAACTGACTGAGACCCGTAGGCACCTTTAAAAAGATTTGATCTTGATCTTATTTTGATTTGTTTGATGTTTGTTATATGTACTCTATGAGTAATCTCCTTAAGGAATATAGATTGTTGGTTATTTCTGGTTACTATTAAATCCTAAGTCTTACTTATTCACTTACTTATTTATACCTTTGGGGATGACGTATTAGGTAGGTAAGAGGATGTTGGATCAGCTTGCTATACACTCTACATTTTGTAAACACCTTATGATAGGATGATAACTTGTTAAAACCACAATCAGAGAGGAGGACGAATTTAAATAACCTGCTTTAGCTTTGACATTTCAAGAAAACTAAATATATCTGAAGAACTAGGGCCTTTTGATAATATCTTCAAACAACAAATAGTCTTGAAGTATATTTAATAGATTTTATTAATTTATAGATTTTATAGACCACATTATACAACCATAAACTTACGAAAGAACTTGAAGTTAACACTTAAAAAATTACCTTGGAGAGGTGCCTGAGTGTCTCAGTCGGTTGAGCAACCTGCTCTTGGATCTCAGATCATGATCTCAGGATCATGGAATCTAACCTTGTGTCCCTCTCTGCACTCAGCAAGGAGTTTGTTTGCGATTCTCTTTCTCGTCTGCTGTCCCTCCCCAACTTGTTTGTGTGTGCAGACACACACTCTCTCTCAAATAAATAAACTCTTTTAAAAAATTACCTTGGAAAAAAGTAAATGGAATCTAAAATCATATACTGTTTTAAACTTAAAAAAGGAGATTATTATGTCAAAAGTATAAAATAGAACTAAAACTTCATTTGGAGGAAAATTAAGAGTCTTGAATGATTTCATTTTTAAAAAAAGAAACTATAGATAGTAACATCAATAATAATTTAAATAAACTGAATAAAAATTTAAAAATCTAAGTAAAATGGGAATAGAAGTTACTAATTAAATGTGTGAAGTTAGTGTAACAGGAAAGTTACAAACATTAAATATCGAAATTGTTAAAGATTTTGGGAACAGACTGTGAATGTCTTCTCACCAATCTTATTTAAAATAAGACAGAAAGAAAAGAAAATAAACAATAAAAATCAAACAGAAGAATTGTAAAAAAGTCATATAATTGTATAATAAGAAAATTCAAGATATTTAAAGACAAAATGTTCTCTCTTAAGAGATAGGTAACTAAATATATACGAATGAATAGGTTTTTTTTTTATTATAGTACCTTATTTGTTAATAAATGAAATGGGGGAAAATATCCTACTTATTATAAATAAACAACTGTAAGCATGTAGAAGTAAATTCAAAAACAAAAGTTAGTTACTTGCATGAATCACACTAATTTTACTGAAGAACGCAAAACTTAATCTGGGAGAAATGCATAATGCTCTAGAGTGGACAAAATGTCAGAATACTTGTTTTCATAAATCAATCTATGCTTTAAATGTATTTCCAATAAGAATTTGTTCATAAAACTGGATAAAATAATTTAAGAATGCATGTGGTAAAGGATAGTCACTTGAGAACTGCCAAGTTGTTTCATTTTGTTTTGTTTTTAGAGACAGACAAAGCAAGCTGGGTTGGGAAGGCCAAAGGGAGAGAGAGAGTCTTTTTATTTTTCGTGATTTTATTTATTCATCTGAGAAAGAGAGATAGCATAGAGGTGGTGGGGGAGAGGCAGAGAGAGAAGCAGACTTCCCACTGAGCAGGGACCCTGATGCAGGGCTCAATCCCAGGACCCTGGGATCATGACCTGAGCTGAAAGCAGACAATTAACTGACTGGGACACCTAGGTCTGTAGGTTCCTGAGAGAGAATCTTAAGCAGTCTCCACATTCAGAGTGTTTTGATCTCATGGTTCTGAATTCATGGCCTGACTGGAAATCAACAGTTGGATGCTTAACTGACTAAGCTACCCAGGCATCCCAGAATTGTCAAGTATGTCTTAAAGAGAAGACAAGCGGGAAGCAATTTGAGTAGCACATATAAAATTATGCCATGATCTACTATAACAGTTAGTAGAACAGGTATTAGATTAGTGTAAAAGAATAAAGCATAGAAACAGATTTTTGTAATCAACTATATATAAAAACTAAATATGTATATATTTTCTGTTGGATAAATTACTCATGTAAAATAGAATATCTCTAGTATTATCAAACAAACCAACCAAGAACAATACAGAAAATACTGATTGACAAGGAAACCAAGGAAAATCACCCATAACCTGTAGTGACGACTAATTTAGACACAAAGATTTCTAAGCAAGTTATTTTTTAATAATCTTCTGAGATCTTCTGAGACCAGCTGTGTTAATTCTGTTGCCAAATCAAAGACAGAGAAGCAGGTTGGGAGAGTGTGGAAAAGAATAGTGGGAAATACTCAGTCAAGGTGGGAAATACTGAGAATAATTTTAACACCTTTGGGTGAGTCCATGGCCCTTGATATATGAAAGAAAGAGGCTTGGAAAGTAAATGTTTCAGTGGTGGTGTTAGAAAGATCTCACCTCCAGAATAAAGAGAAGCACTGTTACTGGAAATATCCCCTACAAAACTGATGGTGAAAGAAAGAAAAAAAAATCGCAACTGAAATAAGATAGCACCTGTGAATCAGAAGGAAGCATATATTAGTTTCTAAAAATCATCCCTCACTAAAGAGAATCAGAGCTCCTTGGAGAAATGGCTATTTCCTAAGCCAGAAAAGGAAAAGTACTAGCTACTGGGAACTCTTATGTCAAAAATCAAGGAATAACTACAAATCTAACAGGAAAATTCGCCCAAAAACAAAAAGGTCCAGCCTAAAAGGCTTCCCATGGGCTAACTCTGGTACATTAAATAACAACACTATTAGTAATTTATTATTATCATTTTTTATAATTGATAATAGAAGCATAAATAAATAGAAATGCCAGAGTTGATAACATCTTCACCAGGAGTAGATTTCATTTCAAGAAACCACTTTCTTTGCCCACCCGTTGAAGAAACTCCTTATGTGTTCAAGTTTTATCATGAGATTGTGGCAATGTAAATACAATAATTATGAAAAAGTTTGAAATATTGTGCAAATTACCAGTATGTGACACACAAATGAAGTGAGCAAATGTCGTTGGGTAAATGGTGCTGGTAGACTTGTTCAACATAGGGTTGCAACAAGCCTTCACTTTGTAAAAAAACAGAGTATATACAAAACACAGTAGAATGAAGTGCCATAAAACAAGGCTTGATTGCAGTGAAGAATAATGTTGGTCATAAAATAGTAATAATAATAATGAGTCCTCTGTGTGTGTGTGTGTGTGTGTGTGTGTGTAAGAAACAGAGAAAAAGATGGAGAGAGAGAGAGAGAGAGAGAGAGAGAGATGGATGCTAAACCCAAGGATTAAGGTGTTTCAGAAAAGATAGAAATTTGAATAGTGCCAGAAGATACTCCACAATTTGTCTGAGAATTGCAAAGGGAAACAATAAGAAGGCTTTTCCCTTACTGGTAGTCATTTTCTTTAAAAAGCAATGAAATTTAACATCTGTAACACTTGAATCCTTATTTAGGGGGGAAAAATCAAAAAATGAACATATATTTTGAGGATAAAAGGAGAAAATAACATAGATTGATAGTAGATGATATCAGGAAATAATTGTTGATTTTCTTTATTTTTAAGGTTTTATTTATTTATTTATTTATTTTAAAGAGAGAGAGAGAGAGCGAGCCCAGGGTGGAGCAGAGGACTAGATACAAGCAGATATTCCGCTGAACATGGAGCTCGATCCCTCAACCTTGAGATCATGACCTGAACTGAAATCAAGAGTTAAACACTTAACAGATTGGGCCACCAGGAGCCCCAGGAGATAACTGTTTATTCGGGGTGTGAAATGGAACTGACCGAATGAACTACTAAAAATTTCCTTATTTTTATAAGATGCATGTGTTCTGGGTAAAAAGTCAAGATTTCTGTAATTTACTTTTAAATAGTTTAGCAAATACAACATAGAGAGATGAGTAGAGAAAATATCGTAAATATTAAGAGTTATTGATTGTAGATATTTCTTACAAGAATGAACTTTGTATCATTATTTTTTACTTTAGGGTATACAGATTTTTTTCATAGTAAGTGTTAGAAAAATTAACATATACATAGAAAACTAAGAAAAATACTGATATATTCGTAACTTAGAAAAATTAAATATTAGGAAAATCAAGGTAAAAATGGTCATGTATTATTTTAGAAGTTATTTCTATACTAAGCAAAATTAAATATAAACATGATAATCCAGGGATTAAATTCACAAACACAAAGAAAAATTTGAAAATCCATTAAAATACAGATATCAATAAAAAGAAACATATTTTACAAATTGGAAGCACACACACAAAAAGAAAAGAGTCAAAAATCATATTAGAAAACTGATCAACATTGCTGGTTTTTAGAGCAATGAAATAAAAACAGTAAAAAAAACGACTAAATAAAACTTAGCAACTATTTTAAGATTGATAACATTTGCTGCTTTTAAACATGTGAGGGTAAAACACATTTATACATTGTTGGTAAGAGTGTACCTTGGAAGAAAATTTTGGGAAAAGACTATATCAGTATCTATTAAAGGTAGATTTTGCTACTGAATGTACCAACAAACAAACAAAAACACTGTCAGATTAGGGTTTTTATACAAGGATATTCCCTGAAGCAAGTTATCTAATTGGAAACAACTTGAATGTCAAATAATAAAGAATTGTTAAATAAATTATGCTACATCTGTGTTTAGAAAGAAAATGTAGCAACTAAACAAATTCGTTTGTTATTCACATATTGACCTAGAATTATGTCTATAACACATGATTTGGTAGTGGATTATTCTGGTTTTATAAAATGTAAAAAGGAAAACAGAAAAAATGAACCATATGCATATGTTTATATATAGGTATATCTGTATCTGTATCATCTACAGGTAGAGTTATCTTTGACCAAGGTTAAAAAAGACTATAGCTTGAAAGGAGACACCCAAATGGCTAACACTGTTAACCATACCTCAAGGTAGCAGGAGATAGAAGGAGGGGGAAAGCTAAGACAATTGACAATTTACAAACATCTGTTCTTTGAATTGTTGCCAACACGTATTCTTTCTCTGATTAAAAAATAAAAGCACAGGTTTTGGGTGCCTGGGCGGGTTAAGCCTCTGCCTTCAGCTCAGGTCATGATGTCAGGGTCCTGGGATCGAGCCCCTCATCAGGCTCTCTGCTCGGCCGGGAGCCTGCCTCCCCCTCTCCCTCTGCCTGCCTCTCTGCCTACTTGTGATCTCTCTGTCAAATAAATAAATAAGTAAAATCTTTAAAAATAATAATAATAATAATATCAGAGTCTAAAAAATGCCTCAACAAAAGCAACAAAAGAAATTGCTACTGAATGAATTATATCTATTCAGGCACAAATTATTATTTTCTCATGTGCAGAAGTTTGACTGCAGGCATATTGCAAAGAGAAAGGATGTATGAATCTTTTCATGTAAAATTAATGATGTAGTATAATGTGTGGTCCTTTTACTTTAAAGAAAGGTATCACAATGTGATACTTTATCACTATGCCATTTTAATTGCTGCAGCTCTATGTGCTTTATTGTGAATACTTTTAGTTTTGAGTTTTTGACCCTAGGCAATTTCATTATGAAGTAGGGTTCCTTTTCATAGATTAGAAAATGTTACAAATCAAAAGGATAAATTATAAACACAATAGATTATAACTCATACTCTTAAGCTTCCTCATATTTTTCTCTTTATTCTGGTGGAACAAAGTGAAGACTCAGTAAGTTGGTGTAAAGTGAATAAATGAAAGAAAGTGCTGCAATTTTTCTTAGAAAGAAGTTTAGGGGAAACTGTCACTTCAATTAGTAAATTAGAGAAATCAGGAGGAAAATTGTGTCTTTAAGGCTAAAACATAAAATGTTATCCAGGGTCTAGAAAAACATAATGTTATAATATCTTATAAGAACTTAATAGTATTTATGATTTATAGGATTAGTAGACCTCAAATCCTCCAGTCCAAACATTAGAACAGTATTGTAAGAATAATAATTATATGGAAACCTCATCTGAGGCTTTCTTATTCCCCTGTTTATTATTTTTGTCTTTCTAGACTCTGCAGAGTAGTGAATCTGTTCTATAAAACTACTCCTGTCCACCAAGTTAATAAACTCTGCTTTGGTTTTGTTTTCCTCTCGGGTGTCCTAAGACACAAAATTCATATCTCCCTTTTGAAGTCACCATCTGACTTGGCATCTCACCCATCAGACTGTGAAACCTCGAGAGTAGTAATCATATCATTAATCTTTGTAACTTCAGGAGTGAGCAAAGCATATAACCTATATCAGGTGTTGAATAATGTTGTCTGCATTCAGTAGATTGATATACATGACATTGGATGCGTTAAAGGCAATTAGGAAATTGAATGGGATATCTTAAACTCAATGTGATGATTTATATTTTCCTTGGAAGGACAAACTTACTCTCAGTCGATGGCAATGACCCTAGAATGTAACTGTCCCATGTTGTAAAAGGATTATCTCATGTCTATTCCTCTCTCATCAATTATCTTTTGATCTTTTTGCCCCTTAATTTGTAGCCCATGAAATAAATGATGCATTCTCCCTGGAACTCTGTCATATTTACACCATCAAATCTGTCTACAGATCAATCTGCCTTGTCCTCTTTACATTGGATGAAATGTCCTCATTTCTGTCAAAGACCATCTCTTTAATTTACTTAGAATCTCATACATACTTGTCTTTTCAGAGGTTTCATTAATATGATCATAATCTACTATGAATTATTAATTTCTCCCCCTTTACTGAATCATGATGCTTATGTTGGCTTCTTATTGCTACTGTACAAATTTTTACAAGTATACTGTCTTAAACAGTAGAAATTTATTATCTAACAATTCTGGAGATCAAAAGTCCAAAACCAGTTTTACTTCACTACAATCAAATAAAACCAAAATAAAATCTGGAGTTTGTAGGAAAGAATCTGATTTTCTGCCTTTTTTCTGGTTCTAGAGATGGTTCATATTCCTTGCCTCATGGCCACATGATTTTGATCTGTTTTCAAAGTCACATTTTCTTCTAGGACTCTGACTGTGTTTGCTAAGGTTGCTATAACAAAATACTATAGACTGGGTGGCTTAGAAACAACAGCCTTTATTTTTTTTTTCTTATAGTTTTAGAGGTTGAAAAGTCCAAGAAAAAGATGCCAGCCTCCTGGTTGATAAATGGCTGTCTTTTTCCTGTGTCCTTACACAATAGAAGGTGTGAGGTATCTCTCTTGGGCCTCTTATATATAGTCACTAATTTTATACATTAGAGTACCACACTGATGACTGCATCACCTCCCAAAGACCCACCCTCCAAATAACATCATTTGGTCTTAGGGTTTAATATATGATTCTGGGGAGAACTTAAACACATAGCTTGACACTGCCTTGTCCTCTCCCTATTCAAATCCTCCTTGCCTACAAAATTCATTCATTCCATCCTAATAGCTTCAAAAGTCTTAACTCTTTATAGCCTCGGCTATAATGTAGAAGTCCAAAATCTCATATAAATACATCTTAATCAGATATGGGTGAGATTCCAGGTATGACCCATCCTGATACAAACTCTTCTAGCTGTGAACCATGAAACCAAACTGTTATGTGCTTCCCAAATATAATGATCATACAGGCTGAGGATAGACATTCCCATTCCAAGAGGGAGAAATTGCAAAGAAGAAAGGGAGGGCAAGTCCCACATGAGTTGAAAGCCTAACGGAGCAAATCTTACTAAACCTTAATGTTTGAGAATAAACTTTTTAGACTTGGTACTCTGTCCTGTGGACACTCTGGGGCTATAGTCCTGCTTCTGAGTTGGAATGACATGCCTTCAGCTCTTCTAGGAAGCAGTTCTGCCTCCATTGCTCTCCCCTGCTGGGATCATGTAGGTGACTCTGCCCCATGGCTCTGTGATGAATCCATTCTTTAAAATCTAGATGAAGGCAGACATGCACCTGCACACATGCCCCTATCCTTGCACTGTGTGTGCCATCAAGGCACAGTGCTGCAGATGCCCCCAGTGTTTGCTGCTTGTGCCATCAGGAAGGGGTGACCTCTGTAGCTGGTGCTGCATGGGAGCCTACAGGAGTCACACCTAGGACAGCTTAGGGCTGCTGCACCTCTGTGCAGGTAGAGGTCCATGATGGAAGATGTTGCCAGGCAATGTGCTCCAAGCAGTCTGCTCCTAGGTAGCCCCTCTGAAACCACTCTACCTCAAGACCACTCTTCCATTCTCTTAGAGAATTGCTCTTAGATTCTGTTGAGAGTGCTTATCCATGCTAATTTTCTCATTAAATGGTCTCTTGGTCAAATCATTTGTGTTCTTTCTCCAAGGCCTTCTCATCGTTTGCAATACGAAAAGGCTGAGAATGTTCTAAATCTTTAAGACCTATTTCCATTTTGATTAATAATTCACCTGTAAGCCATTTCTCTCTTCTTATATTTTAGTATACATAGTCAGGAGGAGCCAAGCTGTATCTAAAACACTTTGCTTAGAAATAGCCTCAGCTAAATATCTGATATCATTCCTCAAGAGTTCTACTTTCTGCAACACATGTGGACATAAACACAATTCAGCCAAGTTCTTGGCCACTTTATAACAAAGATGAGCTTTTCTCCAGTTTCCAATAACATAGTTCCTATTTCCATCTGAAACTTCATCTGTGGCTTTCACTGTCCATACTTCTACAAGCATTCTGTTCAGGATTATTTATGTGTTCTCTGAAAGGCTGAAGACTTCACAGCTCTCGCCTATTCCTTCTGCATCACCAACTTTCTTTCACAGCAAGGTAGACTTGTGCCCTAAATTCTTCCAGCACTGCCCATTACTCAGTTCCAAAACCACTTTCAGGTTTTAAGGTGTTTGTTACAGCAAGACTTCACTTCTCAAAGGCAATTTTTATCATAGTGGGTTCAGGCTGCTATAACAAAAATATCATTGATGTGTTTAGAGAGAGAGAGAGTTCATTGATTGGAGGTTTGCAGAGGAAGAGTGAGAATCTTAAGCAGGCTCCATAATTAATTCAGAGCCCAAAGCAGGGTTCAATCTCAGGACCCTGAGATTATGACCTGAGCAGAAATCAAGAGTTGGACAGTTAACTGACAGAGCCACCAAGGTTACCTCTAGGTGGTGGCTTTTAAACAATAGAAATTTATTTCTTACAGTTTTGGAATCTGGAAAGTCCAAGATAAAGGTGCTGGCAGGTTTGGTATTTGATGAGAGCCTGCTTCTAGTTCATAGAAGCAGTCTTCTTGCTATGACCTCACAGGATGGAAGGGGTAACTGAGCCATCTTGAGATTCTTTTGTAAGGGCACCAATCCCACTTATGAGGGTTCCACCCTATGACCTAATCACCTTCCAAAGGCCCCACCTCCTAATACCTCCACATTGGGCTTTAGAATTTAATATATGAATTTGGGGGGCAGGTCACAAACATTCAGTGTATAACACTGACACTCCTACTTCCTTCTTATAAGGACCTTTGCAAGTACACAGGGCCCACTGAGATAATCCAGACTAATCTCTTAATATTCTTAGTTTAGTACATCTACAAAACCCCTATGTCATTTAAGTAACATATTCATAGGGGATTAGGGTGTTGTAAGGGTTCTCCAGAGAAACAGCATTAATAGGATGTGTAGTGTGTGTGTGTGTGTGTGTGTGTGTGTGTGTGTGTGTGTACATGCATATTATCTATATATGTATATACCGAAAAGGAATTGGCTCACATGGTTATGGAGTCTGTGAGTGCCAAAACCTGCAGTTGGTCAACTGGAGACTGAGGATAGCCAATGGTATAGTTGCAGCTGCTGTCT
The DNA here is from genome assembly GCF_010015895.1 of Lontra canadensis. Classification (NCBI taxonomy): domain Eukaryota; kingdom Metazoa; phylum Chordata; class Mammalia; order Carnivora; family Mustelidae; genus Lontra; species Lontra canadensis. The sequence goes on along the minus strand of NW_022630995.1, from coordinate 44,958,095 downwards.
GTAAGCTGGAGAGCTAAGGCAGCAGATGGTGCCAGATCTAGTCTGAGTACAAATTTAAAGCCAGGCGATGACCCATGTTCCAGCTCAACGACAAGCAGAGAAAAGAAATTCTCTCATATTCAACATTCAGTTCTAGGCAGGCCCTCAGCAGATTGGGTGAGGCTGTCCCCCACTGGGGAGTGCAATTCATTTTATTCAGGTCTACCGATTCAAATATTAATCTTACCAGATAATGCCCTCACAGACACAGCCAAAATACCACTTAACTAAATATCTTGACAACCCATCGCTCTGTCCGGTTAGCACATAAAATTCACCATCACAGATGTGTACATGTTTGGGGGGTCATTTTTCAGGCTCCTGCAATTCCTGTATGCATAAAACAGGCTCTAGTAGAATTCTCTGAACCTAAGGCATATCCTGCTTTATTGTGCTTTGTTTTATTGTGCTTCACAGATATTGTGTTTTTTTAATATATTGAAATTTTGTGACAAACTACATTGAGCAGGTTTATCAGTGCCAATTTTTCTAACATTTCCAGCATTTGCTCACTTCGTGTCTGTGCCACATTTTAGTCATTCTCACAATAATCTAAACTTTTTCTAGCTGCATTGAGAATATTCGTGATTCATGGCAAGAGGTCAAAATACCAACATTAACCGGAGTGTCGAAGATGGTGATTCCGACCTTCATGTATGACATTGTTCAAGGCTTCAGTGGAAGAAGTGACTGAAGGTGAGGTGGAAATAGCAAGAGACCTGGAATGAGAAGTGGAGCCTGAAGATAGGACTGAATGGCTTCCTTCTCATGATAAAACTCAGAGGAATGAAGAGTCCCTTCTCAAAGATGAGCAAGGAAAGTGGTTTCTTGAGAAGGAATCTACTAGTGGTGAAGACACTGTGAGAATTGTTGAAATGACAATGGAGGATTGAGAATATAACATAAACTTATTTGATGAAACAGGAGCAGGTCTTTTTTTTTTTTAAGATTTTTAGAAATTTATTTGACAGACAGAGATCACAAGTAGGCAGAGAGGCAGGCAGAGAGAGAGAGGGGGAAGCAGGCTCCTTGCTGAGCAGAGAGCTGGCCCCATGTGGGGCTCGATCCCAGGACTCTGGGATCATGACCTGAGCCGAAGGCAGAGGCTTTAACCCACTGAGCCTGGGTAAAATGTTGCCAAACAGCACTGCATGCAACAGAGAAATCATTCATGAAGGGAAGAATCAGTTAATGTGACAAACTTCATTGTTGTCTTATTTTAAGAAATTGCACAGCCACCCCAACTTTTAGCAACCACCCTGCCCAGATAGCCCCCAGCAACATAGAGGCAACACCCTCTGCCAGCAAAAGAAATATAACTTACTGAAAGATGGTTAGCATTTTTAGCAATAAACTGTTTCCTTAAATTATTTTATTATTTATTTGTTTGCTTATTTGCTTATTTATAGTACAGGGACAAGGGGCAGAGGGAGAAGGAGAGAGATAGTCTTTTTTTTTTTTAATTTTATTTTCTATAAACATATATATTTTTTTTCCCCCAGGGGTACAAGTCTGTGAATCTCCAGGTTTACACACTTCACAGCACTCACCATAGCACATACCCTCCCCAATGTCCATAATAACCCCACCCCCCTCTCCCAACCCCCCTCCCCCCAGCAACCCTCAGTTTGTTTTGTGAGATTAAGAGTCACTTATGGTTTGTCTCCCTCCCAATCCCAACTTGTTTCATTTACTCTTCTCCTACCCCATTAACCCCCCCATGTTGCATCTCCTCTCCCTCATATCAGGGAGATCATATGATAGTTGTCTTTCTCCGCTAGGAGAGAGATAGTCTTAAGCCCACTCCATGCCCAATGCAGAGTCTTCTCAAGCTCGACCTGAGATCATGACCTGACTGGGAATCAAGAGTCAGATGTTCAACTGACTGAGCCACCCAGGTGCCCAAGCAATGAACTATTTTTAAAATTAAGGTGCGGGGCGCTTGGGTGGTTCAGTGCATTAAGGGACTGCCGCGAGCTCAGGTCATGATCTCAGCCCCTGGGATCCAGCCTCAGATGGAGCCCCAGCAGGGAGCCTGCTGTGCTCTCTCCTGCAGCTTCCCCTGCTTGTGTTCTTCTCTCTCTCTCAAATGCATAAATAAAATCTTAAAAAAATAATAAAATTAATGTACGTACATTGGTTTTTAGACATGATGTTATTGCATACTTCAAAGATTACAGTATAGTGTAAACATAACTTTCATAGGCACTAGTGAACCAAAAATTCATTCGACCCAGTTTATTGTGGTGGTCTGGAACTGAACCCACAATATCTCCAAGGTATGCCTATAGTTTTCTATAGGAAAACTGGAGCCACCTTCTTTCCCATATTTCTCTACTCTAGTTCATATGCAAACTTTTGAAAGAATTCTGTGTATTTTCTGAAGCTTTAAAACTGAATCTCCTCTAAGCCCTCATTCAGTGGCATTTGGGCCCCTCCATTTTACTTCATCTTATATCAAGGTAAAAAAAGCCTTCAGTGTCACCATATGTAATGCCCACCTCTTTATTCTGATCTTACTAGACATCACAAAGTCTGTCTCAAGCTCTCCCTTTGGTCTTTATAAACTCAACTTCTCATCATTCAAGTTCCAGTTTGAATGTATCATTGAAGATGTCTTCTCTAACCATTTATAATTAACCCCCCAGGCTTCAGTTTTATTTTCTTCAGGACACTTATCATTTCTGAAATTATCTTATTATCTACTTGCTTGCATAGTCCTTATATTCTGCCTCCTCCCCTGCTAGAATGGAAGATATATAAAAAGGGAATGTATCTATCTTCATACTCTGCTATTCTAAATGTCAAAATCAGTGCCTGACAAAAATAACTGAATGAGTAAATGATGCACTTTCTATTGTAATTTGCAAAATATCACTATCAAATTTTATGTAATGGATCTGCAAAAATTAGAATTGTAGTAACCAAAAGATACTGATCTAATTTACAGGGATGTTGCATTTTACTACAACTAAGACTAAATAAATAAAGAATTGGTTCCAGAAAAGAGTTTATGCAAAATTAAAAACAGACACTAATGATGAATAGAAATAGAATGGTTAGTGGCAAATAATTACACACACACACACACACACACAAATAGATCCATGCACACACATACACACACACAAATACATGTGTATGTACACATGTATATATATACCTACAATACCTGCATATATATGCATATATGTGTATATATATGTTTGATATTTTAAAAATAAAAAATAGTGAATATAATCTAATACCATCTCAAAATAGTTTTCTAAGATTAACTTCAAATTTGTTCACCGTTGAAGAGAAATTGGTTGTTTTGTAATTGCTTCCAGAATAATATCTGTTAAGGGTTAAGATTATCATGAAATAAAATTTCAGCTTAATAATCTTTGGGAGGAATTAAGTTTTCTAAAAGTCCAGGTTATAAAATGACCACAGTTTTTTTTTTTTTAAGATGTTATTTATTTATTTGACACAGAGAGAGAGATCATAAGTAGGCAAAGAGGCAGGCAGAAAGAGAGAGGGGGAAGCAGGCTCCCTGCTGAGCAGAAAGCCTGATGTGGGGCTCGATCCCAGGACCCTGAGATCATGACCGGAGCTGAAGGCCGAGGCTTAACCCTCTGAGCCACCCATAATAAAATGACCACAGTTTTTTAAAATTAAAATAATTTTTTCATATTTTTAAATAGATATTCAAATTGTCAAGAGAAATTTGTGTCTGATCTTCTGTATGTTAAACTCATAATGAGAATTTCCTCAGTTAACAAGGCCAAAAGTAAAAAGCCAAAGTTTAAATTGTTGCCCTGACATACAGACCATTATAATGGGAAAAGAAGAATGTATGCAGCTGAATCTTGTTATGTAAAGACTTTCTAAACTTTCTACATTACAGAATTTCTAGGAAAAAATTTAATTTGTGACTTTCACATTATAATTTGGAAAATATTGAAGGAAAGAAATAATTCAGTCAAAGTTATCTGAAACAGCAGGAGAAAAGTAAAATAGTTAAAAGCAGAGCTATATCTACAAAGAATAATTTTGACTTAACATGAAATATAGTTTAATATTGTAAATGTCTAAGTACAAGCAGGTGGTGTGGATTTCAAATGCATCTTCTCTAAGAAGATACACTGGTCTATACGGTAATTCTCCAAATATGACCTATTGACCTCTCGGGACCCCTGAGGCCCCTTCAAAGGGTATGCAAGATGACATCAAAACTATTTTCATCATAGTAGTAAGATGTAATTTAGTTTCGTCCCTGTGTTGACTTTTGCCCTGATGACACATAAGCAATTAGTGAGTAAAGCCTCCTGGTTCCTTAGCACACATTAAAGCAGTGGTACTAGATTGTGCTGGTCAACACTCCATTCACTGCCACGGAAAAAACACATCCTGGCAGGCACATCACACACATATACACAATGCGTGCTGACCAGTTATCCTTTCAGAATTTTCTTTATGAAAAGCAGCAAAAGTTATTTTATAAGACCTCAACCCCTAGGGTATTCTGTGTGATGAAATGGTAAATACAGATAACAACATTTCTGTTGCTGACCAAAGTACATTTCTTATTCAATGAAAATTTCTATGTGATTGCACTGCAGGGTGCACTGGTCACTTTTTGTATGGAATACCATTTTTGGGAAATCCAACCAGATAAGCACAATGTGGCTATTCAGCTTTGGGTGTTTGGCAGACATTACCTCATAAATGAACAACACAGTGAGTCTGTGGCTTCTGGGAGAAGAACTGATAGTATTTGTTGCTGAGGAGGAAAAGCTCACGTCTTCCTGTGTCTCCTTTATACCGACACTATGACTGCCACCCTCAAAAACATTTTTGGATGCCAGGCCTGTGTGGATTCTTTTACAGCAAGCAATTCTCTGTGACACTAAGTGGGTGTCCTTTAATTTAACCCAATTCTGACAGTACCTACCTGGGGATACCATCAGATCCCACATGGTTGGAGATTAGTCTCATGAGACTGCCCCCATTTCAGATGCCAATCACAAGTAGTGGGTCCCCTGGTTATCCACAAAGGCTGCATATCAGGACTTGGCTGCAAATCAAAGATTCCCTTGACCTCTCCTCCTTAGGTTCTATTATTTGCTAGAACAGCTCACAGAACTCAGGGAAACACAGAACTCAGGAAAACACTTACCAATAAAGGACATGATAATACAAATAAAATACATGATAATACAAATAAACATCCAGATGCAGAGGTATATAGAGAAAGGTCTGTGAGGGTCCCTGCGGAGTTGGGGTAAGCCACCCTCATAGTACACAGTTGTGTTCACCAACATGAAATCTCTCCAAAGCCCACACTACTGGGATTTTAGGGAGGCTTCATCACAGAGGCATGACCAATTGTTAACTCTATTTCTAGCCCCTCTTCTTTCTCTGGAGAATGGGGTTGGGACTAAAAATTCCAAACTTCTAATGATGGCTTGGTCTTTCTGCTGTCTAGCTCCAATCCAGGAGCCCACTCAGAGTTGCCTCATTAGAACAAAAGGCGCTCATATCACCCAGGAAATTCTATGGGATTTGGGAGCTCTGTGTCAAATATCAGTATCAAAGACCAAGTATTAGAACAAAAGATATTCTTAGTGCTCTAATCACCTAGGTAATTACAAGGGTTTTAGGAGCTTTGTACTGGGAACCAGGGTAAAAAACTAAATGTTGTAGTAAAAGATTCTCCTAGCATTTCTATATACAAGTGTTCTAGGATCTGTGTGTCAGGAACCAAGGGCATAGGCAAAATGAAACCAAATACAAAAAAAAAAAAAAAATAAAATAAAATAAAATAAATATATATAAATATACACATTTTAATATTTCACAGTTACCAGTGATAAAATTCAAGATTTCAAGCAAGAATTCAAATTTTAGAAAACTTGTATTTGCTTGTCTGAGCTTGACAGCATACCAGACTTAAAGATTTTCAGGTGAGTTCAATGGTGATATGAATGATTTTTATATTGTCTAATAAAATGTATCCTTTTTTGTTGAAAATCAATGTAAGTCAGTGACAAATGAATGTTGTTACAAATTCACATATGGGTAAAATATCAATTTTAAGTTCCAAATAATATATTTTACTGTCACATGATATGATTGTGTGTGTGTGTGTGTGTGTGTGTGTGTGTGTGTGTGTGTTTTCAGATTCCACATGGCAACTTTAGAAAACAAAACAATGGGCGCCTGGGTGGTTCAGTGGGTTAAAGCCTCTGCCTTCGGCTCATGATCCCAGGGTCCTGGGATCGAGTCCCGCTTCGGGCTCTCTGCTCAGCAGGGAGCCTGCTTCTCCATCTCTCTCTGTCTGCCTATCTGCCTACTTGTGATCTCTGTCAAATAAATAAAAAAAAATCTTTTAAAATAAATAAATAAATAAATAAATAAAAAACAAAACAAAACAAGAGGACCAAAATGGATTCAATTATATTAAGTCCATGTCACCAAGTTAAGATTTAATTACTTTCAGTTCTCCTAGATATGGAATCTTAAACCAATCAAGAATCACCCGATTAGCACTGGTTAGGTAATCTGCCTGATAGACCCCAGCCTCCCCTAAAGAGAAGTAACTTTGCAGTAACTAATTCTTTTTTTTTTTTTTTTTTTTTTTTTTTTTTGCCTAGTATAGATTTCCCCTTCCTGCTCCTTTCTGCCTATGAAAGTCTGTCACTATGTACAGCTCCACAAAGCTGCCTTCTATCTGTTAGATGGGATGCTGCTGGATTTGAGTCAAATTTTGCTCAAATAAACTAAACATTTTTAATGTGCCTCAGTTTACCTTTTTATACAGTGGCTTTAAAATATTGTTGGATAGTTTTAGTAGAATATAAAATAAGAACATGGGGTGCCTGGGTGGATTTTTTTGTTGAGTATCCAGCTTTTGGTTTTGGCTCAGATCATAGTTTGAGGTCGTGGGCTTGAGCCCCTCAACAACTCGTGTTCAGTGTGGAGTCTGCTTGGGGTTTTGTCTCTCCCCTTTCTGCCCTCTTCCTACTCACGTGTGCTCTCTCTCTCTCTCTCAAAAATAAATTAATTAATGAAATCTTTAAAAGAACACCCACAATTATCTAAATTGCTATTAAAATATTCATCTGTTTTCAAAATCTTATGTATGTGAGGCTTCATTTTCTTTTGATGCTTCAACTCAAACATATCACTCCATATCGAATGCAGATGCAGATATAAGAATCCAGCTTTCTTCTATGAAGCCAGAAATTAGGAAGATATATAAAAATGTAGGACAGTATCACTCTTTTTACTGTTTTTGCTTTGGAAAATACAGTTATATGTCATAAAATGTGTTTATATTATTTACATAGCATCTAATGGGTTTACTATTATTATTTATAAAGATCAGCAAATATATATTTTAAATTTGAAATTTTTTAAAATTTTTAATTTGAAATCAGTTTTAATTCTAGTCTGGTAAAATCAATAAATATAACACATATGAATAAAAGCCCTTTGGGGTCTTCAATAATTTTAAAGAATGTAAATAGTTCCTGAGAACAAAATGCTTGAGGAACATTTGTCCATAGTAGTAGTTTTAAAATTCCTTTGAAGTTTGATTTTTTTCCTAAACATAATCTTCCTTGAAATTTTAACAAATGAAAATGAAACAAATATTAACTTCAACTCAATAGATATACTCAGTATCAATAGATATATATTTAATTATCTATAATATAGTTATCTATATAATGTATTTATCTGTAAAATACAACTTTATATAGATATAAAGTAGATATAAAGACACTGGGTTATGTGGATATATCTCATATACCCTTGTTTGAAAATGGTTAGGTTGATTTGATGGTGAGGCTGATACCTGTAAATTTTCATGGATTATATGAACTAATATGTACACTAGATGCATTTCATTGCTGGATCATATTGATATTTAAAGTCATTGTGGATACGAAAAGAAATTATTCCACATCCACCTGCTTGTAAATAGTTTAACCAAGTTGTATGTAGGTAGAATAAAGTTGAGTACAGACAAAACACTGATGTAAGAGTTACAAAATTACTTATCAAACACCAATACAATATACTTTCACTTAATTAAATAGTACATTAAAGGATGAAATTGGTCAAGTGATTGATTTTTAGCCACTATGAAATTCTTTATACTTTTACTTATTTTTTAAATGTGGATCACATTTTTGTGTAGTAAATACAGTATGCATTATTTTCACATCCTAGATTTTTAAGTTCTTAGTCGGGCTGCAAGTTTCTCACCGGAGGATTGTAAATGTATAGGATTCTGAGCATGAATAACAAAGCATACACACAGAGGCATGTAAGCAGGTGATGTGTGGTGCAGGGCTAGGTGATGCTTTCTGTTGGCTCACAGAGGATTTTGCTCCACTGATTTGATGGCAGGTTGGTCTAGGTCACATTTTAACAAGTTTCATTTCTGCTAACAGTCGTGTTATCATTCTCTAGAGCTTTCTTCTCTGCACAGCGTTTTCCAGAGAATGTGTATGTGGGCAAGTGTGTATGTATAAAATGCTACTTTTTCATAGTGCTGAGTATTGAATAAGCAAGGTCACTTTCAAAAGCAGTCCCTTTAGTATTGATAGAGCTGTCTCCTCTGGCTTGTTTCTCTCAAAATGTTGGTTAATGGATGGCTACAGGTGATTTTTAAAATAGGAGCATTAGTCAGGGATTAGAGCATCATAGCCTCCCTTACCTGTGTGAGAAGACGCCAGTCTGATGTATGATTGATGGTCTGGTACAACGTTAGGAGCCTCTCTCTCGCTTTGTATGCAATGTCTGGCCACATGAGAAATAAAATCAATATGAGAGGCAATACAGTTGTAGCCTAGGTCTATTAGAATAACTTGTTGACCCAATTGTTTTAAATAGCCTTCATGTAACAAATGCCACAAAGCAACACTAATAGTCCAATTTTCTAGTCTTTAGAATAGCAGTCCTGTGGTAGGTAAAACTGTGTGGCTTAAAGTTGGAATGGCAAGAGCTAAGCTAATTCACTCTTCAGAGGAGCCATTTAGGGAAGTTTCTTCTCCCAACTGGTTGAATTGCCCCCTGCTCATATAGTAAAGTGTATATTAAGATACCATCAGTACCTTGGAATGTGACCTTATTTGGAAATGAGTTCATTTCAGATGAAATTAGTAAAGTTAAGATGACTGGAGTAAGGTGGCCCTAATTTAATATGCCTGGTGTCCTTATAAGTGAAGAGAGGGCCATGTAAAGTCACAGACACACATAGGAGGAAGATGAGAGGGGGACACGGGAGGAAAGCTATGTGAATACCAAGGCAAAGACTGGAGTGATACATCTACAAGGCAAGGAACACCAAGGATTGCCAGCTATCACTGAGCCAGCCACAGGAGAGGGCATGCAAGAGCTTCTCTCCCTCAGAATCTTCAGAAGGAATCAACCCTGCTGATGTCTTGATTTCTCACTTCTAGCCCCCAGAGTTCTGAAGGAATACATTTCTGTGGTTTTAAGTCATCCAGTTTGTGGTATTTTGTTATGGCAGTCCTAGGAAATACGAATACCTGGGGATGCTAAGATGGTTGCTGTGGAAAAAAGAAATGGGGCACGTAACATATCAAAGCCATCTTCAGCAAGTTATGATATTGGTAGAATCTTTACACGTGCCAAAGCAGAGAGAGTCATATGGAGAGTCTTTGAAAGAGCTCAGATTATAATCTGGATTAAAATTTTCAAGTATTAACCATATCCCATTTTCATTTACATATATTATCTTAACATTTACATATAAAGTGTGATGCAAACAGGCCACAGAGAACCTTAATGTCACTGGTAGATTCATTAAGTGATGGAATATGTAGTCTCCCTAGACTGAGAGGAAAAATAAGTTGTGAGAAAAATAGCCCAAATGAACTTCAAATGGATGGCCTTTTACAACATGAACCACAATAACTGTGACACCAGAAGTGACAGATAATGAGAAATGTATTCAGTTTTTCATAGGAATGGGTGGTCTCCCATATGCATTCTCCAGCAAGTCATCAGCCAACACTGTGGCCAGGCTGGGGAGAGCCCCTTCTCTTGGCAGAGATTTTGCCTTCATTTATTAAACTGGCCATTTTCTGATTGGTGCTTGCATGAGTGGGCACATCTTTGAAGGAATGGGGAAAACAGAAAATATTCAGAAACTGGAAGTCTATTTCCACTGGAAATTTCCTGAGAAGCTGCACAAGTAGAACATTAAATTTAACCTGAGGAACATCTTTGATCTTATCATTAGAATGGTACTTGACTTACAGAAGTTGTTTAAACAAATAAAAAAATTAGTTTTTTGATTTATGTAATACTTTTAAATGAAATAAAGCTGTATTTTTTCCTGCTTTGTGATTTAATTTTCCTAATGTTATTCTGAGATGATGGTTTTTATTGTGAATGATTATTTAAATCTCTCTATTTTTTGTAGTAGGGTTGGTTCTTTGTTTAATATTATTTTCAGCACTTTGATGAAGAAAATCTCACAATTCTCTGAGAATATAGTGTGGAGATGATTTTTTAAATACATGTATATCTTATAGAAAATATGGGCATCCCATTCTTAAAGACCTCATATTCTAAATATTAGAAAATATGTCATAACGAACATTTAATGATAGATGGAGAGACACCTCATTAATCAAAACAGTCCATCCCCTTCCCATTCTTTTAGATACTTGAGCAGACTGAATGGCAAGAGCAGGGCTTATAAAATAGTGATTGATTACCCATCGTGAAGTAGGGTGGAGGACCGGGACATTTACTCATATGATTCCAATTCATATTTAATGCAAATTTAATTATCGGCAGGGCATTGGTTGGCTCAGTTGGTTAAACATCTGCCTTTGGCTTAGGTCATGTTCCCAGGTCTTGGGATCAAGCTCTGCCACATAGAGCTCCCTGCTCACCAAGGAACATACTTCTCTCCCTCTTCATGCTCTCTCCCACTCTCTCTATGAAATAAATAAAATCTTTAAAAAATTTAATTATCTGCAATTTATAAATATGCAAACTGAAATTCAATGAAGTTAAGTGACATATCAAGGGCATGCAGAAAACCATGGCAAATGAAACCCAAAGTTTCCTGTTTCTCCAGGCTATGATCATTAAAAAACTAAAATTGAAAAGTAAAATAAAGTGTCTAACAAAACAACGTTTTCTTTTTAAAATTTTCTTCCATGTAAATGCCCTTTCACTGATATTTAAGTATCGTAAACATCACATCTGTTTTAGTTTTGGTTTTCTGCTTTTCCTTTTTACTGATATACTATCATTTATCTACCTATATACTGAAAGTGAGATATTCATTCTCTTTGCAATGTTCTTTTATTTAAGGAAGTGTTTCATATATGTAGTAGTGTGTTTCTACATAGCATTTCTTGATGGTTGAGATTATCATGACAAAAACATAATCCCAGTTCATACTATTTCCAAAATCATACCACTAATTTACAAAAGTATGAGTTCTAAATCCATTTTGCTAAAGAACCTCTGGTATTGAATTAATATACATATATTTTTAAGTTCTAAGAACAATATTATATTGCTTAATTTTGTTTATGATTTTTTTTACTTTTTTTAAAATTTTTTATTTCTTTTCAGCGTAACAGTATTCATTGTTTTTGTACCACACCCAGTGCTCCATGCAATCCATGCCCTCACTAATACCCACCACCTGGTTCCCCCAACCTTCCCCCCCACCCCTTCAAAACCCTCAGATTGTTTTTCAGAGTCCATAGTCTCTCATGGTTCACCTCCCATGAGAGACTATGGACTCTGAAAAACAATTAAGTAGGCAAAATGCAAGTTATAAAGGATTCTATAAATAATCATAAGCAGATTATTTATAGAATCCTTTATAGCTTGCATTTTGCCTACTTAATTTTTTTCCTATGTATTTTGGGTTTAGGTTTTTTATCTATCGGGCACTTAAAGTCTTCCTAACAGTATATATGTACCAGTTGTGGTATAATTATTTTATATTACCTATCACAGAAATGGAATTCTTAAAATTTCCTCATAAGAGAAGTATTATTTTCTATAGAGTTATATCTCAAAATGAGATGTGATATCCTAATCAGCATTTGAGTTCAACTCTGTGTGATTATCAACTCTTTTTGCATTTTCTACTCTTAAAGCCTCCTTCCTTATCTATCTATGTAAATCAAATATCTAGGTTGGCCTTGAAGGTCCCAGAGATCCCTCAGAAATTTATACACACAGTTATCAATGTCCCAAACAGTCATTGAGGGCTATTAATAAATCTAGGATCTCTGAAACATAAATATCAATAGAAATTTTGGATTGTAATTTTCTGATAACATCAATCCTGTTTTCTTTCATTAAGAAAAATTTTTGAAGTTAATGTTAAGTTATTGTCTGAGGGGAAAACAATGCACTGTGTTCCTGATATATGAACTAGCAGGAGTGTATGCACCACATATTTGTAACTGACAGTGCCTATGGCTCCATTAGGTCTGATTCATCAGTCATGTCATCTTCTGAAAGTACTAGAAATAGCAGCAAAGTTGGAGTGCCTTTTGAGATGTCCTTTCACACTTCCATAAGGTTATTGTACATCCATTAATATAAATGACAAAAGAAATGTCATCTGGGTTGAATGAATGGATGCCAAGACACTAAAAGCCCCATTGTCTCAGGTGAAGGGGCAAATGTGCAGCCTTGGGAGATAGAAATTTCCAATTCTATCTTATGTAGTCACACATGATGCACATTGTCCTTACAGATTTGTGAGAAAGGATCATCAACCAGCAAACAACATGACATATATAGCCGGACCTTGAAGTTAGCCCACATTAGTCTTCATCTGTTTTTAACTGATGGTCTCTGTTTTGTAATAAATGTCAATGACCTAAAACTATGAAGCCACAGTGGGCTCCCAAGGCCATGATAGGACCCAAATAATGCCATGCTTACAAGAAGGTAGAAAAGATGTCAGAATTCTGTATGTGACAGTAATGCAAATTTGATAGGACAGAAATGGTATGCTGGTTGGGAGACATGCTTGGTCAGATGAACTTTGGTAGGACAAGAATAAAATTGGAAATGGGAAAGTGTGGGATATTTAATGTCGAAGAACCTAATAAATAATCTCAAAAGCAGTTATAAATAGAAATACATGAAGTAAATAGAGGGGTTGAAGGAGATATGCAATGAATATTTCTAGTTTTTATTTCTTGTTAAATATGGGGGAAAAAAAAGTCCCCTGTACTATGGGAAGAATTTGGAAAACCAAGGGCTTCTGCTCTTAAGTCAGTTTTTGTCTAAGCTAGTTTATGACTCACCTCTCGAGCTGTTTGAAAATTCAAAATTCAGGACCCTCACTAGAACTAATGAATTTGAATTATTGAGGACGAAGTCTAGAAAACTGGATTTGAAGCAAGTTCATAGTTGATTCTTATTGAGATGCACTGAGATTGACCAACCACTAGATGGGTGATCTCAAGTTCTCCTAGCTCAGTCATTTCTTTCTGCTCCCACCTTCTGTCCCTGCCCCAGAACATCACCTTTTCCTGCATTCTACAGTGTTCATAACAAAGAAGTTGAGGTATTCTTCTACAGGTCTACAGTTAAATAAATATGAGGTCTACAGTTAAATATAGCTAAACAGTTAAATATGTTCCAGAGATTTCTGAACAAAGTCAAGTCACTGTGATCATGAGAAATATACAGAAATATAAAGCAGTCAACATATCTTAAAAAATAAAAGATTGTCTTTGTAAAGATTGTATATGACTTATATCTTCACAGAATTATCATAGAGCATTGAAAATTAAGCGATACAATGTTGACAAGTAGCTGTAGTAGGGAATGGGTTAAATGAAATCTCTGAATAAAATGGAGGTAAATTTTCCCCTGGTAATTCTGGAGTCAAAGAGGGTCAATAGATATGAGGTAAATAGATCAACATGTGAAATTTGAATTTCATTAAGTTGGGATCCAGAAACAAAATTTGCAAATAATTTGTAAACAGAAGTCTCTTCCTGATGGGTAGGGTTCATGTTAAGCCCTTTGAAAAAAATCTAACATCCAGCGTCATCACAAAAAGTTCTCTCAGTGTTGCTCTTCTAAAACCTCCAACTTCAGTTTTCAAGCTAGCTTTAGAAAATAATTTCATAGTCAGTTTCCATCTACAGTCTGAAAACAAAATGTAAAACAATATTTTATAGAAATACTGCTTTCAGGGGCACCTGGGTGCCTCAGTGGGTTAAAGCCCCTGCCTTCGGTTCAGGTCGTGATCCCAGGGTCCTGGGATGGAGCCCCACATCAGGCTCTCTGCTCAGCAGGAAGCCTGCTTCCCCATCTCTCTATCTGCCTGCCTCTCTGCCTACTTGTGATCTCTGTCTGTCAAATAAATAAATAAAAATCTTAAAAAAAAAAAAAGAAAAAAGATATACTGCTTTCAACTTCAACTGAGACTGTTGGGAACCAGACCTTACTTTTTAGTTATCTTTTTGTTAACATCCAAACTAGAAAACAATAAAACAACAACTAAAATTCAAAAGTCAACATATTTTGATTATTTATATGAATTTTTAAAATGATAGCTAACATTAATCAATTATATGCTAATAATGACTAACATTTATTTTCAGTCACCATTCCAGGTAATTATCATGCACTGCCATTTAATTTAATGTAATAAAGTATATAATAAGGTTGCTCTTCATTATTTGGCCACATCACAATATCTTTTTTGTTACTTGATTGTTATATCTTTGGTCTCTAAGGCAAAAAAAAAAAAAATCTGGTGAATATGCAAAGCCACAATACATGGGTACTGTAGTAAGGGAACTGATCAACAGGGAAGGATTATGTTTACTGTGACTGTGGATCTGATGTATCCTTCCTCTTGTGCAAGTGCTGGTATGAAGGAGGCACTCACAAGTTGATGACATAGACCCTTCAGAATTGCTATCTACTCTGATTCCTTTACATATCCATACATTTGCAATAAATGATTATCGAAAATGTCTTTTAATCACCTTCAATAATGGACAACTTTTCTTAAACATTCATAATTAACATCTCTGATACAACTAGAGAATGACAATGTGTCAACCCTTCCCCGGGGGATCACATGGAAACCCCAAATGTCATTTTCATCCCTCTCACCTTCCATTGAGTTGGAAAGCAAATAGAAGGCAGGAGGACTGAGTCAACTGGAGCTTTGTTAAAAATTCAGACTCTGGAACAACCTGCCAGGTTTTGAATCTTGGCTTTGTCATTCAGTAGTTCCATGACACTGTGAAAATCATTTAATCTATCTCTATTTCCTCATGTACGACAGAGGTATGAGATGATTAATTTTATACATCAATTTGACCAGACTTTGGTACTTGGTTGTTTGGTCAAACACCAAGTTTAGATGTTGCCATGAAGGTATATGCTTCATTATCTTTATATGAATGTATATGAATGTATATGCTTTATATGAATGTATATGCTTTCACTATCTTTATTCATCCTATAACAGGAAAAAGAAAAACACCAGAGGCTTTTTTTTTTTTTAAGATTTTATTTATTTTGTTTTAGAGAGAGAGAAAGAGCACATGAATGGGAGGAGGTGCAAAGGGAGGGGGAGAAAAAGAATCCCAACAGACTCCATGCTGAGCACAGAGTCCCATATGGGACTCGATCTCATGACCCTGAAATCATGACCTGAGCCGAAATCAAGAATAGGCTGGTTAACTGACTGAGCTACTCAGGAGCCCCAGGGCTTTCAAATTATATAGACATAGGATGAAATTTTAGTTACTCATATAATACAGTGTCTTTGGAAAAATACATTCCTAAGCCTCTATTTTTTTCATTTGTAAAATGGTTGTCATGATCTATCTCACATGGTGATGCCATTGTGAGGTGATTGGTCCACACTATACACGTAAAATTGATGGTAGTATGTTAGTTTTTATTTAAATAGCCAAGGTATTCTAAATTGTCTTGCATTAACAGAGGACAATTAAACTGACTGCATAAATTTCACATTCAGAATCTTTTGTGCTAACTCACAATTTTTAGGTAAAGTAAATTTTCCAAGGACCATTAAGTGATATGTACATGTCAAATACTTTTATTAATGATATTAGGTGTCATTAGAATTGGAATTGACAGCTTTACAATATAGAAATAAAGCATTATTTTTAAAAAAAATCAATTTAGTCTTTGGCTCAAATGACCTGCTTAATATGTTACCAGTCACTCATCGGCATACATTTTAAAACAGATTTGTGCTACAAATGTCTTTCAAATATGCTAGCTTTATATAGAAGGAGTACTCCACCTTTTCATTCAAAAATCAATGCACTCTACCATGGTTTCATTAATAGAACATCTTTAGTAGTAATATAAACTGATTTTTACGGAGATGTACATCCAAGCATTTTAACAGAGCAGAAAATATCCCATAAGACTTATTGCCTCATTTAGCATTTACATTTGCATAGCACTTTGCATCTATTAAGAGCACAACAATCATTTTTATTAGTTAACAGTGACTAAGGTCAATATTATTTCTCCCATTTTCCAGAGAAAATATTTAAGTGTAGAGAAATTAAGTGATTTCAGCCATGCAAGAAAAAAAAAAAAAAAGTTGTGATTTGCAAGTTCCACGGTCAGGTTTAAAGATACTGACAGATTGTTACACTCACAAATTGCCAATCAAATATTTGTCTCATTTTCACAAGAAAATGCGGGGGCGGGGGGGATTTCCAAAGATTACAGGTATACTCTTCCTTTTATAGACATGTCTTTTTTGAAGAGAAATAAATTTTATAAAAAAACTACAACCCAAACTATTGAATATTCTATATTTATATCTTTCTTAGATCTTTTCTCTCTTACCATACAGATCATGCCTGAGATTTTCTAGATTCAATACGAAATTAAGAAATACAAAGAAAAATAGGGGAATAAAATGGTTGAACTGTTAACTAAAATGTGATATAGTTCAATGCATATTCTAAGTTTTTAAAATAATTTTAATTGCTTAATTTCACAGTGAATTCTAGCAAAATATACTTTCTAAATGAGTATCTAAAATCTCTTTTTGATAAGGAGTGAGAAAATGATTAGCCCAAGATTGGTTTTGGTAGAGGATCAAAATCAAGTGTAAAATTTTAAGTAAAAACTGTAATTCCCACAAATATTTCCTGATATCTACTTATTGATTTATCTATCTATCATCACCTATAAGCTATAGTATAATGGAAGATAGCATAATATATCTATAACTGTAGTATAATGGAAGATAGCTATAGATCTTAGAAGTAACATGTATTACAAATATTATTAAAATTCAGAGGCAAAATTTCTAAAACTATTTAATACTCTGTGATGGCAGTGTAGATTTCTCTTACTTATATAAAAATTATTTGAAGTCACTCATACACTTGAGTACTGACTATGGTGTCTGAAAAATACATAGGTAACAGTAAATAAAATTATTGTGAAAATTGAGTTATTATATGTAAAGGCATGTTGGAAACAGCTTTAATATAATCATTTTTTTTTCCTTACAATATTTATTTTTTATGTCTTCACTATTTATCTTGCAAATGTAAAGCCAATACTCTGGGCACTAGGAATACTGATGAAAATCTGTTTTTAGGAATGATGTATATAGAAAAAGCAAGAAATTCTTTAAGGACAAATTATCACCATAATTTTCATTTTAGTCTATGTAATTTCCCTTTTCCTTTATCTCTAGATTTGATCTTTCAAGATGTGGAAACTAGTAGTTTTTCTCACTTTTGTATCTCCTAGAAAAACTTTCATTCATAGTGGGGAAAAGCGATGAGGAAACTGAATGTTCCTTACTAGTCTCATAGAATAACCAATTGGTCTTGGGCTAATCAATAAATGCACTAGAATTTCCATTCCCCCCATCGGCAATATAGAAATAATGACACCTTCCATGGCCTCAAAGAGGGTTACTACAAAGTCAATAGAAATTTAGAAATGGATTAATATCCAAACTCCATATGCAACATCAAAAAAAAAAAAAATGACAGACTCAGCTTGATGACATAGAGTCCAGTGGGCTTTCTTTGGACTGTGAATTCTAATTTTTCTTTTTTAAAAGAAATTTTGATTTTAAGTTTTCTTAGTATTTTGTTTTTCCTTCAGGAAGAAGTAAAGAACTTTTTTTGTTGTTTTTATTTAAATTCCAGTTTGTTAACATAGAGTGTAATATTAGTTTCAGGTATACAATATAAAATGATTCAACACTTCCAACACTTTGTGCTCATCACAAGTGCACTCCTTAATCTCTGTCACCCATTTAGCCCATCCCCCCACTACCTCCTTCTCAGTGTGTTCTCTATAGTTAAGAGTCTGCTTCTTAGTTTGTCTCTCTCTCTCTCTCTTCCTCCTATGCTAATTTGTTTTGTTTCTTAAATTCCACGTATGAGTGAAATCATATGGTGTTTTCCTTTCTCTGACTGACTTACTTCACTTAGCATTATACTCTCTGGCTCCATCCACATCATTGCAAATGGCAAGATTTCATTCTTTTTCATGGCTAATATTTCATTGTATATACAACATTTCATTGTATATACAACATTTTTTTAATCCCTTCATCATTTGGAGATGGACATTTGGGCTGGTTTCCATAATACAGCTATTGTAGATAATGTTACTATAAACACCAGGATACATGTATCCTTTTGAATTAGTATTTTTGTATTCTCTGGGTAAATACCTAATAGCGCAATTCCTGGATTGTAATGTAGTTCTATTTTTAAACTTTTAAGTAAAGAACTTCTAAAAAGAGTAAAATATTTGTATTCCCACTAAAATGTATTTTCTTTATATTGCCCAAACCATCAAAGACTTATATAATCCCCACTGCTAAAGGCAAATCTGTTGATTTGGTGTCCAATCAGCTGATGTTTAGAAATAAAGCTGGGAAGGAAAACAAGAACAGAACAATAAAAATTGAATAGCCATATATTTTATACTAAATGTTCTTTTTTTCTTTTACAAAAAGAAGCTACCAAATGATGTTAATTAGGAAAGTGGTATAGACTTTTGTGTAACCTTGGAGAGAAAATTGCAAAAGAGCAAGACTAAAGAAAATGTTGCATTGATCACATGAGAGATAAAAGTAGCTTAATCTAGGCCATCAGCATGGAACTTGAAGAGAAGAAAATAATAATTAAAAATAGGGAAAAGGTAGATTGGACAGTACTTCCTGACTGGTTGCCTATGGGAAGGAAAGATGAGGAAATAGTCAAGAATAATATTCAAGCTTCAGATGTGGGTCACTAGTAGTGCTTTTCATGGAGTAAGCGTCAGAGGAAGATCAGGTTTAAAGGAGGTGTAGTTAACGCACTCAGTTTGGGACTTGCATAAATTGAGGTGCCCATAGAATAACAAGTGGAGTTGACTAGTATAAGTGTCTAAATCTGAATATATATATTATGTATGTACATATATATGTGTACATACACACATTTGAGATTAAGAGAGAGACATGGATTGGATTGATAGAATTAGGGATTATAATTTTATGGAGAATATCTTTAGTCTCAATAGTAAAGAAAATTATTCAACAAATTTTCTTTGATTGTCAATTATGTATGAGCCTTGATCAAGGTGTTGTCTACACTATAATAAAAAACAAACTATGGATATGGTTTTCACTTTAATGATTCTACCACTTCACCCAGGATGAGAATGTACAGTAAAAGACTAAGACTCGTAGTAGAGATATTAATGGCCAAAATTTTGATATGACCAGGAATAAAACAGCTGAGAGTTGTCTGGCATACCATTCTTTTTATATTGTATTTTTTAAAAGATTTTATTTATTTATTTGACAGACAGAGATCACAAGTAGGCAGAGAGGCAGGCAGAGAGAGAGAGAGATGGGGGGGAGCAGGCTTAATGCTGAGCAGAGAGCCTGATGCGGGTCTCGATCCCAGGACCCTGGGATCATGACCTGAGCCAAAGGCAGAGGCTTTAACCCACTGAGCCACCCAGGTGCCCCCCCATTGTATATATTTTTTACTTTCTGTCTGCTTCTAAGGGAATTATTATTTTTTAGATTGACCTTTCAGAGACCCTGTTAATTTACTGTGTTTTTAAAATTACTCATTCAGGATTGCCTGGGTGGCTCAGTTAGTTAAGCATCTGCCCTTGGCATGGGTCATGATTCCAGGGTTCTGGGATCCAGTCCAGCAACAAGCTCCTTGCTCAGCAAGGAACCTCCTTCTCCCCCTACTTGTGCTCTCTCTGTCTCTCTCCCTAATATGTAAATAAAATCTTTTTAAAAAATTACTCATACATCCATTCTGTTATTTTTTTTTTCCAACAAGCATTATTGAGTGCCTCTAGGTTTCATTTCAGGCATTGTTCTAGGTGCTGGAGATACAAAGACAAATAAAACACATTGTCTAAAGTTGATATATGCAGTTCTTCCTCTGTTGAAATTACATAATCAATTACACTTTTTTTTTTCTATCATCATGGAGATTTTGGAAGCAGAAAAATTAGTCATATGTAGGCTATGTTTGAATGATTGGAATAATGACAATAGAGAGAATACTTCTGAAGAACAAGGAGGCCTGAGATAGCCATTACTGCTAATTCAACCCTATTTCTCACTCTTCTCCTCCTGGGCATGCTCATGGAAGCTTTGCTGTCTTTCACTCCACTTGAAGTAAGGCACAACTGTGCAGTTTGATATGGCCAACGAAATGTGGTCTTTAAGTGTTAGTCCACAGTTTGGCATGCTGTCTCTGTCAGCAGTGTTCCAGATAGTGAAGATTCCATCACCTTGACTCTCAAATGAAGAAAAATGAAGACTCCCCTGCTTACTCAAGAAGAATATATACCATGAGAAAAACAAGTCTTCGTTGCTTTAAACTACTAAGACTATGGAGTTTGGGGACTCTTGGGTGGCTCAGTCAGTTGAACATCTCACTTGGGCTCAAGTCCTGACTTCAGGATCCTGGGATGTAGCCCCATGTTTGGCTCCCTGCTTAGCAGGTAGTCTGCTTGTCTCCCTCTCACTGTCCCTCTACCTGCTTATTCTCTCTTTATCTCTCTTTTTCTTTCAAAAGAATAAATAAAATTTTAAAAAAATTGTAGAGGTCGTTTGCTGTAGTAGCATATTCCAGTCTATCCTGATAGATATAGGAACAAAAGTACAAATCTAAACAACAAATTTCCACTCCTAGACTGACCTTAGTTCTGTAGTTTTGACTGATAATTGTTCTGCTTATGATATAGGAAATGAGGAGGCAGAAATAAGATAAAGAGGGGCATGAGGATGAAAATCTTTCATTTCTTGTATACTTTCAAATTGATGATTGACTCCAGAGATGTGCTATGTCCTCCTAGCCAGTATATATTGAGCTAACAGTATTCCAATTTGCCTATGACTTAATGGGAACTTGAGGAACACTAAATTGAAATGTCTCTAGAATCATTTGATTGGTGTCCTCCAGAGAGGGAACTTCACTGAATAACTAGTTTTAGTTTTTTTTTTACTGATTGTTTGAAGCATTATAAAAGAAAAAGTTGATAGAAAGATTATCCCCCATATGCATTCATTCAATGAGCACAACATGTCTTGACAAACAAGACATTATACTCATTTTTGCTTCACAAATTTGAAGGCACAGATACAAAATGTTTGATATTCATGCTGTGATAGTTTGATAAGTCCATGTTTATTTGACTCTGATATAAGCTACCAGTCAAGAGTCTCTTGAGAACTGGATAACATCAGAGAAAATGAAGTGTTTATTTCATTAGCTTTTTGATATGTATTACAGTTTCCTGTTTCAACCTGCAGGCCAATTCACCTCAATGTGCTTGGCAATTTAAATATCACCTCTGCACATATAATAAGAAAGCAATATCCTTAATAGTGAGTGATGGCAGAGATAATTTAAAAGGAGCAGTGAGTACAGAACATTAAAGCTATACTCATTAAATTTATACCAGGGCAGTGTAGAGCAACTCACTGATGTTTCATCTTTTTATTCTGGCATGTGGGTGACAGCAGATCTCTGGTAGTTGAAATCAGGATAGCAGGAAAGAGAATAAAAAGCCTGGATGATCCATTACAATAGTTGATGAGAAGTTCTAAGTCCTATTTTACAAAATGTTAGAATCTTCAAGACCAGTGATTTTCAACTGTAAATGAGTTGGCTTCCAGGGGACAGTTGGAGACATTTTAGGTTCCTATGACTGGAGGGCTGATGTAGGTCCATTGGTATCTAGTGTGTAGCCCAAAATAACAATATTGTCAATTGAGGAATCCAACTTTAGACCAGCTTCCCCATTTTACAGATACTTTATCTAAGGCTTGTTTATCTATACCAAAATATTTACTATCTATGACTATCCAGGCCCTATCTTAAGTAAAAGGACCACAAAAATGAAAACAGTAAAAATTTTACCTGCAGGGGGTTGGGATAGAAGGGGAAGAAGGAGATATTGTGACCCATATACACACTTTCAGCAAAAATACCAAGTGAAAACTACCTGGAATGTTTGAAGCCTGAAATTTCCCTGTGCTCATGTTCATGTCTCCCTTATTTCATGAGGCCTGACATCTAATAGTCTAATATATTAAGTGAAAGAACAAACAAAATAAATGTATAGTCATGTATTAAAATAATAAAATCCAAAGTGACATTTTTCAACTTTTTTTTATAGAATAATGGATTCCAAGCACATCTCTAAATGTTGGGCATATTGGAGTTAATAAAAGAGGCAAAAATCCCTACTACCATGCAACTTATGTTTTGGGGAGGAGAATCATAAAAACAAAATAACTTGGTAAAATTTTAACATTTAGGGTACTTATTTTTTAAAAAGATTTCATTTATTCATTTGAGAGAGAGAGCAAGTGTGAGAGAATATGAGCCAGGGGAAGGGGATGCAGGAGAGGGAGAAGCTACTGCTTCTCTACTCCTACTGAGCAGGGAGCCCAACATGGGGCTGATCCCAGGACTCTGGGATCATGACCTGAGCCAAAACCAGACCCTTAACTGACTGAGCCTCCCAGCACCCCACATTTAAGGCACTTACCAAAAAGAATATAATGTTGAAGAGGAAGAGAGGTTATTTGCTAAAGGATTGATTTATAGTAAATATTTCCACTAAAATATTGCCTGGACTATCGATGAAAATTGTCAGGACAATTTTTACCTATAACAGAATATTTAACCTTAAAAGAGAAAAAAAAAACCCACACAAATGAACAAAAAAGATGGGGGTAGGGAGTTCTGGGGTGGAAGCAGAATTAAAATCCTAAATGCTGTGGTCAAGGAATAACTTACTGAGAAGGTGACATGTGAGCAAAAGCCAGAAGAGGCAGAGGCAGTGACCCAGTAGATACTGGGGTAAGAGGTGGGAGGTAATATTCCAAGAAGAAGGTACCATCAGTGCTATTCAAGGGAACTAATGTGCCTGCAGTGGAATAAACAACAGAAATGGAATAGGACTTGGTTTCTGAGAGAGAGTGGGGCTGGACATTAGGAGGTAGAGTTAGAATATCACAGCTTATTGGGAAAATTTTGGTTTACACTCACACTAAAATGGGGAACCATTGGGATTCTTCAGTAGCCAAGTGAAGGATCTTACTCATGCTATAACAGAATAATTCTGACTAACTGTGTTGAGACAGTAAGACAGAGGGGTCGAAAAGAGTGTGAATGGAGGGCCAGAGTGGAAGAGGTGAGACCAGTTGGGAGGCTAGCTCCATAATCCCTTGACTGATGATGGAGGCTTAGGTCAGAGGAAGATCAGAAGCAGGGGAGATCATGAGAATTGTTCACCTTCTGCCTACATTCTGATAAAGTTGAAAGTAGAGCTTAGAGAATTTTCAAGGTGATGGAAATGTAAAGTGTGAAAGGAAGAGAGAGTCATGGATGACTCTAAGGGTTTGGTCTAAAACACTTGGAGGATAAGAGTTTCAGTTTGTTGAGATAGTGAAGGTTACTGGAGGAGCAGGTTTAGCTGGATTTGGGAGAGTAATACCAGGAGCTCAGAT
This sequence comes from Lontra canadensis, assembly GCF_010015895.1. Taxonomy (NCBI): domain Eukaryota; kingdom Metazoa; phylum Chordata; class Mammalia; order Carnivora; family Mustelidae; genus Lontra; species Lontra canadensis. Next base: position 44,934,007 of record NW_022630995.1, on the reverse strand, counting down.
TCAAAAAATCATTGATGTTATTTTATTTACCTAAAAGATTGCAATATGGATGGAAAGTGAATTGAAAAAATATTAAGCATATAAACAGCCAGACTTCTTACAGTAGATAAGCTTGTATGCTTATAATTCTCCCTTCACCTTTTACTTATTTGACCCCAACTGTCTCTTTTGCATTTTCTTTTCAGAATAGATTAATTCTCACCTATGTCTCTTATTGTGCATTTTTTGCACTTCTGTAGATTGAGTCCCTGAAGGCTTCATACAATATAATCACATGACCACTTTATGGTTCATCACATTGCAACGTTATAAATACTGATTAGGCCATAACCAAAATGCTTCATAAGTTCTGACAATACATATTCTTTAACAGTAGCCCCAGAATTCTCCAATTTGGGGCTAAAATAATCTGGCAACTGGAATACTGTAATTTTGTAAAGATACAAAGAATTAAAAACCTTTTACCATAATATCTGAAAACATCTCTAATAGCAAAATAATTTCATGAATTTAGAAACGTCTATCAACTAAAAGGAACACATTATACTGCAGATAAGAAATGATGTAAATTGAATATCAATAACTATATGGTCATGTACTATTTTGAAAAGAGTTTACAAAAAAATATGTTATGCTTCATTCCCACCATGTCCGAGATCATGTATATACCCGTTTTTTGTCTTGGCTTTGTTTTTTGCTTTTCTTTTGTCAGGACTACATGGATGCTTAGAGAAAACTGTAGTTTAAGAAAAAAAAATCCTTAAATCATTTGAGATTTTCCTTAACCACAGGAAATATATAAAATTAGTATCTGCCTTATAACTTGTATTTTGCTTATTGGTCTTCGTGTTTTACATGATGGTTAGGCCGAATAGATGTATGCCCAATTCATACAACTTATACTCTTGGGATCTATAGTCCCTTTCTGATCATTGCTAAAAGCTACATTTCCCTACTTCATAGTGTCTTGTGCTTAAGTGTATGATTGCACTTCTGAGTTCATCATCTCAGAATGAATGTAGATGGAAAGGAGAGAGGAATTAGCTTTGCATACAGAACTCAAAAACTTTAAAGGATATAAAATGTCCTCTGCAGGCTAGAATTAAAGTATTCTGTCTAGCATGCTTTGTTGAATTATTGATTCTCTCTCTTATTTCTCTATCTCATGTTTCACAGGCATAAGCTGATCTGTGTATTAGAACCTTTAATGACAGACCCTCATGAAGAAATATGGAGAGAGCAGATGAGATTTACTAGAGGTTTACCACGTGAGAATATGCTTCAAAAGCAGTTCAGGGATGCACATTACATACCACAATAGGTTTTTAAAAGCATCTGACAAACCACAGAATTATGCATTGACATTTCAAGTCAATATAAGTTTTCTTCTGAATAGCCGGAGCTGCTAAGATCTTATATAGAAAGCCCAGCTTTGTATTCATTGGTAGGGAAGACAGACTTGGGGAAATTTGCAAGAAGATTCTGCAGTGTACAAACCTACCTTAACATTGATGTAGTAGAAGCTTAATGCTCTTTATCTTATTTTTTGTCTACTTTAATTTTGAGAGAAGTATGCATGGGTTCTGTTCCTTCAGGGCAGTCCATTTATTTTTAGGAAATATTTTCAGTAACACATTGGACTATAAGCCCATCTTCTCAGCACCTGGACACACCTCCATATTTAGAGTTGTATCTGTTATAGCTTAGATGTAGTGAAGAATTATCAGTGAGGTGGAAGAGAGAAAGAACTGGAGAAAGAGTGAGAGAGAGAGAGAGATTCAGAGAGACTTAGAGACAGAGAATATGTTGGGAAATGTCTATGGAAGAAATAGAGCATGGTCTTTAATAAAGAGGAAGTGAGTTTGTATAAACCTTTATACATTCTTTTTTTTTTTTAAGGTTTTATTTATTTGTTTGACAGAGAGAGAAAGATCACAAGTAAGCAGAGAGGCAGTCAGATAGAGGGAAGTAGGCTCCCCGCTGAGCAGAGAGCCCAATGCGGGGCTTGATCCCAGGACTCTGAGATCATGACCTGAACTGAAAGCAGAGGCTTAACCAACTGAGCCACCCAGGTGCCCAAATCTTTATACATTCTTGAGTGCCCATCATACTTCGTCAAAAAATTAAAGCCTGAGATTTTTCCTGACAATCCGAATCCTTACTGGCATTATTTCATGCTGTGCTCAGTGCCCTGGGGAATCCAACAGTGTGATAGTAACACTGTAAATGACAATGAGTGGGAATCAGGCATCTTTGCTAGGTGTATTAGTTCTATACTTGAGTATCTAGGAGTACCAGAAAACTCCTGCTTTACTAGATTTGACAATCATGGTGCAAGGGGTCTAAGGATTAAATTCAATTCTCACTCTAGAACTGAGAAGAGTAGCATAGAATCCTTCACAGTTAACAGTAAGAAAATAAATCCAAGATAATGCAATAAATTTGACAATATCTAACAAAATCAAACCAAAGGGGGAAAAATCTTCAAGAGCAGCAAAACATCATGTGTCAACATAGCACTATTTGTTATGGACTTTCTTGAGGCTGTTAATGTCTAGTCATCACTAGCAAGTAATGATGATATGGTGTTGGAATACATAAAGTTGAAGAGAAATGAGTACTGGCTAAGGAAGAGATAGAGTTCATATACAAACTCTAAAATTACATATTTTTGACCACTAGAGTGTTATACTTGATGATAATGTGCCACAGAAAAAAATTCTCTATTCCTTATATATTGAAACTTAACATTAGTTGGATGGAAAGAATAGCATATGGCATGGGTGATAGATATATTTAACATCCTTACCTGATTAGGTTAAATTTCCACTAATGATGTCCTAAAACCATTTGGTAATTGGAACTTACCCCCCTTCTGGCATATCTTGTTACATAATATTCTATAGTAAATCTCTTCTTTAGAATTGAAACAGTCTCCATTTAGTTCATGTCACAAATCCATCCATGTCTTCAGCAATGGGTCCAGTATCCTTAAAGTAGAGGAAAATATACTATGACTTGAAATGTATTTATCTTCTAATTCACCAATTGCTTATCTTCAAGGCATCTGGCACACAGTGGTTGCATACTGCATGTCCAAAATGCAAGAATGCACATATGTTTAGTAATTTATTGATGCTCATAACATTCATATTTGTTGTGGGATGAAACTAGTCTGTAACTCAGTGTTGACATCACAAAACTGCTTCCTGTATTTGCTTCAAGTACCCTATAAAATGACAATGCCGCTTACTTAAATCATCAATTCATGATACATTTAACCTAGCCAAATTAAAAATTTCAACACTCACATCAAAACATAGGCATGAATATTGCTTTAAGCATTTATGACGGCTTAAATCAGACGATGCTTCAAGTCTTTTTAAATGTGCATTTTACTATTAATTTATTATTATTACTAAAGAAAATATTGATCCATATTTTATTTTATGAAACAAATATTTTTAGAGATAATATAATCAGAAATCAAAGCCACTCTGAGCTCAGGGATACAAAATGCCTTGTTTAGAAGCCCCATTCACAATTCCAGGCTAGAGAACAAGATTGTCACAGATCTGGCCTCTGGTGAATTGTTGGCTATGTGCAGAGGATTTACTGCAATTACCCATGCTGTGATTCAGATTAAGCCACTTGCAGCTTCAATTCACAAGCACTTATGAACATTTTCACTCAGATTTACTTAAAAGAGTCCCTTAAACTTCAGACTGTTGTGTTGGATAATCACAGCAGTCCATTTACTTTAAATGCTGGATAAAGTAAATGTTAATATAAACTTTACCACACTACACACATGCAAAATAAAATTATTCTGCTCCTGGAAGTTTAGTAAACACCTGCTTTTACCTCAATCAAGTGAAGTTGATTTTGGTAGAAATAATAATGTATACTAAAACAGGAGGGTCTAAATGTTTATATTACTGCTCATCTCACAGGAAAATAATTTAGTTCCAATTCTTAAGAAGGAATTCTGTGATTTGAGCCCCCTCAAAATGAAAGAACGAACAAATGAATGAATGAATAAATGAATGAATATATATTCATATAGTTCTGGGGATTAATCAGAGGTTTTCTTTCTTCAATTCTGAAGTCAGATGCCTTTTTTTTTTTTTTAAGATTTACCCATTTTAGAGAGAGACTGAGAGAGTGGGGAGAGAGGCAGAAGGAGAGAGTCTTAAGCAGATTCTATGCTGAGCACAGAGCCCAACTAGGGAGTCAATCCCAGGACCCTGAGCTCATGACCTTAGCCAAAACCAGGAGTCTGATGCCCAACGAACTACACCACCCAGGCGCCCAAATGCTATGTCCTTTTCTGACATTTCCATCCTTTTTTTTTTTTTTTTTAATTCCTAAAGATTTTTTTTTTCAGTGTTCCAAGATTCATTGTTTAGGCACCATACCCAGTGCTCCATGCAATATGTGCCCTCCTGAATACCCACTACCAGCCTCACCCAACTCCTCACCCCAACCCTTTCAAAACCCTCAGTTTGTTTCTCAGTGTTCACAGTCTCTCATGGTTTGTCTTCGCCTCCAATCTCTTCTATTTCAACAATCCCAGGCAGCTAATTCCACCCCCCCATACACAAATGCTTTGCCTCCACGCTTGCTGTCTTCTCTCTCTACCCTCTCTCTACCTGTGGACTCCATCAACAGCATCTATATTGCCATTGTAACCAACTGTATACAGAAGCCTTCCCTATGACAAAGTCTTTAACATTTGCTGTTAAAGTGAAGAGAGTACTAAACTGCGGTCATGTGCTGCACTCTCTAGGGTAGACCCCAACATTTTCATTTATGATCCATGGGTCTCACAAATATATGATACAGATCATTTAGTTTTTGGGGTATAGCATAAGTGTATAGGGGCCGGGTTGGATGAAAATACAGGAGTAGATGCTATAACTCGCTCTTGCCTCACTTATGTACCTAGGTGTCTGTATGCAGCCTGTGACTTCTTTGCCCAATAAAGTGTGAATTTCCAAGCTTAACAATGACATGGGAACATGTATCTCCCCTATGGGTAAGCAGGATGAAGTTAGGAATAGCATAATCTTATAGAGGAGAGAGCAGATGATCGTAAGTAGCATTGCAATCCATAAAGCTTTGTAAATCAGAAGAAAGAGTTTTGACTCTTTTTAGTATGGTTGAAAATCACAGAATTGTTTTTAAATAGAGAATTAATTTAATCTATTTTATAGTTTCAAAGATCTGGTGGTAGCTATGTGAAGATGAGATTGCACATAATTGAGAAGGAATGTAAAAAAATCCATTTAAAAGCTCTTCATGAGGGGATGGCAAAGGATTGTTCTCATATAAGAACACACAGAAAAATGAATGAAATGGGGTATGGTTTGGAGGTATGTCAACAGGAATCACATAGATATGCATGAATTAAGAAAATGGGATGACTCAAAGTTTGCCTGCTTTCAGGGCTCTTCCTTAAGGTAAAAAGGATAACTAGGATTTAAAGTAGGTCTTCCCATTCTATTTATATCCCCCATAAGAAAAAATGCTTGTCAAAATTTCTGTGTTTATGATATCTGATGATTTTAAAGAAAGTGATGTTGGATTCTATGGCACCAACTTTCATTTTTTTTCCAAAACACATAATTTTTTGTATACTGTTAAAGTGTTTCCTTTTATCATTGTTCTTTTTTTTTTAAAGTAAGCAAATGCAAGTGTGTTTTTTTTTTGTCTTTTTGAAAGTTATCTGTACATAAACTTGTATTTTTATTATTATTTACTTTTCTCTCCTGCTCTTTCTCAAACTGCCTTTTCTGTGTTTTCTTACTTGAACTTCTAGTCTGGAGGCATGTTAACCTTTTAGTCCATTCTCTTCTCATCTCATTTCTGTCCTCCTCTTCCACCTGCCGCAGAGCTTGCTTTTTGTCCTTGACTTCTTGTTTTCACATTCTTACTAGATTGGGAAATACTTCTCTCAATTAAATACTCTACTAACATAATAGGTTTTGAGTTAAGTCCAATTTAAGAGAACTGGGACAAGGAAGTCCACCTAATTATCTCTTCTAGAGAAAATGGGACTTTGCAAGTTTTCAGAGAAAAGTTCACTTCCTAATTTTCGGAGGTGGCCAGTCAATTTCTAGCCTGATAAAATACAGAGGAGTAATTTCACTGAGAGAAAGGATGGTAAGCTGAATACTACAATATCACACCCATCTTTCTTGCATTGCTTTCCCTTCTCTGTTTCTACTTTATTGCATGGACTAAACTTATAAATACCAACATCAAATAACAGTGATTGTTTATAACATTTATGCCATTCTTTTCCTCCAGTTACTCTGATGGACTCTTTTGCCTATTTCATAAGTATGCATTTAGCCCTCTCATTCCTCTGTGTTATTATGATTTTAGAAAAAAGAAAATTAGATTAAAAAGTCAATTTAGGGGGCGCCTGGGTGGCTCAGTGGGTTGGGCCTCTGCCTTCGGCTCAGGTCGTGATCTCGGGGTCCTGGGACAGAGCCCCGCGTCGGGCTCTCTGCTCGGCGGGGAGCCTGCTTCCTCCTCTTTCTCTGCCTGCCTCTCTGCCTGCTTGTGATCTCTCTGTCAGATAGATGGATAAAATCTTAAAAAAAAAAAAAAGTCAATTTAGAAAGGATTGCTTTAAACATACACACCCCAGGGGCGCCTGGGTGGCTCAGTGGGTTGAGCCTCTGCCTTCAGCTCAGGTCATGATCTCAGGGTCCTGGGATGGAGCCCTGCATCAGGATCTCTGTTCAGCAGGGAACCTGCTTCCCGCCTCTCTCTGCCTGCCTCACAGCCTACTTGTGATCTCTGTCTGTCAAATAAATAAATAAATAAATAATCTTTTAAAAAAAAACCAAAAAAACAAAACACACTCCATATCACAGTATTGAATGAATCCCATCTATTTATTTTTAAATAAAATTTTATTTATTTACTTGAGTGAGAAAGAGAGCAAGAGAGAGCGCAAAAGCGGGTGCATGGGTAGAGAGAGAGGGAGAAGCAGAGGAGAGTCTGACTCAGGGCTCCAACCCAGGGCTCTGGGATCACGATTAAGCCCGAGGCAGAGGCTTAACTGATTGAACCACCCAGGCATCCCCAAATGCATCTATTTCTAATATAAAAAATCTGGCTAAAATATATGTATTCATTGAAAAAACATTTTATTGAGTTCCTACTATAAAAGTCACTGTACTAGGCACTACTGATTCAAAAATAAAAACCATGGACATAGTCCTATTTGTAATTGGCTCTTACAGTTAAAAACAAGGCAAAACAAAACAAAACAAACAAAAAAGTCACCACTCCTGTTATGCTGCTCGCAGCTTGGTAGGTGTAAAGACATATCCAGGCCTTTGAGTCTCTTCCTTTGTGAGTTTCTAAATATACCCACAAATCCAGAAGACTGAAAGGGCAGATTTCCTCCCGGCACTGTCAAAGAGAGCAGAGAAGTCTTAATTTAATATCCGAGGAGGTACTAGATACTCATTATCCTTTGAAGCTTGGCTCACTGAACAGTTTTTACAATGAAATCCTTTCACTTATCTTGCCATCTGAACCAGATAAAATTTCCCTGCATACTTAATGCCTTTAGATGGGCAATACCAAAGGGGAATAATAATGTAAATAACCACTACTGAAATTTCTCCATTTCCCTATAAAATATTGTCATAAAGAATTATGTTCTATATTATTTGAAAAATAGATTATTTCCCTTCCTGCATATAACTCAGCTTTGGAAGATGACGTGGTTAATATATTTCCATTTGGGTTTTTCCTAACATTGAGGACAATAATGATCTGTTATTTTCAGAACAGTAACAGCCAAAAGGAGGTAAAACACATTTTCTAGCGTTCTACTGTTTGATTGCTTTTTTAAAAGGAGGTTTTCCATTAACTTTAATTAAATATTTAATAGAGATTGCAGCCAGAAAACATAATTTCCCACTGAAATTAAATTACTTTCCCCAAAGAAAACAGTGTGGGTGTCTAACGGGGTGGGTCGGATCCTCCATAGAATTCTGTCTCCTTCTTTCACAGAGTAATTACTGACCTGTTATTAACACTCCAGGAAACTTTTTTTTTTTTTTGGTGATTTACATTTCTGGATCACTCTCTCCTTTATGTGCAACTACACTAAACACAGGATTTATCCTTTGTTCAGCATGTGCAGGAACAGATGCTTCAGCTACTAATTCTTTGTCTCATTTGGAGCATTAAAAAATGAAAGGCTAGTTCCTGCACAGATCAAGACCATCCCCTCAGCGGCAGAGTCTTTTACATACATTGAAGAGATGGAATTTGAGAGTCTTTCTGTGCCCAGGAGGTTGAACAGAGGAGGTGCGGATTCTTACCTCTGACCTGGGTTCTCGCTACAGGTCTTTCAAGCCTTTCTCAAATAGCACTGCTCTCATAGTCTCCAGCTGCTGTCAATTCATTAAATGCTGATTTAGGTTTTTATGGCAACATTTGTCTCAGATGAGAGTTACCGTAAAGCTCATCATTAAACCTTATAATTTTTAGTGCTGTATATAATTTATGGTTCCATTTTAAAATCAAATCCACCATGATAAATTGTCTTAAGACTTTGAAGATACATCATGTAGTTAGCTTTTTCTTGCAGCATCATTTATAAAGACGGGATATGACTTTATGCTTGAAGAATATATTTTATTTAGAGCACAACAGTGCTTTGATGGATTTGTCATAAATTACCTCCAAAGAAGAGTATCTCCGAGTAATAACAAACACAAATGACCTATATCCATACACAATGGCACCATGATCATTTTGGAAACATGATAGACATTCAGGAAAAATAATTGAGCACAGTCTTCTTCTACTTAACTTGAAGGGTATCGGTTGCTGTATGAAAGGTCTTCCATGTTTTGGGTCATATTAACCTTTCATGTCTAAACTGAAATTCTGAAACAGAGACCTTCTGAGGCATATTATAGCACATTTCTTCTAAGGGATTGTTTCACCTCTAGACAACTATAATATGCATGTGATTATTCACCTATCCTTTATTATTATCCACTGCCTAAATCCATACTTCAAAATACTATTAAAATTGGGGTGCCTGTGTGGTTCAGTGGGTTAAGCCTCTGCCTTCAGTTCAGATCATGATCTCAGAGTCCTGGGATCAAGCCCCACATCAGGCTCTCTGCTCAGCGGGGAACCTACTTCCCTCTATCTCTGTGCCTGCCTCTCTGCCTACTTGTGATTTATTTCTCTGTCAAATAAATAAATAAAATCTTAAAAAAAAATGTTAAAATTAGCTATGTAAGGCAAAAGTATGATTATGAACCCCTAATACTTGTTAAAATATTCTAGTAGCTTACACGGCTCATAGGATAAGGTTCAACAATTTTTTAAAGATTTTATTCATTTTTTTGAGAGAGAGACAGAGAGAGAGAGAGAGAGAAGCAGGAACCCCACTGGGCAGAGAAAGAGCCTGTGGGGCCTTGATCCCTGGACCCTGAGATCATCACCTGAGCCAAAGGCAGATGCTTAACTGACAGAGCCACCAGGTACCTCCAGGATAAGAGTGAACATATTTAACAAAACAAGTAAGAATTTTTATTAATAGCTATAATTATTATCTTCCAAATCAAAGTCCGTCTTGTTATAGATTACACTTAACAGTCCAACAATATTATTTTGTTTCTTACTTCATTATTTTACATATGTCACTTTTCCATAAATCCTCATTGTATACAAGCTCTCTGGAAACTTGTGCTCTGTACTGGGTGAGTGAAGCTGGACCTGGTCCCTGACTATATGGTTCTCACAGTCTGCTGGGGAGATAGCTATTAATCAAAAAAGCAAATAAATATAAAATTGTACTGTGACAAGTGGCATAAAAGGGAGGAACATGGTGATATTTATGCTAGTGGTATAAGAATTTAATCAAATCACAGAAATTAAAGGAAGGTTTCTCAAGGAAGAATTTCAGAGCAAAGATCTGAAAGATACTGAGGCTTTCTTTGCAGGGAGAAAAGAAGGACGTTATAAAGAGAGAGAACACTTCTTCCAAGTTGTCATTGATTTCCGTGAGCTTTTTCCTCTTCCTGAAGTTATTTGTCCTTCACACACTTTTCCACCTTCACCTGATTCAGAATTGACATCTAGAAAATTTCCCTTATTCCTTTCTTATCAAACCAGTTCACTTCCTTTGTGTTCCTCCCCAAATAACACCTTGTCCACATTACATCATTTCTGTGTTGAGGGGAGGGAAGAGGAGGTAGAACTCAAGTTGCTGCCAAAATAGACACTTTTGTTTCTATTAAAAATCTACTTATTCATTAAGACCAAATTAAATATATATATATATATATATAGAGAGAGAGAGAGAGAGAGAGCTTTCTTTATAAAGTTATTCTTGATTTTCTAAACCAGGTATGTTTTCTTCTTACTTGAAACTCCAAGTATTTAGACTTATTTTATTGGTTTACTTCCTTCTACTGTATGTATTTTCTTTCTTTCTTTCTTTCTTTCTTTCTTTTTCTTTTCTTCTTTCTTTCTCTTTTCTTCTTTCTTTCTTTCTCTTTCTTTCTTTTTTTGCATCTACTCAACTCTAAGTGATTTCAAAAGCGTTGAAGGTAGGTTCCAAGTTTACTCATTACTGAATTAAGCATTTTATATATTTTTTTATTGAACTCATAAGATAAAATAAAATTCTATTTCAGCTGGCTTTATGTCAAAGTCTCTGTATCCCTTTATTGATCTCTGTAACTTTTGCCTGTTGGAAGTGAAACTGTAAATACAAAGCATAAAATTTGTAGGACAAATTCTCAGGACTTGTTTCCTAGACAGGGTTTTCAGTGTTGTCACTACTGGCATCATTGCGGGCCAGGTAGTGTTTTTGGTGTGGAGCTAGGGGCTGCCTTATTGGATGTTTAAGAGCATCTCTGTCTCTACCGTGTACCAGTAGCGCCTTTTCCCCACATTCCTGGTTATGACAACCAAAAATGTTTCTAGTCTTTTTTTTTTTTAAGGTTTTATTTATTCATTTGAGAGAGAAACAGAGAAGCAGGGGAGAGGCAGGGGGAGAGACAGACTCCCAGCCAAGCTGTTAGCCCAACATGGGATTCCATCCCAGGACCCGCAGATCATGGTCAGAACTGAAGGCAGATGCTCAACCATCTGAACCACCCAGGTGCCCCTGTTTCTAGTCTTATTTGCCTAATGTATCTAGGTGAAAACTGCTGCTTTTAACTAAGAAGAAGTCTCATTTTCTGCAAATAGAAACTGGGAACTCTAAGAATTTTCATGAGATTTTAATGTTCATAGAATGCCTGAAAGTCTGACACAAAGTAGATGTTCAATGTTTACTATTATGACTGTTACAATTCTGTTTATTTCCCATATTGTTCCCAGTGAGACCTATTATCATACTGTCCTTTTAGGCCAAATCACCACATTTCTCCAGTAACTTGACGGAATTATTTTTAAAGGTTTGAAATTTTTTTGTTATTAGCGGTAGTGGGAGGTGGGAGAGCGTGGAGTGTCAAACTAGCTCTGCCAAATTTTATCCTCATGTAATGTGATTTCAATTATTTTCCAAAAAAGGTTATGACTTTAGATTTTCCTCTCTCGCCTGCCCAGTTACACTGATAGTGAAATTTTGAAATAGAGTTCTATTGACTTGATATTTCAGCATGTGGGAGAGATTAGAATCATTAGCAAGACATATTCATGTTCTCTTTCTTCTGGATCATTTATTTAAAAAAAGGTTAAATAAAGCAAAACATTCACCCAAGTACCAGTTGTAACTCTTAACAATTTGTAACATGGAAACTTGTGTAACAGTGCTTAAAACAGTAACTGATTCCCTCTACCCACATTTGTATAAAATTCCTCAAGGAACTACTGCAAGTATCTATTTTTAAGGCAAATATTTTCCCAGAAAGATGTTTATGTTAACATAGTCTTTTCTAGTCTGGGATTTATAGAATTCTCTAATTTTAAACCAATCACCCGATTGTGTTCTATAATGTTTACTTAAAATTGCATAATGATCACATGATTACATATGTACTATTTTCATCTGTCTGAAATGTCTGCATTGTTTCACAATTTCTTATTTAAAAACTTACATAATTTATTGTAGATTTCTAATACTTTTCTTCACAAAATCAATGCAAAATTAGTGGTATAGTTTCCTTACTATTTTCAAACCCAACAATTAGTGTTAATGATATCTAGACTGCTTTTGTTTAGATGTGAAGAGTGTAATTTTTAAGCATATGCTCCCAAATTGGTGGAAAATGTAACTTAATAAACCTATATTGATATTAGACATATGTTCTGCTAATTACTAATTATGGAATCACTTTAAATGTATGCAAATTAAAGTTTCTACTTTTATCGTAGATACTTAAATCTCTTGACTTGTATGTTAATAGTTCACTTTCATTCATATGTACAGTTAAACATTTTCAGTTATATATATATTTTTTCTTATCTGCTTCCAGACTGCTTAAGGTAAAATATTAATTAAGATTAAGAAAAATGCAAGGAAAGATGTACTATAGATGAAAAGAAATGAAGACAAAAGTATAGAAGTCTTAAGCTGTGAAAAATATTCCAGATCATTTAGATCCTATCCACTCACTAGCAAATGAAACAATAAAGTGTGTAGACAATTTCCTGATTATCACTATTTGGGTGTTGTCTTGGTCTCTTAATTTATAGGTCAATGATATTCCTAATGCATCACTGAATCAAAAAATTTTAGAGGTACAAAGGTTTTCTACAAATCATCTAATCTACCTTTCTTTGAGAGCTTTTTAAAGGACAGATAACTTCTCCCTCTCGGAAGGTGATGAGTCAATCTTTCTATTTGTTCAACGTGTATTTTTTTAGTTGTTTGACATATCTTACATATGCTGCCAATTTCTTTATAAATTTTGTCACTGCCTTTAGTTTTGTTCTCTAGTTCAATATAGGACTATTCTTCAAATGTTAAAAACAACAATCAGAATAAATTTCTCAAGTTGTTTTAGTTGCTTTAAATACACCAATTTCAGTGGTTTAGCCAGATAATTTCTTAATAGGAATATTCTAATTTGCCATTATTTCTTCTCTTTCTCCAAAAGGGCCATACCTGGAATTAAATGCAAATTTTCAGGCATTGTCAAACATTTGAGACATTGCTGCCTTTGTTGTGAATATTGCAACTGTACTCATGAAGTCAATTTGACCATTTTATTAACTTGGGGAAAATCAGTTGAGTTAATTCAATAATATTAATAGAGATTGTAATCTATACTAGCCATTGCACTAAATGTGGAAGTTAAAAGATGAGTAAGGCATGATCTTGCTTTCACATATACAGTAAGATTACCTAGTGTAAGTCAAAGCTAATCAGGAGGAGAAGGAAATAATTCATATTGGACATTGCAGCAAGAACAAGGATTTAGCATCTGATCTAAACTTTTGCAGAGACATATGATTTCTCAAGAAGAAAAATAAGTGAAAGCTATTCTGTGTGGTAGAAATAAAGTGTATATAAAGAAAGAAGGACATACATTAATGATTTATTTTGTGAACTCTAAGTAGTTATCTATTTTCAGATCATAGATTATAAAGACATACAAGAGTAGGGAAAAATAAAAGGTATTTTTTTAAATTTTATTTTTTATAAACATATAATATATTTTTATCCCCAGGGGTACAGGTCTGTGAATCACCAGGTTTACACACTTCACAGCACTCACCATAGCACATACCCTCCCCAATGTCCATAACCCCACCCCCCTCTCCTAAACTCCCTCCCCCCATCAACCCTCAGTTTGTTTTGTGAGATTAAGAGTCACTTATGGTTTGTCTCCTTCCCAATCCCATCTTGTTTCATTTACTCTTTTCCTACCCCCTTAACCCCCCAAGTTGCATCTCTTCTCCCTCATATCAGGGAGATCATATGATAGTTGTCTTTCTCTGATTGACTTATTTCACTAAGCATGATACCCTCTAGTTCCATCCACGTCGTCGCAAATGGCAAGATTTCATTTCTTTTGATGACTGCATAGTATTCCATTGTGTATATATACCACATCTTCTTTATCCATTCATCTGTTGATGGACATCTAGGTTCTTTCCATAGTTTGGCTTTTGTAGACATTGCTGCTATAAACATTCGGGTGCATGTGCCCCTTCGGATCACTACGTTTGTATCTTTAGGGTAAATACCCAGCAGTGCAATTGCTGGGTCATAGGGTAGTTCCATTTTCAACATTTTGAGGAACCTCCATGCTGTTTTCCAGAGTGGTTCCACCAGCTTGCATTCCCACCAACAGTGTAGGAGGGTTCCCCTTTCTAATGTGAATATATTTAGGGATCTTTTTGTTGAAAGTTACAGAAAATGCAATCTGGGGGTGGAAGAAAGAAAGGAAAAGAGAAAAAAAATATTGGTAGTTCATGAATTTATTTAGCTTGAGGAAGCACTTTATCAAGGGGCTTTCATAAATCCAACAGGGCTGGTGTCTCTACTTCCCCCAATTCTATTCTCTTCTTTGTTACTAGAATCTATTTGATAGCAAGATGGCTGACGGGAGTTCAGCCCTACACATCTGCACTGCCAAGCCAACATGAAAGGAAGTCCCTACGTTTGAGCAGTTTAAACAAAAGTTTGGGTACTGACTTTCATTGGCCCACATTGGCTAAATTCCTTTCTCTGGACCAAACCTAATATTTCTGGAATAGAGTGTACTATTTTAGCCAGACCTGATCTCACAAAGTATCAACTTCACCTAAAACATAGAAATGGAATGTTGGGATAAGTTTATCTCCTACCCCCTTGCCACCCCCAACATGAAGTTTCTGATGGCAGGAAAAAGAAAAAAAAAAAGACAGAGAGAGAGAGAAGGCCAAAGCTATAGAGGGAGAGGAAATGTACATTAGAAGATATAATTTTATCTGAGAGTATACCAGAATCACTTGTGTTTCATGCGCAGTCATTTATTCATTGATCACAAGGTTATCATTATCGCTTCTTTATAACCCTTGCAAATTCTCTGGAGGGTTTGTAGTATCAATCTATTTTATCATTGAAGAAAATTAAATCTGTCAAAGTGTACTTGAGGAGTGGTTAAATTAGATCCAGACAACTTTTAAAATAAAACTGATATCTTTTCTGTACATCTTAATGTTTTCGCAAAATAATAATAATATTTATTTAAAGTAATCTTTAGGGCCGCCTGGGTGGCTCAGTGTGTTAGGCCTCTGTCTTTGGCTAGGGTCATGATCTTGGGGTCCTGGGATCAAGCCCCGAGTTGGGCTCTCTGCTCTGCAGGGAGCCTGCTTCCCTCTCTCTCTCTGCCTACCTCTCTGCCTACTTGTGACTCTCTCTCTGTCAAATAAATAAATAAAATCTTAAAAAAAAAAAACAAATAATCTTTAGCTCTACCTTCCAAGGAATGAATGAACATTGGCTACACATTGGAATCACCTGAGAATTTTTTTAAAATACTGAGTTCTTGTTCACACTTAGAGATACTGATTTAAATTAGTATGTGGTAAGGCATTAGGGTTTCTAAACCTGCTCATGTGATCCAAATGTCCACTGAGCTTAAAAACCAAGCATACTTACATCAAGTACAAAAAGCAAAGGAATCTCACTCTATTTTGCATCTCAGATTTATGAGATTTTAAATTATTTTTTATTTTTTATTTTTTTAGAGAGAGAGAGATTAAAAAAAGACCATACACATGAAGGGGGGAAGGTGGGGTAGTAAAATCTTAAGCAGTCTCTATGCCCAGTACAGCGCCCCACAAGGGGCTCAATCTCAGGACCCTGAGATTGTGACCTGAGTTGAAATTGAGAGTCTGATGCTTCACTGACTGAGCTACCCAGGTACTTCTTATGAGATTCTATATTAACAACAAAATGTCAAAGTCATGATATCAAAATCAGATAGAGACTGTATTTCCTTTTATGTCCCTGTTTAGTCTTAAAGAATGGCTCTTACAAGTCATCACCATTATTAAAATCTATACTTTTTTTTTTTTTCTCATGGTTATTTACTAAGCAAAGTTGAGCTAAATGGAAAAGACATGGTCACCACTATATAAAGATTTCTCTTTCTGAGCCTCAAAACAGCTTCCTCCTCCAAAAACGTGGTGGTTGACTGACACAAATCTGAGAAGAAACAGTAAATAGAAACAAAGGCTCTTTTTATCCTCTGTGCTTTTCTGAGCCATGTTGACCAGGCTGTCCTCCTTTCCGCATGCATCCCTAATGCACAGAGCAGGAATCTGTCTTTCAGCATTCTCATAGACCCTGGAGTTCTGTGTCATCAGTTTCCATCACACACAATCCTCAGATCCTTGGTAGAAGTTGGCTCTGAAAGAGAGAGATAATTATCTCCCAAAGTCTGAAATAGTGTGGCATTGTATTTCCCACTTAAATTAAAAGGCTGAAGAGCTTAGACAAACACAGTGATGTCAAATCTAGTTGGTAAGGAACTTAGCAAAGGGATAAAGTCAGACTTGGAGATCAGTACACATTTTTTTTTTTTATCATGGGCAGAGTAATGTATAAAGCTCTTTGAGCGAATGCCTAAAAGCCATTTAAACCATTGCTGAAGAAAAAAAAAAATAGGGCTGGGGTAAAAATAAGCCAGTTTTATTCTCAGAGCAGTGTCATACTTCACTAGAATAGAGTTTCAGAGTATTTTCTCTAAATGTATTAAAATGTAGGCTACTATATGGTATATTAAATGATATTCATAGTCTCATATAAATTCTTATAATAAACTACAATAAATGTTAAGGTTTAATGTATTTCCTCTTTTCTCTGTAGATGCTATTTCTACAAAGAATTCATTCAAACCTTTTCTAAGGTGTATAAGACCCTCTTTAAATATTTAGTAGAGTGTCACTTCTTTCTGAGTCTGATAAAAGTAAGACTTTTCTTTATCCTTTAAACATAAAAGAAACAGTATCACTGACATCATTCTCTCCCTTAGAAGAGTGTTTTCAAATTATCAAAATGAAAAACCCTTTCTTCTCTAACTGAACTTAATTCTGCTGACCCTGAAAACAGTGTCAATCACATGCAACATTTTCGTATCATAAAAAAGTTTCCATAGACTGTAATTATTTTCACTCTCCAGAGGGAGGATTGTGTGATCTAAAGTATTAAGAAAGCCTTCAACTTTTTAAACATTACATATCCATTGAAAATACTTGAGGAAATGTAATTCAAAATGCATGTTTTGAAGGACAATGTGAAGAATGCCAAATCATTTGGAGGATTCACAATTCTCTTCATGTGACCTGCAGTTATGGATTGAGATCATAACACAAACCAGGACTGGAATCAGGCACCAAAAGCCCCAGATAGAGTCCTGAACACAAAGTAAGAGAATTTGCACATTATTTCATGAGACAGGGAGATTATGGACATTTTTTTGTGTGGTTTGTGTGTGTGTGCATGTATATGTGTGGTGGTGGTATTGATATTGTTGTTAAGAAGATGACACTAATTATTTATATCTTAAAATATCATTCTATTATCTTGGTGGATAATAGCTTGGAGAGAAACTACTATGAGAATGAGAATTCCTGGTAAAACAGTTTGGACCTCCCAAGGACACTACATTCTCACAACAGGTTATTTTTATATTATATGATTGCTTATTTTCTTAAATTTTTATGTAGAAAGTATCTTCAAGTATTTGTGGCAATATTAATATTCAATAACCTCAATCTATGGAGTCTCTACATGGGGAAAAACAGTGTGGTATAGTGAAATGTATAAGAAAAAATATTTTAAATATTCAAAACTTATTAAAATACTGTTTATGTATTTAAAGTTACCCTCTCATATCAGGACATAGAGAGTTATGTACTTCCTTGAACACAGACTGCTCACAGGCTGTCTCTGGGAATAGACACAAATAAGGTACACTTCACTAGGTAAAGAAGATAGTCAATGTAACTGCTCTCAAGAAACACATTATCAAGTCTGGGGGTCATCATATGAGGAGAATGGACCCGTTCCAGCTATAAGATCTGGAAGGGCAAGTGCCATTCACAGCACTGGACCAATCCCACTAGGAACTATATATGGAGTAATTGTGAAAGAGACCTCATGGGGGGAGATAATCTAGAGAGAAGCTGTAAATTAATTAAATCATTCAACACATATGTAGTCACAAATATGTGCCTGGCCATGAGCTGGTTCTTAAATATATTAAAATAGAGGACAAAAAGGATGCTCATGGAATTCATATCAAGAAAGGAAGCTCAAGGGGTGCCTGGGTGGCTCAGTGGGTTAAAGCCTCTGCCTTCGGCTCAGGTCACGGTCTCAGGGTCCTGGGATCGAGCTCCGCATCGGGCTCTCTGCTCAGCAGGGAGCCTGCTTCCCTTCCTCTCTTTCTGGCTGCCACTCTGCCTACCTGTGGTCTCTGTTTGTCAAATAAATAAATAAAATCTTAAAAAAAAAAAAAAAAAGAAAGGCAGCTCAAAATCTTATTTCCTAAAAGAATTAGTAATATCAGCTCCAGTAGACATTGCATACCCTACTGATATAAATACTCTTCCTGCTATAAAGAAATTGAAGTCCTGCTTTGTTTTCTTTCATTTTGATTTTTAGAAATTGAATATATCTAACAGAGGGGTATTTTCAGTTTCAGATGATAAATAGAACATATACTTTTCTTCCTTGGACCCACTTCATATAACAACAAAGTGATTTTTAAAAAAAGGTCTAAAATTGCAAGGACAGATTAAAAGAAAGAGGTGAACACAGCAACGCTATAAATTTATGTATATTGTCAAGAAAAATTACACCAGACAAGGTTAAAGAGGCAGAAAAGTTTTTATTCAAGCTCACTGTCATAGGGGAGAAAGAGTGAACTTGAGTCCACTGAAACAAGAGGTGGGAGAGTGTTTAAGCACTGTGAGCCAGTGGACAAGTACTGACAATGTTAGTGGGGAGGTTGGGCCACGTAATTAGGCCATCTTTATTTGCCAATCAGCACTTTCTGACTTCCCATAGAGAATGAAGGATAAAGACCTTGCCTTCCACTATGATTACCTTTCAAAGAGATGGCCTCTAGGTCCTTGAGAAAAACATTCCTGGATTATAAAACTGGCAAAAGGCTAGGAGAAGATTTGCATTTCAAAGGAGCAGAAAAAGAATTTACAATTGCAAGTTTTCTAAAGGAAATATTCTAAGAAAAAGAAGGTCAAGGGCCTAGAGTCAGGAAGAAATCTGTCTCAAGTTTAATTAAGCTGAGGGGATAGTTAAGGCCATTTCAGTTAATATCTATATATGTGTAATTTATTTATTTATTTATTTATTTTAATACAAGTGAAGAAAAGACAATGTAAAAAAGGAGATTATAGACAAATTTATGAGTAAAATTAGGTTTAAAAATCCTAGATAGTATTTACTAATTAACAAACCAAACCCAGCACTGTATAAAAAAAGAAGGAAAGTATGGCAGAATGGATCCAATATCTGCTTTGAAATTATGTGGTTCTATTAAGTTAGGGGTGTTTAAAACAGTGGATAAATTGACATTTTTGGACCACTGTTTTTATCTGTAAAATAGGGATAGGTTTGCTTTCCTTGAATGGCTGTTTCAAGGATTAAGTACTGCGTTTTATATAGTGTCTAACATAGTGTGCATGGTTAAAAAAAAAAGAAAGAAAAAACAACTCAGTAAATAGTTCTTAATTATAATATGATTTCATGAGTAAAATATGATGAAAGCTTGAAAAATATATTATATATATTTTTCAAGCTTTCATTTTAATTTATATATATATATATATATATAAACTCAAACACACAGAGATGTGAGAGAGTACAGTATATTTGGAGAAGCACAGATTGATGTAGCTACAGAACAGAGTAAGAACAATTTAAGGTTGACAAGACAGGTGTCTATAAAGGTAGGACAGAACTCAACTAATAAAGGGTAGCATATTCTGTACTTAGGAAATTTTGTAATTTATCATGTGTGTGTTAGAAATTCATTGAGATTTAAGCAAGATGATGGCATGGTGAGATTCAAATGTGAAAAGAAAAAAAAAAAAAACCTTTCTGGCAGTAGTCTGGAGGGTAAGGGCAGCAAAATTGGAGCCTTAAACAGTGCATTAGACCGTGATAGGCAATTATTAGAACCTGTTGAATGAATGAATGAATGAATAATAATAAATGAGGTCATGATGTAGTAATAACATATTCATTTAAAAAATTGTTACAAGCCTAATAGGTGCTATATCATTGAAAGAAGTTGGGAATATCATCAGGAGTAATATACAGACTCTTCCCTTAAGGCATTTACATTTTTGACTCCATATCTAGAAAAGGCTCCAATGAAAGTATGGGGCGAAGACTCCCGCCACTTGTCAAAGCTGAACTCAAGGAGTAGAAGAGGGAGTAATATTATGGCAAATTTTAAAAATATATACTTCATATATTTACCTGTTTAAACCATATTCCATTTCTGGTCCATTCTCCTTTCTCTTTTTTCTTTGGAAATATAATCATTAGAGTGGAGAGGGTGATAAGAGGAAGGATATTGACAGCCTAGTGTAACATATTTTCAGATAGAACAGTTTCCTTAACAGTCATGTATTTAATAACTTCAAGTTTTCAATATGACTTTATTTTCTTGAAATACAGTGGTCATATAAACCAAAGCAAATATAAAAGAGGTATTCTAGTATAAGCAAGTGGTTCACACTTTTTTGCCAACATCATTTGTTATGTTTGCCATACCATGACCTTGGATCTAATGATGATCCCAATGAAGACTATTAAGGGGTTAACTCAGATGCTCACATATTTATACATTTAAAAAGCCTCTACACATTTGTTATGTGTGGTAATAGCAAGGGATATGACAATAGGTCAGTTTCTTAAAGGAACAAACAATATATTTCATGTCTTAGAGTATTCCTGGAATATTCCCTATATCTGAGGAATATATGAGGCAGGATTTATTAAAAAAAAATGTGTGTAACATCACAAGACCAGCAAACAACAAATGTCTTTCTGTTAGTAATAGTAATGTGTAATAAAAGTGTTGTATCTACCAATTTTATGATAATTAAATGGTTTTCTCAAGATCACACTGTTAATAAGTGGTAGATTTGAATTTCACTCAAAACAAATGTGTTATTTCTTTCTAATTATTAGAACATCATTTTACTCACAAATAAGAAATGATTATTTGCTTGCTTAAAATATACTTTTTAGGGGCACTATATAACTTAATACTGGTATTATAAGGCAGAATTTGGTTTCATGTAGATATAAGTATACCTTGAGGCAAGCTTGTATCATTTTTGTAACATACAGACACATATTTAAAATAATTTATACTATGCTGATGTTAGGTGAGTATATTGTAATTGAGATTATGTAATACAATAACATAATTTTGTTAGGTGAATTATTGATGGCATGAAGAAATATCATGGTGAAAGAGGACACACATATTTTTACTAGACAGGAGTACAGGAAGCAAATTTCAACTCAACCTAAGCCACTGTCTAAATTAAGAATTTCCTGATAACTGAGCTAGTTGCCTGATTAAAAAGATAAGCAGAGAACTTTTAAGCTGAGAGTTCTAGCATTGTTTTGTGAAGGTGAGAGAAACAATTTGTTTAGGGAGCTTTGGATCTGTTCCCAAATGGAGCATAATGACAAAGCTGGAAAATAGAAGAGTGCTCCATGTCCTACTCCTACTCCTTAGTTCATGGCAAGTTTATTCATTTTCTTCATTGCAAAGTTGCAGGATGTGAAATAGGGCAATTAAGAAGAGGTGTGACAAGAGTCTGAGAGCAAGCAAACTACATATTGAAAGCAGTTAGCTGGAAGGAGGAAAAAATGTGAGGAATGAGGTAAGCAGATGCAGACATCTGGATAATGTTGATTGGCAGTTTAATGGCTCTTGTCTTCCCCAAATGAGGTATCCAATGATTGTCTCTATTCTTTCTTATCATAATGGTGTATACAAAATGGAAATTTTAAGGAGGGGGAATCTAGTAAGAAGACCGGGGAGGGCATTAAGTACCCAGCCACCACGTACAAATTCTGACTGAATAGGTTCAACATAGACAGCAAGTCTATTTGTATTGTGCATCCTAGATATTTAAATCCAACGGTCTTGAACCACAGTCTGATCCCTGTATGCATGTATGTATTTCTCACAGTATGCAATATATTTATAGTATTTCAACTTTTGCTCTGTTTATGTGTGCAATGATTCCCGTGGCAAAAGTTATTTTCCCTGGCAAAGTGTTTAGCTGCTTTTTTAACATCCAGCCCATCCATATCTGTACTTGGGCATTCGATCCGAATATATCTGAATCTGAAATTCAACCTGCCCCATCCAAAATATAAAACACAACAACTGTTCTTCAATGTCTTATGTTTCACTGTCTGGTACCAATAGCCCCACATTTGCCCAACCCCAAATCACCCCAGGCATCTGATCTGCGTCCTTTGCCAAAGTCCCAGTGTTTCATCAGCAAACACATCCAACCTAAACTTAGGCAGGTCCTGCTGAGTGAATAGTTTCAAGATGAAAAGTATAACATGGAAAAGCTTTTAATCTTTCAAACATTCTTAACTATTCATAGGACAGAGGTCAAAGTCCTCATTTTGTACACAGATGCAATTTCCAAACCATCTTTCAGATATTGTTTCATGGTAGCAATGCATTATGGTACACTTAATAGTTTTAAGTCAATTCATCATTTTCAATTTAAATACTTATTTCAGCCTCACAATACACATTAAAAAAAAAACAACAAACTTCAGTAACAGTTTATGCGTATTTTTTTAGTTGTATTAAAATAAGCATATACTTTAAAATTCTGCTCTGCATATACTTAAAATCAAATAGCGTATGTATGACAAATACCTGGAAGCATGAGAACATAAGACACTTTAACATTGTGCTTTGTCTTTCTACTCACTCGTTTCCTTCTCCACCTCCATCACAGCATACTGAACTATCTGCATTTCCCTTATGATTCCAGATTAATTTTTACCTGAAGGTTTTTTGTTGAATTGCACTTCCTCATGAGCTTGTCTGTGTCTTCAACACTGACTCATCTTCAAAGACCCAGCATCTGGGTTCTACGCTATGCTGTATAAATTGTCTCTTGACTTGCTTTATTCAGGTCAATACAGAAGATTTGACATCTCTTGATCTGTCCACATGCTTTTTAAAGATTTTATTTTTTTATCTGAGAGAGGTGGGGAGATAGGAAGAGAGAATACAAGCAAGGTGGGCAAGAGAGAGAAGTTGGCTCCCCACTGAGCAGAGACCTGGATCCTAGGACCCCGGGATCATGACCTGAGATGAAGCCAGACACTCAACTGACTAAGCCACCCAGGCACTCCTGACTTGTCCACATTTTAAACTGGTCCTCTTATGTTAGTAATTGTAAGGCCCAACTTACCCAGAGCGGCTTCATCTCAGCTAAAGAGCCATTTTGTTGTTTGTGCAGTAAAACTTAAACTGACCCTGCCCCCCTCCAGAGGAACTTACTTAAAAGCAAGTCTAGGAAACCAGCATAATATGGTTGACCAGTCCCCTGATAACAGAGTCCAAATACAAGGATGGGTCAGGTCAGATGGAGATAACAGAGCCTAGAATACAAGGACAAGTCAGGCCAGGTGGAGATATCCAATCAGTAAAGCACACATACTATCTCCCTAACCACCAAGGAATGTAAACCCCACCTTTTGGGTGCCAAACCTGGGCTAGTTCAAACAGGTACTATAGAGTAAATTGTATGTAATTCAATTGGCCACCCACGTGTGACCTAACATGACTATGCAACTTTCTCTGTGTGTTACAATCTCATTGGCCACCTGTACGTGGCCAGGCTCAATCACATGGCCTTTGCTCTATAAAAGCTAGTCTGTGAAGCTGGGGGTTGTCACTCTCTCCATAAGAGATGGCCCCAACCGGTCAGTTTGATTCCCAATACTGGTGTGAAGTAAAGCTTTCCTTGACCTTCGCTTTGTATCAGTTTCTCTCCTTTGAAAATGGATCCCATCAGTAATCATGGTATTTGTGACACATTTTTAGAGGTACTTTTGTCAATTTTTAATAGAGGCACAGTAGATACAGTAGCTAGGGCATTTGGATCTAGAACCAGATGGTGTGGTTTTAATTCCCAGTTCTGACATCTACTAGCCATGGGACACAGAGGAGCTACCTTACTTCCCTGGTGTTCAGTTTCATCATGTAGGTCAAAACTTGTTTCATAGACTATGTGAGTTAATACATGTAATGAGTTCACCATGTACCAAATTCACAATAAGCCAGCAATATGGCTAATAACAATAATAATATTTTTAAATTTTTAAATATTTTATTAATATAACACTGCAATATGCCTAGAGATCTTATTTTACATAGGTCTTATTGAGTAATCCACAATCTGCCTACTCATCTAGCACTTAGTAGGTGCTTATTTCATGTTTATTTAAAGAATGAAATAATGGTTCCATTCACTTAACATTTAGTTACAATAAAGCAACAAATGGTCAGCTTTTCTTGTGTATTTTTTTTAAGATTTTATTTATTTATTTGAGAGAGAGAGAGTGTGTGTGTGTGTTGCATGAGTGTTGGGGTCCTGGGGAGAGGGAGAAGCAAACTCCTGGCTGAGCAGAGAGCCCAATGCGGGGCTTGATCCCAGAACCCTGAGATCATGACCTGAGCTGAAGGCAGAGGCTTAACCCACTAAGCCACCCAGGCACCCCTTCTTGTGTATTTTTATATCATACCTATGTTTATGTCTAAACTTTTTGAAAAATGATATCTGAACTTGCAACTAAAGTATACCCACATTTATCTTTAAGTTCCTGAAGATAATTGAGAACACTAATTGAATTAATTCAGCTTCAAGCTAAATCTGTGCTTAAATTTGAGATCAAGGCACTAATCTCTAAAGAGATAATACAGACACACAGAAATACAGGAACACAGAGATGGTGTTTGATTATGTGTTTTCTGGCTAAGTATAAAGATAATATCAGATGACTGAAGAAAGGGCATGAGTTACTTTGACTAATGAAACATTTTTACTTCAATGATTCAGATGAGTCACTTAAAAATAATGATGCATGTGTCTGTGGATCAATTTTTTTAAGGTTTTATTTATTTATTTGAGAGAGAGAGAGAGAGAGAGCACAGAGGGTGAGCAGGAGGGAGAAGCAGAGTCCCCACTGAGCAGAAAGCCCTATGTGGGACTCAATCCTGGGACCCTGAGATCATGACCTGAGCGGAAGGCAGACGTTTAACTGACTGAGCTACCCAGGCTCCCATCTGTGGATCAATTTTAACCTCAGTGGTTTTTGGTTTTGTTTTTTTCCACTTAACAGCACAGAAAAATACGTTTGATCAAATTCAGTTTTGTGCTTTTCTTTCCTGTTTGAGGTCTATGTCACTTGCTGAATTACATTCAAGTTGGTATACTGTTTGTTGAAATTTTCACTCCACTGACTGAGTTCAAATGGTCATAACACACTAATAACCTGATTCCTGTTCTACAACTGACCCTGTCGCTCTGAACTAATGAAAGTAAATTATAAAACAATAAATAAATAAGAAGCAATTACCCTTGGGTGACATAAGTACTGCTTTTAATTACTTTAAAGTAAGCTTTTTAGAGCCAACACTATGAACTCATTGTTTGATAAACACACTGGAAAAATAAGAGCTCTCATTTTGGCTTTTTATAAATTTATGAGGTTACATTAATGGAAGCCTTTAGTCATACAAAGCCTGCTATAATGGAGTTGTGTCATTCTGGGGGTAACTGTATAATGATAGCAATAACTCAATGGAAATAAAATGTATTTATTCAAATTGCTTATCTTGCTGCTAGAGAACACAAGATACAATAGGACCTTTGATGAGTACATCTTAAAAATCCTGATCCTGAAGTCTATTTATTCAGTGTGTAGAAATACAACTGTATTACCAAAGTAGATGTGTAATGTATTTTAATGAAAATAGAAGAGCTCTCATGGGATCATTCAGTTTTGGTGATATGGATCAAGGGCTATATTCACTTTGGTATTTTCTAACCCATTGCACCAAATTCCCCAGTGCTGATGCAGTGTTTGTCATAGTCAAAGAAAGATGATCAAATAAGCAACCCACTGAGAATATTGCTTACCATATTTTGAGAGGGAGAGAGAGGTGGAAGGAAAGACAGAGAGAGGGAGAGAGAGAGAATCTTAAGCAGGTTCCATGGATTAGCATGCCTAGCATGGACCCAATGCAGGGCATGATCTCAAAAACCTGAGACCATAAACTGAACCAAAATCAAGAGTCAGACTTTTAACCAACTAAGCCACCTAGCCACCCCACTTACCATCTTTTTTAAGGGTGACTAGTATTTCATTCTGTGTGTGTGTGTGTGTGTGTGTGTGTGTGTGTGTGTGTTATATAACATCTTCTTTGTCCATTCACTTGTCAGTAAATATTTCTAAAATAATCAATTTCACAAAATCCAAGATTGAAATGGTGGTTACCAAGGCCTGGGGGAAGGGAGAAATGGACAGTTATTAAATAGGCATAAAGTTTTAGCTAAGTATTGTTGTACAACATTGTAGCTATAATCAGTGTAATGTATTGTTTGTTTCAAATTTGTTGAAGAGGATAGATTTCACATGTTAACATATGTTCTTACCACAATAAAATAAAAGGGACAAAAATGTCGCTCACCAGGTGCACTTCCCTAGAGACCACAGTTTTGACTGCAGATCCATCTGACAGCTATCAGGTTTTCCCAAAGAGTGCTCTTTGAAACCCTACTCCAGGGTTTACTCCTGGGTGGAAATTGGTATAGATATAATTTGCTTGAAAATAACTTAACCTTTTTTTCCTTTGGCAATCTAGTGCACAGTAGTAAGTTAATGATTTTATAAAGCTCTGTATTTAACTTTTCATTTATTATTCAATACATATTAACAGGTGTTAATGATCCAGTAATGGAACCTTGAATAAAACAGGAATGGTTCTCTCCTTTACAGATTCTTTTTTTAATTGAAGGGGGAAAATGAACAAATAATATATTCAAGTGGCAATAGTGGTGTGTTCAAAGTTAAGAATTGAGAAAGGAGGGGTGCCTGGGTGGCTCAGTCGTTTAGCACCTTCCTTCAGCTAGGGTCATGATCCTGATGTCCCGGGATCGAGCCCCTCATTAGGCTCCCTGCTCAGCAGGGAGTGTGCTTTCCCTCTCTAACTCCCTTGTGCTTGTCTTCCCTCTCTTGCTATCTCTCTCCATCATAAATAGATAAAATCTTTTAAAAAAAGAATTGAAAAGGAACAAAAAATATTTTGGAATACTATTTTGTAAAGGTTGATTAGGAAAGAATCTAAGAAAAGGAGACAACTGAGAAATCTGCAGGCCATGAAGAAGCAAGTCACATATTTATTAGGAAATGAGCATCTCAAGCAAGGAAAGGAGTACGAAGGTCTTGTGACAGGAAGCTACTTAGAATGCTTATGAAATGAGTCAGCCAGTCAGCCAGGAGTGGTGTGAATAAGAGATGAACTCAGAAATTTAGCAGAGATCACATATGCCACAGCAGGAATTTGGCTTCTATTGAGGGCATCTGAACATGTGAATGCCATGATTTCATTTTCATTTTCAAAGGATATTCTTGCTGAAGAGTGGAGAATAGATTTTTAGCAGAGCAAAGGTGGAAACCAAAAGATCAATTAAAAAAAAAAACCTGCAATAATCTAATAAAAATAATGATGGCTAGAGACTGGGCAGTGCTGACTGATGGGGTGGGATTCTGTATATATAAAATTTGTAGACATAGCCAATAAAACATCATTGATAGGTTGGCTAGGATGAGATGCACAAGAAATATTCATTGGCCTAAGAAGTGGGAAAAATAATGAATTGCCAATTGCAAAGATGAGGAAGACAATGGAAAGGGAAAAAGGTATTTATTTTGTGAAGCATCATATGTTCTTTTTGGAAAATATAAAATCAAAGCTACTTATCATATACATAAGTGAGGATGTTGCAGTGTAATTGGATATAGCAATCTGAAGATCAGGCTATGTAAAGATGAACACTGGATCAAATGAAGAGTGAAAATAGATGGTGAAAGGAAGTCTAATAATTGAACTCATAGAGATGAGGAGGGGCTTGTAAAGGATATTAAGGTGTAAGAGCCACAGATACTGAACTTGAAGTGAAAGAAAATGGCATCCTGGAACTCAAGGGAAGAAAATGATTGAAGAATTATGTTGTCATTTATGTCAGCTGATCTCAGTGAAGAGCTCAAATTGGATATGGAGAAGAATTGAAAAAGGATTTGGCAACAGGAGTATTTTCAAAGACTTTGGCAAAAGCCTTTTGGGGAAGGTTAATGTTTGGAAGCATGATGAGAGAGGGCTTAAGAGATAGCGGGAAGACAAGAACTGGAGAATGTGAGTAAAAAAAACTTTCATTTAAAGCAATGAGTTTGAGATTGTGAATAAGCGATTGTGGTTACTGAGAGCAGAGTGGACTGTTGGCTTGGAAATGGATAGATTTAATGTACTCCATCACCGGTGTGTTTGTGTGGCTCAGTGGGTTAAACCTCTGCCTTCAGCTCACGTCATGATCTCAGGGTCCTGGGACTGAGCCTGGCATTGGGCTCTCTGCTCAGCAGGGAGCCTGCTTCCTCCTCTCTCTCTGCCTGTCTCTCTGCCTACTTATGATCTCTCTCTCTGTCAAATAAATAAATAAATAAAAATCTTTAAAGAAAATAAAGTAATCCATCACCCTGTTCTACACTGAATAAGTGTACTGTTTACTGTTAGAACATTCTGGTTTTATTGCCTGGATTCTACTTGCATATATCACACATACAGTACAAATTTCTAACACGTAAGGTTATGAGATAATTGCACTAGTTAATAATTTGTTTTACACTAGCATATTTTGGAGATTATATTATCTGAATTGACTAGGTAACTGAGGAAAATCATGTATGTATTTATTTTTAATAAGTAATAAGGCCACTTTATTTCAATGGACTATAACATATTGCATAAGCTTTGAGATTATTTATCAAGTATATAGCCCTAAGTAAATATATCAACTCTGAATTTCCAGCATTTATTCACTGCTCAAAGCAATCTTTTTTCTTGAAGGTTCTCCTTATCTTCTTGCTGTCAATTACACCTGGCCATCTCCTATTAACACTGATTTCCCCCAATGACCTCTCCAAAGCAATCTGTTTATTCTACCACTCTCTACGTATGTGAGGTCTTCAGATGGTGAACCTCTCCTCCTTGTCTGCTAATGCTGGTCTCTCCCTTCTACCTCCTCCAAAAGCTCAAGCCATGTGAGATATAGACACTCAGAGCATTCCACTCAGGGTTCTTTGTTGCTATTACTGTTCAACGTCCAGGTTGCTTTTTTCATCACTTAACTCAACTGTCTTCCCCCTCACTACCCTAGCTGTTGGCTGTTTCAGAATCCAAATGGTACACACAACACTGATCTCTCCTATCCTTCACTCTTTATTTAGCTCTAGCAATATTGCTTTTTGTTTGTTTGTTTTATTTAGTTTTCTTTTGCTTTACTTTGGTTGACCTTAGCCACCACTAGAACTTATCATGAAAAACAATCCATTTTCAAACACTTCAGTCTGTTCATTAACTCCACTCTTAGCTCACTATCATAGTTTCCTTTCACCAAGAATTCTTCGTCTTATCAAGATTTACATTTCATTTTCTTACTCCTACTAATTATGTTTTATCTCGCTCATATGATCACTTTCTTCCAAATCCATGTGAATTTATGTTTCCACTCTTCAATTGTCCTTTGAAGTTCCCTTATTTACCCATCACTTTTCCAAATCACTTACCTTACAAAACTCCAATTCTGGTTTTACTCAAGTACCACCTCATCATTTTTCCTGAACCAATGCAGTTGAATATTATGGGAGAAATATGACACAACGAGGATGGCTGGACTCACCTCAAATTTGTGGTTACAAATCTCAGACACTACCTCAACAGTGTCCATCAATACTTCCATTCTTCTCTGGTAAAATCAATCGCTCCCTTGCCAAGATTACATATTCATAATTTCTTCTGGAGTCAAACTTTTACTTCCTTTCACTCACTCTCATATGGCAACCCCATCATAGAATTTATAAGAAAATTGATCTGATTTTAAGTATTTTATCAACATACTATCAGTTTAATCAAGCCAGTTAAGTTTGTGCTAGCTAAAATAATATGCTCTATTAACATTAAAATGGAAGATATATCCCATCTCTACAAGAAAAATCTAAGTCCCTCCCCATAGTATCTACCTTTTATTCCCTCTCCTCTTGCTTTGTTAATGATCGTTAGGCAACCATATCTCTTTTCTCTATACCACTAGTATGTCTTTTTAAAGAATGAATCCTACGGTCCTGTAAATATGAATTAATTTTATCCATCAGAGGAATAAAATACACACATGATGGCAATAAAAATAAAAGAGTAAGTCTTTTGACTCCCACACTCCATACAAATGCTGCCCCATTTTCCTCAGCTGCTCTAAAGAGAAACTGCTCAAAATACAGAGTACCCAAAGATAGCTCTCCTACGGAGTGTTCCCAAAGTCTCCAAACACTGGAAATAGGACATACATTTTATATTCTTTTCAAGTAAACAGTTGGACTTCTGGTATTAGATTTAGAAGCAGCATGATTGAAAAGACCTCTAAAGGTTAAAAGAGTGAAAAGGTTACTGGAAAATGTAACTTACATTTTATTTTATTTATTTTACTATTTTATTTTATCTTTAAAATATGTTTTTTATTTATTTTAAAGAGAGAGAGAAATAGCAAGAGAAAGAGAGAGAGAAAGCACAAATAGGGGGAGTGGCAGAGGGAGAGGGAGAAGCAGGCTCCCCATTGAGCAGGAAACAAGATGTGGGGTGAGGTTTGATCCCAGGGGCTTGATCCCAGGACCCTGGAATTATGACTTAAGCCAGAGGCAGACACTTAACTGGCTGAGCCACCCAGGCATCCCAACGAACACCTTAAAAATAATTTTACTCCATGATTTCCACCTTTCAGGATCACCTATAGTAGTCTAAACTCATTCATTTGTTTCCACTTATTCACCCCCATTCTCTTCTATTTGAGTATCTGCTCTACCTCACCACTGTGCTGTTTTGTTAAAGTCATCAAAACTTGTGATGAATTTTCTGATTTTCTCTTACCTCACCTCCTGATAACTTTATGACATACTAGCCATTCTTCCTTGTTAGTACTTTCAATTCTTTGTTTCAGGAAAATGTCAATTTCTAGAATTTCCCGTGACTTCACTGTCCACTCCTTCTTCTTCTTCTTTTTTTTTTTTAATTAACATATAATGTATTATTTTTCCCAGGGGTACAGGTCTGTAAATCATCAGTCTTACAGAATTCACAGCACTAACCATAGCACATACCCTCCCCAATGTCCATCACCCAGCTACCCTATTCCTAGCTCCCCACCCCCCAGCAACCCTTAGTTTGTTTCATGAGATTAAGAGTCTCTTATCGTTTTTCTCCCTCCCCTTCTCATCTTGTTTCATTTTTCCCTCCCTTCCCTCCACAGCCCCCCACCTTGCCTCTCAAATTCTTCATATCAGAGATATCATTTGATAATTGTCTTTCTCTGACTGACTTATTTTGTTTAACATTTTGTTTCCCTCTAGTTTCATCCATGTCATTGTAAATGACAAGATTTCGGGGGTTTTGATGGCTGCATAGTATTCCATTGTAAATATATACCATGTCTTCTTTATCCATACATCTGTTGATGGACATCTAGGTTCTTTCCATAGTTTGGCTACTGTTGTCCACTACTTTTTAGTCTTATATACAAGTTTCTTCTTTTCTAAAACTCAGTGTGTCCTGGGGACCTTGCTTGAGCACCCTTCTATTTTCACTCTCTGCTCTCAACCTATGTATTCTCTTTCTTTTCTACGTGTTTGATATTGTTATCTTCCAGATATCCACTCCTGACCTAGACATCTTCTATGATCTACCTCTATTTTGTTGTTTGCAATTGGCCATCATAATAGGGATAGATCCTAGCTCCCTAAAAACCTTTCTTATCTTAGTATATGCTATAAGTCTTTTCACCTGTGTCAGTCAGAAACCTATAAATTATCTTGAACTCCTCTTTTTCCTTCACACACTATATCTAATCTATTGGTAAATTTTTGATTTCACTGCGAAAATGTATCCTGAAGATGAATATCAAGAATATTCCAAAGACAGATGACATATCCACTCTTTTTATAGATGCCTCTACAACCACCATCATCAGGCCTTGCCAGGATTATTTCAAACTCTAACTGGTCTCACAGTTTTCGTTTTTGTTCCACTATAACATATCCAGTATTGAGTAGTGAGTGTGATTATTCTCAGGTACAAATGAGCTGACATCAAGTTCCTATAATGGCTCATAACATATTAACATATTACAATATACTATGACATATTAACAACAGAACTGATCATTTATATCAAGGCCTAGACAGTCCTGCAATATCTGTTCTAAGTTTCTTCACTCTTTCCTTTATTGTCTTTACTACATTTTCTTATTTATCTATTTATTTATTTATTACCTTAAACATTCCAAGTTTATTTCTGGGTTAGGTTTCCACCTTTGTTAGTCCATAAGCTTTGAATGTTCTTTCCCTGATCTTATGAATGTTTTCATCTTCTCATCATTTTGACTTTTTTCCCTAGTGTCAGTTCCTCAGAAAGCTCTTTCCTAAAGATTGAGGGGTATCTTCTGAGGCTCTTTGGGGCTTTCTGGGGAGTGACATCTTCTCTAGTACTCTGTCCCACCAGTGCTAACTGCCCTAACCTCCTCAGCCCCATATGTTTCCTTAATCCAGTGAGAAGACTCGACTCTATTTGAGTTTCTCCTCCCTGGACTGCATCAGACAAACTCCCTCCAAGCCACACACATGGGAACAATAGTGTTTACCTGGCCTGATTACCAATAGTGATTACCTGGCCTATCTCATTTCAAAGAATGTAGCTCTGCACTGCCTATGCCCCCTGTCATTTTTTGTTTTCTAAATTTGCCTAGTTTTCTATCTGTTTAAATCTGTAGGGTAAATCTGGTTCCTCCTACTTCAGAAACCTCCTAATGGTTTTTAGGCACATGTTTTGTTTTTTGTTTTTTGAGTTTTTTTTTTTTTCAAGATTTTATTTATTTATTTGATAGAAGACACAGTGAGAGAGGGAACATAAGCAGGCGGAGTGGGAGAGGGAGAAGCAGGCTTCCCGCTGAGCAGGGAACCCTATGTGGGTCTCTATCCCAGGAGCCTGGGATCATGACCCGAGCCACAGGCAGACACTTAACGATTGAGAAACACAGGCTCCCCTAGACACATGTGCTTCAGGACTTGGTATGCCACTCAGTTTCTTACTAGAAGAATTATAAGAAAAAGAACTTAATAAGCATGGGATTTATATGTTTTGAGGTATATTAGCTATTTCACATAATTGTTATAGATTTATATTATTCTATTATTCCTATATTGTTATTATGTTAAACTTTCCTGTTCTTACAGCTTGATGTATGATTAATTGAAACTTTAACACCTATTTAATAGGAAATAAACAACACCTAATTATGTGACTTATCAACTTTCTTCTTAGACAGATGGAAAGACTTGGCCTAGGCTGAGATTCCTTCGTCTTTCTTTGCTTTTTTGTTTCTCACACTTTTTCTGTTAACATGGGAAATTATCAAGCGCTATGATCTTAAAATCCTGTCCTGAAGTTGAAATCCTGTCCTGTTTTTTAAAATGTAGAAACCTATCTGTAAAAAAAAAAACAACTTTTTTTTTATTAAGGAAGAAACTTAATTTTCCAAGTACGTACATGTATGTGTGTTTATGTGTGTCATATAATTATTTTGTATTTATTTAAAGAAAATAGAAAGTAATTTTATTTTTCTAACCTGACCATTTTAATTACCATCTCTCTTTTATCATAGAATTTGATAAAAACGGGTGCGTGGGTGGCTCAGTTGGTTAAGTGTCTGCCTTCAGTTCAGGTCATGATCTCCAGGTCCTGGGATTGAGCCCCATTGTTGGGCTCCCTGCTGAGCAGGGAGGCCTCTTATCCCTCTCCCTCTGTGTGCTGCTCCCCTTGCTTGTGCTCTCTCTCTCTCTCTTTCTAATAAATAAATAAAATCTCGATAAAAAAAAGAACTTGATGAAAACTAACCCTTTCAACTTAAAATATAGTTACTATTTTGTCCTGATAGTCATTATCTTCAAAATACATTTATAATGAAGTTGCAAATGTGGCTTTATATATTTGTTTAACTAAATATATATTATATTAATATCCATGTATGTTAATATACACATATCTTCCTAATAATAAATTTCCATGTCTGTGGGTTTGTTCATATATAATGGGCAAGTCTATAAGCATAGTTTCTTTCCATTTAAAATATTTGTGTACATTTTGATAAAAATCTGATTTATATGCTAATTATAAAAATATGCTTTTTTCTATTTTTTTGAACTTTATACAAAAACCATATTTATTTCCATCATCTTTAGATAGGTTGACAACTTATAATCAACTGTAGATTAAACCAATTTCTTACCATAATCCTTTTTTTTTAATATTTTATTTTATTTATTTAACAGAGACCACAAGTAGGCAGAGAGGGAGGGAAGCAGGCTCACTGCTGAGCAGAGAGCCCGATGTGGGGCTTGATCCCAGGACCCTGGGATCATGACCTGAGCTGAAGGCAGAGGCTTTCACCCACTGAGCCACCCCGGTGCCTCTTACCATAATCTTTTATTTAGCAGTGCACAATTATTACCGTTATCTATTCTAGAAAATAAATTAGATTCTTGGATGGTGATAGTTTGAATAAAAAAGCACATCAATGTCCCAAAGGTGAACTAAGACACATTGAAATATGGTACATTGGAATAGGTGATGGTGTGTTAGATGTAGAGAGTGAATGGCCTCTTCTTCTGAAATATAAATAGATTCCAATATAAGAAAGGATTCTCCTAAAATGAAGCAAGGAAAGAAATAGCTATAAGTTAT
The DNA here is from genome assembly GCF_010015895.1 of Lontra canadensis. Classification (NCBI taxonomy): domain Eukaryota; kingdom Metazoa; phylum Chordata; class Mammalia; order Carnivora; family Mustelidae; genus Lontra; species Lontra canadensis. The sequence goes on along the minus strand of NW_022630995.1, from coordinate 44,898,917 downwards.
TCCTATGGTTCAGGAGGGAGGTCAGTTCTCAAAATAAGCATGGAAGTAACAGTCAAAACCATGTCCAGATTCCTGCTCTCCTAGGTTCCTTCCCCCACACTGATAACAGAGAATAGGTAAGCAAGCACAGGTGTGTAGGCATTGGCTGTTAGATGCCTTAGTGATTGCAGGAATAGAATTAAGGTTGTTTAATATTTCTACAGTTAAGGGAGAAGTACAGGTAAGCAATGTAATAGAATGATTCTGGATAGGAAGAAGGATGCACATTTTAATAAAACAGGTTTCTTGAATATGCTAAGTCAAGAAGTGAAAAAACTTGACTTACTATAACAATGCTTTCATCTCTAAAGAGTCTACACTTTGGTTATCATAATTATTATCTCTTTCAGTAACAGAAAGAATAAATTAACATTTTAAGGCTACAGCTGCACTGATCAAAATAATTTTTTTTTTATATTACAACTCAATCTTCTGTTTTTTAATTGATCGAACATCCATCCAACTATAGAATTTTTAAACAATATTAAGGAACTTTTTAAAGAGGTGCTTGCAGTTTCTTGACTTTTTAAGATTTATGCTTAATTTTTTATTAAAAATTAAAAGTTAAGCTAATCTTAAAGAGATATAAAACAATTTTTAAAACTTTAAAGAAGGCATTGAAATAAAACTTATAAAAAACCTCATTGTGATTACTAATAAAATGTTTCTGTAGCAGCTAGTCAGTCAGTCAATCAATCCCTCAGTAAACAACACCATACTGCATAAATAACAGAGCTAGTTCTTATGATCTGGTTTACTGCCCAAAAGTAAGCATTTGAGCCAACATTTATTCAGCCTGTTCTGTTCAGCCTAGTCTCTGCTTGTCTCCCTTTGTCATCTTGTGGCTTAGGGGTTTCTGGGGATTTATGTGTGTAAGTATGTGGCAGGGGGAGGGCTCTGAGTAAAGTGTCTTCAGATCCTGGGTTTTGACACCTTAATTGTCTTCATCTTTTCATTACCATTCTGTCTAGACAGTCTCTCCAGAATGGTGCTCTATTACCCAGATGGCTGTTCTGTCTCATAGTCTCTCTTGTTCCCAGGACCCTGAGTGCCGCCACGGTCCATCACTTCCCCTTTAATAGAGTCTTGGAATGAGGGGTGTCCTCCTGTGGAAAGATGGGAAGAGCCGCCTGCTGCAGCTGAAGGCCTCTGGTAGCTGTTGGGTCTTGATCTTGTGGCTCAGTTGCAGTGTCAGGGCCAGGAATGTCTGTGGCTGTAGAGGCTCCTCTTTAGGCCTGAGCATGACCAGGCCTCTGGAGCTGCTTGGGCCTCTGGAGTCCTCCATCCAGTGATTCTAAAGATGGAAGATAGGATAGTGTTTCTAGAAGGAACAAATTTGCATTAAGTCACAAACCTTCCAGGACACAAAGGTAAAAAATCTAGGGTCAGAGGCCATAGGAGAATTCACAAAGTATTTCGAGTCTATGGGTAAGGTAACATTGTAAGCATCTGTTCCACTCAGGTGACCCCTTCACTGCTTTCTCCCATGTTTGGGGTGCTTTTCTGGAAAGCCCTGTGTGCCTTCTTACATTGCTTAACATGACATGCTGGCAGACCACGGTTGACTGGAACAGCGGCAAGCCCCTGCGTGAGCTGGAAGACTTTCCCAGGAAAATGACCTTATGACCATTTTATGGCATCATTGTTCTGTAAGACTATACCTGCAAGATGTGATTTTGGGAGCCATGGGTGAGGACTTAACTTCAGTTCCCATGGGGACTAAATGGGAGAGAAATTCCTTCTGCCAGGAAGGGAAGGTGGTGCTGAAGTCTGTAGATGAGAAGATAGAAGACAAAGAGGAGGACTTTAGAAGTTTGTAAATAACTATGGAAACCTAGAGCCTCTATCATCCCACGGCTCCTTAGGTTTTGACCTATTATAGCTTTAAGCCTTTTAACACTTCGAAAATTTCCCTCAAAAAGTCTTTCATAGTGTATTCTTCCAGTGCATAAATATCCAAACCCTAAAATCCAAGCTTGTTCATTACGAGTTCTCTAATCACATTTTAAGTTCTTCCTGTGGCTCCAATATATTTCTTTCTGTGTACTCCATTACATAACTCTATACCCTTAAATTATCCATTACTCCTTAAATTAGCTCAGGGTGATTTTTTGGGTCTGCATTTACATATTATGTTACAAACAAATACAGCCTATATTTGCATAAATATATGCCTATAAATGTGTGTATATACATATCAACATATATAACTATGTGTATGTATAACTTTATAACTTATCAAGGAGTTTTGATTAATCATAATTCACAGGTCTATATTATGACTGTCTATATGCTGAAGTATATATTTATTTAGAACACAGTTGGCCTTAATAGTCACAGAATGATTTATTCCATCATTATTACTCATTTTTTGAAAATGGGTGGGATTTTTTTTTATTTTTTATTTTTTTAAAGATTTTATTTATTTATTTGACAGACAGAGATCACAAGTAGGCAGAGAAGCAGGCAGAAAAAGAGGAGGAAGCAGGCTTCCTGTTGAGCAGAGAGCCCAGTGTGGGGCTCGATCCCAGGACCCTGAGATTATGACCTGAGCCGAAGACAGAGGCTTAAACCCACTGAGCTACCCAGGTGCCCTGGGTGGAACTTTTAAATGGTAGTATCCCAATCACAGGCATAAAAACATGTTCCACAGAATGTTGTCACTTTTCAGCATCGTGATGATTTAGAAGAGGTAGTAAAGAAGACCTATTTTCTAGTTATAAAATATTTTATTTTCAAGGTGGTTACTACAAAAAAAAAAATGCATCTTTATTTTCCAAGGTTAAAAACCCAAGATATATTTAGGATTCAAATGAATCAGAGTAATTCCAAACATCCTCAGTATAGCTCAAGGAAAAGGATTTCTATTGTTTCTTGACTGGTGTTTCTATATTGCCTGTGTGGCGATGGTGACTCCTGGCAGATTGCATACTCATCAACCAAATATACCCATGCTGCTGAGGGAATCTCGCCATTTCTCAGGGAAATCGCAAGGTGCTATGTCCATAAAGCTCTTATTTCTGGAAACATACCTGCAGTTATGCTCTTCACTTAGTAAGAATCAGGGACCAGGTGGAGATTAGGAGAAGTGCATGGACGGAAGGCACAACCTTAGGATAATGGCAGGAAACTGTGAGGAAATTAGAGCAATCTATCCTTCTTGCCTTTATAATGGTGTTTGCAAAAGCAAGTGGACACTGATCCTATTCTGCTGTGACCACACTGAGGTCATTGTGGTAAGTTGCCTCTGATATGGGCACAGTAACATACTGAGTTTCAGTCATTGAGTGCCCACCTTGAGGTGGGCTACTTCAACCTTGGGAGGAGGACAGAGATGGCATGCATGTGTTTTTTGTTTTGTTTTGTTTTTTGTTTTCCATTTATTTCCCTATGTGGCATTTTGATACTTTGTGCTTCAGCAAACGTACTTCTTACCTTACTCCTACCGTAACTGTGAGAGAAGGTGTTTAATAATTACCCCTTGCCTTCCTGTGCTGAAACTGTCTGGGAGCTCACTTTAGATTTTATTTATTGATTTGACAGAGACAGAGATCACAAGTAGGCAGAGAGGCAGGCAGAGAGAGAGGAGGAAGCAGGCTCCCTACTGAGCAGAGAGCCCGATGTGGGGCTAGATCCTAGGACCCTGAGATCATGACCTGAGCTGAAGACAGAGGCTTAACCCACTGAGCCACCCAGGTGCCCCTGGGAGCTCACTTCTAATACACCACTTCTTTTACATTAAACTCCCCCAAAAAGGTTTTGCTACAATACAAAGTAAAAATGTAGGTGAATTCCATTTAATAATTCTGCATTTAAAATTTTCATTGTTATTCATAAGTGAAATGTGGTCTTTAATTTTAATATACTGTGTCACCTTTTTCAGGTCTTGGAATCACTTTATTATCTTCTTAAAATATATTTCAGAAGTTTTCCTGAATTTTCTATTCTTGGTAATTGTTTAAAATAATTTATTTCTTAAAGGCTTAAAAGTCCTTTTGAATCTACTAGGAAACCTGGAAAATTTTTGTGAGGGGTCCTTTTTGCCTAGTCTCTGTTTCTTTTTATATGGAAATTATTGTTTTCTAACTCCACTAAGTTCAGTCACTCCTCTTATGGTTGTGCCCATAAGATACTTTTCATGTACCACTTTTATGTACTTTATTTTCTACTAAAATTACCAATTTGATTCAGATTTTATTTTTTTATTTATTATGTTCAATTAGCCAGTATAGAATACATCATTAGGTTTTGGTGTAGTGTTCAGATTTCCAAATAAATTTGCTTACAAATGTTTTTTTTTTTTTAATTTCTTTTAGTTTCTTATTTGGATATTTGTATTTTCTACTTTTTAAAAATTAAATTATTTTTAAACTTTTTATTTTTTTAAGATTTTTGTTTATTCATTTATTTGAGAGAAAGAGACATGTGCACATGCGCAGGCAGGAGCTGGGGAGAGGAGAAGCAGGAGAAGAAACAGGCTCCCCAATGAGCAGGGAGCCCCATGCCAGATCCCAGGACCCTGAGATCATGAGCTGAGCTGAAGGCATCTGCTTAACCAACTGAGACATCCTAAAAATTATTTAATGGAATGATTTTTTTTATTGTTAAAAGCACAATTTATTTTTTACTTTTTCTTTGCTAACTCAATAAATTTGGCTCTTATCTTTAATTATCTCATCTGTTTCAGTTTTTTTAGGTTTTTTTTTAATCTTTCTGTATGCAATTGTCTACTTCGTTTGTTATTTTTCTTGATAAAGGTATTTAATGCTATCAACTTTCTCTAAGCACTGCTTTGGTTATATTTTGAAGAGTTTAGTATATTATGATATTATTCTAAATTTATAATAATTCTTTCAATTTCAATTCACATTTCACCTTTGATCCAACATATTTTTAAATAAAGTTTTGTGGTTGTTTGGGTTTTGTTTCCTGGAGAAAGATACTTTTTGTTTTTTGATATTGTTACCAATTTCTAACATTACATTGTGGCCAAATTAACATTTGTGTGTAATTACTGGTTTAGTTTTTGAGTTAAGTTTGTCTGTATTTTAATATGTAATTAATTTATTGCCTCCTTGATCTGCCAGAATAAGACAAGCATGTTAAAGCCTCATATTATATATTTCCCCTTCTGTGTCTTTTTGATTCTGAGGTTGGTAAGATCTTGGTTAGTCGCAGGAATTTCAAGAAGAAATGTGTGACTAAAGCCCAGTTTGAATAACAAATTATATGGTTGAACTGCTCCCCTGGAAAGCCACACTTCAGGGTAGGAGCCAAGGAGCTGAAGTTTATTGCTAAATTTGGGTATGGGTGTCATGCCTGGTTTTGAGAGATAATCATTTTCAGTGTGATGTGGATGGTTTAAAATATACATTAAGAATAGCTTAGTAGAAATATGTTACATATCCCATCTGAGGAATTTATTACAGGGCAAAAATCCATTTTTAGAAAATGAAAAATTATTAAATCAAATAAGAGGTATGCTTTTTTGAGTGCAAAACAGAGTTTTTGCAATAAAATTCATATTTAAGTAGCTTGTTTTCTTTAGTTACTCATTTTATATTTCTTTTAAGAGTTCACTTTACTTTAGGGCAACAATAATAATGATAGTTAATGCTCTGCAGTCTTCTCATATGCCAGATACTTTTCTAAGCGATGCACATGTATTAATTCATTTAATCCTTAAAATCCTTTGAGGCAATACAATTTAAATAAATTATTATATTTTTAATAAATGAGATTCCAGTATTAATGAACAGATATGTATAATATTTAATGCATCTTACTAGCATAAATTAATAAACTTTGAGTTATAAAAATTAGGCTTTTGCATATATCTCTTTCTGAATATATTTCCTATTTCTTTATGTTTTAAGCCATTAATTTATTTTTACTCTATAATTTGACCCAACATGAAATGCAAATACATGATAAGATCTATGCTTTAAATTTGTCACATATCTCATTATTTATACACTAACTTTCATCATATGAGTGAAGGGTTGAGTTAATTACACTGTATTCATGCCACACATATCCTTGAACTATTATATGATGAAGGGTATGAATGTTATCATTTCTTTAGGGAAAAATATGTAAATATATACTGTTGTCTATGCTATGTAAATACAATGTTTTTTCTTTTGCAAAAAATCTTTTTTTGGATGAGGTAGGAAAGAAAAGTTTGTTTGAGCAGTTAGTTGCCACAAACCATGTACCTGAAGTCCTACTAATTTGCTTTATCAGGAACACTATATCTGAACACCTGACACTGTGGTTAAAATTTGTCCTGACACTTGAATAAACTTGCAATAGTCTGTGGTCATCTCCTAAGCTCTAACTAGATTCAGCAGAGCACTTTCTGATTGGGGAAAGGGGATGTCTTGGGCTGGTGGTGGTACATGATGATGTTTTAGAGCTCTTGGCAAAAATTCAATTCATACTGATAATGTCCTTCCCTGAGAAAATGACTAAAATACCTTAGGGTAAGACCTGGAGAACAATTACCAATTTATTTGACATAATGTTTGGGGGCTTTTCTCCATACATATATGGCCACTGTGCATTGGTTTCTGGATCTGAAAACTGTCTTGAGTTTTGAAAAATCTAGATGAGGTTATGGATTTTATTGGGGTGACTGGTCTTTGCCTCCTAGACATCCACCACTGATTCCTTCTGCTATCACAACCTGAGTATTTTAACTGTCTTCGTAAAAACTACATATCAGGCCACTTGAAGGCCATACTGGACTTGGTAGCCTTTGCAGTAATTGTGCCCCTGGTGTCTCATGGTTAAGTGTTAACTCTCGTTTTGGGATTCTCTCTCCATAGTTATCAGAATACTAAGTTCTTCAACAATATTTTATCTTACCCTCATGGCTGGCTATAGAAGAACTACAACTGAATCGTTTTATGATATCCTCTCAACTGTATTTCTCATGGACTTGGCAAATGGTATGCTGTGGACTTCTCATGAAACATAATCATCTACTGGATGTTCTGGATGTGGACAGCTTATCTTCACTACCATGCCCATACTGTCAAGCCTTTAAATCCCCTTCCACCTTCTTCTGTGGGAATTTCGGCATTTCAGTTTTGCTCAGTATGCTCATTGCTTTTTCAAATCTTTCAGCAGCAATTGTATTAGGAAAGTGGTACCATCCTTGGAGCCCTTGCCAAGGCTTTTGATCTAGTATTTTAAAAGAATGATTTTAAATTGATAAACACCTCTCTCTCCAATTTTCTGATCTAGCCTTCTTGGTCACCCTCAAGATCCAGTGCCAAGTGTATTTCTCCATTCTGTGGCATGAAAGAGACTTGTGACATACATACATTTATTTATTTATTTATTTATTTATTTATGTATTTATTTATTTTCTGGCCTTTACTAATCCCTCCTAAAGTTCTACTTTTACATGGTGGTTATATGTTCATCTGATTGGAGATTTTCATTTCATTCAGACTTAACTCTCAAAATGTAGTTTAAAATCAGGATACAACTCAAAGCAAAATGACTTGACCAGATACTATGGATCGAAATGTGCACCTTAAAATCATAGGCTGAAGACCTTAGCTACCGGTACACTGGAATGTGAATATATTTGGAGCTAGAATCTTAAAGAGAAAATTAAGTAAAATTGAGGTCTTTAGGGTTGGCTCTCATCAGATATGACTCTTGTCTTTATAAGAAGTTGATATTTGGGTACTGACAGGTACAGAGGGAAGACCAGGTGAGGACACCATCTACACAATGAGAAGATGCTTCAGAAGAAACCAAACTTGCCAACACCTAGATCAGAGACTTCTAGCCTCTAGAACTGTGAAGAAATCAATTTGCATTGTTTAAGCTACCCAGTCTGGGGTGTTTAATTTTGGTAAACTTAGAACACTATAGACCAGGAATAAAATATCCTGATTTTGTTAGAATCTATTTCAATTTATTGAACATGTAATTGGTTTTTTCTTTTGTTTTTGAGCTAGAAGATACAGTTGCTCCAACCCTCTCTCCTTGTTTGACTTAAGTGACAGTTTGGAGAAGTACATCAAAATACTGATTCTTTTCTTGGAACCTGAAGTAAACTTTTTTTTTTTTTACATTATCTTACCATTGTATCGTGAAAGATGGCCTTTTAAAGTATGAAGGAAAGAAGAGATATATAGGATCATGTAAAGAAAATAATATGGAAAATATGAAATTTATACTGATGTGAATTACTAGTTAACAAATAGTTTATCAGCACCATACAACTTAAAGCAAGGGTACATACAAAGATGCAAGTAAACTTTACTGAACTCTGAAGATTTAAAGAGATTGTACATTAACTGGACTTTAATCTATGAAATCTTAATATTGATATATAATGTGTGTCTCTCTGTATGTGTGTGTATCTCAGAATCGTAATATTGTTCTGTAGTCATAATGTACTAAGGGAAATCAAATTAAGGTTTAACTTAAATGTGGGATCCTGAAAATATGCTGGAGAGATAGGAACTTTAGAGATTACCTCTTCTCTAAAAAGTTTCTTAAACATTGTTTTATAGTTAGAATATATGCCCCAGCTATGCCGTCTTCATGTTTTCTTTTCTTTTATTTTTAAGATTTAATTTATTTGTTTACAGAGAAAGTGAGAGAGCACTAGTAAGGGGAGCAGCAGAGGGAGAGGAAGAAGCAGGCTTCCTGCTGAGCAGGGAGCTTGACGCAGGGCTCAATCCCAGGACCCCAGGATCATGACCTGAGCTGAAGGCAGGTGCTTAACTGACTAAGCTACCCAGGCATCCTTTCTTTATCTTTTCTAACCTCATTTTAGAGTCTCATTTAGAATAAAACTCTTCATTTTGCTTGTGAAAGATGAACACAATCATTTAAACGTCTGAGCCTAGCACACATTGGCTTCCTACAAAAACTTGACCATGTGAGAATTAGCTCAGTCACAAAACAGAACTTGTTCTTTAAAGTTAACTTTTATAACTCTTGAATTATAGGGCTCTACCTGAAACCCCTCTTCATAGTGCCTATCACGAATGGGACATCTCTCCTATTTGCAGTGACAGAAGCCTCTTAATGTCGCAAAGTTCCTTTTATTTATTTTTTTTTTTGTTACTCTTGTTACTCTTTGTAGGTTACTCTGTTACTCTTTGAGGTTCCTTTTGGATATCTGCCCCCAAATTTTGTGTATACTACACAGACTGCATGTCAATTTACAGTGTCAAAAATAGCTTCAAAATTTGATGAAAATCAACCTAGTTTTTAGGTATGACTATAACAAATGAAAAAGCCTAATTTTATTTATAGATATTTCCACTTTCAAAATTTACCATAAAACTTCATTCTAAGTAGACCATTAGATGACCAGAATCCACATTAGAAGTGACTCCAAGTTGTTTATTTTGTTATCTGCATAATTTATTAGATAACAAGGATAGAACAACCATCAGGATATGTATCCATCCATAAGCAAGACTTAAAATCAAAACATACAGAATCAGAGCAGGTCAGTTTCATTTTTAAACATCTCTAAGAACCAGTAATTTTTCTTAAAATCAACCATGAAAGATGTATAAAAGTGTCATAAATGTTTCAGTGGATACAGTAAACCATGATATTTTGTTCTTGATTGTCATTTAAAAGGATCTCTTTGTGGATACGTATATAATTGCTTTTGTAAAAAATAAATCGGTTAATGAATTGCAGTTGAAATTGATGGTGTTGCTTAATTTTATATAAGCCCTTTAATTCGACGAGCTACTTAGGATTCATTTACTCCCAGCAAATTGTGTGAAACCCTGTTACTATTAGATTTGGACAAAAGAGATGAACAGATTTGTTTATTTAGTTTAAAGTTTACATAAAGTGACTTCCAGATCTTGTCTTTTGGTTTTAAGACCTTATCCAGGATAAGAGGGGAAAAGGAAAGATAACTGTACCATCGATGCTCTTAATTAAATTTTTTTTTCCACTGAATACCCTTTAACAAAAGAAATACAATAACAATTATAGTTGTTCACAAAGGATTATAGAAATGGTAAAAGGGCCTTCTTGAAAACTCCTGTTTTTAATCTTCCAGAGAGAAACTGTACTCTTTCATTTCCGTTGTACTAGAGTCTAAGAAATCAATGACAGGTACATCTCTCTTTGGAATAACTTTTATAACCTTCTCTCAAAAAAAAAAAATCTCTATTCTCGGCATGCCACCCACAGTTCACTGACTTTGAACTAGTCATGTCCAATCCCCAGCCCAACTAGGTTGTTTCAGCTATCTCTGGTGGAAAAATCCCCTGAGACTTTTTTGCTGAGATATTTCCAGTTGCCCTTCTCATAATAAAGAAGACTTAGAGGCCAGCCATGTTACTCAACAAATACAGTTCTGGGCTTATTTTCTTTTTTAACATTTTGAAAGTCATATCAGTTTACTAGTGTATATTTTTTAAAAAATAAAGAATATTACCTAAAAAAATTACTTTCATTATCCCTGTGTTTTTTTTTTACTTCAGAATGTGTATATAATTAAATCTTGTATCCTTTTATTATTTTGAAATTGAGAGAGTTTATTGTTCAGGGAATAATAGTACTTTCAGGCAGGAATGTAATTAATACCATAGTGGGTTCATTTATCTTTTATTATATTATCTGTCTTAAATAAAAAGCTATAAATAAAGTACCAAAACTCTGATAAGAAGAAATTTTTCCTGCCATTATAATATCGGCTTCTGGTGCATATCTACATATATATGTATATATATTTAATATATAATAATATTATAAACAGGTAATAATATAAATTCAGAAGTTATATATAAAGATTGATTCATGATATATATTTATTCATTATATATTTCAATAAATATTTATTGAACCTCCTACTGTGTACCAAACACTACACAGTGGCTGTGTAGCAATAAGAACTAAGAAGCTCCATGAATTTTAGAGTGTGCCTATTAATGGGAAGAAAAAGAAGGAAAACATAAATATATCTTCACTACATAATATGGTAGCAGAGGAAGCATGCTAAGGAAAATTAAAGCATTATAGTCTGAGCAGTACATAAGGTTTTCTTCTCCCTGTCTTTCTTTTTCTTTTTTTTTTCCTAAGATTTTTTATTTATTTATTTGACACAGAGAGAGAGACAGCGAGAGAGGGAACACAAGCAGGAGGAATGGAAGAGGGAGAAGCAGGCTTCCCGCTGAGCAAGGAGCCCGATGCTGGGCTTGATCCCAGGATTCTGGGATCAAGACCTGAGCCAAAGACAGACAATTAACTATTGAGCCACCCAGGTCCCCCTGCCTTTCTTTGTCTTGTTTTTGTTTTTATTTTTATTTTTTTAATTTTTTTTTTTTAATTTTGAGAACTCAAGATAAAAATTGAGGAGAAAGTGACATTTAGGCACAGTGTTTCAAGCACAGAGAACAGATAGCAGAAATAATCTCAGGATAGGAACACATCTGGCATATTTGAGAAAAAGCAAGGAATGCAAATGAAGACAGTGCTTATGATGAGTTAACAGTTTTGAATGGCTTGGATTGAGCAGAGCATGTTATGTATTTGGGAAGCCATTGGCTTTACTATAAATGACATGAGGAACCACCCGACAGAACAGTGAGCAGATGCACTGATGTATTGAAAGGCACCCTTCCACTGCTTTGTTTCAAAGAGACTCAGCAGGGAAAAGAATGGAAGCAGGGATAGGAGAACACCACAGTAACCTGGGTGAGCAGAAATAGTGCCTTAGAGAAAGTTTGGGAGTAGAGGAGATAAGTAGATATTCCAGATATGGAATAAAATTGAAATATTTCAAAGAAGAATCAAGTTTTTGTTTGTTTTTATTGATGTTGTTTCTAATGTACTGAAATGATGCAGTCCAATTATGGAACAGAAGGTGTGTGACTGGAGCAGGTTCTAGAGGAAACCTCCACAGTTCAGTTTTGAGCACTTCAAGTATGAGATGTTTTAAGTAGAGTTCTATAGAGTTTTACGGATTCTAGTGAGGAAGCCTGGACTAGAGGTATAAATATGGGAGTCTTATTATGTAGATGATAATTGAAATTGTGAACCAGAAAGAATGTCAAAAAAAGGAGGATAAAAGATTCAAGAGGATGATCCTTAGGGCACTCCAAATTTAAGATGTTGGTGATAATTGGGATTTTTAAAAGTTCAAAAGTAATAAATGGATAAATGAATGAATGAATGAATGAATGAATAAATAAATAAATAAAAGTATATCCAGTGTCAAAGGAAAAATGTCAGACAATATGATATCCAGAAGGCAAATGAAGAAAACTCTTCCTGGATCAAGAATATATTAGCTTTGGTAAATGATGACATGTCAAGTAGAATCATGACTCAAAGATGATCAAATAATGATCACTCCCTTCTCCTACCAAAAAAAATAAATAAATAAATAAATAAAAGACACCCAAGTATCACATCAGTATTTACCACATTTTATTTTGAAGCATGATCATCTGTCAATTCTGTTTTCATATTGAAAATAATGTTAAGCTTTAATTTAGGAAGAATCTCAATCATCTAGATGTCTACTTGTTATCGCCGTGTGACTTTGGTCCCTGTGCATGTCAGGAGATGAGCCGAGCTGGATAGAGAGCTGAATTGTCAGTTACCAGAGCAGGCATTACAGCAAAAAGACAAACATGAAAGTAAGACTCAAGTCTTTAATTACTAACTAATAGCATAAGCAAGAGACTCAGATCTGTTCCATTTTTCCTATTAAACAGCAAGTGAATCAGTGATGAAGGAACTTGGAACAAAAGTTTTATGGACTCTAAGGTCAATTTCCCATGATTAGAACTTTTTTGTCCAATCGAAAAAGTATTTGTCTAGTCCAAAGCTGTTCCTTTATTTTCATACAGGGCCTTTAAAATATTGGCTTTTCATTTTGGTCTATGATCTGTTGCACATTGCTTTTCTGATATGATATGGTATAGATCAAGGTTTTTTGTTTGTTGTTTATTTGTTTTTAGTATGATTATTCTGATGTTCCTTTTCCCATTTCATTACATTGACAACTTAGTTGAAAATCAATTGATCATGTATGTGCAATCTATTTCTGGGCTCAATTCAGTTCCTTTAATATTATTTTGCTTACCCTTATACAGAGTTATATTTTCTTGGTTACTATAATTCATAGTACATATTGTTACTAGATGGTATAATTTTTCCAAATTTTTTTTAAGAATTACAATAGATTATTAACATTTTTATTCTAGTTAGATTTCATGTGTTCTATTTCACATGAATTTTAAGACAAAACAAAATGATATAATTCCATTTACTCCTCCAAACCTTTGTGTCTTTGTTGCCATATATTTTATTTATACATGTTATAATAATTACATATGATAATTATTGTCTTTGCTTTAATCAGTTGCCATTTAAAGATCTTAAGAAAATAAAGATGATCTCTATATTTATTATTACACTTTCCATTGGTTCAGTATATCTGAGCATCTGAATGTCTACCTCTCTATGCAGGTTGATTTCTGGGGATATAGAATTCTAAGTTGACAACATTTTTTTAAAGCACACTAAAGATGTTCAGTTATTTTCATCATGCATTCACCATTTCTGACAAGTCTACTGGGATTTTTAATACTGACATCTTGTATCTTTTTTTTTTCTTTTTCATCCTTTGCTTATTTTATTTATTTTAGGTTTTTAGAACTTTGACTATGATATGTCTATGTGTTGTTGTCTATATTTATCTTCCTTTGGATAAATATAAACCGGGCATCTTGAATCTGTGGCTAGTTATTTTTTCACTAACCTTGGAAAATTTGGAGGCCAGTATTTCTTCAAAAATTTCCTTCTCTTCTCCTTGTTTGGGGAATCCAACTGCATGCATTCCACATTTGATACTTCAGGTAATTGAGTTTCTGCTTTGTTTTGTTTTCCAACATTTGATATGTTTGGATCAGTTTGAATAATGTCTATTAATCTGAATTCAAATCCACTGATGCTTCTGCTTTTTAAATCCATCCTACAACTTTTTCATTTCAGATATTTTGTGTGTGAATTTCTGAGAATTCTTTAGACTTTTCTGTTATAATTTCTTTCTCTCACTCTTATTTTATTTTATTTTATTTTTATTTTTCGGCCAAATTTCTCCACTTGTTCTCTCAATTGTGCTTCTTTTCCTGAAAATTCTGTACATATCTATAGTATCTGTTTTAAAGTCCTTTTCTGTGAATTCCATCACCCATCTCATCTGTTGTTGAGGTCTGTTTCTAATAACTAGCTCTTTAATGCCTTTGGTGGAAGAATACATGTTTCTGTGTTTTCCTGTCTAGTAATTCTGACTGTTTGCTATAATGTAAGGTACCTGGATTATGTTTCTTCCTTTAAAGCATTGTGTTTTGTTTTGGCATAAATGATCGATTGATCATTATGAGCCTTTATTTTAGGCTTTGTTTGGGTAGCTCTGTTTCAATTTCTTACTTAGCCTTAGTCTGTCATCTCACTTTGGAGGGATGGCCTTTCTGGAGTGTCGCCTGCATCCCTGGGATCCCCAGCAGGAGTTTCCACTCTAGCTAGACCATTCTGCAATGTTTCCCTAAACCAAGCACCCTCTTGTGTCTTCATTCAGTTATTAGTCCTCAGCAGTTGCCCTCTGCCAGGCTTAGAATCTCACCCTGAGCCCTCAGAGCCCTGCCTTCCACAAAGAACAGAGGGAATAATATGCGGGCATGAGATTTTCTTCTCTGTACAGTTTTCTTTTCTACTATCTAGGCTCACAAAATTATTCCACCTGAGAAGCTCTGGACTCTCATTTCTGACTGCTTCATTCATTGAGAATGTAGCTTTCTGCTTGGGTTCTTTCTCTTTATGCTGTGGTCCAAAAAAATCTCAGCAGGAAGTCAGGGTAATGCAGAACTCATTTACAGGAGTCTTTCTTTTTCTTTTCTTTCTTTCTTTCTTTCTTTCTTTCTTTCTTTCTTTCTTTCTTTCTTTCTTTCTTTCTTCTTTCCTTTCTTTCTTTTTAAATCAAATAGAATAACCTTGCACTCTTTGTTGCCTATTGCTTACAAATAATGGTCTCGTATATTCTGTATCTTTTCATATTTGTTTACAAAGGGTCCTGAATCCTGATATGGGAACTGTGCTATAGCCAGGGATGGAAATCCTAAATATGTTTTATTTCTAACTAGTTAAAGAAAACTGGAGATATCTGGTTTGCTATATTTATCTTAAAGTAAGACTTTGAAGAAATATGGGAACTACTTTGAGGAAAGTGCATTCTACCTTGTCTTAATCTAAAAGGAAATTTAGCTTGATTTAACCTAAATTGTTAGAACCTAGTCTAAAATATTACCATGGAGACAACATTTAAATATCTACCTTGGATTTTTAGGCTGATAAAACATCATTTACATCATTGTCTTCATCATCACCATCATCATCACAGCTAACACTGAATATTTTTGCATACAGTACATTTTTTAATTCGTTCACCACTCATGGCAATCTTGTGATTTGACAGTATTTTATATGATGAAACATAGAGAGATTAAGCAATTTGTTCAAAGACACACATAAAGGATGCTTTGGAACCAGGAATTAACAGAAGCAACCTCAGTGCACACCCTTCAGGAGTATGCACTCCCACACAAACCTAGCCATTTCTCTTATGGTCTCCAAAAGCATGCTTTTGAGGAATGCAGGAAAGATAGAAAACATAGTTTATGTTAGAATTATAGAGCATAGAACTGCTAAGAGCAATGAAAATATCTAGGAAAGATAATCTTATGATTGAAATGACTTATTTTAGACTTGTCTGTACCCCGAACTCTACCTTAAAGAGCTATTACTTATATTTCAGAGCTCAGTTTAGATGTCATTTCTACTATGAAGACTTTGCTAAATACCCACCCCCATCTTACCTCCAAATTGCATGGGATGCTCCTCTTCTGTGTGTTGGAATCTTTATCTTAGTACTCCTGTTACTCTGCTATGAAGTCCCCTTTACTTATCTACTTATGGACTCCAGATTCAAAAATTTGAGTCTTGAAAGCTGGAACTTGGGTCATTCACTGCTTTATCTTAAGAATAGGAGCACAGTGCTTAACACAGCGGGGGTTCAATTTATATTAATTCTCATATGCCTTTAATTCTACATATGCCTTGTACAATTAAGACATTTAAGATGGTTGAAACACAGCTATCCATGATTCAGTCAAGATCTGCCTTCAAAGACAAGATGTTCTCAACCCAACATTATCACTCTGATAATGAAGCCTTAGTCTGGTTATAGTATGATTATTTGTAGTCTTTCTCCTGGAGGCCCTTGCCAATACTTGCATTGAAGAAGAAAGTTTCATATACATCTTAAGAAAGTCATAGAAAGACAAGCTTCTTCATGTTAAATGTAGTTTGAAGTATTCCTTTTTATCAGGGGTGGGGCTTTTATTGTCTTGGTGAATTATTTTAGGAAATAAATGATAGTTTAGACATTTCAGAACATATGAGTGTCAAATGTGAGTCATTTAACAGCATAACATTTTAACGGAGTGCCCTTAATTAGCCAGAAAATTCTTCCTTTTTTATCCAAATGTACAATCATAGTGTTAAAACAAGTGGCTAAAATTATTTTACAGGATGACATAGGCCATGTTACACATTTGGCCAAATATGAATGCTTTCAGGAAAACAATCTTACAAAAATAACTAATTAACTTTTAGCTAAAATTAATAAGATTTTTTTTTCCTTTTTCTACCTTTTCCTTCTCTACTAGTAGGTCTCACTTAGTAAACTGTTTAGGTTGCCTCAGGGTATAAAATCTGTCAAGAGCATTATTGAGACATGGGAGAAGTTTGGTAGAATCTTCTCCGTCAGAATAGATGACAACTAATTATAGCCAAGAAACTGGAAAGCCTTGGGGAAGAAATGAAGTCTGAGTCTGCCCAGATAAGATTGTTTGAGGCTATTTTTGAGGGTGAGAGTATTTATGAGTTGTATTAATAATAGATGAACGAATGTTGTAGCACTAAAATATGAAAACATTCACATTCTTATTTGACCACTAGGAAGTTGCTTGCTTGGCAACAATACATAATAAAAATAATATAAGCATTAAATAATAAATCATTTCTTTAAAAAAGTTTTCATGGTATTCTTTAATATTCATAAAGTTGTTAACAAAGGTTTTTAAAGCTTTGCAGTGTGACATTCTAAGAGAGATGAAGGAATGTGTTTTCCTGAAATTAAGAGATGCTTTGTGATTTTTTTCTATAATTACTGTGCTTTCTTAACAATAACATTGTTTTCTGTGTGTTCTCTACTATTAAACAATTAATATTTTTATAATAAAATGATGCTATTAACTTGCCTTTCTAAGATCAAACATTTAATAATTAGATAATCACTCTTGAGATTTCATTCTCTTTTTTGACAAGGGAGAGAAAAGGGCTTCCTGTTATCTTTCTCACACCTGCATGAGAGCTTTCTTCTGACTAAATCTGCACATCTAGGGAATACATTGGGCAAGTATTACCAGTGTGTTTTTATTTAAGAAGCACCAAGTAAATTATACTCTGAAGCTTCAGATAGACTATGGTGTCACAATGCCTAAAATATGCCTAAAATTCCCCCAAGTATATTAGATCCCTTTCATAAACCAGTGTCCCTTTGCTATAGACTTTAGCTGCAAAGCCATGTGCTTGCATATGTAGGAGGAGGGCTGACAATGCTACTGTTGTGGTATGAAGGGGTGTATTAGATTCTTTGTCACTAGGACTTGACGTATGTGCAAGAGATGGTAGGAAAGGTACACGTGGGATAGTAAAGACACATTTTGTTTTCTCATTTTCCAACCCTGTATGTAAAACTAAAAAGAAAGGTAAACACAGGTTAGATAAGTAGCTGATAGATAAACAGTGATGCTGTTGAGGCAAAAAACCCAAGTTTCAGAGACTGTGACCCTCACTTCTGTCTTGCAGCTTCTGTATTCACCCACAGATGCAGTATGAGTGATAAAGACCACGCCCACGTGGAGATGAAGAACTGTAGGCAGCAAGAATTCTGCCAAAGTATTAGCTGTCAGAATAACTCTTGTGTTAGAATCTCCACTTCCAGTATTTCTCCTTCAATCGCTGTCATCCTGCTGTCATGTGGTTCATCTAAAATTTAAAAGTGCTCACGTGGCTTATTGCTCTAGATTCTTCCATGGCCCTTAAAGCTACACTTATCTGCCTTCTCATGGTAGACTAAGGCTTCATAATTCAGCCCCTGCCTATCTCCATTACTTTGTTTCTTTTCAACCTCCTCATCTCTCTACATTTACCTGTATATAATACACATAAGTGTTGTGTCTTAGAAAGAAGGAATGACTTTAGTTTTCTGAACATGAAGGACAGCCGATTGTCTTCAGCTTATCTGGAATATAAATGGGAGTCAAGACAAAGCTGTTAAGTGGATGAACACATGCTTTCTCTCACCACACATGCATATGCCGTGACAGCAACTTCTCTTCACTCGCCTTTGACGAGTTCTCACTGTTGTCACTCCCCCATTGAATACTTTCTTCTAGAAAGCTGTGCTTGGCTCTCTAAGGCAGACTTTCCTATTGGCTGTCACCTAGCCACTCAAAGAAAAGCATGTCTAGATTTGCTTTTCTAAGCAATCTAAAGTAGTTTAATTTTATTGTCAGAAAGTTAAGCAATATGAAAAACAAAAACAACAAACAGATATAAACACATTCCAAAGCTTTATTACCCAGTCAATTATTTGAGTAATCTCTTGTACTTACACATTGTAAGCTACCAAAAATATCTGCTGATTGACTAAGAGACAACTTGCTTCTTATCCATAAATGGCCTTTTAAATAATAATTTAGTGAACTAACTATATTTTGCATATATTTTGCATATCTCAAACTTGAGATATTTACTAATGTTCATGTTTCTGGATACAATGTATTTAAAGCAGGTACTCCATCATCAAGATCTTATTTAAAATTCTTTTTAATTTTATGCTGAACGTTATGCTGATCAAAGTTTAAAATAAAATATGTAGTAGCTGCTCAATAAATTTTAGTTAATTATCATATCTCCAATGGAAAAGTTTAATGCACTTGTTCATATTAATATTGTACTCAACTTTCCAGACGTCAAAGCTGTGTATCTTAGTAATATAAGTCAGTCACTTATGCTACGTCATTTCTACTATCTCTTTATCCCTTCTTGACAGAATGAAACCAGTTAAATAAGCTGATACAATTTTTCAAGTGCAACTCCTGCTTGTGGTGTGGTTTTAGTTCTTTTTCTTCCTTCTTCCTCTCCTTTCTACCTTTCTTTACCTTGTTCTCTTCCTTCTCCTCCCAGTTGGTACAGAACACTGAACAAGGCAATAAAGAATTTTGTGTGTGTGTGTGTGTGTGTGTGTGTGTGTGTGTGTTCATGTGTCCTTTATAGCACCTATGTATGAGTTTATATACATATATGAAGAATACATAGATGTAATACACATAAAGACACAGATATATGCATATATGTAAAAATACATAATACACCCTACAGTAAAAACAAGTTCCAAGACTTAGCAAATTATGCATGGAATGTACTGAGAGTCCTTCATGTTATCTGATGATCTAAACATAAAGCACTTCCTAAATGCCATCATATCATACCTTCATAGCAGTTTAGCATTTGCCTGCTGGTGCACTTGAGCTATAACAGGTTTGCAGATTAGGAGCTAAGTAAACATTTTAAACAGACAAAATTTTAGAAGCTTAGCTTTTCAAAATGCCTGTTTATTCTGATGTGCTAATATTAAATCATCTTGTCTCCAATTAGCAAATATTTGAGATTTAACATTTGTGTTTAAGTCAGTTGTTTGGAACTTATCAATAATGTTTTTAAGAGGGAATATTCTAAGGAAGAATATTCTGGTAGTTCCTCAGGCCATATCCCAGAAGACTGTTTGACACAAAATGTAGTTTAACTACTTGTTAAAATGCTTTTTGAATTATGCTTTAGAACTCAGGGCAGTGGACAAATGTTATTCTTTCTTCTCTGATGCTGGAGATGGAATCTGACTATTCTCTTCTACTACAAACTCATTATTCTATCCTAGAAAGGATTTCGATCTCCCAGCCCAGCTTGCTGCTTATAGATATATGGGTTTCATAAGTTTAGTATTAGTGTCTCAAGGTTGCAATTTATTCTACGAAGGATAAATTTTCATCATATTCTCTGTTTTAAGTGGCCTTCTAACCTATTCCTTGATCTGTAATTTGCTTAAAGTTCTGTTGATTTTTTCCTGCATTTTTTTCAGGCATTTACTGAGGGAGTTGTATCGTTACGATGAAGAGGAAGAAGAAGTATAGGACCAGAATACTTACAAACAGTACTGCCATTCTTGAGCATGGGTTATGCACCAACAAGTATGCTAATCACCGCTATCTGGTCATTACAAGTATTAACTCTTACTGCATTTTTATGATTTAGATGGTATTTCCATGTTCTAGAAGAGGGATATTAGTCACAGAATGATGGCCCAAGTTTGCATAGCTGGTAAATGGTGGAAGTAGGATTTAAATTCTACAATTTTCTGACTTTAAGGACCTTTTTAAAATTCATAATGCTATTCTTGGACCAGAATTTCCATAAGTAAAGTTGTTGAGAACTGAAACATCTTAGCATAACACAATACTTAGCTGAAGTAGATAGAGCCAGATAATTTCATTAAAAACATCTAACATAAGGATAGCCCTACATAATGAACCAATGAACCATAAAAATGTCTTCTATTTGTGTAACATTTGGGCTTCAGGTTTTACTCTTTTTTGTTTGTTTTGTGTGATATATCAACATTTATAAGGATTTTATAACATGGAGAATAAAAACTCCATTTTTTTAAAAGTCAGTAAGTATAAAAAGAAAAGGCAATAAAGAGATAAAGCGGATTCTCAAACATGTATCCTCTTACCTTGGATCCTTATTTTCTCAAATACACTTTTTTCCAAAATATTTTAAACAGAATTTCATATTTATCTTAATAAGACATTTAAATTGATTAATTATATCCCATATTGAGTTTTTTAATTTCTATTTTTTAATTATTTTCATTAACATATAATGTATTATTTTCCCCAGGGGCACAGATCTGTGAATTGTCAGGCTGACACATTTCACAGCACTCACCATAGCACATACCCTCCCCAATGTCTATAACCCAGCCACCCTCTTCCTACCCCCCTACACCCAGCAACCCTCAGTTTGTTTTGTGAGATTAAGAGTCTCTTACGGTTTGTCTCTCTCCTTATCCGATCTTGTCATATTGATTATTTTAAAATGAAAATTATGCGATTTTGTAAGATACTTCTTCCTCTAATCCAATACATTGCAAAAAACTGTAAAGCTTGTGAGGTCATACATAGTGTAGCAGATACTTCATAGTGTTTGTCATATTGTGGAAACCTCATGATAATAATAAAAAATAAAAATATTGAATAAATATACAATCAGCATGTTTTGAATGATAACTATGTGTGCCACTGAGTATACCCAGATTTTTCCAGAAACGTACCTTATTTAATCCACCAAAATGACTGACTGACAAAAAAAAAAAAAAAAAAAA